>NC_084763.1:57665151-58265151 GCF_028858725.1 Colius striatus
TTGCCTAGCAAGCAGAACTAGATATCCACCTGAGGTACAGCCTTCTCTGTAGACATGACTGAGGTTAACCAACACAGGATAGTCATGGAATCACACAGTCATTCCAGTTAGGAAAAGGTCCAACCCCTCACCTCACACTGCCCCAGCCACCACCAACCCATGGCCCTCAGCACCTCATCTATATGTCTTTACAATATCTCCTGGGATGGGGACCCCAGCACCCCCCTGGGCAGCCTGGGTCAGGGGCTGACAACCCTCTCAGGGAAAACACTCTTCCCAATCTCCAATGTAAACCTTGTCCAGCCTCATCCCATTGCTCTCAGCCCATGGCTCCAGCCTGGCCAGGGCCCCCTGAAGAGCCTTCCTGCCCTCACACAGACCTGTGTACCTGCCCAGCCTCGTGTCATCTGTCAGAAAAGCAGAGGAGATAAAGAGGAGTTAGAAGTCACACTTTCAGCCTCATGAGTGCTTCTTAAGGGAGCCCCAGATTCTAATGCCATAACCCAGAGAGAAGACTTTGATTTCTACCACACACGTATAAAACCACAGTCCCAAAGGAGTCTGGATTGTACCTATGTCATTACAGAAATTGCAGGCACAGAGCAAGGACTTAAAGCAGAGGTGGGTTTTGGGTTTGATTTGGTTTGTTGAGGGTTTTTCTTGCAGCACACTAAACTGCTGCCCTCTCTAATTAAGTGGCATTAAAGCAGGCACTGGGATGAGAAGGTTTTTCAACACTGAAGCCCTCAAATTGTCAGCTCCTAAAGCAGCATCACAGTGCCCCACAGAGATTCCTACTCCTTGTAATTACCCAAATGATGGGTTACCTTGGGCTCTACAAATGCAGAATAAGGGGAAAAAAGAAGTGAGAGCTATTGCCCACCCCTAAAGATCAGAGAGATCCCAGGAAACTCTACCAGCAGCCAAGCTATCCCTCCCCTTAAGCACTTCTACATGGGTACCTCACAGCCCTGTCCAGGGAAGGCTGATACCAGAACACAGAAGAAGGCATTGCATGAACCTGATGCTGCCTTATACAGCACAGAATCTCTGACATAAAGGGAATTCCATGGAGAGTAAAGGCCCATTTGGCAAGAGTAATTAGGAAAGAACTGAGTCCTTCACTGAGAAACCAGCCCAGATGAGATGTTTTAGTCTAAAGGAGTTGGCTAGTAGTGTTTGGAGCTCACTAAAGCAGTTGGGATTTGAATTGGCCTTGCAACTAAGAACAGAGTTCTGATAGTATGGACAAAAAATCAACAGCTCCCACCCCACCTCCCTGTGAAAGCTGCATCACTTTCCCACTTGCTCCTGACAGCATCCATATGCCATAAATAAGTTTAACTGCTCCCTCTAAAATCAGGTTCTTGCCTATTGTGCCTTTGACTCTAGTGGATCTAGCACTAGAACAATATTTCTGCTGACATGGGACGGGCCACTGGGCTCTGGTTTCAGTGCTTTTTGCTTGGTGAGGCACTGCTGGGGTGACTGGCTCCATTGTTCAGCATTGAGGTGGATACTCTGAGTCACTTGTTGTAGAAAGTCTGTTTGCTGTAAAGAACTGACAGCCCCATGAGTCACTTACCTTTGTTACCAGTTGGAACCAAAGGGATGATGGTGGACAGGGTACTGAAAGCAGAAGCTGGCTTCCTCTGGGAGATGGTGAATTTGATCCTTTGCACTGCTCAAAGCAAGAGGAGATCCAGAAAGGACACACATAGCCCTGTGCTAACGGATCAGATTTGGGCTGGGAGTTTCTCTGGCCCAGAAATAAGGAAGAGAGTTATTCTGAGTTGCTAGGGAACAAAAAACATGCCTCAGAGACAGCCTTAAAACATTAACCAGACCATGGGTGTAACCCCATTTACCACGGGGATTAGCTTCTACTTCTCACCTTAAATCACTCCATGGAGGTCCTACTCAGGTGAACAGCCTTCTTAAATGTCATGTGTCCAGCATGGCACTCTGGACTGTCTCTTGTCCCCTCTAGCTACTCTGGGACATCACCTATTTACAAGGCAGGACCACAGTTTGTTACCTAATTCCTGCTCCTACGTGCCCAATCCCATTTTGAACTGCTGGATGCGGTGTCTGCTGGCCTGGAGTGGACAGTGACCACAGCATTGCACAGCAGGCTTTAACCCACAGTTTGTCATCTGGCCTTCATTGCACATGCAGCCTGACTTTGCAAGGACCCTAAATCCACCTGTGACCTGGCCTTACACACTGAACTTGCACCCAACTCCCCAGACACGTTCCCACCTGTAGGATACTCATCTCAGGAGATGTGCTCATTGAAAAGATGCTCGTGCCACACCACTAGTAAGTGTTCACATAGTAATCAAGCTACTCTGGCCAAGATTTGAAGAAACAGTGAGAGCATCCCGCTTTCCAGTCTTGTTTTCTTAATTCCTCACCCATCTGCTTGGATGGGAACAGATGCAAAGCCTGCACAGATCACTCTGTGTCGTTTGGGCATTATCTCTCCTTCCTCCAGCTGACAGACATGCAATCCAGGACAGAGTCTAAACCATTGCTGTTGACAAAAGGCATCCACAAGAATTTCTGCCACAATATCCTCCTGATTTCTCAGCTCTGCACCAAGCTCTGGGAGAAAAGTTATCTGATTGATTGTGGAAGTGCCTGCATTCAGTCTCTGGATGGGAATCCCTTCGTGGCTTCAGAAAAAACCCCTTTAGGAGGAAAGATAATAACTGGAGAAGAGCCCAAGCCACAGAACTGGGATCTGAACTCATCCTCTTGGTTCAACTGCAGAAGCAAAGCTGCTGTGAGGCACCTGCTGAATGAAACCCGTGCTTGGAGTGGAGAAAAAAGCAGCCTTGCAATGATTAAAGCCAGTTGTACTCAGCCACAGAGTAAACCAAACTGCTTCCATGGTGTTTTGGGCATTGATTTCATTTGACATGAGCTTTCAGCCTCGCTGAGTTTGTTTTCCACCTGATCTCTTAAGGGTGTGGGGTTATGTGCTCTGAGTGTGACTTGGCGTGTGTAGGGTAACCTCTCTGTTCCCCTGCTGCATCCCCTCACAGCTTTCACTCCATGTGCCAGCAGCAGCTAAACTGGAGATAAAGTCCCACAAGTTTCTACAGGGCTTGATGAAAATCAGCATCCTAATAGATGGCAACTTGCCCCATCCAGAGAAAAGCTGTGATGAGAGCTCCAGCTTCATTAGTAACCAGCAAGATGACGTGAACTAAGATTTATGGACACTCCCAGCTGAGATAAATTGGTCTTGGTTGGAAGAAGCTGTTCTGATGCTCTCTAAGGGACGAGCTGTAAGATTCAGTGGATGAAATCAACCAGCCTTGGAACACACTGCAGAGCAGACCCCCTGGTTTCCACTTTGTTTTGTATATATGGAGCAGCTTTTGGTCAGTTGGCATTTTTTAAGCCATAAGGTCACTCATGACACGTTTTCAGGTGCTCTCCTTGGAAGGTGGAAGATTTGTTAGCTAAAAGAAGGCTTCTTTTTCATTAAAGAGAACAGGAGGTGGAGGGATAAAATGGCTATGCACTTTCCTAACTCCAGAGTCCAGGATTTGAAGAAACTTAGGATTAAACAATTTGCTCTTAGTGAATTTCCACCATTCACTGCCAATTCCTGTGTGGAAATAAAGGTCATTACGAGCACTGACAAGTCTGACCTTCTTCTCCCCCAAATAAGTTTCACTGGAGTCCTGCGGTGTGTGCTCAGCACTCTGTGAGGAGATCAGCTTCTGCAGAACACATTAAAGAATCATCAAGGGCAAGAAATTCCTGTAAACTTTTCCACAAGCAGATATTTCTCAGGGCATGAGCCAGCTGCAGAATTGAGCACTGAAGAGATAACCTTTTGGAGATGTCAAACATGTTGTCCCCAGAAAGGAGATTTCCCATTCCCGACGGTGACAGACTCACTATCGGATGAGAAAACTCCTCTGTGCCTGAGCTGTAGAAACTGTAGAGAAAGGATTCATTAGGGTTGGCATTCCTCATTAAAAGGGGGAAAAGTTCTTGCATGGTATGGCCGTTTTCAGGCTGAGATGGATGTGTGTTGTGAGTTATATGAGCAACACAGGATTGCACACAGCATCACACAACAGCCAGTGGTTTGCCTGTGCCTGCCTGTAATTTACTGCCACCTCCTTCATGTGGTCAGATTGGAGGATTATTTGTAGGCATATTACAAATCTTTGCTGGCTTTAAGGAAAGGAAACATTTACATTGGCCAGACATTTGGGATAATAAATCTAAAACTCAGCAATCCATTAAAACAATGTAGATAGGAACCTAAAGGCAGGGTTTTGGACCAATTTCAGAGCCCCTGTTTAGGGAGAAATCAAGCAACAGGAGGGCAGGGAACTTGGGACACTCATGGTGTTATTTTGAAGCTTTTTTGAATGGACAACAAAAGATCTTCTCCCACCATGGGTGAGTGCAGAGGCTGTCCTGTCACCTTCTGAGTTCTTCCCCCACAAAACCACGGGGATGAGACCCCTCGAACGGCAGAGAGTCTCTTTCACCATCTGTGCTCGTTGCAGAAGGATCAAGGTGGACAGGGATTTCATGTAGGACAGACTTATCATGAAACTGAGTGTCCACCTGGCCAAGAAGGATTCAAGGAACACATGAGGGAGCTTTTGGCCATCCTCTCTGCAGCTCACAGCATGCTCCAGCTGTGCCATGACCACAGCAGAGACCAAGAGTCTGGAGTGGGATGCCCTTGAGAGGAAGGAAAAGGAAGCCCAGACTCCCAGTGTGTGAACTGATAAAGCCTATCTCGTGCCAAATCAGAGGGGACCTCTTCAGCACAGCTGTGGTGAGGCAGAAGAAGATGGAGCAGTAGATCTCCACAGCAGTTTTGGGCCCAAAAACCTGGCATTGCCTTTGTCTGCGTAACCAAAAACCTTTCTGAGAAGGGACAGTAGTACAAGAGAGTTTGTCTGTTTGAAGTCTGACCTTATAAATGATTTGCAATGAGCCTGGACCATTTTTACACCCCTCAGGCCAATGTTTGGAGGCCTCAGGCAGTGACAGTGGAAACTGCCTGACTGATTTGCTGGAGATTCTCATGCTCATTATTTTTAGCTCTTCTGTGTGTGGTGCAGCCTCTACCTCCGTTTGCTGTGAGTCACTTGGAACCAGCTGCTCCATTGTGTGATACAAAAGCTCTCCTTTTCCTTCAAACCTCTGGCAATGGATGTTAGCAGAGCACTCTCAGCTTCCTTGGCTCTAAGTGATAACTCAACTGCACGGTGCCAGAAGTAAAATGCATTACAAAGCAGTGCTCAGGGGAAGAAAGGAGCTATGAAAAGTCTTGTAGGTGCAACACATGGCATTGCAGCAGATTGGAAATGGATGGGGCTTTTAAGCTGAACAGACTGACAGGAGTTACAGAGGTGCCAGAAATGGTGATGCTGCTGTTCCAAGATACCAAAGGCCACGTGTTGTTGAAGCTTAATGGATAAAAATCTAGTGTTTGCAATGCTGAGTTAAACTCAGTAAGAGGATCACATGAGATAAATGCTTAAGTGAATGATAAACTGGATAACAGCACTTGGAGAATAACACCCAGTAATCTCTTGATGTCCTCACAGAGGGATATTATCAGAGGTGCAAAAAGATCAGAGCAATTGAGGAAGAATTTGAGGATGGTTTCCTGAGAACAGAGGATTTCCCAACACATTGTGGAATGCCACTTGATGATTGGTGCTTTAAGAAGGGTTCCCATTACCAAAGGGCAGAGTTTGGAGATGACTTTGTTGCCCTGGGAATCACAGCAAAAGCAGAAAAACTAAAAGTATCAATAGGAGCACTGGTTCTTGTCAGAAGGGGAAAAGAAGAAACAGAAAGGGGGAAAAAAAAGGGGGGATTGGGGTGAAAGAGAGAGAAAAAGAGAAAGGGGGGAAGAGAGGGGGAAAGGAAGAGAGGGAAGGAAAAAGAAGGGGGAAGAGAGAGAAAGAGAGAGAAAGGAAAGAGAGAAAGAAATAGGGAGAAAGAGTGAGAAAAAAGAGTGAGAGAAACAGAAAGAGAGGAAGAGAGAGAAAAAAGAGAGGAAGAGAGAGAAGAGAGAGGAAGAGAGAGGAAGAGAGAGGAAGAGAGAGGAAGAGAGAGGAAGAGAGAGGAAGAGAGAGAAAGAGAGAGAAAGAGAGAGAGAGAGAAAGAGAGAGAAAGAGAGAGAAAGAGAGAGAAAGAGAGAGAAAGAAAGAGAGAGAGAGAGAGAGAGACAGAGAAAGACAGAGAAAGACAGAGAAAGACAGAGAAAGACAGAGAAAGAGAGAAATCTTTTGGTTCTAAGTTTCCCAAGGAAACTAAAAACACATGAATGAAGCAGGGAAATGCAATATTTAGAGGGAAGGAGACACTGGGAGAAAATGCTTCTCTCTTTTCATGATTGATGTAGAGCAAAGCTCTGATCTGCATTTATCACTGTTCACTTATGGAATGCTTCTGCTGAAACATGCTATCTCTTGACATTTATTCAGCAGGAAATGGGAGGGGGGGAATGCTTTTGGCAAGTGAGGTCAGGCTTACAGTGGACATGCAGATGTACAGAGAAACATCTCCATAAGTCCCAGGATCTACAGCTGCTTCACAGAGGCTAGAATGTAAACCAGCGTGAACATCTGTGATCTCCCATCACACAGGGGACAAGCTGGATAGAAACTCTCCTAGCTGATGAAACAAAATAGGAATGATTGGGTTTTGGCCCAGGTAAAAGCTAGTAAAGTCTTATGCTGTGGTTGTTTAGGTGAGAATAGGTTCAGGGTAGCTTTGCATGCTCTGGTGCTGGGTGGTGATGAATCTGTGGTGAGCTGGGAGTGAGCTCAGGCTGACAGCTTCAAAGACTGGTGAAAAATCAGCTAAGCCATTGGCAATCCAGAAAAACAGGACAATAAAGATCTCAGGCACACATGACTAGCACAAATGTCCAGACATTGTTTAGCACATAGCAAGAGATAATGTACTAACATGTCAAATAAATGCCAAGGAATAGGGAAACACTTCCTAGTATTACAAATGCTTTGTAGGGAAATAATAAGAAAGAAGTTGTAATAATAGTGGGTTGTCATTGTTTTGGATTCTAAGAGGGAAGGAAAAAGAAGAAGAGATTGCCAGCAGCAAGGTTTTTCTCTTTATGACTATTTCCTTGCCTATTCTTATAATGAACATTAATTCCCCCTCTTCATTTCTCCTTAACAAAGTCAAGGTCTGTAATGCTTTTACCACCTGGAACCAAACCTAAAAAAGGAAACCTCCCCCAGTTCCATCCAAGCATACAATTGCTTCTTGTCCCCAGATAAAACCCATTCAAAAGAACACTAACATTTTTGGCTCCTAGACCTGGTACAAAAACCCCTCAGCATCACCAGACCTGAGTGCTCGAGGGTGCTGCCAGAGGAGACACGGGTTTACGTGGCAGCCCATCACACCTCAGCCATTCCTTGGATGCTAAACATTGCTGTCATCAACTTGGGTTGATGATGTTGTCATAAGGAGCTGCAATCCTAAATCATATTAGTTTGAATTGTCAGTTGTTGTTGTTATGTCAGGCTGGAAAAGGTAGTTGCAGACAATTGTTCCTTTAACAGGCTCTGGCATAATCTAGCTGGAGTGGTCTGTTCCTTTAGGCAGAGCTCATGCTCTGCACTGGGGAAGATGTAAAGCTCAGAGCAGTCAAGATGACCTCTGCCAGACATTTTGGCTTTGTTTCTGGGATAACTCATGCACTTCTGACAGTAGGATTTCTACCTGCAAAAGCAGTGTGCTGCATAGAATAATAAGTGACACATCAGACTCAGCAGCAATGAGCAGTTACCACTTGCAAGACCACACATGAAACAGAAAACTCTCCCAGCATGCAAGCAAAAGAAGGTATTTTAACAGCCTGCTTCAGCTCTAGAGATATCTCTGTCAAGTGTTGGGAAGGCAGCCTAGCTTAGAGCAAACACTTATTTAGATCCTCCACGTGGATCTTGAAAGGTTGTCAGGCACTTAAAGATTCAGGCAGTTCTTAGCAGAGGAGGAAGATGGAAACAGAGGTCTCATGTGAGGAAGGGATGGGTCTTACCCAACTTGTAAGGAGCTAAAAATTAAGAGAGAGAAATTTTGAAAGCCCGTGAGTGCTGCCAACTTTGAGCCAAAAGCTGAGAGTTCTGCCTGTTGCTTGGTCTTGATGCACCCTGAATAAGAACCAAAAGCAGAGACAAGCCCTTGAAAGATTTTCAGGGGGATACACTCAGCCAAACAGACCCTGCTGAGCTCAGCACTAGGTGAGGACCTACCAGCTGTAGCCCCAACTGCATTGCAGAGCAGAGCACTAGCAGCATGCCCATGAACTGGCATCTCCACTTGCCAACAGCTTGGGATTGATTTAGTCTCTCTAAGCATTCACACAGCAGTTCCTTTGTCACTCCTTTGCTTCCTTAAAAGAGAAGTGGTCCATATCTTTTTCTCAGAAAAATTGCCAAAAGCATGAGCTAATCATCTCTAAGACAAAGAAACTCTCCCTGGGCAGCTGTTAGCAACCATCTCTTAGAGTGTCTGATGCCTTCTTTGTCCTTTGGCTTTGACTAACCCTGCAGCCCAGTCTTCAAGGTGTCTGTTTCCCATAACAAACTTTATCTTAGGGCAGATTCTCGGCTGAACTACATCAGTTTACCTCCACTGACCTCACAAGGACTAAGCTGACAGATACCAGCTGAGCACCTCTGTCTCATCCAAAAGGTTCTGCTGATTTATGCTCACAAAGGTCTGAATCAGTCTCTCTCATATGCCCACATTGCTTTTGTGAGAGGTGTTTGGCTGCTCCTAAAGTTCAGCATCCTCTAGGAGAACGTCCTGCTAAAGCTGGCCAGCAGCACTGAGTCAGACAGAAAATCAAAGCTCATCTTGAAAGCAAGTACCTTGAACTGAATGAATCTGGGAGTGCTCTCTGGAGAGGAGTGCAAAATCCCTCCTCTCTCTCAACACTGTTTTCCAGATCTCTTCTTTCTCCCTGCAGATGTTCTGAAGTATTTCCAGGCAACCTTCCTTAGAAAACCCCTGAGTACCTCAGCTGGCCATTTACACTCCCTTTCTGAATCAGGGCACAGCTACAAAGGCCATTGATTTAAGCAAGGATCCTGTCTTGAAGCCCTTTTAGTATCAGCCTTTTGATTAATCCTGCACTGTATCCATTTTCCCTCTTACACAGCAAACCTGCATTGACTCATCATGAGGACAAAAGCAAGTAAGGAACAAAGGGCTGAAGGGAGGAAAGACGGGGAGAACACCAGCAGGTTTACACCTCATTGGGGTTTGGTTCTACTACTGCTATATTTGAGGTGTGAAATCCTTTCTGAAGATAATAACATCTGTTTCTGTATGTTCCTGTGTGACCTGCTCTAGGTGACCCTGCTTCTGCAGGGGGGTTGGACTAGATGATCTCTAAAGACCCCTTCCAACCCCTACCATTCTATGATCTCTCTCTCATCTGGGGCTGTGCTCCATTTCCACTCCAGCTTCACAACAATATCCCTCAGGCATGCCTCTCTCTTTCTCCTGTTTGTTAATGATGGTGCTAAATAAACAAAGGAATCCATTAATCACTGCAATCAGCTGCTTGGATTCCAGTATTCTGCTTCAGCCACTGTATATCAAGCACTTCATAACAGACACCTAGAATGGAAATCAGAATGGAAAGAACTGCAGCTCTGGGGTTGTGTTCTACCCACAAGTGCCATGGATGTCACTCAAAGGAGGAAAACATCCCTCTTGGTGTAAGAGGTATCACATGGAAAGATGTGATACCCCATGTGATCCTGGGGTATCTAAAATGACAGGCTGCACAATCATCTCTGAACTCAGTGAGCAACGAGGCTCCTTCTAACCCTGAGTTTGAAGCAGGTGAAAACCTCCACAGGACTTGGTAGAAGTCGGTTTTATCTCACTGTGGGAAGAACAGCTTCTGGCCTCACGCCAACCGAGCTCTGCAGCAGCACTCGAGTTTCTGAGGCTTAAAATGTTCCTTTGTTTGCATTTTAAATCCTCTTAGAGAGGCAGGATGGCAGGGATGAGAAAGTATTGAAATACCATGCCCATTCCTCCTAGGCTTGAAACAAGAAGTCGGGAGAGTGAGGTTTAAGGCTTGACTGTGCCAAGCTTTGGGCACCATCAGACAGAGCTGGTAATTCAGCTATTTCTTTCTATAGGGAAGGGAGATTTTCTTTGAGTTGCCAAGTAAGAGATGAGATGCAGGCAGGAGGGATGGAAAGGGGGAGGAAGCTATGAGAAGGTTAGTTTGAAGAGATAAGGAAAGAGTATGGAAATGCACTTCCCACACAGACCTTCTGTAGCACGTGTCCACAGCTCTGTGTCGTGAGGCAAGAGGCATCTTCCAAGCAAAAGAGAACATATGGAGTGGTGTGGTGGGGAGGGGAGAGGTGACACTGTAGCTGCATCTGGGGCAGCTTGCACCTTTCTTCTTCCTAAGACACAATGACTGGTTCATCCTGAAAGAAGACTGTGGTTTGTTTACAATCATAGAATCATGGGATGGTAGGGGTTGGAAGGGACCTTTAGAGATCATCCAGTCCAACCCCCCTGCAGAAGCAGGGTCACCTAGATCAGGTGGCATAGGAACATGTCATAGAATCATTTTGGTTGGAAAAGACCTTTAAGGTCATGGAGTCCAACCCCTCACCTCACACTGCCAAGCCCATCACTAAACCTTGTCTGTCAGCACCTCATCTTTGTACCTTTTAACCATCTCCAGGAATGGGGGCTCTACCACCTCCCTGGGCAACCTGTTCCATTATTTAACAACTCTTTCAGTGGAGATGGAACAACCCACATAAACTGTGGCTGTGGGGTTCACATAAGCATCAATGCAGTGGGGAAAAATGGGAAAATCACAGAGTCACAGAATCTCAAGGGCTGGAAGGGAGCTGCAAAGCTCACCCAGTGCAACCCCCCTGCCAGAGCAGCACCACCTAGAGCAGGGCACACAGGGACTCATCCAGCTGGGTTGGAATGTCTCCAGAGAAGGAGACTCCACAGCCCATCTGGGCAGCCCCTGCCAGGGCTCCCTCACCTCAACAGGGAAGGAGTTTTCCCTTGTGTTTCTTTGGACCCTCTTCTGTTCCAGCTTGTACTCAATGCCCCTTGTCCTGTCAGTGGACTTGAATATGTCCCCAGTTTTAAAACTGGTACCAGCTTGAAGAAGGACAGAACAGTGCTAAACATTCTCTGAACATAGGATGAACCACCAAGGTCGTCTGAATCAGAACTGTCTGCTTTAGACACGTGATGGAGGATGTGCAGTTTCTAGTCAAACCACTGAGTGTAAATCAGCCTCACAAATAGAGTATCTCTGAGAGTGGCCAGCAAGAGATGCCTACAGGAAACTATAGAAATGGGCACAAGAAAAGTCTGCAGCTCGTGAGCTCCCTAAGCTTGATGTGCTGTCTTTTTATTCAACAGCCCTGCCTGGTTTTCACCTTCCTCAGGTTTGTCTGCCTGCTGAAACCCTTTAAACTTTTAGCATCCACACTGTCTTCAACAATTCCATAGCTCAGCCATGCTTCACATGAAAAATTATCTGCTTTGGCTTCTTCAGAACCTGCTACCCTGAACTTGCATTTTAGAAGTGCTGCTAGTGCAAATGACAATGAATCCTACTGCCTAGTCCCATTCCTCATGCCATCCAGGGTTTTATTACCTGGCTGGAGCAGGTTCAAGCACAGTGTGTTCCACATCTTGCCCAAACTCTCATCACCCAGCTGGCTCACAGGCAGGTTTTATGGGTACACCGCACGGTATCCTAATAAAGTGCTCAAACACAAGTGGAGCTTCCTAGCTGTGACTGAAACCTTTTGCAGGAATCCAACATGGAAAGTCAGAAGACCAGGAAAAGAGAAAGGTTTTGGGCTATAACTGTTAGAAGTGCTCACAGTTGGAAAGGCAAGACAAGTCATTTTTGGTTAGATCCTCACCATAAAACTGGCACTGACCTGAGTGCTGAGCAAAAGTAGCCTGATGTTCAAAAGTGTCCATGGGTTTGATTTAGAGCAGGAATTCTGTCCTCATCAAATTCTCGCCTCTCTTTGCCCTGTTATCCTCACCACATCAGTGGCTGGACTGAGGGTCCCACTGCAGTGAGGTTGTTTCTCAGATGTCAGATACATGAAGACTTCTTATCTCGTGCTATGGAACCAATGATGAGATAAATTAATCCAGACTCTTTCTGTGGCTGGAGGGAAGGAGACTGGAGAAAAGAAGGCAGCAGGACTCTGGGCTGTTGTTTTGTTTTGTGGTTGGGAGGGGTTTGTGTTTGCTTTGTGCTACCCTTCCTGATTTTGATGCAAAAGTTAATATGTGTAAACAGCTCGTCCAAAGCACGTGTTTAGATAAAAGAACACACTGAGGTGGACACCAGCTGGTAGCACACCAGCACACACAGGCACAAAGGCATGGAAAACGCTCACCCCTTTTTAACATCCCTTTCCATACTTGAGCAGCAGACCCCACATCTCCCAACATGCAGAAATCCCTTTCTGGTAGAAGCAAAGACGAGGGAAGAACCTTGGCTTCAAACCTGGGTCCTGAAACGGGAGCTGCCATTGCTTTAGTACTTTCTACATGTCTTGAATAAGGTTCATGCCACCAAGGATAAGAAGAGCCCTGGATATCAGTTCTGGGACAGTATCCTCTGTCTTGCTGCTGTCTGGGTCCTACAGTTTCAGCAGAAGTTGATCAAACTGCAGATGTTTGGCACAAACTGTGCTGGATATAGCAAATGAGCCTGTCCAGCACAATGTTGCTTGCTTAGAAAATGTCTCTGCATTTTCTGTCCTCATTAAGGGCAGCTTTCCTCTGCCAAGCTGTGCATGGGAAGCTGGCTGCTCCCTCATGGATGCTTCCCCAGCAAAGGGAAATTGCATAACAGCTGTAGGTCTACTGACCAGACAAGAACTGCCAGAGATATCTCCATCTAAAATCCTCAGAGGACGCCAGTAACCCACATTTGGCAGCCAAAGACGAGAGGGATCGTGTTTCTTCCAGACCTCCCACTAAAACATTCAACAATGCCACACGAGGCTGTGGTTTTTTTGTTTGGAACCCTTTGAAGCCATTCATCTGGCTACAAATGAGCTCTGGCATCATTATTCCTTGTAAAAGGACAGGGCAAGGAAGGGAAACATCTTCTGCCAGTGACAGCACTTCTTGATATTTCAGCCTTACGATACCCCTGAGTATCAGGAAAGTCAATTTGCACCTCAGATCAGCTGCAATGGCTGTGGAAGGACCCATTCAAGAGTTGTGGTGGTTATGGCAATGACATTGGGAGAACCAAGCACTTGGTGGTGCAGAAGCCCTCCAGGAGCAAACACAAGTTTCTCCACCCTGCTGTAGGTGCATAATCAGTTCATTGCATCTCACCTCTTGGACTTCCTTGATGAATCCTTGATTTAGCTATCTGCTATAGGAGCACTTGCCAAGGCTATGCCAGCTGCTTTGGCCAATGCAGTGGCTTAGTCTTGGGAATCTGCTGATAATGGAGATGCTAAAAGGCATTCCACCCAAATTCCACTGCTCCTCCAAGATGATGTAAGGCTTTCATACACACTGGGTCATATCTGCCAGTCCCATGTGGAGGTCTCACATTTCCTAGGAAGTGTCAAATGCCCTTGAAAATACCTGTGCTTAGGGAACTGCATTGAGCCCATTCACCACTGACATCTACATCTGATCTCACTTTGTACTAGGTGGAAACTCAAGGAGCATCAGTAATGAACGATGAGAGTTTCTTGTTCTGCATATTAGAGTTACTAATATTACATATTCTTATTCTAGCCGTTGCCCAAACAGATCAGATGAGCTGAAGTCTGTCAGCAAAGGATGCACAGTGGGAAACAACTTTGCCTGAGGAACAAGGACCAGAAAGCAAAGCTCCCCATCCTCAGGGGTTCATTTAAACTAGACTGTCCAGTAATCAGTGTGGAGAAAGAACTATTTTACATATGTTCCACACAAGGATGAAGAATTGGATTCCAACTTAGCACCAGTGTTGTTCCTGTCTACTGCATCCAGCACAGATGAGCCTTGCAGAATCACCATCATCATCTCACACTCTCAGAGGGTTCGTCATTCAAAAGCCACAGCAGCCATGATCAAAAAGAACCAGACAGAAATGCTCAGGCACTCAGCTTTGCCTTACAGTGGGAACACAGATTCTGTACTGAAGTGTCTTCAGGAACTCAGCCTGGATCCACTTCAGCAGCTGATCTGTCTCGTTTAAGACTGGACAGTTTCTCCCAGGCCTGACTCCAGCTGGTCAAAGCTAGAATGAGGTCTTGGAGGGAAGATGGAACAAAGGCTCTGTTTTGGACACTGAATCTGAGGGATACCAAGTATGGGGGATGTCAGCTGGCTCTGCTTGTAAGCTTATCACTCACTTGCTAAATGACACATTTAATGGAAGTGCTAGAAAGCAAAAAACTAGGAAATAGGCAAATGTGGCTGCTCTGTGTCAACAACAGCGCTGCTGCCCGTGGGTGACTGTCCACTGTACCCCATGCTGTCTGCTTGTCTCACAGGGGAATAGGAGATGGCACTCAACAAGTCCACAGCCTTTCTGTGTATGGAAGTGCCCAGAAAGGTCCAGCTTGCCCTCAGCTGAGTCACCAATCTCCCAGAAACTCTGTTTTGGAGAAAGGGAAGCCCAGATTCTTCCAGTGACTGCTACAATCATTTGGTTTCCATTGAACCTTGTTTCAAAGGCTTAAGCCAGCATCTACTTGAAGAACAGTGATATAATCCCTCTGTGTTTAGAGTCCCCAGCTGGGGACTGAGGATGATGCTACAGTCTCTACTCAAGGATTCATTGGAGATTGTGTTTCTAAGCCCATGCTTTTGCAGCACCTGACTCAGCAAAGCCTCTGGGTGCTAATGCAATGCAAACAGCTACTTGCAGTAAAGAATGAGAAATAGTTTGATGTCTCTCTTTCCCTTCCAAGAGTTGTTCATTCAGTTCTAAATGGTTAAGAATACTTAAAAGAAACAACAGACATACACTACAACAAGAGTCAGGATTAATGCCAAAGCTGAATCTGTCAGTCTGTCTTTACTTCTCACTTGATTAGTCCAAACCCCATCAAAGCCTGTTCAAAGACTCCCACTGACTCTCATGGGGTTCAGCTCAGCTGTTTTGCAACGTTCCCAAAGCAAACAAAACCGGTGTGATGAAAGAAATGTGAAGAGACAGGAGAAACACACAGACCAAAGCAAAACATTGAGCATCTCCTAATCCAGAGGCAACTTTATCCCATTGGATCACCAAAAAAACCCACCAATAAATCAAAGTCTGGAGATACCAACAAATTCTGAATGGCAGAGCAGAGCCTGCAGCCTGTTGACTCGTTTTTAAGGGCTCTCTGTAATTCTTTCTCCCCTGGAAACAAAGGGTTGATTTCCCTTACATAAAATCCTCTGCTTGCAGGCAGTTACCAGGAGCAGCTGAGGAAATCTTAGCTCTGAACTTGTGACTTTGATACAGATCTTCTGCAAGACCCTGGTCACATCTGCCAATCCTCTCTAAGCTTCTCATATACCTTGAGTCTATGGATATACCTTGGGCATAGGGACACAGGATACTCATTTGTGGGTGACCAAATCCCACGGCATGTGTAACACTGAGACCCACGGTAACTCCTCTGTGTGCTTCAGAAAAGCAGGGGCTGTGACCCAGCAGTTTGGGAAGCACAGCCAAATACACACACAAGGCATCTATTGCCTTTCTTTGCAACAGAATAGCACCTAAAGTCTTCACATTTAGCTAAAATGCTCTTATGAGGAGTGGCTGAGGGCCCTGGGGGTGTTCAGCCTGGAGGAGGTGAGGGGAGAGATCTCCTCCTCGCTCTCAACTCCCAGACAGGAGGCTGTGGCTGGGAGAGGGAGGGAGGGGGAGCTATCTCTGCTTAAAAGTGACAAGTGACAGAATGAGGTTGAGATTGGAGCTGGGGAACAATTCCTTCCCCGAAGGGCTGTCCAGCCCTGTCCCAGCTGTCCAGGGCCATGGGGGAGTGCCCATCCCTGGAGGGACCCCAAAGCCTGGAGCTGTGGGGCTCAGCCCATGGGTCAGTGGTGGCTGTGGCAGTGCTGGGGGATGGTTGGTCTCCAGCAGCCTCAAGGGCTTTTCCAACCTCAATCATTCTGTGATCCTGTAAAGGAAGTAAATGTATGAGCTGCTCCATGCAGCCCCCAATGGAAGATGGAAAGCCAGCTAAAGCACTGCTGATGTTTCTTCTCATCACTTTGTAGCACTGGAAGGTCACACATGTAACACAGGCTGATTGGTTCGGAACTCATTTCCTACACACAGATGAAGCACTGAGAGAACTGGAGTTTGGTGGTTTCTAAGGGATCAGAGATCATAGCCTGATAACAGCCCTTATAGGAAAAGAGATGATTCTCAAGCCATCATTTACATCCTTGGTACTTCAGAAAGGCCTCTTGTTTCTGGCCTGGAAACATTAAGGACTAAAATCAATTCAAAGGAGGAAAAGCAGATGAAAAGTGAAGATGAATTCTGGGAGGTTTCTACCAGCTCTCTCACGAGATGTGATTTCACAGGGGCAAGTGGCAAATCAAAAACAGACTCAGAAAATCTATACCAAACACACTGCAAAAGGGAAAACAAAGAAGTGGGAGATTTTGAGGTGCATGGAGGTAAATGATGGTTAAGAGCCTGGAGGGTTCCTGCCTGAGAGGAGGCTTGAAGGATCTCTTCTTTGAAGGAGATTTTAAGGCATTTCTGATGTAAAACGTTTGTGGGCACGAGGAGTAAATCCAGGACTAACAACAGAGAAGAGGCTCAGCAGCACTGTGGGAAACTTAGAGAATATTTTGCAGTGTGAGAGAGTGAGAAAAGCTTCACCTTTTCCTCAAAATGAGACGCTATTCTGCACAACATGCACGAGGCTGACACTGGCTTCAGTGCAGGGCTCACCAGGAGAAGCTCTGCCCTGTGCTGAAGCAGGGTTGGGGTGACTCATCTGGCAGCTCCACGGAGTTTAAACCTTCTGAGCAGTTTACAGTCTACAGAGATCAAACCTGCTCTATAAACTGAGAACGGGGAGACAGTCACACCTCAAGGGCAGCCCATAAACTCTACAGATGAGGCCTGGAGATGAATGATCACCTGGAGAAGCGAGATCAAAACATGAGTGATGCGAGTAACTGTTAGCCCTTGCAGGGAGCAGACCAAGGGGTTGCAATGGATTATGGTGACCCAGTGGACTTAACACCTTAATTTCCAGGAGTCTGACAGCTTCCAGGGTCCCAGAGTAATAATTCATCAACTACATCATCCTTCTCCTCTTCATCCCTTAGCAGTGGCTAATTTATCTGTCTCTTTTTCTTTCCTCCAGACCAGTTTTGTCTGATGTGGTGTTCACACATCCATCACAAACATTCTTTCCTCTTTCAAAAAGTGCTTGGGTTTTGTGCCCATTATTCCTTTCTCCTTTCTGTGCATCAAAGAGCAGGAGTGGAGCACAAATCACCTTTCACTTACTCACATGTGCTGCCTGAAAACAAGAACCATCTCCCAAGGCTTTGCACTGGATGAGGGCGAGGAGCAGAAGAGTGCAGCAGTAAGCACAGAGGTTGTGTTCTGTAACCAAAACACTACAAAGTGCACTTAAAAGAGAATAGTGCTGCAGCAATCAAGACACCAGAATGTGTTTCTGAAAAGGGCAAGGCTCAACAGGAGAACACTTGTAGCTGAAGGGGTGGAATCCATCCTAGCTCTGCATCTTGGCCTCCATCTATTTTGTTTTTGTAACCAGAGTGTCATTTCTTCCCATTATTCTAAGATTGCAGCCTGACAAAAGCTTGAAGCCCACACTGCTGCCAAAAGGAGTGGTCCTCTCCCCCTTTCTTGTGCCGTCAGTATGAAAATACAATGAGCCAGATCAGGAAACTGCAGCTGACTCGGTTCACGTCGCTGCACGGCATCGCACAGACTCGTGAACACACAAGGCAGAAAAGGGAGAGCACTTCATTAAGAAGAGGAGAGAGGGTGGGACCATCTTGTTTTTCTTCTGGAAGAGGTGAATCCTTGCATCATGAGGCTGGATGCTGCAACCATATCCCTGCCTTCAATACCCCTTTGCTGTCCTGACTTTTTGAGTCAGTCCAAAAGGATGTGGACTCTCAAGCCTTTCCCTCCTGGAAGCCACCAACCCACCAGCTGTGTGCAGCCTGAAGGTCAGTGTTCTCTAAACATGATAGTTTTAGTCAGCAACAGGAAAACAGCCTTGTGTCAAAAAGTTTCTGTGGGAAGCTGCCCCTGCACGTGCAGCCCTAGAAGTCTGCCTTGCTGCTCTATTCCCCCCAGCAACATCCCATCGTTCCTTTTGCTTGCAGTGCTAAAGAATGACTTTGGTCCACGCTTTTACAGCCTCTTGCAACCCAGTGCCTGCCTCAGCTGTCAGTCAGTGCTGGGAGCAGGGTGGTATTCAGTGCTAAGCCCACAGTTGTGCTCTATTTCCTTTGTATGGAAGGGCACCTTGCCACCATTTTCTTATTTTTGTTTCAAACAATGACTTCTTTCTGAGCACCTCAGCAGGAATCATCAGAAGGCACTGCCTTGCACAAAAGAAGAACGTGGCCAGTCATTTTTTCCAGGAACCACAGAAGCCCAGATACCACCAGTGAACAGCCTCTGGGTGGAGAAGTGGCTCTCGGCTCCTGCAGAGCTCTGCGCTCGCTGCCTGGGTCTAGGGTGGTAAGTTAAACATGCACAGGCTGTGCTCACAGCCCTACTGACAGTAAGAGCTCTGTCTGAGTATTCTTAAGCTCTGTTACGTCCCCAAAAAGGGATTTCTGCTTCCAAACTGCCTTTTGGAAACAGTTCCTGGCTCATGCACAGTTAGGGGAACCTCACGAGCTGAGAGCTCTTCTCAGTGGACATTGGTATGTCCATGCACAAGCAAACCACCCCAGCTGCAGGGGACAGGAGCTAGCTGTAGGACTCATGCCATGATTTTGCAGCTGCCTTCAGGACCCTTGGGACATTTTATATGGCAGTTAACAGTAATTCTGAGCCAGAAAGTATCTCAGCTTTTCTGAGAGGGGCAAGGGACTGATGGGCTGGAATCACTTAGAACGTTTCAGCCCGTGTTGCTGAGGTAAAGTGCTGAAGGTGCCACTTGTACTCCAGGAGTACAAGAGACAGAACTGATGAACCAAAGGACAACAGTTTTCTCTCTGTCCATGCTGTATCTTTATCTCACATGGCTTCATGCACCACCTGAAATTGTTCAATGGCTTGGACCTTCATGCACCACTTAGAGATACGACATCCTAGCCAGTGACCACAGACAAAAGCCATATAGAAACTCAAGCTCTACCTTACCTTGCTGAGTGACCTCTTTCTAAAACAGTGGGAAAGGAGATCATTGGTTTTATATGTTTCCTGCCACTTGCCTTAGCTCTTGCTCTGAAAACAGCATGAACTGCCTTGCAGAGGTTCATACTGTACTCCACATTCTAGCAAGAGAACCTCTTTGAGTTAGATTCAACAGTTAAGAGAGGGTTCATTTCTCTTAAGGCTGATGAGAAAAGCAAAACCACAGACAAAAGTGTAATTTGGACCATAAGCAGCTTAAACTGAGATAAAATAAGACAAGGTGAATCTCAGTGGATGTGTCCTAGAACAAATCAATCTGGTTGAGCAACTTCATACCTTCCAAGCTTTCCCAGGTTAGGTGGGTGATGGAGTCTCGTGCATTGAATTACCTGCCAGGAGTATTTACTGGGTGAATGAAGACACCATACCATTGGAAATGGGTTTTAGCTCTGAGCTGCTACGAGCAGTGGGGATTATCTTTCCATGGGATCCCTTTGAACATGCACTGCTACTAAAGAAAACTCTTTTCTCCCTCTGATGGGGCATTGCCTCTGTTAACTCTGCAATGCCACGGTCCAGTCAGGATTGGTTGGTGAAGCACAGCCCACGGAAAACAGCAGATGTTCTGCACAGTTGCTCCAAGAACACAGGCAAAAGGATTCATGTTGCAAGAGGCTTGGCAGCTGTAATAAAGCAGAGCAACATGCTCTGTCCCTCACCTGCAGCTATTTTCCTTGCTCTTGATGAGAATTCAGAAGCTGTTTGAATGTAGATATGCAACTTATTCTGCTAGTTGCATTTGAGAGATCTATTTTTCCTGCACCTTTCATAGTCCATAGACAGAAACAGGCTCCTCAAAGACATGGAAGAAATGTGAAAGAGAAAATGGACCAGATTCCTACCCATCCTACAAATTCCTGTTCTTAATCCTGCAAATCCCTACAGACTATAACAAAAAAGCCTTGCCCATTGGTCATTACACCCATAGATGTCTGAGGTTGGATTAAATTAGTCCAATGTGTAGTCCCAGCCATGCAGCCACCCCTTAGCACTGCTGGAGTCAGAAAGGTCTGTAGCAAGCAATCCACCTGAGCTATCTTCAATGCCTGTCTTAGGGCAGGATGAATTCCCTTGAGAAGCACCTTCTCCTTGCACCAGCACTCAAGAAAGTTCCTGCAGCTAAAGCTGGATAAACAAGCTCTAGTTCTGAACCTCCTGCCCTTATGTACTTTCCCAGTCCTACCAATGCCATGACCAAGAGACAGGAAAAGATCTAAAAACAGCTAAATGCAGAAGTTGCTGGGATGCCCGTGGGCAGGGATGGACTGGTTTTGCTCAGGGGTGGTTAACACGATGAATATATTATCTTTGAGTGCACACTAAGGAATGCCTCGTTCTTTCCATACCAAAGGGCATGGTTTGAACCTTCGGATATAATGGCCCAGCCAAACAAAAAATGGTTAGTCACCCCAGAGCAAAACAAGCATGAACACTACGTGCACAGCCAGGAGACAAGGACACAGGAGCAAAACAAAAGGTGTGCCAACGCATCGCGCTTACTCCAGCAAAATGAGCCTTGAGTGGGAATATAAATACATGAGAGAACTCCCACCAGCAAAGGAGTTATTCATTTATGCTGAAAGTCATTACTGGTACAGGAAGAGAGGTTAAAGATTGACCCAGCATAAACTTAGGCTGGAAATCAGAAGGTGATTTTGAATGACTGGGGCAGTTTCGTTCCAGTCTCGGTGACAGCGAGTCACAACGTGACCAATGAATAACTTCCTACAGGGCCTTGAGACCTTTTGGCTGATGTATGGGAGACAGACAGATGTGATTTTGAGTTTATGTAAGACTTCTGGAGATCTATTAATCAAACACAAAGTCCATGTTATGTGGGTTTGATTAAACAAATCTTTTGTTGAGTCATCAGGCAAGATTGATTTTGGTCAGTCTCTGCCAGCTGCTTCACATCTTATTTTACCAACAGGACTGAAGAACAGCACATATTTATGTGTCTTTAAGTGTATTCTTGCTCCCTGGAGAGGAAAGGCTAGGGGAGTTCAGCAGACCCAGATGTAAATCCCTGTCATCCCTCTGGATCCCTTTGTGTCTTTGACCAAGCCCCTTTTGTACCTGATCAGCCTCATTGACCTGGACAGACACAGCCACAAGAAAGACAAAGGTCATTTTTTTCTGAAGTGTTAGAAGATTTCAGACTGTGCTTGAAAAATCAAGGCTGTCCCCTCAGTTTTAGGAGTCCTGTAGGTGATTACACTTTAAAATGCAGTAGTGGGTAACGAGAAGTTGGAGGAAGGGCAAAACTGTTGGTGGCTTTATGCATTATGAACCCAGCACACACAGGAAATTTGAGTTCCATTTCATACTTATTCTGAGAATGGACCATTTTGTGATCCTGTGGCTGGTTCTCAGTCTTCTAGATGAATTCCTGACTAGGTTTTCACTTTACTGGGTACCCATTAAAATCACATTTATAGTTCAATTAAGAAAAATAAATACCCCTATTAATTCTTCAACTACTTTTCCATCACCCTCAGCCCCTTCCAACAAGACTTTAACAAGAAAAACCCAAAACTTTTACTGCAAGGACAGTTAAAGGTTGGCTGCAAAAGGGAACTGAACCACAGCCCATCTGTGAAAAGCCAAACATAAAATGCAATGCTTTAGCAATTAAGATGACAGATTGTTTTTTAAGGTGTCTGGAGTTGGCACTGCTTCTCTAGGTCAGGCTATGCCAAGAGGAGGTCTTAGAGGAACTGGTCTCACTTTCAGTTGTGAGTTTAGAGGGGTTTAATTCAATTCCATTCTATTTCTCTGTATCACAGACTGTTCATTCTGGATGGCTTCTGAATAGTCAGCGAGAGTAGTCGGGTGTTCAGTCCAGAGGATTATGGTCACATGCAGCTGACCTACCTGTCCATGAGGCACAGCACATCCACATCCTCCCTGTACTTGTCCTGGATGCTGCACACACCCTTATTTCTGCAAAGATTATCGTAGATGTGAGCCCAGGAATCCTAAGTGCACTTCCCACCATCCTGTAAGGAGGACAGGGATGTATTGTTGTGTATTCCTCCCCTTCTTTAAATCTTAAACCACACCTACTGTTATGAAAAGCTGCAGCAGTAAAAGTTTATTGTGCTGACCTTGAAAACCAGACCTTATCTCTTTATCCAGCTCAGGTAAATGTGAGACTCATTGTATCTTCCTGGGAGCAAGGTAAAAGTTAAGCATCAAATCTATCCATGGCAGGTTCTGAAGTGAACTTTGTGCTCCTTTCATTCCCACTAAGTGTTCCCAGTTACTGCAAAACAGTATTTTGAGGATCTTCATTTGCTAAGAAGTGCTTGTAAACTTTGTCCCAACTGAACAAGATCTGCTTTATTTTGGGAGTTTCTTATTTTGCCTTGTAATGGAAATAGCAAGTTATGTCCTGCTCTGGTTACGGTGTCTCCTACTTCTGTACTTAACCTTTGTTCCCTGGTCACTGTCAAATGTGACCACTCTAAGTACCATGTGATTTGTAACTCCTGCTGTGGAAATCTGCAGCTGAGAAGGTTTCTGCTTTTGAAATGTCTGGTGTTTCCACCTCTCTGCTCCACCTCCTACAGGACCATTTGAAGCGACATTACCTCGTCTAAGTTCCCTTCCCTTGCACGTTCCTTATTCCTGTGGCATCTTGAATGCTGCCAAATGTTGACAATACTTCTTTATTCCCACTTTATGCCAGTTACACAAGGCAAAACCAACATTGGATGGTGCCTAGAAGTCTTACTATTGAAGCAGATGGACAGTCAAGAGGTTTTAATACATTCAGTGACTTTGGTTAGAGCACAATTTCCTTCCAAGAGATGCCAGAAACCATCCAAGACCGTGAATTTAGTGCTGATTTGATTGTCTCAGAGAGAAAACTTGTACTTCACCAGGCAGCTGTGATTGTAGCTTCAGTCTGCACAGATTTCATGGCATTTTTCTCCTGGGGTAAGACGTAGCACTGAGATCTGCCTTGGCTGGGGGAGCCAGCTCCCACGTCATGATGACCTTCAGGCTGTGCAGTTCAAGGAATATGTGGACAAATAGGAGAAAGAAGATAACAACAACAAACAGAGGCTCAGGCTGACTGAAAACACTGGGTTTGCTCAATGCTCAGAAGAGAAAACCGAGCTGGGATATGCTGTGAGGTTCTTTTCACCTGCCTTTAAACATCCAGTCCTCAACTTCAGCCTCCTTTCTCGTTTTCTTTTCCTGAGCAGTTTACAGCAAAGTTTGTTCATCTCCTTGCAACTTGATATTCTAAGTGCATTGAGGAATGCACCTCTTGCAGCTCACCTGTCCCAAGCCACCAGACCAAACCTGCTGCTGCCTGCCCTAGAAGGAACAATCTTGCTTTGTGGAGTCAGTGGAGGTTGTGATCCTCCAGTGAGACAAATACCCAAACAGAAACTACTGAGGCTCTGAACACATTGAAGTATTCAGAGTCCCCATTTTCCTCCTTTTGCCTTTCTCTTCTATCTGCCCAAGAGATCCCATTGCCTTTTAGTGAAGGCTTAGATTTCACAGGTCTTCAGTGAGCTTGCAGATGAGCCCAGGATCTCCTGCTTTGTCTTCTCCATCTCTCCTGTTCATCCCTCTCCATTTTCTGCTCTGGGTAATAAACTTCTCATTAAAAAAAAACCCCTTTGCATGCAGCTGAATTGATTGCCATTCTTTGTTTTTAAAACAAGAGCAATTCCTTTCAGTTTATCCAAGAAAAAGCTCCCTGTGATTCCCCCAGATTTCAATTCCAACTTGAAGAACAGAGCAGGGGGGGGTAAGAAAAAGGGAGATACACATCCAGACACAAGAGGAAGAACAAAAGCTGCTGATGAAGAACATCCCAGATTGTTCTGGATAAAACAAGGCATAGTGCTGAGACTGAAACAAAGTGTGCTGAGCACATGCTGCCAGGGAGAATGCAAAATACACTAGATGTCATTCTGCAGGGCACTGAGTATACTCATCTCTCACTGGAGGTAATGGGGAAGTAGATCACAGAACCACAGAATGGTGGGGTTTGGAAGGGACATCTAAAGATAATCCAGTCCAACCCCCTGCCAAAGCAGGTCCCACCTAGATCAGGTCACTCAGGAACGTGTCCAGATGAGTTTGGAAACCTCTGGAGGAGGAGCCTCCACACCCTCCCTGGGCAGCCTGGGCCAGGGCTCCTTCACCCTTACAGTAGAAAAGTTCTTCCTTAAGTGGAACTTTTGTGTACCAGTTTTTGTCCATTACCCCTTGTCTTGTCACTGGACACTACAGAAAAAAGTGTTGCCTCATCCCCTTGACAAACACCTTTCAAATACTTGTAAGTATTAATGCTGTTCCCCTCCAACCTCTTCTCCAGGATGAACAGCCCCAGGGCTCTCAGCCTTTCCTCATAAGAAAGATGCTCCAGTCCCTTGATCATCTTGATGGCCTCACATTGGACTCTCTTCAGCAGTTCCCTGTCCCTCTCAAAACTGGACACAGATCTGGCCTCAGCAGGGCAGAGTAGAGGAGGTAGGTGCAGCTTAGCATCTCGTATCAATACCATCTCATACCAATGGGCCACTCTGCTGACTCAGCAAATCCCTGTCACCTTGGTGCAGTGGGTAGAGGAATGTGCAACATTTAATTGTAGTCAAAAACACAACAGAGCCCACTCATCTGAATGTCTCAGGCCTTGCATGGATTGCCCAGGGTTTGAAACACATTTCTGTCTTCATTTCACCTGTGTTTGCAAAACTACTCAGCAACGTTTTGCTGTGCTCGCAGCTTGCTTCAAGTTCAAATGACCCTTGTCTAACTTGTCCTAAGTGTAATGGGAAATTCACTCACTCAGCAGGTGTTCATTACCCAGCCTGTGGTCTGGGGTCTGTTTTAGTAAATCATCTAACTGTTCTCCAGGTGGTTTTTGACCTGAAGTTTGCTTAGCTGGGTGCAGCTTGTGGCTTTAACTCTAAAAGAAACCATTCCACGTGCATGGAAGAACAAATGAATGGCAGCAATCAATCAGCAAGTGTTCTTTTAGGGCAATCAGAAAAGAATTGTTTTATACATTTCCAGAAGTATATAGACAAGACAACCCTTAGCAGAACCATGACTTAGAGGGGGAAGAAACTCACTTCTAGTAAAGACCTTGTCAGGGTGATGGCTTGTTGTAATGCACATGGGAAGGGTGAATATAACTGTGGAGAAAGGGGCACTTAGGAGGAGGTTTGTTTATAGTAATGGAATTGCATTATAAACAGGAATTAGCACCAATTAGATAATTCTGTCAGTGCCAGAGTCACTGTAACAGTATGAAATAGCTGCAGACTCTGGCAGAGTCAGAGCCCTTCTCCTTACACAGTTTGCTTCTGCTGTGTTTAGAGAGACACTTCTGAACCGAGTGCTCTGTTTCTACAACTCATTTCTAAACTCAGCCAACAATTAATGCAATTAGCATAACAGAGGAGGAGTTGTTTAGAAGATCTGAAACAACAGAAGCCCTCCAGATGGATTTCAAATCACCAGTGAACATGACAGGGGAAGATTCCCTTCAGTGATGCTAAAATGATGAGATAAATCTTTTCTTCTTTGACTTGCTGGGTTTATTGCCCCCAAGGTCTTGGCATATATTTTAGAGTAAGTTTCCAAGAGCAGGATTATGCTGCAGCAATTTCAACAGTTTGGGGTTTGATGATGCTAATTAAAAGGATAAATATAAACAACCTTCCCAAACATGGCAAGATATTTTATTATCAGAGTTGGTGGAAGCGCATTCTTTATGAGCCTGCAGTGTGCCTCGTGTTGTGAAAAGCATCTCTGACAGCAGAGCAACAGCTTGTTACACTTAACAGATCACAGCTCATCTCCATGTTCCAGGTCAAAGCATCTGAAGTCACTTTCTACAATGGCCTGAATGTTATATCAAACAAAACTAAATCCATAAGGAAGAAAGCAAGGTCTGTGGGATACAGGGAGCAAGGGCTAAGCTGACCTTGCATCCTCAGTCCCAACCACCTCTATCCCACCCTCCAAGTGCTCCAGGAGAAAGATTCCTCCTCCCCTGATGTGCAGCTATTGAATACCTTAGCACACAAACTCTTCATGCCCATATCAAGGGTAAAGGAAGAAGAAGACAATTGTCCTTCCCTGCTGCCTCAGTAAAACTGTGTTTTGAGACCCACCAGACCCTTACTGTCCTTCAACAAGAACCTGGAGCTGAGCTGCACACATGTGGCTTTTCCCTCCGTCACTAGTGGCCATCACTAAACCTGCCTCAGGGTACAGGTGGCCAACACAGAGCTCTTTGCAAGTGGCAAGAAAATAGAAAAGCATTCTGTTTTCTAAGGTTTTTAAGGAGACATTTCCTCCACCCTCCTTCAATGGGGTTCCACTAAACCTTCTTCTCTTTCGCCTCCCTTGTCTTTGCAATCAGAGCACGGAGGGAAATACTTCAGTTCTGCATGATGAATTTCTGATTAAAGAGGAAAAAACTCTCCCTGGGGCATTAGCCTGTACCATACTCATGGTAGGAATTTGCTGACTGTGAACTGCTTCTTGCCTTTGGGACCATTAGCTAGAGACAGACCATCCCTTCACTCGTTTCTGATAAGGCTCTTTCATCCTCCTCAGCAGGGAAGGAGACACCTTAGGCAATAAACTTCTGAGCATTTCACAGGCACCATGGGATCTGGAAGCTGCTTGTCACAATGTTGTAACAGCTTTGCAGCTACAGCAGGCTTGGCAGTAGTCACAACACTTCAGTTGCTGGGCCAGACAGAAACACATGCTTTGTCACATCAGTGTGTCACCTGAAAATGTAACCTGCAGGTATGGCTCTTTGCCTTAGGGCTACAACACCTTACGATGTGACAGCAAGGAGGATAGTTTGTGGCAGGAGCTGAAAAAAGTCTGGACAGTATTGTAGAGAGGAGTAAACTCAAGAAGACCTTGCAGATTACACATAGCTGTGTGCAGATGAGTTTGCAAACTTGGCGTGCAATAGCCAGAGCAGAGGCAGGGGTGACTCAGCGAATGCAGGAGTCACATCCCTAAACGTTTGGTACAGTTCTATCCTTCAAGTTATCCCAAGCAATTCTGGCATTTCCCTTCAGAGACAGGAGCTGTGGGATCAGGTCAGACCACACAACCCATCTAACGTGATGTTCAGGCACTTGATGCTGCCGAGGGCTCCCAAACCATACCAGACTGACAAAGGGCGCTGAGTCTCATGGTGGTGCCCCTGAAGGTAAGAAGCACTTAAGCACCTCCTTTCAGACCCCTCAGGAGGATGCCAGATGGTGCAAAGCAGCTTAGGTTTAGCACAGGCTGCAGTAGTTCATAACAGTCTGCATTTGGCACAGGCAAAGAGCATGGACCATACTCCACTCAGCTGCTCTATGGTAAAGGACCACTCAAAGGTGAACTGACTATATGCCTAACAGTTTGAGTAGCCTCCCACAGCACCTACTTCAGAGAAAATGCCACAGTCCTTGCATTTGGGCTGCTCTCAGAGAATCCAATCCCTTAGCTGCCTAGAGCAGTTGCTTAAGCACAGAGATAGGGAGAATGATGTCTTTCCTTAGAACATGTTGCTTTACTCCAGATCACACTGTGCCCTTAGTGCAAGCCCATATATTTTCAGATGACCTCACCTGCAGATATTCCTTGAAATCCAGACCAAGACATGCTTATCTCTGAACTCTCCTGTCTTTGAACTCAATAAACCAAGGTGGATTGAAAAACAGTTCCTTTCAATGTTTGACCTCCACAGCATTATCCTTAATCCTTGTTGTTACATGGGAGTTGCAGGTGAGGAGGGACAAGGGTTACCACAAGAAAGTCATGTGCCAGCTTCAGCTGGCTTCATCTCTGCTGATGTCTTTCTCATAAGATGAACAAAACAAACCTCCAAGGAGAATCACGTTTGAAGGTCTAAGCCAGGGCTGCAATTTGGCACAAAGCCACCCTTTCCAGTGGCTACCTCTGGCCTCTGCCTTCATCTCTTTCATCTCACGGTTGAGTTCTCAGCTTTTCTCAGGTTTCTTTGGTACTTGTCCACACAGGGAGGTAGATTGGAGTAGGCTATTCAACACAGACCCATGAAGTGTGTGTTGACGTGACATCCCCCTAAGTCTCAGCATGAGAAAACACTCCTGATAAGAACAAACTCAAATTCACCCCCAGAAGTCCTGGTGAGGCATGGGAAGAAGGCTGCCTGTGTCGCTTCCCAAAGGCTGACAATCACAGCAACTGCAGATCTTTAACACACCTATATGCAAAGGTCTGGTTGTGACTTTGTAAGTAGGTATCCTACACCACAGTTTGATGAATTGGAGGTATAGAATAACAGAATAGTTTCAGCTGGAAGGTCTCTTTAAGATCACTGAGTCCAGCTTGTGTTGACTAAAACCTTCCCCCCCTCCCTGAGACACACACAATCCTGTTTCCTAGAAAATGAGGCCAGGTGGGGCTCTCAGAAACCCCATGACCATCACCAAATCAAAGCCAAATCTGCCCACCATGCCTATCTAATCTGTTCCTTAACAAACCCACGAGCTCCTCCCCAGGCAGTCAGTTTGGGTGCTTCATTTGCTGTTGTTGTTACAAAGGGGTTTTTTTTGCTCTTGAATTAAAAACCTCCCTCATTTCATCTGAAGTTGCTGTTGAGAAACACAGTGATGGGATCGTTTCAAACACATCACTGAAATATCTGCACCCTCTTTTGATTCCAGACAAAATGAGACTCACGAAAACCTTGCTCAGGCCAAAAATGCACCAAAGTATTTTACCAGGAAAGACATCTCAGCAATGATATATTTACTACAGTAAAAAAAAACCACCCAAAACAACCAACCATCCAATAACATCAACCCAGTGACCTTAGGAGCTCTGGGGTTAAACGTTAACTGTGAACTTAATATCCAGCACCTTATCTCATATCACCTAAACCACCTAAAGTTTGTGTTTATTTATGTTTAAGGTGTGTTTCCAGATAAGATTAAACTGACTTGGAAATAGTCTCCAGGCTGTTTCTTTTCTTAAGATAAAACTGACTTGGAAATACTCTCCAGGCTGTGTTCTCTTCTGTTCTCTAGCCTCTCCTCTCCTCTTTTTTCTTCCTCTCCTCTCCTCTCCTCTCCTCTCCTCTCCTCTCCTCTCCTCTCCTCTCCTCTCCTCTCCTCTCCTCTCCTCTCCTCTCCTCTCCTCTCCTCTCCTCTCCTCTATTTCAAAGCACAGAGTGCATTGTCAGCACAATGTTTTAGCCCCTTTCCCATTTCTCTGGAGGTTCCTTCCCCAATAAGGCTGGAAACTGCTGGACAATTTCAACTGAAACAGGTCTGGGAGTCTCAGCAATAATAAGGCAAGAGTCATGAAAATCAGTAGCAAAGAGGAAAAAGGTACAAATTAGTGGCCAAGGCGATATGAGCAGGTTGAATACACTCCTCCATCTATTTAGTAGCAACTCTCTAGCTGATGAGGATGTAGGTACTGCCTTGCCAACTCATCCAGGCACATCATTCAGCATGAAAATAACCTGGACAAGCCCACCACAGGCTGGCTCTTTCCTAATGGAAGTGTCATAAAAGATTTGAAGGAGTTCTCAGGGAGAAGCCAGGAATCCTTAAGAACACAGTTCTGTTACAGTCCCTGAAATGTCTTTCTTTTTTACCAATGAAGAAACATTAAAGCTGTTAACAGAGTCAGAATCTCTACTGGCAAAGAAAGAAACCAACACCTCCAAAGGGCAAATCTTCCCCTCTCATTAAAATAAGCATGTAAGATACTTGGGACAAAATGCACTCTAGTACCTCCAGTTGAAGGAACTTGCAAGACTGGGTGTTCATCATGGCAATAGCTGAAGTCAAACCAACCATCTGCCCAAGGCCTGTGGAAATTCAGGGCTCAGCAGAGGAAAAAAGTCCCCCAACTGGCCTCTCCCTCTCTATTCACTACTTTATGTTTGCCATCCAACTCAGCAATGCTGAGCCTGGTGCTTTCTCCCTGCCTTCTCACAACTGACAGGGAGGAATTGAATCCAGCAAAGAATTCTAGTGCCATGCAGAAGACACAAAGCCATCCCCACAGACCCCACTGCTTTGGCCCCTCCGAGCCCAGAGGAATGGAAGGTCTTTGTTTTGTGGTGACTCAATGCTCACGGTGAGGAGCATGGGGTGACACACATAACACAGCTGCTTTTTTCTCTCCCTTTGGTTAAACTTTTTCCAGTGGGCATTATGCAAACATTTACACTTGTGAGTGCCACACAGGCACTGACTCTCTGTGCAGATTGGAGAGCACTTATTAGACTCCATCAACACAGGTTGCTATTTGGCCACCTCTCCCCACCCTTTTGAAGCACAGATTGCACCACTGATGCAAAGGTGATCTCACCCTCCACCTGCCCATGGAGTGGGCATTGGCATTCAACCTCTTGAGTGCCCATTGGCACTCCTGTGACCACCACACAGGCTGCTTCAAGACACTTTTGGGATTAGAACTAACCCAACGGAAAATGTAATGGGTTTTCTTCTGGATCAGCTTGCCACCCTGCTTCAAGAACATGATGCTTTGGACAAAACCTTCACAGGAAGAGGCTTGGAGGGGAACAAGAGTTCAGTATTAAATACTGAATCTTTAATATAGAGAGACTTGGTGTTAATTGATGACTCACATCTCAAGATGTCTATTAAGGCATTAATCACTCAGCTGCAAGAAGCTGTCCACAGTGCTTGAACAGGCAATTTCACAGTCCAGCAGTTCCCATCTAGTGACTGATATCTAAAAGGAGCTTGTACTGTGGCAAGAAGCCATCCAAGGCAAACTTACAGGTTGCTTTTTGTGTGTACAAGCTTGTTCAAATCTTTTGAGTGCTCGTTTGCAAACAGTCACAGAAGAAACATCTGTCCAAGACTGATGGGCCCACCTTAGGAGACATGGCTGAGCTAGGTGAAATAAAACAGCTGAAGCTGCTAATTGCTCCTTGATGTGGACAAAAGGAGTCCAGACAACTGACTTAAACTTGACACTCTACTTGCATAGGCATCGAATTCATTGACAGCCTTATACTAAGTCATCAGGCAAGGATTCAAGTGGTTTGGGATCAATTCCCAGCTCCATAACAATCTGCTTTTATAACCCCATCAAGTCATTTAATTCCTCTATGATTCTGCTCACCATCTGTGAGCAAGACATCTTTTGCCTGACTCATCTGCTAAGAAGCTAAATTCTTGGAGTAGAAGCCATAAATCTTCCCCTAACTGCAGTGCTGAGCAAAACACGTTGTTCCTGGTGAGGTGCTGTCGTAACAAGGCTCAGCTGTGTCAGAGCTCTCTCGAGCCTCTGGGAGTTTACCAGCATGAGGAGCAGGGTGTCAACAGAGAACCTGGTCATAGAAAAAAACCCACACTCAACAAACCTCAAACAATCACTGTTTACATTAGATTGAAGTTGGAAGAGCCCTTGAAGATGATCAAGTCCAATCATTCCCCATTCTGTCACCACTAACCCACAATCCTCGGCATCTCAGCCCATGGCTTTGGGATCCCTCCAGGGATGGGGACAGGGCTGGACAGCCCTTGGGGGAGGAAATTGCTCCAATCCCAACCTCCCCTGGGCAACTTGAAGCTGTTTCCTCTTGCCCTGTTGCTTGGGAGAAGAGACTGACCCCTCGCTCCCTGGCCTCAACCTCCTGTTAGGGAGCTGCTCTCCCCTCAGCCTCCCCTGCTCCAGGCTGAACACTCCCAGGGCCCTCAGCCCCTCCCCAGCAGACCTGTGCTTCAGACCCTTCACCATATCAGATCAGCCTCTTCCTTACCAGCCTCCAGTGTTGTTATTACGTTGATTTCAAGAAAGCAATGAGAAAGTATTCTGATCAGCATCAGGAAGATTGGATAAGCTCTTGAAAGCTGTTTCTTCCCCTTTCCCCCCTTATCCTTTCCCATCTCCCTTCCCTCCTACAACAATCTTGCTGCCAGAGAAACCTCACATAGCTTTGTTTTCTCAAGAGCTTTTCAATAGCTTGAGCTCGTGTCTTCCATCTGAGTGAGCCTGAGCTGCTGAAATCAGCATTGCAAAAGCAGGTGACCACTAAAACAGAAGTGCTAAAAACGTGTTTAAACACATTGCATGGTAGGATTGGGCTTTGGAGAGTCTCCAGGTGGGGGGTATTTATGACATGGTTCTAAACTAAGCTCTGTCCACTCAAATTCAGCAGGCCACAACACCATGGCATGGTCACAGCTTGCTCATCCATCCAAATCAATATATGTTGTTAACTTTGGGGTGGGTGGATGTAGAGAAACAGCTTCTGCTTTAAGCAAACAAAAAGCAGTTCTGTGAACAGCAAAACTTCACAAAGCTGCAGCTTCTCTCTTGGGGGTGGGTTTTCTTGGAACTTTTCCTTTCCACTCAGCAACCTTTTCAAGTTGCTTTTCAATAGCTTCATATTTACAGGGCTTGCATTCATCTGTTCCATTTGCTTAAAATTGAGCAACAGGTTCAAAAGTTCCCAGGGCAGGGACTGAGAGATGTGAGAAGCAGATAAGTGGACAGTGGCAAAACACATGTGGAGTAAAATCCAATGAGTGGAATGCTACAAATGTAATAAACTTGATTGTTTTGGTGAGGAAGGTTAGAAGTAAATAGGACTGGCACATGTTCTTCTTGTAATGGACACTCTAAATAATTGCATTTACCACTCCTTGCTTCATTATTTTTGATCCACCAGCAAAGTAATGGCAAGAGGATTCTTTCATCAGTGTATAAATGTTCCCATCCTTCAGCAGGACCTTGACTGGCTGGAGAATTGGGTAGAGAGGAACCTCATGAGGTTCAACAAGAGACCCGCAGCTGGGAAGGAACAACCAGGACAGGCTGGGGGTGACCTGCTGGAGAGCAGCTCTGCAGACAGAGACCTGGGAGTCCTGGTTGATAATGAACTAAACATGAGCCAGCAACGTGCCCTCATGGGCAAGAAGCCAATGGCAGCCTGGGAGCAGCAAGAAGAGTGTGGGCAGCAGGTCAAGGGAGGCTCTTCTCCCTCTCTCCTCTGCCCTGGTGAGGCCTCATCTGGAGTCCTGTGTCCAGTTCTGGGCTCCTCAGCTCAAGAGGGACAGGGAAGTGCTGGAGAGAGGCCAGTGCAGGGCCACCAAGATGATCAGGGGACTGGAGCATCTTTCATACGAGGAAAGGCTGTGGGAACTGGGGCTGTTTAGTCTGGAGAAGAGGAGACTGAGGGGGGATCTTATTGACATTTATAAATACCTAAAGGGTGGGTGTCAGGAGGTTGGGACATCCCTTTTTTCTATAGTAGCCAGCAACAGGACAAGGGGTAATGGGATGAAGCTGGAACACAAAAAGTTCCATTTAAACATATGGAGAAACTCTTTCCCTGTTCAGGTGAGGGAGCCCTGGCACAGGCTGCCCAGAGGGGCTGTGGAGGCTCCTTCCATGGAGCTCTTCAAGACCCTCCTGGACATGTTCCTATGCAACCTGATCTAGGTGAAGCTGCTTGTGCAGAGGAGTTGGACTGGATGATCTCTAAAGCTCTCTTCCAACCCCACCATTCTGTGATTCTATGATCATCCCTGGGTTTTACTCATGGTACCAGTCTATTCCTAGCAGCCTCTCATCCACTCACACCTAAAACACAAGTGCAACTGCACAGCTTCCGAGACTGAACATTGTGTTTTTGCTGAGGAAAGGAATGCAATCCCAACTGCTAGACAGAGAACAGAGATGTCAGGGTTTGAATCACCTCGTTTAACTGTCTAGAAGCTGTCTAACCTAAAGTAGTCACCCAGGCTCCCTCTAGAGTTTATGAAGAGAGACTGGCCTCCTCAGAGAACAGTTCATCCTGGGCCTGGGGAGGTTTCTAAGGTGAATCTCTCTCTGGTACGACACCCACACAACTGCTTTAAATGAGATGTCAGTCTTTAAACATTTAAGTGAGTTGCATCCCACTTACTACAAGAACAGGCTATAAAACCCTATAAATGAGGTGTACCAGAGCTACTGTGAAACTTAAGGTCAATACACCAATGACTTGGCCAATCCATTGTCCAGACACGTTGGACCTGCACCTTATTCAGGCAAGGGGAGAGAAATGGTTACACAACCACTTCTGGTACTCAAGCAACCAGTTCCAACATGAGACTCAGTGATGAATCTGGAGTATCTTCTGGATTCAGGCCAGAAGGCTTAATCACAAAGTATCCCATCCCTAGGAAATTAAAGGTCATGGGAATTCTTCAGTACCACACAGTAGATGTGTTTAGTTATTTAAAGAGCAGGTTAAGAGTGACATCAGAACAGCACTCATGCCTTACTCAGCCCTGCCAGTGTATTTCCTCTCACAGTAATGAGTCAATTGGACATGACTACAGGTGTTCCTCTCAGGTAGCCAGATGTGCAGGAACCACAGCCCATCCAGAGTCCTCAGCACTGAAACCCTCTTTGGATGAAAAACAAACCACATCATTGTCCACTAGCAAGTAGCAGCCTCAGCTGCAAGAAGGTTGGATGATGAGAAGATGGGTGTCACACTGGGATGGCCAGTAGAGATATTGGGGAAGAGTGGGAGGTTTTATGTTGGTTTTCTAACACAGAGCCATTGCTTTGAGACACTAGGTACATCAAAACTGGAATAAACCAAAACAGGTCCCACAGAAGCTGCCACGTGGGATTCACTGAACTGAACCTCATCTCTAATTTATCTGTCTTGATATGCAAGTGGAACCCCACCTGAAATAATTGTTGTGCAGGAACAGGGATGTGGGAGGATGAGTGTTTAGCTCTGGGAGTTTAAAGCTGTTTGAACCCTAAACAAGTGGGTTAATTTCTTGGTGGTTGACCCTTGTGTTGTAGGAAGATGAATGACCTGACTAACCCTCCAGGCTCATTCATCTGGTGGCAAACCTCTTCAGCCTCTGACCATAACCCCATCCAATCCAAAAGAGCTTTTCTTTCCATTTAATACAGATTCCTTCTTATTTCAGGATATATTTTGTACACAATGCACAAGGAAACATATGTGTGGCTGTGTATGCAAATAGCAATCCCAGCTCCTGCTCTCAGCTGTGCCCAACAGAGGGAATTTGAGACCCAGCCTCTCCGTGGATGCACACAGACCATCATTTTCATTGCAGCCTGAACCTACCCAGGGCCAATTTCTACTCACCCAGCACTCTTTAGCTCACACAGCACTTTTCCCTCACCCACTATTATTGTCTCATCTCACACCCACTCCATGGTCCAGCCTGAGATGTTCTGCTTGACGGCCACAGTTCCTGTCCTCACCGGCTCAAGCGAGTCTCCGAGGCCGTCTCCTTGGAAGCCCTTGTGCATGGCAGTGGCCTTTACCCTCACAAAGGCAATGAAATGCACAGTTTTTTTTGGTTTTTTTTCAACAACAGCAGGGATTTTTAACAACCAGCACTTGGGAAATTGGCTTAGTGAATTGCTAGACACTGATTCACCTCTTCTGGAAATGGACCAGTTCCAACCAGTTGAATGTCTCCAGGCAAAGCTCAGCTAAAAACTGCTGACATCTGACAAAAACACTGGGACAACTTTCTATTTCAAGACTCTTCTGTCCATGTAGCACGTCCCCCACTGCCTGCCTGCCTTTTTTTTTCCCCCCTAAGCCTTTCTGCTGGGAGTGAGGATCTTGATGTTTACCATCTTCTAAAGCCATAAATTCGTGTATTAGCTTACTAGAAACTTTCTTGGACTTGCTGAGCGTGCAGTGTCTTCAGCTGGAGTCTGAGCAGCAGCAGGGGATGGAGAATAAAACGGGATTAATTCCACCTAAATCCAGCCATTGAGTTGTCTAGTTCAAATTAATCCTCTAGGCTCCCTCTAGAGTCATCAGAGAAAGAAGACAACACATGGCTTTCATTCCTACCCAAAGATAAGCATCTACTTACTACTAGAAAAGCACCTTTAAAGGGTGAAGTTGAGGAGGTGAGTGTTGCTATCACGTTGGACAATCAACATATCTGTCTCTCAGCTAAGTATTTGTTCCTCTCTGGCAGGCAGCAATGAGCTCTCACTTTTATCTTTGTCACATTTCCTCCCCACGTTTGTGGTCTGGTGATTTGGGGGTTTTCTCCCTGCTCCCTCCTAACTGTTTGGCATAAACAAGGTTCTGTTTGTCTTTGATATCTTCTTGATGCCTGGACTTGTTCCTGTGCCACCTGATCTAAGTGGGACCTGCTTCTGCAGGGGGGTTGGACTGGCTGATCTCTAAAGGTCCCTTCCAACCCCACCATTCTATGATTGTGTGATTCTGTGACACTGCACCTGCATGCAAACACATGTTCACATGTGAATGAAGCCTAGGCATGTGCTCCTGGAATTTGGACACGATTCATTCATCACAATACTCAGCAAATGTGGAGAGGAAGAGAAGAAACCCCAGAGAAGTGTGTTCATTCTTGTCCTAGTCTTCAAAACCAGCCCAAAACATCTCCATTTCAAACTCTCTACTGAAAAACACGCCACTGCACAGCACAAGGGGCAATGACACTGCTCTTGCACAAGGGAACTCTGATATTTTGACATTTGTTTTCCTCTCAAACTGGAACAAGGTCAAAATCTTTACACTGTCCTGGAGGGAAATAGTTCAGCTTAGAAAGGTCAGCTTTTCATCTCAACACATGAGATTGACATCAACAGGAGACTGATGAAATGCTTCCCTTTCATTTCACGTTACCCGTTGAGTCAAGCTAAAGCCACATGGAAGATGTTGCTTTGGGTCTCTCTCTGCCATGATCCCTGTGGACCAGTTCTTTGGTAAAGCTCCTTCTCCAGTGATGCATAGCTTTTTTTTTCCCCTCTCCTTTCTTTGTTGCCCTCAATGGCCTGAGCTCAGACACAAACTCAGCTCTGCTTACAAACAGCAGCCTCACCCAAGGACCAATAACCCAGGACCAGAGGGATTCAGTGGTTTGAGCACAGACGTCTACAATTGCAGTGCCACAAGGCATCTGTGTGGCTTCCAGCTGCTGCTCCAAAAGGGCATGGGTCTCTCTTTAAGGGAGACCCTCACACAGATGTGCTGGACAGCACAATATGCCTCAGAAAACACTGAAGTGTCTCCATTTGGGAGAATGAATTCCACCCCCAGTGGGAATGGGTAATATTTAGGATAAACAAATAATAATAAGCAAAGAGCTGCTCTAGCCAAGTGGAGAGAAGATGTGATGCAAAGGTGACAGAAATAATGCTTAATAATAATAATAGAATCCTTGATAATGCTTTTGCTGTTGTCTCAAGTGTCTCAGGCTAAGAACAACCCCACCTCAGCCATCCCCAAACATAGTTGCTTATTTGTTTTCTCCATAACACCCTAAACTGAGATTGCTACTTTCCCTATAGGCAGAAGAGGACAAACTCCCACCAGCTGAGAAGCTGGCAGACTGCATCTCAACTAGAATCACATGGAGAAAACTGGAGAGGAGGAGAAGAGAGAAGGAATCTCTACCTGTTCTCAACATGCTCAGTTAAAACACTGAGGTGGATCCTTCCAATAGGAATTTATTCCTCTCACAGTCCTCCACGCTGGGCACGAGCCCCAGAACACCCTGCCAAGGGCATCCCTGGGAGAACTGTTTGCATTCAAAGTTCTCACCTTCCCAATTAACACTCTAACATAATGGCTTTGTAAGGATTACATTTCTGTTGGCTACAGGAGCTCAGTCACTTTTTTATCCAACACAATTGTTTCTTTTACAGCCAGCAGCCGAAAAAAGACAACACAAGATGCACCACCTCACTAGCTGTGCCAGTGACTCAGGTTAGGCAGACCTCTGATGGAATAAAACAGATGGAGAAGCATTGCTGTCACTGCTAAGCAATCTGAGATCCTAGAGGAATGGCTGCTTTTCAGCTGGAGGATGCAGCTTTGTTAAAGCTGATCATGTAGTGATTGTTACAGTCCACTGTTACAGGCATTGGCAGCAAGTTTGCTGCTGATCCTAACCTGGGGGCAGTGGCTGCCACCCCAGAGGCTGTGCTGCCATTCAGCCAGAGCTGGACAGGCTGGAGGGCTGGGCAGAGAGAAATCTGATGGAATTCAACAAGGGCAAGTGGAGAGTCTTGTGTCTGGGATAAAACAACCCCATGTGCCAGCACAGGCTGGGGAATGAACTCTTTGTGGTACAGGGGGAAGGGAGCTGGGGGTGCTGTGGGGCAGCAGGATGAGCATGAGCCAGCAACGTGCCCTCGTGGCCAAGAGGCCAATGTTAGCCTGGGGTGTATCAGAAGGGCTGTGGGCAGGAGGTGGAGAAAGGTTCTCCTCTGCCCTCATGAGACCACAGCTGGGATATTGTGTCCAGCTCTGGGCCCCTCAGCTGCAGAAGGACAGGGAGCTGCTGGAGAGATTTCAGCACGGGGCCAGCAAGGTGATGGAGTGGAGCATCTGCCTTGTGCTGAAAGGCTGAGGGAGCTGGGGCTCTGCAGCTTGGAGAAGAGGAGCCTGAGGGCTGAGCTCAGTCATGTTACAAACCCATCAAGGGTGGGTGTGAGGAGGCTGGAGCCAGGCTCTGCTCAGAGATGGCCAGTGACAGGACAAGGGGCAACGGGGACAAGCTGGCACAGAAAAGGTTCCAAAGCAACACAAGGAAGAATTTGTTCCCTGTTGAGGTGAGGGAGCCCTGGCAGAGGCTGCCCAGATGGGCTGTGGAGGCTCTGGAGCCATTCCAACCCAGCTGGATGAGTCCCTGTGTGCCCTGCTCTAGGTGCTGCTGCTCTGGCAGGGGGGTTGCACTGGGTGAGCTTTGCAGCTCCCTTCCAGCCCTTGAGATTCTGTGACTACATCAATGCTGAAAGAACAGGGAGATCCCTGCTTTGGAAATTTTACTATCAAATGAGATGCAATTTGTCACTGACTCCTGCTAAAGCAGCACTATTTATAACCAAGAAAAGGGTTTTAATAAAGAAGCTGGAAAATGTTCCTAAACTGAAAATACCCCAAAATCCTGGCAAACAGTAAATGTTCCAAAGACTGATGTGTTTCTTTTCTTTCCTTTTTTTTTCCATTCTGCTCCCTTATTCTTATGCTTGGCTGAGTAACATTGTTGAAATGTGCAAGAGCCAACTTCCATCGTTTCCTTGTGCAGCAAAAGAGAAACATGGATGGGGTGTAACCACACAGCACCCCAGTGGATTTTATAGATGCCCTTTAGGTGCACACTGCATGGAGGTATAGAGTGAGCTAAAGGGAGGTGAGGAAGACTCCAAGTTGTGGCTGAAGAAGTCTGAGGGAAATCCAGGTGTAACACAGAGTCTTTGAGGGGAAATAGAGAACACACTGAGATAGAAAACGTGGTGTTGAGTGTTTCTTGTCGATTGCTTTATAACATTCCTACTTCTGCTGAAGGGAAAGGGGAAGAAGAACTCCACTACTTGCATATCAAAGCCTTGTTTCACCTTACAAAGGGGTTGTAGTGCAGCACAACTGCTTTCTAAAACAAGTTTTTAAACCAAAAAGCTTACAAGCAAGAGCTCCAAGGCCAATAGGAAATGATGAATGAGTCCCAGAGCTTCATTTGAAGAACACTCTCCCACACCAGTAAAAAGGATCTGTTTTTAAAGTCTCGTGTTCCTCACTGTGATGGATCAAGGTGATGGGTCCTTGGAGCCAAGGCTTGAGACTGGTAGATTGCTATGAATACATGAGTGGAGCTCTCTTGAAGCATTCCTAAGAAAATATTTGGGGTTTCTTGAGAGAAATCAATATTGTCCTTTGTAAATGGAAGAGGCTGGTGCAAATATGTCAATTTAGAGAAGGTGCTGCTGGATGGGGATGACATTTTGTTCAGTCAGTGACCTGAACTCCTAATACAGCCAATCAAGACACTCATGAGATGTTCCAGTTCAAATCCTTGCATGAAAGGAGAGGAAAAAATGCAGACTGAGCATGTGAGCCCTTTCTGGGCTGTCATTTCTCGCAGGAAATGGGGTTTTCCTTGATTTCTACCAGCTCATCTTAGATTCTGCCCATGTAGGGTGAAATCCACACTCACAGGCACACTTTGAATTCCCACTGCAGTTACTCTCATGCTCATTGACTCAGAAGCTCAGCTCAGATGGTTCAACAGCTCCTACATCCTCCTGCCATGTATTTTGCCCAGGTTTTGTGCATGACGAGCTAACCAGCCCAACAACCCAGCTGCTGACATTGTTAGAGACCTGGGGTGATCTTCCAAGGGTAGGAGGAAAGGTTTGAGCTTTAAATGGCTCCAATTCCCATTACAAACATTCATCTTCCAGTGAGGTGTTGCTGAGTGCACAGGATTCCTCTGCCACACATCACAGGATGAAATAAAGTTGGTGTCTTGGCTATTGTAGATTGGCATAGTGTTCCAGCAGAGAACAGAGGGAGATGGTGCCTGGACACACACAGTGAGAATAACATGTAAAAAGATACCTGAGAAAAGGGAGAGGAAGAGGAGGGAAAGGTGGAAGTGGAAAGAGAAGGGGGAAAGGATGAAGAAGGGGAATGGAAAAGGAAAGGAAGGAAAGGACCTGGGAGACAGATTCAGTCCTTTACATTGGTGGATTGTTTAGAGCATTCCCAGGCTGTTAAATAAGATCATTCCTGCTTTTCTTCCCCTATTGTCTTACTTCAAAGTGAAGGTGTTGGATGTCCCTCCTCCCTCTTACTCTGTGCTTTGTCTTTGCATTTTCCAGTACTGAATTTGGCTTTGTTGCTCAGGGACAGCCCTTCCAGGGCATGAATATTACTCTGGATTCTCCTGTGAGTTCTCCCCTTTCAAACTCAACTTTGCACTAAGTGCTGGAAGTTTAAGCTGCTTAGGAAAATGCTAAATAAGTCTCCACCACAGGAAGATTATTTGATCTTCTGTCCTGCCTGGGAGCAGATCTGTGTTTAGTCAGCCTGGCAATTATCTTTGCTCCAGTGGGAATATTTAAGAGGCAGAAAAACCCACCCCTGAGTCTCCAAGTAAGATCTGTCTGCCATAAGTTGTCTAAAAGGCAGATGGAAAGTGCTGAGGCAGTAACCCTAGGCTGTCTTGATAGGCACAAGAGAGAAATGGGCATCTGCAGAGCACAATTTGAAGATCAGTGCCTAAACTGGGTGAGGTCAATGATTGCTGGACACTCCTCTTTACCTCAGGGTGACTCACTCAGAAACTGATACCCAATGCACATCTAGTATGAGAAGGATGAATGCTACCTGAATGTTTCCAGCTTTTCTTATGACAGTATCATAAGAGGCAGCATCAAATGCTTTGTCAGAACCAAGACATAACGCAGTCTCTTATTCCTCTCTAATCCCATCACCTTGCCAAAAGGTAAAGAGCATTAGTCTGACACCATTTGTTCTCGACAGAGCCACGGTGGGTTTCTTTCCACAACCTTATCAGTACTTCCAGGTGCTTCTGGATGTATAAACCATCCCAGTATCTTCCCCAAGACCTGATGTGAGGTGACATCATCTGCATCTTCCCTCATCCTCTTTTTTCTCCTTTACATGAAGGCTGATTATATCTCTGCCTTTCTCCAGTCAACTGAGATGTCACTCTACTATAGTTTGTTAAGGGATTCCTGACTTAACTGTCTTCCTATCCAATCTTACTTTCTCCTCTAGATAAGATACTGGCATTTTTAAGTAACCCATCAGAGAAACATTAGGCTTTTATGCAAAGGAGCCCCAGAATGTTTCAGTCTCCTCGAGCCTCATTTCCATGGAGCATTAAGCTTATCCCAACTGCTTATTTTCTTATTTCTTACATATCCACAGACCCTTCCCCAGCATTTTTCTTTGGAGGGTCATGAGGGATACACCATACAGTTTCAGCTGTATTTCTCTTCCCATCTGCACCCCAAAACACTTTCATAACTCAAATATGTTCTAATTGAGTATCTCTTGACACTCCAAACAAGAGACAATCCAGTTCCCACACTCAAAAGCCTGAGAGAAGAAGAAGGAACTGTTTCTACTACAAACTTCTGTATGTTTCTCAAACCTGGGGTTTTTTTTCATTGTCTTCAAAGTGCTTTGTGTGATACCTGGTGCCAGAGATTTGCAAACCTGGACAAGGATCTAAAAGCAGCAAGGCAGGTTTTGCACCAGACTCAAAATGGCTTTTCAGCTCAGGATGCTACCTCCAGATTATTTAACTAGCAGATTTCTGTCACATTGGTATTTCAGGGTCCTGGCAGTCATGTTACAAGGTACAGTGGGGATAGGCAGAAAGACACTTCCAATTTTGAATTGTTTTTCCTCTACACCAGATCAAATCAGCCAGCATTCTCCAGCTTCATGATTTTGAGCTGAGGCACAGGACATTTAAGTGCCAAGCTGCATCTCTTCCCAGCTGTGAACATCCATTCTCTGAGTCCATCCTGCAGTCATGGAAAAGCCATCTATTATTCTCCTGTAAATGAAGAAGAGACTAATAATGTCTCTCAGTCTTGGGGAGGGAAATAATTATAAAACCAAAGTCTTTCCCTTTTCCCTCCCAGACGATGTAGGAAATCGCTTCTGTTTTCTGATGGCTTTCCTCCAGACACTTTCCACTTTGCCTAGGTGTTGTTCTGCAATCTTTCCCCAAGAGCAGGCACTTCACTTAGACAGTCAAAACCCCTTAGGACCAGCTTCAGGAATAGCTTAAGATATGCTTCAGGAGGTCATGGTGTCTGACCCACAGGTGGGATGCTGCAGCAATACCATGGCAATTCATTCTAGCCCCAAGTGCCAAGCTCACATCACAGAATGAAAAGGAGCAGATGTGTCTTGCATGCACACAGCAGGACTTGGAGCACTCAGTAATGCTCTATGGAAGCCCAGGTAGAACCACAGAATAATTTGGGTTGGAAAAGACTTTTAAGATCATCAAGTCCAATTAACCAATTCCAAGTCCAATTCTGTTATCTCATCTAATCACATTTTGAATCCATGCAAACAGGATTCTGTGTGAGGGGTTTCACAGCTTCACCCTTTGCTTGTGAAGAGCTCCCTCCTCTTGTTACCTTTCACCTACACCAAAACTCTCAGTCCCAATAAAGAGGCTGGGGACACAGGAAAGTGATCCACCATCTCCCAGTTGCCCTGATCATGGTCTCCTACCTGTCACCCTCTCCTTCTTCAGTATCCTCTTTTCTAGGTTGAAAAGTCTACAGCAAGATCACACTGATGAAACACAGCTCATCCCAATAACCTCAAAGTTACCAGGGCTTGAAGACAGTGACATTTGTGGTCAGAGTTTTCCTGCATCAGGGCTGCAGATCTGTTAAGGATCTGCCTAGACTGTCTGGGGAATGGTTTAAGAAGATTTTATTCATTGTACCAAGCACAAGCATCCTGGCAAGCTGAGGCTTTGTGTTAGAGCAGCAATCTCCATCAGCCTCGTTTCCCTCCTCTCCCTGCCAGCTCTGCAGGTTTCAGGCCATCACCTTTGAACACTTATCAGAGCTGAAATGGACTGTGAACTCCGAGGCTGTTCATGAGAGTACCTCACATGCTCCCCACACGCTCAGCCAAACAGGCTCATCAGAGATAAATGAGGGCAAGACACCATATACCAGTTTATGGTCCCAGGAAAGAGGTTACAAGCTCAGCAACTGTAAAAGACATAAAATGAAATCCCTCATCGTTCCCCTATCTGACTCAGCAAGGATCCCTCTTGCAGTTAGTGATAAGGTGATTCCAGCTCCTTTTGTCCTGCTTGCACAGGCTCTTTGCTGGCTCTGAGCACATTATAGCCAGCTCAGCCTCGTATCTGTGATTAAAAGGAAGAAGTATTACTTACCAAAACCCCTTGTCCAATAGCAGTTGGGCACAATGAACACTTCAAGGGTCCTTGCAGCTGTAGCACACTGTGGGTTTGCTGCTGTTCCATCCTGCTGTACACAGGCAGCTCCATTTCCAGGCTCTCTCACCCACAAGCTCTTAGAGAAGCTTGAGAAATGAGTCAAACTCCCTACCAGAGCCAGACCTCTCCAGCTGTTTTAACTCCACAGATAGTTCATCAAAGCTGCCTCAACCAATGCCAGGGAAGGATCTGGCCCACTTATTTACATGCTTAACTCCATGGTGCAGCTGTGAAAGGGCTCATTTGGAAGGCAGCAGGGCTGGGATTAACATCACTTAAGGGATAATCTGCTAATCAGAGCTTCTTTTGCTGAAGTGATGCTCCCATCTCATCATTCCACGCTGGCAGCTTCCTTCTGCAAAGCTTGCCACATGGCTTCAGCCTCTGGCAGTTTCAGAGGGGGTTTTCTTGCTCGCCTCTGAACTGGGGTTTGCTCTTGGTTCTGACTGTAGCTTGGATGACAACGTGAGCTAAAAAAGGAAGATTTGATTGCAGACATCCAGCCTGTCACACACATGGCAGGAGAAGGGGAGAGGTAAAGAAAGATCTTGAAAGAGAGTAAAAAAAGCCCTTATGCATGTCAAGAAATGTTTGTAGGCTTGAGAAACTCACTTCTCCCTTCAGGTGGGAATGAGACTGTCCAGTACTGCTCAGAAATCACTGACACAGCTGAACTGTGATGAGCAGCAGCCAGGGTAAGTACACGTGAAACCTCTCAAGTCACCCATTGCTGTTTTGAAAGGGGGAGCTGGTAAATGCCAAAAGACCCTCCAACTCATCACTTGCTGCTTTGCACGTTGTAAACCACAGAGTGTTGGGTGCCCCGTCTCTGACTACAGATCACAAGCAGTCCTGCATACTGCTGCCTAGAGAGATAAAAAGCCTTTGCAGAGACAAGTAAGCTACTCTTTTCAATTCATGTTTTAGATCTCTCCTCCAGATAAAAAGCTTTTTTTGCCCAAGATGAATGTTTTTGCTCAGGTTGATTTCCTGCCCCACAGAGTCAGGGAAGCAGGGTTCAGGAGGATGTGAAGCAAACCAGAGAAGAAAACTGCTGAGAACCAAACCATTGGTGCAGGAAGTGGTTATAATGCTTTTAGACTGTCACCTCCAGTTCTTCATGAGGATTCATTGGTTGTTCACTCAGGCTGTATGAGAAAAACAAGTGTATTGTCACCTCCCTGTCACTCCTTGGCAGGGCAATCCTGTTCCTTTAAGTGCTAATTGATGATGGAGAAAGTCAGAGCAAGGACCAGCAGGCAAAAAACAGCTCAGGGATAAAAAAGGGGGAGCTGCTTTGCCTGCATTTTGGGTGATTCACCAAGAGTTGATGCTGTGTTTTGAGAAGAGTGCCTTGACACCAAGATCTCCTGGAGGTGATCTCCCAGGGAAACCCCACTTGAAGGCTGAGAGTAGTAGTGACACTGAAAGGTTGTGAGTGGAGCAATAGCAGAGAGTGGGATGGAGACCTTCTTGGGTCTAACAGCTTACCCATCCTGATATTCAAAGGAACTCCTTCCTGGTTAACAAAAGAAGCCCAAAAGTCACCTCACTTCATCTGACTGCATGGCTCACATTGATGACAACAACGGGCCAATGGTCTAGAGAGAGGCCAAGCAGCACATCTGCAGTGGAAGCTGCTAGATAAGATACCAAGCCCCTTCTTCAGTTTAGCAAAATAGGTCCATGTTTGCCCTGGAAGCTACTGAGAACACATCTAATGTGTTTTCAAGGTGCTGTGGAACCTCTTAGGTGTCCCTGGTGTTGAGCCCCTCACCATGAACTCGCCTCTGAGAGACTCCTCTATGCCACCTCTTTTCTCACATCTCCTTACTGATGAGGGTGAAAGCCACTGTGCCCCTGAGAGAAGGCTACAGCTGAGCCACTGGTTTTTGGGCTGAACATCCAGCCCTGACCTTCCTTTCCCACAAGGCAGATTTCAGGCAAGGCTTGAGGAGCTGGAGCTTTGAAGCAGGAGAGTTTCATCCTGGTCACAGAGGTGTTTGACAAGGACGTGGAGGTCCTGACCTCCGTTGGTAACACCGACACAGGCTGTTCGCTGTGGTAATACTGTACCACAACTGAAGTGAACCATGGAGAGCCTCAAGACTTACCCTCAGGACCTCCATATGAGTTTTCCTTTTGCTCTGACACAGATTTTCACCTTGTGTTTTGTCTGCAAGCCTCAGAGCAGGAGTTCCCCTTAAGAGCCAACCAAGAAGCCGTCACACTTCGCCGTCACACTCATCTCAGCCAAGAGATACTACTTCAGCCTTGTGCAAACAGCACCAGGCCTAGAAGTATCTGGCCTCCTTTTCACTCCTCCTCTGCTCACATTAAAAGGAGGAGAAGACATCAAAACTCTCTTCTTTGCAGCACATACCAAACATACAGTGCATACGGCCAGGAATCCACCATGGCCATTTGGCCTGATGCACAAACCCACTTTAGCCAAAGTTCCTTCTTGTATGTTTTGGCCTTGACTTTGCATACAAAACATGAGCGATAGCCAAGTGGAAAGAGAGCAGGAAAGGCCATCTCACCCTCCACAGCACTTGGTCATTGGACTGGCTTCTTGCACAATGAGGGATTTCTGCAGCTTGGCCGCCAGCACCGTCCGTGTCAGACCTTTCCCTCCCCGATCAATGGGTCTGGCTGACGTCAGCTGTGATGTTTCACTGAACCTGAGTGACCCAGCACAGAAAGGACAGGAGGCTTTTCATCCAGGATGGGATTTCAGCTCCTGCAGAAGGGAAATGTTCACACAGCTGGGAAGAACACAATCCAGGGAGAGGAGAAGTTTATTATTAGTCTGTGCACAAGTGAGCTGCAACACAGAGCAGGTTCCCAATAACCATCATTTCTGGCCAAAACCTCAGTTTAAATTGATTATGCTGCTTTTTTTCTCCTTCTTCTTTTTTTGGATGCTGTTTTACATCAATAGAAGGATCTAAACATTTGGAGAGGCTTGTTGTAAGATGTTGGAGACACTCAGTTCAACCCCGTGCCATCCCCAAGGGTCTACTTAAAATAGGGATATTACAAAGAGCTCTTTTAGTGTCACATTCCTTCTTGGGTCATTATATCCACATTCCTGGATGCAATCTGAAAGGAAAACAAAACACAACTTAGATCTCCAAGTTACCTTTCCTTGATAGGAATATAAGCCTGGGACAGATCTGCTAAGGAGAATGGAGTCTTCCTGTGGGAAAACTTCCAAGCAGGGACCTCACACGCTCGCATTTATCATCCCAAACCACAGCCTGCATCTGGACATGTAGAGTGATCTTGTCCTCAAGAGCCTGTAGAAAGAGAAAGGATCCTCTTGGAAGCAGGGCAGAAAGAACACACAGCGTTTGGGGATGATGGCAAATGACAAAAGCATTTTCCTGGAGCACCTGCTCGAAAGCCAACCTCAGCAGTAGAGCTGTTTCTCATCTGGCCTTGCATAAATCACAATTTCCATGGATGGGTGAGGACTAAAACTACAGGGCCTGACTCTCTGCAGCTCACAAGTCAAACAGAGACACTTTTTATGAGGGGAAAGAACTGAACAGGTTGGTTTAGGATCATATGGGTGGTGAAGATGCTCACATGTTCCACTTCTGCTACTGAGAGTCCCTGGACAGGTTCCCTGTGACTTTAGAGGACACAGAATCATAGAATCATCTGTCTCAACCACTCATACAGTCCTGCATTCCTGCTCTGCCCAGAGGGCAGGTGATGAGCTGAGCAGGGTGGCATCCAAGGAGACCTCTCCTGTGGATCTGAGCTCATTCACAGCAGTGGCAAAAATCCACATGAGCGATTCTGAGCTGTGGATTGAACGTCTGAGAGAGGGATGGGAGTTGTGGGGCAGCACCTGTGCCTTGGGCAGAGGAGGGTTACAGATGTCACTTGTGGAAACCCACCTTTAGACTTGGCTGCAGAGATGCTCAGCCCTCCAAAGAACATCTCCAGCCCTTGCATTTCACATCCTCCTAGAAGGAAACAGACAGGGAGAAATTAATCATGCTCTGACTTCTGCAGAAGGCAGAGGGGTCATTTTGGATCCAGGGGGTCCTAAGGTGTGAGTTTGATGAAGGGGACCCAAGAAAACCTCTCCCAGGGTCTTGGTGGCCATGAGAGAGAGACATGGCCGGAGTCAGATACCTCCACTGTGCTTCTCGGGCAAGCTTTAAACTGGCAGCAATTTCCTTCTTGTTCAGCTTCAGCAGTTCAGCACTATCTGCCTTATTCATTACATGGTTTAGGGGAGGAAGTTATGAAAAGATGTGGGGAAGAAAAACCAGCCCAGAAGTATCCCCAGTCCAGACCAGTACCCTGCACATGGGGGACTGGATAGAACCAGAGCCTGGACATGGCCATGCCCTGAACTGTATTTGCTCCTGGTTTATTTACACCACCTCCTCCTCCTGGTATTGGCAGGAGGTGGGGGCATTTTAATATCTGAGGCTTTCCCCTGCTTCTCACCTCTCTCCAAGAAAAAAATAACCAGCAAGGGAGCAGCAATAGGGCCCCAGAAACTTTACAGAGGATTTTTTTTTCCCTCCTCAGAATGACTATAGAGCCCTGAGTACATATTTACTCAGCCTACCCCATACTTAAACACACACAGATGCTCAGCTCCCCTGAGGACAGGGGCTCCCCCACTCCCAGCTCCCCCACTCCCAGCTCCCCCCTCACTCAAGCACCGATGGGCAGGAGTGAGCCAGTGCCCATGAAACAACAGCAGAGCTGCAAATACCTGCCCAGGGTTTAGCCCAAGGAGAGTCAAACCATCCCCCCTTCTTCTTGAGCCCCTCTCCCCATTTATTACCTTTAGAATCCCTTTTATAATCCCTGCTGCAAGAGTTTAAAAAACAGATTTGGGATTGGCTTACAGATGGGGGGAAATAGGGTGAGAAGGGTTCACAGCTTTTCATTCCCCAGCAGCCCCCTCCCCAACCTTGCCCCCTCCCCATCTCCCCCTTGCGCTGCCTAACTGGAGGCTGTGCCCCCTGCAGGGGAAGGGGGTGGGACAGGGAGGTGGGATGGGCTGGGAGGGATGGATGCAGAACCCAGAGGCTGGATGCCACCAACCAATGGAGTCCCAGGCAGGGAGGGGGCTTTTATACCCACCCTGCTTCCCCCCTTCCCTCTAGGCGCAGAGGCTGGAGGGGAGAGGCAGAGGCTTTGCGAGGAGGAGGAGGAGGAGGAGGAGGAGGAAGAGGAGGAGGAGGAGGAAAAGATTGCATCAAGAGCAGAACTCTTTTTTTCTTCTTCCCCTCTCTCTCTCTCTCTCTGACAGGAAGCCCTACTCTACCTTAGCCTTGGAAAGAGCCCCTTTTCATAAGCTGAAGGCACCTATTCACAGCCATGGGGCCGTGAGAGAGAAAAAAAAGGCAGCAAGCAACAAACCGACTGTAGAGTTTTTGGTTTGGGGTTGGAGGTTTTTTTTTTCCTCTCTCTCTCTCTCCCTTCTATTTTTTTTTTTACCTCACTCCACAAAATCAGCCAGAAACACACACAGCTCCACTCCCTGAAAACTTGATGCTTTTACCGTCTGCTCCCTGAGAGATCTAGAGAGGAGGTTGGCGTTCAGCGGCTTTACTTCGTCCCCCACCCCCTTTTTCCCTTCCTTGACACGGTTCAAGCCCCTTCCAAATATCCACTGCTACTGCAGGGGAAGGAGGGAAAAAAACAACAGGGGAAGGGGGTTGGAAACTTCCCACCTTGGGTTGATTGCCAAAGTTCCCCCAGCAAGCAGAGAGCTCTGTGTGTGTGTGTGTGTGTGTGTGTGTGTGTTGCATCCTTGTCAGGGTTTCTAGCCCCCTCCCCTCCTCTCTTCTCCTCCTATGTTGAAAAGAAATGATAAGGGGATGGTTGCTGGAGGTTTCTGTGCTTCAATAACCCCCCAAGAGCTTGGCTTGGGGGCAGTGAGGGGGCTTTGTGTCTTCTTCTTTAAATTGGTATTTATTTCCCACCGCCCCCCGTAGCTTTATGAATGAAACCACCCAGCTGAGCTGGGATTAACATCCCTGCCCTGAAACTTTGCAAAACTAGTGGAGTCCAGGTGGGGAAGGAAAAGGGAGGTTGGGGATGGGGGGTGTGGAACAGGGACAGGGATGGAGACAGGACAAGAGGCGGCGGCTCGATGGGCTCCGGGCAGCAGCGGCAGCTCTGCCCCTCCCATCCTCATCATCATCCTCACCCTGATCCCCATCCTCATCCTCACCCTCATCCCCATCCTCATCCCCATCCTCATCTTCATCGTCATCCTCATCCCCATCCCCATCCCCAACCTCATCCTCACTCTCATCCCCATCCTCATCCTCATCTTCATCCTCATCCTCATCTCCATCCTCATCTTCATCCTTGTCCTCACCCTCATTGCCATCCTCACCCTCATCCCCATTCTCATCTTCATCCTCATCCCCGTCCCCATCCCCATCTCCATCCTCATCCTCACCTTCATCCCCATCCTCATCCCCATCCCGGGAGGTCCCGAGCCAGCCCCGGGAGCTGCGATGTCCCCTCCCCGGCTTTCGGAGGCTGCTCCCGGGTACAGAGAATTCTGTGCCCATGCTGCACAGAGCGGAAAGAGAGAGAGAGAGAGAGAAATAGTTAAACCAGAAACGTAAAGCGAAACCCAACAACCCCAAAGCCGAGGATTTCAGAGTATTTCGCGCGGTGAAAAGCGGTTTTGCCTCTGGGGGAGAGAGAAAAAACTACATGGGGGGGAAAAAGGGGAAACAGCTCAAAGAAACTCCTTTGAAAAGGGGGTGTCGGGAGCCATCCTTCAGCCCCACGCTCCCAGGTCCTGCTCAATCGGCTTTTTGAAACTGCAGATCCTCTGAGACAGAGCGGGAGAGAGAGGCAAGAAGGGAAAATATGTATATATATCTCTCCCTATTTGTAAAGTCAAACACACGGCAAGCTGGAAGGCTGGCAGAATAAACCCATTGTGGAGCTGAAACGCGCCGGGATAGAGAAGCAAATCCCTCCCGGCCCCGAGAGCCGCTGTTTGCGAGAAGGTAAATTGCGAAGGGAAAATATTCCCCGAGCTTTCGGCTTGCTTGGTGCTGGGTGGTTTCTTTTTCCCTCTTAACTTTCGACTTTGTTTGCGTGCTGAAAAGAGGAGAGGGGGAGGAGGGGGAGAGAAAGAGCTTTTTTCTCCTTTCCCCCCCCCCCCCCCACCAAACCCCTCTGAAACCTAACAGATAAAATTACTGCATCTAAAAATAAAGCAGTGGTTAAAAGCCTCCCCCACCCTCTCCAATCTCCCACCCCTTCCACCCCTCTCTCGCCTTTTCCCTCCCTCTCTCCCTCCTTCTCTCCCTCCCTCCCTCCCTCCCTCCCTCTCTCTCTCTCTGCCTCTTTCTGTGTGTTTGCGTTTGACAAAGAAATTATTTGAACTTCCCACTGCCTCATAAAAAGGAAATAGAGGAGCAGTTCGGACATATGGATGTGATTTTTGCTGCTCTGAGACAGATGCCCACGGAAAACAAACAGCACCAGGGGCTGCAGCTCTGAGAGGGAGCCGAGTCGCTCCCCTTCACATGGGCTCCTCGCTTGTATTTAGGGAGCTGCCCAGATCTCCAGACATGAGAAAACGAAGCAAAAGACCGGGCTTTCTTGTCATGTGCCTTTTTGGCTAAAACTGTGGAAACAAACAAACAATCAAACACAAATTCTGGAGGGGGGGTGGGGGGGGTGGGGAGGGAAGGAGAAATCATCTGCGAGCGGAGCGCTGGAAGACCTCTCGTCCTTCTACTTCCCTGAGCGAGCTTGGATGCTGGAAGGAGAAGCCTCTTGGATATGGGATCATATCTGGTTTATCACAGTCTGGGTTTGATCCTCTGCTGCTCCGTACTGAGTTCAGTCTACGCTCTGGTGAGTCCCTCAGTCCTTTTTTCTTTGCTCCCTTTCACGTTCCCGAGCGATCTGCGCGGCGCTTTCCTCGATGAGTAATTCGCTGTATCAAGGGGGTTTGAAGGCAAAGCTCTGCAAGGGGGGTTTTTTGAGAGGGGAGGGAAGGTTGCTGGGGTTTGTTTTTTTCAGCCCAGTGGTTTCCTTTGCTGGCAGATAGTGTGTGCACTCAGGCTCAGAGCTGCCACAGCAGATGAAATGAAAATGTCTGTGCTTCCCCAAGAGTTTGAATCACTTTTAAACCCCCTCGGACAGCAACGTGTGCAGTTTGACAGGGGGCTGGGGAAAGCTTTGGGGGGAATCAATTAAAAGACACCTTTTAATAAGCAGAAGGGGCAACTTTTTCTTCTTTCTTTTTCTTTCCCCACCACCCTCCCCAAGATGATCTATTTCATTTGAATTTCATCTCCCTTAATCTGCAAATCTGCTTCACCTCAGCGCAACTGCTGCCTTCCTCTCTGCGACTAAACGTGGAGAGGACCTCAGAGTGCAAGGGCTTGCAGACACTTTACACTCAGGAGCATGAAAGTAATATTAACCCTTTGCTCCTTGGTGCTGGTGTTACTCTGTTCCTTTCCAGAAGGAGCAAAAAGGGCTAAAGTCTGTCAAACTTGCCTTGATAAGGAATGGGCTAAGAGCTACAGACCCCTGCTCTGCAGCCACCAGTGATCTCCAAAGCCCTTCTGCAGAAGTGAAGGGTCATGTCACACAGAATCAGCCACCAGACATGGACTGCATGCTGCTTTGACACGTGCTTTCCTTGCTTTCTCCATCCCTGGAATCGCTGCTACTGCTGCCATTTCTCAGTGCCTTTTGGTATAGGAAGGGTCACAACCACCACCTAAAGTGTTGTCTGCTTTCCATGAGGGATTGGAGATGGATTTGAGATAGAGTAGGCTTCACCCTGACCCTGCCTCCAGCCAGGTTGTCCCTGATTCTCCAGGAACCATCTCCCTGAGCTGTGTCCCCTGGGTTTAGCAGGGACTGCTAGGGACCTTGTGCAGGGCTGGTAGCAGGAGGGCATTTCCCCACACAGCCAGCATTGTGCTAGAGGGAAACATCAATAAATGAGAAGAAGCAGCCCTGCAGAAAACAATCATTGCTGCAGCCCATCCCTGTCTGCTCTACCTCTGAGCCCAAATAAACCTTTCAAAACTCAAAGAAAACTGAGGAAAAAGGGAAGACCACAGGGGGATTTGTTGAGGTTTTAGTGACAGTCGAGGTTTCTCCCTTGTTCTGGGGTTAATGAGCATCTCTGTGACCGTTTCTGACTTTGGGGACATATGGTGAAGGTAAGTCCTGTGGCACCTGCTACCTCCCCCCTCTCCAGAGCCCTGCTGCCACTAAAGCAGCACCAAAACTCCTGCTGTCTTTGGTGTCTCTGCTGGTACTGGTGAAAATCAGCCAGATTGGGAGCTCAGCAAACTTCAGGACTCAGAAAAGACAGGTGAGGCTGCAGAGTTCATCTCCAGTTCCATTCCCAGTTTAATCCCCTTTCCCAGTACATCCCAGTACCCCTAGAAAGTGCAGAGGACCAGGCAATGAACCAAGTGTCAGCTGTCTTGTGGTCTCAGTGGGTGTTTTACTTTTGATAAGCCCATCACCACAGACACTTTGTGATCCCAGGTGAGCTGCTGAGCAGCGCTGGGAGGTGACAGGGACTCCTGACTGGAGCAGCCCCGTGCATCGGCTCATGGTGAGTTGGACCTGGGAATAAATCAGGAACAGCTCTACCAGAACCACAGAGGGGCAAGAAAGCAGGGGAATTTACTGGGAAAAGTTAGAGGAGGAATGCACAAGAGCACTTGCTCTGTTGCATTTGCAAAAGTCTGATCCCCTCCTGCACTGCTTTAGGGTCCTGCTGCCAGAAACCCCTTCAGTTTAATCAAGTGCAGGCTGAAGCACATATTTCAGACACTTCCCTTGCTTATCAAACCCACTATTGACACCTGAAGGAGTTGCCAGAAGCTTTGAAAAGCTGTCCTGACTATTCAAGGGCTGCAGGGATGTCGTGTGTCGCTTCTGGCACCCACTTAGGCAGAATAAGAAGGTCAGCCCCGTGTCACCTCACTGAACAACAACTTGTGAGGCAGGGAGCAACTTGCAGGGTGCCTGGAGTTTCTTTCCCAAACTGGTTTGATTCTTAAATGAGCTTTGACAACAAGGAGTGATTGACTGCATGTTTCAGCATAGTGATGTCTTGGTAGCTACACTGCAAGAAGGGTCATATATACACTTGATATTTTGGCTAGTGGGTCTGAGTGTGCCTTATGTGCTGCCATCAGTAGAAGTCACCACGTGCCTCTCTCTTAGAAGCAGCAAGCACAAAAATCGATGAGAGTAGCTGCAGAAGGATGAGGATGCATGTGCTTAATTTAGACTCAGGCTCTGTGGCTGCTTTTGGGCTCAGCTAAAAGTGGTACCTGCAATTTCACTCCCCTCCTTCCCCCACCCCGTAGAGCAAAGTCGGGAGGATTCCGGCGGATGGAGGCAGCTGACTGCTCCGAGCTTCAGGGCACAACTCTTCTGTCTGAGCCTGGAAGAGTCAGCTCTTGAGAGCTGTGGCCTTAATTGCTGAACTCTTTGCAGCTCAGCTGCTTTGTGTCTGAGAGCTGCCGATGCTGAGATCAGACAGGGCACCACGCATCCTAATCTGAAGCTCTGGCACCCGCTGTTCCATTTGTCAGCGGGCAAAGATGGTGACGATACAGGCGCCTTTTTGCAGCAGGAGTGCTGAAGTAGGGATGAGAAATGGTTTTGTTGGTTGCCTGTGTCACTGGCACATCGTGGGGCAGCTGAATCCTCCACAGCACGAGGGCTGTGGGTCACTGCATTGAGTGCACACCAGGGTGGGAAGTTCAGCACGGGAGTAAATGCCGTGGGAGTGAGTCCTGACAGAGTTAGAAGTGTCCATGCAGAAACTGTGACCTCTCCATGAGCCTGTGGCCATGCAAAATCCATAGTGAGACTGGAGAGCCCTGAGCTTGAGCAGCTGAGAGCAGCAGATCACAGAATCACAGAGTGGTAGGGGTTGAAGGGACCTTTAGAGATCACCCAGTCCACCCCCCCTGCAGAAGCAGGTAGATGGTTGGTCTCAAGGTGGGGTGAAGCACTGGGTGAAGCTCTGCTCTCCTCCAGCTCCCCAGGCAGTCCAGTGAAGCTCTTCCCCCAGCATTTCCCTGGGAATACCCTGATGAACCTCAGCCACAACAGCGAGGGAGATTTCTCTTGTCGGTTGGGTGCTTTGTGCTGAGATCTGCCAGGCTGAGGGGGCAAATTTGGGTTAATGCTGTGATTTGTGCCACACACAGTGGCACGTGGCCTTGCAAACATGGGCTTGGAAAAAGGATGTGTGCAAAAGGGAGCTTTAAATGTAAGGTCCCACATCAGCAGAGCATGAGGGCTGTTAAGATGTAGGCACAAGGGTTTCATTTGAAAGGCACTGCCAGAGCTCCTTGCAGAAAAACCTCCCCATGACCCACCCTCAGTTGGAAGCTTTGCTCTGCTGAGCCCTTTGGTTTTCACTGTGCTGCCTGGCAGCCCCTAACCCAGTTGTGACTGAAGGAGATATTCTGAAGGAGTCATCAGCCACCAGCCATCTGCAGGCATAACCCAACACAGGGACAAAGCTGAGCCACATCACCTGCAGAAGGCTCCCAGGTCCTGTCCCCCAAGGGAAGTGCATCCACACCAGCACTGGTGTTAATCTCAGGTAGGAAAGTCTGGTAGAAACCTGAAAGTTCACGGCAGAGTGATGCACAGGTCACCAGCTGCCCAAGAGCCTGGTGCTGAGGCAGCAAAGCAGCTGCTCAGGGTTTTGCTCTTGGATTTGTTTCCTGTTCTTTTGCTCAGATCCACATCTTCACAGACCGGGAAAGGGAAAGGATTTGAAGCTGAATGATTTATAGCTGGAGGGGAAAGATAATCACATCCTGCCTCAGAGCACAGCCCCTAGTGACAAGAGTAATAGTGATAAAATAATCCTGTGTAGAGATCCTGCAAATCCCAACCAGCTCTCCAACTTCATTCAGCAAAGACAGGCTCCAAGGGCAGGCAAACAATGTCTGACATGCTCTTTCCTCCACACACTCTTGGGAGCCTTCCCACCCCTGCCCATGTTTTCTTGAAAGAGATGATGTTTGGTTATTGTGCCTCAGGATGAGCAGATGTCCCCGACTACAAAACACTCCACCACAAAACACACAGCAAGCAACCCCCCTGTAGCATGGGCTATGATTTCAGCCCCTGTAAGCCAGAGGAAGGTCAGCTGCCTGGTGACAAGTGTGACCTGAGCAGGTTGGGTTTGGGGTGAGCTCCTTGCATGGGGAAGGGGAGAAGCAGCACAGCAACTGGGCACAAAGTGAGGGGGTCAAGGCTGGAGGAAACGAAACCCGAGGTCCCTCGTTCAGGTCGAGGCAGTTGTTGTTTGGTTTCTGGCCTCCTAGAAATAGCCTCAGAGTGGTGCTTTGAGATCAGTGGGATTATTGTGGCGAGGGCAGTGTGTCTGCAGTCCCTGTGAGGGGTAACCCCAACCCAGACAGCTCAAGCAAAGACAGCTGCTGCCCCTGCCACTGCCGTCGGGGGCCCTTTGAAAAGCGATGCTGGGAGGCTGAGCATCGTCCTACAGCTCTGGGTCTCATACTCTCATCTCTTTTCCTGGGCTTGATAAGAGACTCTCCTGGGGTGTAAACATGCTGGCTGGAGGATTTCTCTCTGCTTGGGAAAATGCACAGCTCAGCCTTGGGATCAAATTCAACTGAAAGAAGTCGTAGGATCGTAGAATCATGGAATGGTGGGGGCTGGAAGGGCCCTGCAGAGCTCAGCCAGCCCCAGCCCCTGCTCCAGCAGCTTCCCCTGGCTCAGGGGGCACAGGAACGTGTCCAGGTGGGGTTGGGAACCTCCTGAGCAGGAGCCTCCACACCCTCCCCCTGGGCAGCCTGGGCCAGGCTCCCACTAAACCCTGCAACCCTTCAAAGAGCAAGAGGTGGGAATAACAGAGCTGGACTACAGCTGCCTGTTGCTTAAACACCTCCTGGGAACACCTCCTGTCTCTCCTTGCTGCCCAGCATCTCTATCCTCATCCCACACTGCTGGGAGAGGGTGATGAAGCCCAGTGAGTGCTGAGGTACTCTCAGACTGTGCAGCTCTCTGACCCTCCTGCTGTCACTGGGCTCGTCTCAGCCTTTTGAGCTCTGACCCCTCCAAACCCTCTCCCCCTCTGACTCTGGATCAAAGGGAGAGGGCAGCAGGGATTCCTCATCCTTTGGATGGGCTGTTATTCTGCAGAAAGGCAAGAACTGAGGGGGTCTGATCATCTCCTTAGGGCAAGCTCTGACTGAAAGAACTCATCAGGATCTGTGTTACAGATTAGACCTTATCAGTTATTTTGCCCTGACTTGGAGAATTTGCTTTCTCCCTCTGCATCCTCTTGGCTGTTATAACATCCCTTGGCTACCTCTCCCCAGAACACCTCAGCCTTCAGCTGGCCTTGCAGCAGCCACTCTGCTCAAGATGATCTTTGTGTGGCACCTTTCACGACTTGGAGAGAAATAAATCACCCTTGGGGCTGAAACTCAGCCAGCAGAATACCTGCTGGGTCAGACTGAGCTTTGCTGTCTGCTGTCATAGGAAGAAAACACCCAGACTCGTGCTTGATGGGTCTGGTTTGGCATCCATCCCTTGATTTCCACTGAGGCCAGGCTGACCCTTGCCAGGGATTAGAGGGGCTCTGTGTTTTAAGGGTTTCTTTTCCCTTCAGAGGCTTCAGCTTGGACTGACTTCCAGAAACCTGATTTTTCAAGACAGGAAAAACTGGGACCAATGGCATCTTCTCAGCAGATGGTACTGTGATCCTCCTGTAACACAAATCCCTCTGACAGCATCCAGGTGGTGGTTCAGTTGTTGAAATCTTCTGCAAGGCTGACCTGTCTTTCTGACCCTTTACCCAACCAAGCAGAAAGTGGATTTCTCTGCCCCTTTTTCCTCTCACACATCCCTGCTTCAAGGCATTTCAGCTGCACAGGGATTGTGCCTTTGTCTCCCTTCTTCCCTCCTGACTGTGTGTCCTGTTGTGTGAGCTCATTCAACTCACTGAGCTTGCACAAAACTAACCCAAGCTGGGAAAAGTAACTGTAGGAGAAGGTTTGGAGCTGGGTCAGTGAGTGGCATCAGCACAGTAAAGGCTTGGATGAACCCCAGACACGTGAGGGAGCCACAGAGACAGGGGCAAGAAGGGATGAGCAGCAGGTTTGCCCTGACAGCGTGGCTGTGCAGTCCTGCTACAGTGGTGCAAAGCCCCCCAAACCCTCTGTTTGACAGACCCACACCCCATTCCTGTTGTTCCTCCCACTATTTGGTGATAAATACAGTGTGTACAGCAATCCAGGGTGAGCTCAGTGTAGGCTCTGTCAGATAAGGGCAGCTCATCAAAAGGAGACTTGGCCTTCTCAGGAAAGACCTCCTCCTAGATCAGTGTCTGGGGCAAGGGCTGGAGACAGGACTTGCTGCCTCAGCACTCAAGGCAGGCTGCTTAGCTCATTTTTCACATGGCTGCCCTGCTGCTCATCAGGGTTCCTCGATGTTATCTTCACTGCAGTCTCCCTTCCCCTCTCTCCAAGCATTTCAGTGTATTTATCTCCTTGCTCTTGCCACGCTGAGAGCAAGAAGCTGCTTCCATTGTGTCTGCAAAGGCAGGTTTGAAAGTCACTGGGTGTCCTCAGAAAACCTTCTCTTCACTGAACTTTGGTTTGGGAGCTAAATGTGGGGGAGTAGGGGGGTTTCTGTATATCCTAACAGACAGAGTGGTCTGCAAAAGCTCACCTGTATTTGCTGGGGGTTAAGGGATGAGGCACTTTATATGGTAGGGAACTCCCATCTCTTGGTCACACAGCAGAGAATAAATGATCATTTACCTGATAGTGGGGCTTTTGGGGGACTCTGCTACTGTTTAGGACTACTATGAAGTCATTTAATCTCCTTGGTCTTGCCACACTGAGAGCAAGAAGCTGCTTCCACTGTATCTGCAAAGGCAGGTTTGAAAGTCAGTGTGTTGCCTTGATTTACTTACACCTGCACTGAGCACTCAAGGGGCTGCAGCATCCAAGCCCATCCTGCACCCTAACCACAGGAACGGAGCTGGTAGCAGGCAGAGTGGGACGTTTCCTAACTCAGGAGGGTTTCAGAAGCTAGAAGGACCAGGGAGGTTGGGACTGATGGACCCAGGAGCATCATCTGGACCTGATTCTGCTCACACTTTCCTGCACTGTGCTGTTCTCACCGTGATGACAGCCTGCTCTGTCGCTTCTGTCTCTGGCCTTTCTTTCCCTAGTCTAGGGAGAAAGACAGCAATGTTTTTTAACCAAGCTGGAAGGCACATGGGGCTGCATTCAGATCACTCCTGTAGGCACATGGAAGCCACCAAAAGACATGCAAGACACCAAAAGTGGCTCCTGCTCGGGCTCACTTGCACTCACAGCGTGTCACTGCCGTTCCCCTTCCCCATAACACCTGAGGATGGATTCTAACCCACTTTATTTAGTGATACAGCAGCTCCAGGGGCTCTTGAGACTGCTCAGCCATGGGAAACCACAGCCTGGCTTGCAGAGTAATTAATTCATTGATCTTGTTAATTAAAGCACGTTAGCCTCTTGTTTTGCAAAGGTCCAAATCAAACTCAAAAGGTCAGTGGAAGCAGCAGCCTGATTTCCACGGGCCCCACGTGCCATGTCCATCCGTCCCACTGTTATTGACTAAACCCCTCCCTCCCCTCAATGCCACTTTGACTTTCTTCTCAACTCCCACACCTCAAACCACTTCTCCTTTCAGACACTGAGCAACCAGAGCTAAAGTAGCTCTTGAGACAGGGGCTCTGGCGAGCGATTGCAAGGAAACGACCCCTTTCTCCTGGCTGCACTCTGGAGAGCAGCATCAATAAAGCAACATTAGGTAGTGTAACTGTTTTGTGGTTGGCAATTTCACTCAGCTCAGTAAAAACACAGCAAAAGGATTTCAAAGTGGGAGGGAGCTGGTAAGAGGTGAGACTGCTAAGAGGTGACCAACACACAGAGCTTCAAACTTGGTTGGGACGGGTGGCTTATCAAGAACCATCAGCTCATGAAGAGTTCTGACCTCTCAGAGCTGGCATCCCCAGTGTTTCCCCCGAGCTTGTGTTTTCTTCCAGTGCCTTCAAGGTTACCCTCACTGAGCTGCTTGCTCTAAAATGGCTCTAAAAGGAGATGAGTCCAGGAGCTGAGATTTAACTCACTCATTTGGCTTTCTTGGTGCTCTCAGGCACTTCTTGCTCTGTACATGAAGCAAAGGCACAGAGGACTTGTGGGGAGTGAAAGTGGACTCTGTGCATTTGGAAACGGGGTTTGTTTATATTGTTCTTCCCAGAAAAGGATAAAAGAGAGAGAGATGGCTCCACAGGCACTGAGGTGGAAAGTTTCTCTCAGTCTACACGGTCTTGGTTACTAAACCACATGCCAGTAGGTGGTCAGAGGGGCTGATGCACCATGTCTAATGCAGACATGGCTTGTTTTCACTTGTGCTAAATGAGCAGGACTGTTTATCCAGGCCAGCCACTGGATGGGGACAAAGCAGGATAACAGGGCTTGGCTTCAATTGTCAGCAAGTGTCTCATCTCAGAGCTGTCCCATATCCTCAGCTGCAGAGCATCCCACCACAGACCATCTGTGGCTGTACCCCACAGAACCTGGGTGGGCCTTGAGGTCTTATTTCCTCATCTGACAAAGGCAGAGGGGTTGGTACAAAGCTGCTGTGTGTGTGTGTGTATGTGTGTGGGTATAACTATGGCTCTGACTCACGTCGTAGCATTGTTACACAGTCTCGGAGCATCCCACCGTAGGATCCCACTGCACAGCACCAGCTTCATCTCCAGTTCCTTCCCCACCATGCCTGGTGCCTCTCTGTCAGCCTTTCAGCACCACAATGAAGCGTGTTTGCTGTTGTTTTGGGGTTTGTTTTCTCGTCTGGTTGCCGGGATCAGAATTTCTCTGCGATTTGCCGTAACCTCATCATAGAAACCACAAAGCTCAAGGGGCCAGAGCCTTCTGCTGGAGTAAATCAGTGGTGTTCCTGTGGAGTGCAGAAGGGCCAAGAGAGCCTCATCTGATGTCAATCAGTCTACCACTGCAGGGAAATCAGGAGAGAGCAGGAGGGTAAATTGGAGATGCCCAAGTGGCACGTGCTAGTCGTGGGCTGCTGGCCCTGGGATGCATCTGCATGGGAAGAGGGAGGATTCTGCACATTGAGAGATTTGGGTCAGATGACAACACCCCCTCCAGGTTCCAAACACTCCTCCAAACCATGTTCAGCCATGCTTCAGTAGCTTCTCTTGTGGCTGGCTGCCTTGTGCAATTAATGCCTTCTTGAAAGCATTTAAAACAAGAGCAATTTGGGGAGAGATCTGAGGCAGAGGGAGGAGTGTCGCTCTTGTTTCTGGCTGTGGTGGTGCTGGGGAAGGATGATCATCATGCTGGCAGGGCTGGGTTTTTCAAACCACAGGATAGGGCTGAATTCCACTGGGGATTTGGGCCTTTTCTTAAAGGATACCAATCATGATGTCTGAATCTCTTGAGATCTGAGCAAGTGTAGCCCCAGTGCTGAGAGCAGACAGTGCAACAGAGGATTGGGGTTTTTTTCCTCTGCTCCCACCCAAACTTTTTATGCTGGTTTTGGCCTTCCATCCCTCAGTGCCATTGACAATGTCTGTGTGATCAGCAAATTGGAACTTAAGTGCATTTCACACACATTTGGTAGGGCTGGGAGTGTGAAATCAGGCCATTCCAAACTCACAGCTACTGCACACACTCCTCATTTACTCTGGCATCAGCCAAAGATGACTCAGGTTTATGGAGGAGCAGAGGGAGGGGCGAGTGCTTCAGCTGGTGAAAATGGAACAGAGTCAGCCCTTGTTTTGCACCCAGGAAAGGATCCATCCCTGGTTTCGTGCCAATAAGTCTGAGCACATGGAAGGTCTCAGTAGGGACCCATGCGGGCACGTGCTTGGCTGACCTGACTCAGCACTTCCCCAGCTGATAAGGGCTGTGAGTTACTCAGATAAGCAGAAAAGTGGCCAAGACAAAGGGTGAACTGACTGAGCTGGATGGAGGAGAGGCCTGAGGTAGGGTAAGGGTAGACAGCTCAGGTGGATCCCTGCATCCCTCCCTCTGGCAGTTTCTGCTGGAGCGGAGGGGAATCAGCCATCCCTCCTGCAACTGCACCGCACCAAATCTGCTGCGTGGAGGCTGCCAGCATCATCCCTGGGAGCACAGATGGGGGAGGGTCCATAGGATGTGGACAGAAACTTAGCAGGCAAGCACACAACTCCTTTCCCAGCCTGGTGCCTAACTCCTTCTACTGTTCTGTCAGTGTGAGCCCTCATTACCAGCACTGCTAGTCCTCCAGAAGAACCAATTACCCATTGTCTCGCTGCTGTGGCAGTAGCTTTTGCATCTCTTCTGGATTTCCTTATTCATCACTTTCCTTTTGGCTTCTTAGTATCACCATTCTTCCTTCCCCTGCTGCTGGCTTTAAGCTCTCAGCTTTGAAAACAGGCATCTAAAGTGAAATGGAAGAATACTCTGTTGGGAAACACCTTCTTAGGTACTTCGGTACTTCTCAGGTTGGGAAGCCCTATGTTGCTTCCTGGCAAGCCTACAGGACAATGCAAAGAAGGATGGACTGGGGAGAGAAAGCTGTTTGACCCACAAAATCCCAGCATTTTGTGTCTCCTCTTCCAGCTGTGCTGGGGAAAAGGAGTGTGACAGACACTGAAGAGGGTCCCACACCTCCTACAGATCACTTGTTCACAGCTGAAAACGAGGTGCTCAGGAAAGCAAAGCTGATACCTCTGGCTTGTTGGGATACAAAGAGGATATTTCCAGTGGAGACTGGAGATAAAACCATTTTGAGGAGGATCCAAGCTTTTAGCTTACAGCCTTGGGTTGGTATTGGAACCCTGGAACAGGGCAGGGGTATGTACAAGCATATAGGGAGGGAATATGTCCCATCCCAAGGGCTTTGATAGGGCAAGAGGTGCTTTTTTAACAGCTCAAAGGAAAGGAAGCATTGAAGGTTCCTCCAGTCCAGGGAGAAGGGTAGACAAGAGAGGAGAGATTTTGACACTGCCTAAAGAAGCTCTCAGCTGACAGGGCTTTGCCTTTAATGATACAAAGAGTAGGCAAGGCAGGGATGCTGCTTTCCTGCAATCCTCCACGCTGTTCTCACTGCCAGCGTGCTCCCTGCCATTGCTTTAGCTCTTAGCAGCCTGCAATTTCATGCTTTGGCCCATTTCAGGTGTAGGAGGTGGTTTGGATGAGACCACACTGCTTTGGGAAAGAGATGCTGTAGGCACAACAAGAGATGTTGTGGGTATGGTCAAAGGGGACAGAGAACAGGAGGCAGCTGATTTCTTTTTCTCACGTGGCTTGTGGTCCCAAAGGAGGGATCCCACACTGCAGCACATCCCACTCCCTGGCTGGTCCCTGCTACAGCCACACCAACAGCCTCGAAACAGGGGTCTTTTGGGACTCCCACCCACCACCTGACACGCTTGGAGTGTGGGGATGCTCCTGTCCCAAGGGAAGATGCACAGATGCCCCACTGTAGTGTGCTTTAGGGTGGATTTGGCCTCTTGCAATGGGTCACAGCCTGTGCTTTCCACTCCAGAGACCTTCCCCCTCCCTCCCCTCCCACTCTTGCCCAGGAATGAGCAGCCACAGCAGCTTTTCTCCCATGGTTCTGAGGCCATGGCTGCCCTCAGCTCCAGATGGGCAGCATGTCAAACTCTCCAGCCTCTCCCTTCCATACTCAGCAAAAGGAGGAGACAAGAGAGATGCCAGAGGTGACTGGCTGGAGCTGGGAGGACGTCATGCCCCAGAGCTGCCTGCACCTCACTGAGGGCTTAATGTGCCCTAATCACAGAGGTGGCCTTGTTGTAGCAGCACCCCAGCCATGCACAGCTCCCAGGACTGCTGGCAGCTCCCTGCCCACGGCTCCTGACCCGTGGTTATTTTGGAACAGATCTCCCTTCCCCTCCAGCTAAAGGGAGAGGGGTCTGAGGGGAGGAGGGGAGAGGGCAGGGAGGGGGGTGGTGTCCTGTCTTGGCTACCGATGCTGCCGCCCCTATCAGGCTGTGAATCGGGACATTAATCAGTGTTCTGGGGCTTGGGACAGGGTCAGATACCTGTGGTTTGAGGTGTGCTGGCAGGGCTCAGCTTCAGCAGAGTCATAATACCACACACTGCTCATGAAAGAGTGGAGCTGCCGTGGGACGGGCTGGGGAGGCAGCTGCTGATGGAGGTGGGAAAGGAAAGCAGAAGGGCAGAGGAAAAGAAAGAGAGAGAAAGAGAAGAAAGAGAGAGAGAAGAAAGAGAGGGTGAAAGTAAGAAAGAAAGAGAGAAAGAAAGAGAGAGAAAGGGAAGGGGAAAGGGAAAGGGAAAGGGAAAGGGAAAGGGAAAGGGAAAGGGAAAGGGAAAGGGAAAGGGGAAGGGAAAGGGGAAGGGGAAGGGGAAGGGGAAGGGGAAGAGGAAGAGGAAGAGAGAGAGAGAAAGAGAAATAGAAAGAGAAAGAGAAAGAGAAAGAGAAAGAGAAAGAGAAAGAGAAAGAGAAAGAGAAAGAGAAAGAAGGTGAAAGTGGAATTGAAAGATAATTTGAGAGGGAAAGTGAATGTGAAAGAGAAAGTGAGGGGGCAGTGAAAGAGAAGGAGCAAGTGAAAAAGAGAAAGTGAAAGCAAAAGAGAAAGAGATAGAGAAAGGGAAAGGGAAAGAGAGAGAGAAAGAGAAAGAGAAAGAGAAAGAGAAAGAGAAAGAGAAAGAGAGAGAGAGAGAGAAAGAGAAAGAGAGAGAGAGAGAAAGAGAAAGAGAAAGAGAAAGAGAAAGAGAAAGAGAAAGAGAAAGAGAAAGAGAAAGAGAAAGAGAAAGAGAAAGAGAAAGAGAAAGAGAAAGAGAAAGAGGAGACAATGATGCTGTGTTTGTGGAGCAGTGGTCAGTGGCATCAGCAGGATGTTCTCAAGGGCTCCCTGGTTTCCATGAACACTCTCTGCTCCAAATGTATTTTCCCACTTGATGCCAACAATTCACCTTGTCAGTCATTTCTTCTCTGCCACACAAGGAAAAACCCCTCTTCAGCCTCTGCAGTGCAATGGACATCTCGTTCTCCTCCTGGTTGAGAGAAGCCTGCAGGTTGCAGTCAGTGGTGCAGCAAAGGACACTCTGCCTTACATTGAATGATTACAAGAGGAGGATATACCCACAGTATACCTCACAGTCCTAAAGCATGTCTGGCTGCCCATGTCCTTAAAGGCTAGGGGCAAATGAGTTAGAAAACACTGTTATCTTGTTCCTGTGTGTCCTGCAGCAAATGATCCTCTGTTTGTCCTACAAATGCTGATGTCTGGTATCTCTCCTGTGCCTCCCCCCAGGAGTCACTAATAAAGATCCATTGGCTTGAGAGTGGTGGCTGGTTTTGCTGTGGGCAAGCAGCCAAAAAGAACATCTTCCTGCCTTCCCCCTCCAGTATCCATTGTGTGAATCACCTAGTGTCTCGTTTCAGATGGGGCTTTACTTTCAGTTGCCAAGGCATGGATGGGAGCATGTGCACAGAGATGTGCATCTCATGGGCACTCTGGCTACAGCAGCTCCTTCAGAGGTGTTTGGCACCAGCACAGCAATAGTGGATGATCTGAAGGGAAAATGAGGCTGGGGTTGGTGTTCCCCAGGGGCTGCTTGCCCTTGTAGAGGATGGAGCCTGGCCAAGAGAAGCTTTCTGCTTTCTCATTGCCTCTTGCTGCAAATCAACCCGAGATGGGAGGGAAGTGGGCTGTGAAGGAGTCTCAGTTAATGGATTTGAGAGGTTACAAGGGGAACTGTGCACGCCAGCGTTGTGGTTTCAGCAGCCACTCTGAAGTAACTGTCTTCCCTCTCCCCCTGCATCTGAGTGCTCGTGGGTATCGTGTCAGGCTCCAAGCCTGCTGAGCACGATGAGTTTGTGCAGGCTATCAGTTTGCTTTCTCCATGTCTGTCTCCTGTTTCTTCCTATTTCTCATACACAAAAGTCTGTGAAACTCTTGAATTTTCAGGAGGGGAGGCCTCTGGGAGCCTTTGGCTGAAACATCCCTCCCTCATGCTGTTCTTTAGTATGCAAATGCACATTTCACCTTTGCCAGAAAGCTGCATGATGACCAGAGGTAGAGAAGGGTTCAAGTATGAGCATATAAATGGATGGAAGCACCATTAATATGACATTGACAATGGTTTTGGGCTATACTGCAGGGCTCTGGGACACAAACCAGTCTGCCCTGAAGAAAGGCCATGGAAGAACATTTAATAGCTGTGTGTCACAAACCTTCTTTTGCCTTCATTTGGGGCTGGTGGTGTTCACCACAATCAGAGGCCAGGATGTTAGGATTCAAGATCAAGGGTACCACAGCCAAGCATGGCTCTGCAGCTCCTTCAGGCAGAGCTCAGGGACCTGCCAGAGCATTTAATGTGATGTAGTCACGGGAGTTCAAAGACTCCAGCAAATTCCAGAGCTCTTTTAAAGGAGAAAAATGCTTTGCCCACAGGAGAAAATCCAGCACTAGTCCACCAACACATCAAACTGTGAGCTAGCACTGGGGTCTCTGCTTTGAATAACCTCTTCCATAAGAAAGCCTGCTTCAGTCACTGCAAGTCCTCTCTGCCACAGCATCTTGCAGCCAAGAATCTGTGCTGCATGAGTGTCTCAAACCTGCCACCTCCTGATTTCAGCTGATGTCCCACAGCTGCATTGTCACTCCACAGCTCCTGCAGCCAGGCTCTGGTGATGCTGTTAGGAACTATCCACCTCCCTCCCTGGAAAGACTCAGTGGGCTTCAGAGTCTTCCTCAGGCCATAGGGATGTGCTTAGTCTGTACCTACCAAGGAACTGTCAGAACAGCCTCCATCAAGCTGCTGAGGACACACTGGAAGATTTTGGGCTCAAAGGTCATGCATCTGCCCTGTGCATCCCTTTGGTTCATTGCTGCTGAGCAGCCTCCTCACTCTTAGATAACAGAGTCCAGGAATAATGTTTTCTCATATGTCCAGTGTAGGAGGTGACTTTGTCCCACCCTGTCAGGCAATGACTCATGGTCAGCTCTTGCTTGGGTTTCCACAGGCTCATGAAGCTACTGCAGTGGCCCTCAGGTCACTGGGTTCCCTGTTCACAGTCCATAGCTGCCAGCCTATGTCCAGCATGCCTGTATGTTGGAGAATCCCCTCCAGCAACTGCCTGAGACCCCCCCCAGTCCCACTCAGAACACAGCCACAACACTGCAAGCCACATCCTCAGCATCAAAGGCTGGCAAATCACAGCTCCTCTACTTTTTACTCTGCCTGTGTGGATTCAAGGTTGAGGCTTTGAGAGGTTCCACATACTACATCAGAGAAGATAAGAGAAGCCTTTAACTGTGTCTGGAGGCATTCATAAACCCAGCATTCTTTGGTTGCCATAAATCTCCTTATCACAATCACAAAGGTCATTGGCTCAGGCTCCCATCTGTGTCCTGAGCTGGCCCAAGAGCAGCAGAGAACTCATGATCTGGGAGGCTCAGAAGACGTCTAGTCTAGAGGAGATCAAGGGGACACATGGTTGCAGCCTTCCAACACATAAAAGGCTTTAGCACAGAGGAATGGGGAGAAAAACATGTTCCTCATGTCCCTGGGGGATAGGAGGTGATGACCTTAGATTGCAGCAAAGGAAGTGTCTGCAGGAGCTCTGTAACAGAGGATGGCAGGGCAGGGAAGCAGAGTGGCTCGTGAAGGGAGACAGACACTGGGAGTTTCTAAAGCAGCTCCAGCACCTCACCAAAGCAATTACAACACAGCTCACCCTGCATATGGCTAAGAAAATGTACACAGTCCTTCCCACCAGACCTGACTTTTTAACAGGTTCAGCAGTGACATGATTGTCCCAAAGACCTCCCAGCCTACCACCTCCACCTTCCTCTCCATACCCCAGACATCTTTGGTTTCACCTCCCTTCTCTAAGGCAATTTCCCAGCAGAGGACACATTAAAGAAACCTGATCACAATCTTCAGAAAGCCTGGAGATAATCCTCCCTGCACACAACTGACTTTCAGAGGAGGGAAGGAAGCAAACAGCATGTCCTAAATAAATCACCATCTTCTTAGTGTGGTCCTGGAAGGGGTTTTTTTTGCAAGATGCTGGTGATGACTGGAGGTTGAGGTGAGCTGACTTGCTATTGTAACAGTCTCAGTGCACAATGGCAGCCCTCTAGGACAGGGGAGCCCATCAGTCTGGGTAGAGCTATCTAATGGAGTAAGAGATTGTAAGAGGTTGCTGGAACAGGCTGCCCAGATGGGCTGTGGAGGCTCCTTCTCAGGAGACAGCTGGATGAGTTCCTGTGTGCCCTGCTCTAGGTGGTGCTGCTCTGGCAGGGGGTTGCACTGGATGAGCTTTGCAGGTCCTTTCCAACCCTTGGGATTCTGTGGTTCTGTGATTGCTGGTTCCTGTCTGAAAGCAGATATCTGGGCTGTTAACAAAACCTTCCTTTCTCAAGCAGAACAAAAGCAATTTGCCTCCAGTGAGGCTGGGTTGCCTTTGTTGTGTAACTGTCAGTGGTCTCTGAGTTTAACTGTGTAATTACATTCTCCACAGCTGGCTTCAGTTCAATGAGTCTCTTATTCACAGCCCCATAGCTGCCAGGCACTTGCACAGCATCCCAATATCCTAAAGATACCCTTCAGTGTCCCAAGGAAGCATGTGTGCATCAATGTGTGCAATCCATGGAGCAGACTCCCACCTCTCTTTGTGCTCAAAGTGGCCAAGAAGCCAATGGCAGCCTGGGGGCATCCAGCAGAGTGTGGGCAGCAGGGCCAGGGAGGTTGTGCTGCCCCTCTGCTCTGCCCTGCTGAGGCCTCAGCTGGAGCCCTGTGCCCAGTGCTGGGCTCCCCAGCTGCAGACAGACAGGGAACTGCTGCAGAGAGGCCAGGGAGGGCTCCCAAGGTGCTGAGGGGATGGAACACGTGTGTGAGGAGGAAAGGCTGCGGGAACTGGGGCTGTTGAGCCTGGGGAAGAGAAGCCTGAGCTCAGGGGGATCTCATGAAAGCTTACAAGTATTTAAAAGGTTTCTGTCAAGTGGATGGGGCAGCACTTTTCTTCCTGTTGTCTCAAGTGACAGGACAAGGGGTGATGGACACAAGCTGGAACACAAGAACTTCCACCTAAACACAAGGAATAACTTCTCTGCTGTAAGGCTGAGGGAGCCCTCTGCACTGAACTGGCACCAGTTCTGCTCCCTTGGCCACCAGTGCTCCCTGGACACATCCCCTGTCATGCATCTGCCTAGTCCTGTGCACCATCCATCCTGTCATGCATCTGCCTAGTCCTGTGCACCATCCATCCTGTCATGCATCTGCCTGGTCCTGTGCACCATCCATCCTGTCATGCATCTGCCTAGTCCTGTGCACCATCCATCCTGTCATGCATCTGCCTAGTCCTGTGCACCATCCATCCTGTCATGCATCTGCCTGGTCCTGTGCACCATCAATCCTGTCATGCATCTGCCTAGTCCAGTGCACCATCCATCCTGTCATGCATCTGCCTAGTCCTGTGCACCATCCATCTGGTTACCTACTCAATGAGTACATGGGCAGTGCAACCTTACTGTCTTCTCAGCCTAATTAATGCTCCCTCTCCTCTTTTCCTCCTTTTTAAGTGCTCTTGTTACAGTCTACCCAGGACACACTGGGATGCTGCCTTTCACAGAGCTCCCAGGAGGCAGAGCACATCAATGTTTAATTCCATTTCCTTGCCTTCATCTAATAGCTTAAAGCACCTAAAAAAAAGGCTGAAGACTGGAAAGAGACACATTTGCTAATACCCAGAAGGGTGGGAAATACCCTGATAGTGTCTGTTTCTGTCTGCCTTGCAGGGAGAGTGCATTGGCTTCTTGTAAGAGTCATCAGCTCTGAAAATGGACTCAGCCTTCAGAGCAGTGACATTTCTGTGCCACGCTCTTTAATGCCCAGGCTCCTGCACGTGGGCTCTGGTGGCTGCAGGAAGAAGTGGGGCAAATGCAAAGAATCACTTCAGTTGGAAAAGACCTTCAACGTCATTGGGTCCAACTCCTCACCTCACCCTGCCACAGCCAGCACTGACCCACAGCACCTCAGCCCCACGGCTCTGGGATCCCTCCAGGGCTGGGCACTCCCCCAGCTCCCTGGGCAGCCTGGCACAGGGGTCACACCCCTCTCAGGGAAACAGTTCTGCCTCAGCTCCAGCCTCAGCCTCCCCTGGGGCAACCTGAGGCCGTTTCTTCTTGTCCTGTCACTTGGGAGCAGAGACAGACCCCCAGCTCACTGCAGCCTCCTGTCAGGGAGTGTCAGAGAGTGCTGCTGTCTGCCCTCAGCCTCCTCTTCTCCAGGCTCAACACCCCCATTCCCTCAGCCCCTCCTCCATCTCCAGTGTCTGGCTCTGGCCATGCTCCAGCTTCTCCATGCCTGTCTTGCAGTGAGAAGCCCCCAGAAGTTCACATATGAGTGGGACTCCTTGCCACAGGATGCTCTAAAGATGTCTTTGTGGCCATGCAGCTGAGCCCATCTCTCCCCAGCAGCTATGTGCTTGACTTCCCCATGGAGTGGGCTGAACTGAGCTGGCAGGACAGGGTGTCTCCTTGGGGCCATGGAGCTAAAGCTGCCACCCCAGCCTGGCCTCAGGTTCTCTGATTTCTGCAGTTAAACGCTCTGGTTCCCACACCAGACACTCTGGCTCCCACAGACCCAGCCAACTCCAGTTATGTGCTTTGCCACACGAGTCCCCCAGGTGCCACAGGGTCACAGGGCCATGGGAGCCAGGTTTGGGGAAGGGGAAAGGGAGGAAGGGAATGGGGGAAGAGGGGCTGGCCCGGGGCTCCTCTGCTGTGGCCAAACAGGCCGTCACAATGGCAGCCCTGTTGCCTCGCGGGCCGGCTGGGAGAGGGGGGTTTCACAGGGCTGTAAATCACTTGCCTGTGTTGAAAAGGCTTAGGTTTCCCTGGAGCAGAAGTGATGGCAAGCTCAGGGAAGGAGGAGGAGGCCAGGTGCTGGAAACATTGGTCGGGGGCATCCCCAATCGCATACCTCTGAAATCTGACCCTGGCAGGGAAGTCGATGCGGTTCAACTGACTTCAGGACCTCGCTGCTGCCTCGGTGCCAGAACAAACAGCTGCATTGAGGATTCCTGGGCCATTAGCAGTAGCCATCCACACTGGGAATGCTTTCTCTGCCTTAGCCAGGAAGGAGGGAGGGAGGGAAGGAGGGAGGGAGAGAGGCGCAGCCGCTCGCGGGCAGCCGCGGCGCTTGTGCGGCACGTGCAGCAGCAGCGGCACTGGCACCAGGGGCTCGTGTCAGGCACAGGGGCATGCAGACACCCTGAGCCCTGTGTGGATGCAGGCAGGCTGGCACATGCTCAGACACTGAGGCACAAGCTGAGCAGGACAGCGGGACCCTCTCAGATCAGCACCCGCAGGCAACGGCCTGGGCACGCGGTCCCCAGGGTGGGAAAGGCGGGTGCATGGTGGAAAAGGCTTTCTGCCTGCTGGGAAGAGCTGCAGTGGCAGGGAAAGGGTCTCCTGCAGCTGTTCTGCCAAAGAGGGTGTAGAGATGATAGAGGTGCCAAGCCTGCCAGGACAAAGTCATCACCTTCAAACCTTTTCTCACCTACATTCGAAACGGGGGATGCTGATGCAGAGGCAGTCCCAGCATCAGAGCTGGATGTTCTCCAGGCATCTGCTCTGGAGATATCAGGGTGTAAAAGGGAAAAGAGAGAGAAATGACAAGGGTAGGAATGTCTACAAAGCCCTTCAAGAGTGTGTGTATGTGTGTGATTGTGCCTGTGTGTTCCCTGCAGGGCAGCAGCGCAGCATCACTCACAGCCCTCAGACTATCACAGATAGTTCCAGTCTCTCTTGTCTCTGCACTTGTTAGCTGTTATTGGTGTCAGAGTCCAATGTCTGGTAGAACCCTGGACTCCTGTGGATCCTGAGACAGAAGCTTTTCATGGCATAGCTGTGCTGGGAAAGAATTGCCATAAGGTGTCTTTTGGATATCACCTCCCTTCCTCCCCATCCACATCTCCACATCCAGGCCTGTCCCAGGGGAGAGAAGCAGCCCTGAGACAGGTCCAGGCTGCAGCCAGCTCCCTGCCTGCTTTTGCATTCTTTATGATGGGCCGTAGATGGCAGCAGACCTCTCAGAGCATCCCTCTGCCTGGGCTGGCTGCAGCTGGGAGCTGCGGGAGCAGAGAGGGGCACAACCCTGGGAAACTCCTCCATCCTTTCACAGTACTGCCATGATCCGTTCTCCAAAGGCAGGGGGGAGCAGAGGTGCGTGTCACCAGCTGGCTCCCATCCAGGGATCTCCAGCCAAGCAGGTCCAGTGGTCACTAACAAGCAATCCCTGCACCAACTGCAGACCCCCATGCTCCAGGGTGCTGAGGTGAACTGGGGGGCTGTGGAAGGAGGCAGACCTGGTGAGACCCTTAGTATTTCCCACCAGCAATGGTCACCAGCAGCAGAGAAAGGGCTGTGGTTTGGTTCACTTTGGCAGTGTAAATTCAGCCACTGCATCCAGGTGTAGAAAAAGTAGACAAAACTAAAGGCTTTGCATCTGTAGATCTACACCCACCCCTCTACATCGAGGCACCTTTGATTTTACCAAGCCCATTTTCCAGCAGGGGAACCTGCTTCAGCACTGGATGAGCTCTGGATGTCCATTCCAACCCCCACCATGCTGGGATTCTGTGCTACCTCCAGCAGCAGCTCTGCAGGGATTTGAGGTGCCTGTGCATCTCACTGACCCTAATGCCTCAAGCTAAATTAGCTAAGCAGAGAAGCAAACACCTTCCCAAGCCCCTCCACCACCAAGGAGAAAGCACTGCAAGATCTGCTGTTTCTCACTGTCCCAGGGGTTTGCTGGCTTACTGGATTCTCAGCCTCCAGCTCTTTGTTCTGCATCTTGTAAGCCAGGCTCCAGACCCATGCCTCTTCTCCAGAGCCAGGAACACCGTTCCTCTGCCAGGTCTCCTTCTCTTTGGAATCCTTTAATTATCCTTTGAGGAGCATCATCACCCATGGGGGAGAGAAAGAGAGAGGAGGAGGGAGATGGAATGAGCAGGAGAGTGTTTCCCCCCAGAAGAGCAGGAGAGGAATGCTGTGGTTCTATAGGTTGGCTCCTGCAATTAGCACAGCCTGTGTAATTAGACCAAGATAGATGGTGCTGGCAAGGAAACACCTCATCCATCTAATTTCAAGCTGTTATAAAACCAGCAAATGGGAAGCAGGGAGTGCCCATTTGTTTCCAGCTGAGAAAAGTGCAGGGTTCAGGTTGGTGTCAGCTCCACCTCTTGCACACAGACACTTGCTCACACGTGGCTGAGTGAAACCACAAGAGAGCAGAGAATGTACAACTGTGACAAATCCTTTGGCCTCTCAGGACACAGAGATACTGAGGAGTCAGGACTTTGTGTCAGAACCCCAAGCAAGGCTTCCTTTGCCTCACCTCTTGTTTGTTTGGCTACACTCTCTGTTTATTTACTTCTTTTCCTACTCCTCCTCTCCTCCGAATTAGCATTCCCAAAGGAGGTTGAGCTCCCTCCTGATGGATAATTCTGCATGCATTTTCTACTCCAGACACTGACCAGTGAAGGAAGGTGCCCATGGCCAGCCCATGAGTCTGGGTCAGAAGAGACAAGAGATTCTGATTCCTGCTTATGCTTCAGATCCACACAGCATTCATCTTCCTCTGATCCACTGACCTGTCATCTTTTAACCCCTCACTCTCCCAGCGTCATGGCTTTTCTCTCTTCCCCCATTGCTCATCATTGTTTCTCCTCTCCCACCAAGCTTTTGCTTTTTCTGTCCCCAGCTGCATCAAGGGCTGGATGCATCTGCCTGGGGGTGCTGCTCCATCCGTGTCCTGTGATGGGTTAAGGGTGGCTGGCTGTGTGACTAGCTCAGGACCAGCAGGGACTTTCCTTAGCAAACAACACTCTGATTGTCTCAGCCTCGATTTTTTTTGCATCTGGGTAGACTTCAGACCTCTGTGCTCCTGCAAGCCAGGGCCAAAGGAAAGACTCTGAGGCTGTGTAGTTCAAGACAGACGTTGCCCTTTAAAGCAGAGGAATCAGCTTGGAGCTGAAACGCCTCCAGCTCAGCAGGACACCTTCCCAGAATCAGACGAGACACTCACCATCCTGTCCCAGCACCAGCAAAGCCTACACAGCCTCTTGGAACAAAATCCCACCCAGGCAGCTCCCTCATCTTTAGGTTGAGTTGCAAACTCCAAACTCCCTCCAAGTCTGAGCTCCCACGTGCCAAGTTCACTCCAGCTTTTGTGCTCACCAGGACACAACGTGTGGGAGGACAGGGAATGGGGAGCATCTTTTTTAGACAGCTTGTAGCCATGGCACTTGACATCCTCTCTTTTAGAAGCCCCTGGAGACTGGTGTGGAAAAGCAGCCTGCTTGTCTGGGCCTGGCAGGTTGGTGCAAAGGGAGCAGACAAGACTATTTGGGACCCAGAGGACTCTGTGCAGTTGCTGCTTGTTATTTCTGTCCCAGGACAGGCAAAAAAAACCCACCCCAAAATGGGTGAGTGCCTTTCAGTGTCTCCTTGAGGATTCCTCCCTAATCCAGGCAAGACATGAGCTCATGATCTCCAGGCTGGGTCCCCTCACTCCAGCAGTGACAGACTGAGTTGCATGCCCAGAAGCTCTGGCTGGGGATGTTTTTGTCTGTGTTCCTCTAGAACCTATTGCCTTTGAACCCAAATACCAGCCAGAAGCCCAAAGATGCAAAGTTCATACCTGCCCTTGAGGAGAAACCCATCAGGAGTCAAATGATCTCAGCTGCCCCACTTGCAGGAACAGTTGTGGCTGTTTTGCCACAGCCTCAGTGAGGGACACATGACCTGCAGAGAGCTGCTGGCGGTTCTGGAGGCAGAGAGGAAGGTAAGGGAGCATCAGCTTATTTTCAGCTGGGGCTTTCTGGAATGAAAATGAGATGGGTTCTGGGTTTTTGCTGGGGTATCTTGTCACCGACATACAAACTCACACTGGGGCACTGGAGTGCTCAGAGCTCCTGCTTCACTGCAAAAAGGCTGAACGAGCTGTTGGTCAGCAAGGGCACCTGTTAGTGGGAGACACGCTCAGGAGTGTGGTTTCTTGAGGGGCAGTTCATGACCTGATGTCACCCTTGGCCATTGAATTGCTGTCTTTCTTGAAGAGGGACTGCATGAGTTTGTCCTCCAGCTGGCCAGCCTTCTGCACACCAAAGAATACCAGTGGTGTTTTACTAAGTAAGGCTTTTCCATCCAAGCCAACAGCTTGCAGGCTGTTTGTGGACACAAAGACATTCACCTCCACAATATGGAGAGCCACCAAAGAAGCCTAAGTCAAGATCTAGTCAGCTGAGCTTCTCCCAGTAGTCAGTGTAGGCTCCTCAACCAGTAGTTGTGATTTCAGATGGGCTGAATCATCCCCCCAGATGCTTTTGTGGTGGATGGGGGCTGCCACAAAACCCTGCTACTAATTTAGGTGCTCTAGTAGGTGAAGTGAGGTGAGAGGCATCTGAGCTGTGGCAAGGGTGTTTCTAGAAGGAAACATAAACCCACATCTCAAAGCCTTGTCATTAAAGTTAAATGCAAGCCAAAAGACCCAGTTTACCCAGGAGAATTATGCTGCCCATTAGGAAATCCTTCCTGGTTCCTCAGGGCTTTGGATCACACTTTGTCACCTCCTGAGCTATGTGCTGCACAGCGTGGTCCTGGGTTTGTCACACACATCCACAGCATCCTCATGACCCCCACTCTTTGCCATTTCCAACTCTTCAGGGAGTCTTACACAGTGTGTCAGTTGAAAGCTCTCAGGGACCTGCTCATTAGCATGGTGCATGCCCACCAGATGGGCTGAGACCATCAGGAGCAACGACCTCCTGGCTGTCAGCCTCTTCTGGGGCTTCAAGAGAAGCCTAAAGCCTTCAGCATGTATGGAACCACCATCACACCTGGTGTGGGGAAGTAAAGTGCTCTTGGACCCATGTCTAAAGGGAATAGTGCTGCTATCAGTTTGCCTTCTCAGTTCCCACTGAATAGGATGAGGTAGTGCCAGAGGGTGGGTGAAGGGGTGGGGGGAGATAAGTGGGACGGGAAACACGTCCATCCTCTGCTCAGGTACTGTGCAAACACAACAAGATCCTGAGTGAACGTTCACCGGGCTCCTCCCGTGCCTCTGGAAAGCTGAGCTGCATCCTCTGCTGCACGAGGAGTCAAAGCTCTTCCCTTCTGGTTTCATTCCTCCTCCATCTGCTTTCCTGAGCTTGGCTCTGCTTATGGCTGGAGCCATTTGGCTGCTGTCTCAGGCTGTCGGCCGTGTCGGTAGAAGCACCTTCCTGTTGCAAGCTCCTTGGTTTTGAGTGACCAGCTTTCCAGATGGCAGATGCCACATCTCCCCTTCTCTCCTTCTGAGACCTGTTTCTCTTCTCGTTACCTGCCAATTAGGGCTCATTACCCACGGGGCAGAGCCATGGGAGTCAGGAGCCCGTGACTGCAGGACTGTGTTGTGGAGGCAATCGTGGCGTGGCGTCGCTCTTGCTGTTCAGTTCTCGTGATGGGAACAGAAAGCTTGCTCAGCTTAACCCAGATGGGGTCTTTTAACCCCAGTTCCTGCCTCCAAAGTGGCCAAAAAACAGACATTTCAGAAGACATGGAGCAAACTCCACTGTAAATGTACATGGTTCAATAGCCCATCCTCCTCCATCCAGGTTTATCTTCTAATCTCTGACTCACCAGTAAAAGCCTGAATCATGAGAAGTGTCTAAACTGTCCAAAAGTGGTTGGTTGGTGCTTTTTTTCACCTGATCCTCTAAAGAAATAAGATTTCCTTGGCTGTGTTTACACCTGTGAGCACATGGGTGTATTTTCCTTTGCAACCAGAACTTTCAAGGGGTTTGGAACCTTTTAGTTGAGGTTTACATGCCAGTGCCTGCAAACCCTGTGAAAACCAGCCACTGCTTAGAGGAGAACAATTAAACCAGTTGGTAACCTTGCAAACTTTTAAGCTGAAACTTGCATTCAGGTGTCAGGAGGCTGGAGCCAGGCTGTTCCCAGTGATGTCCAGTGATAGGACAAGGGGCAACGGGGACAAGCTGCAACAGAAGAGGTTCCAAAGCAACACAAGGACAAGCTTCTTCCCTGTTGAGGTGAGGGAGCCCTGGCAGGGGCTGCCCAGATGGGCTGTGGAGGCTCCTTCTCTGCAGCCATCCCAACCCAGCTGGATGAGCCCCTGTGTGCCCTGCTCTAGGTGCTGCTGCTCTGGCAGGGGGCTGCACTGGGTGAGCTTTTGAGGTCTCTTCAACCCTTGAGGTTCTGTGATTAACCAACAGAGTTAACAAAGAGCCTCCAAAGTGCCAGGTTGTCGAAAACCAGCATTTACTACACCCTCTATTTATCCAGTTAGCATGAGCTCCTCCAGACACAAAAGCCAGGCATTATTGCTGCTCCCTTAGCCCAGCACAAAGCCCGTGGCTTGCAGAGGAGATGGGGAGGTGTCTCTTTTTTTCAGGGGGCATCCAATCTCCTTTTTTGTTGTTGTTGTTTAAACAGAGAGCAGTCTGCACCCTGTGCTAAATTTAAGGAGCAGACACACGTATGTGCACACACAAAGCCAGAGGGCTGGCTGTGCAATGAAATGCCCACAGCTCCTCTGGCTATTTCTAACTGGGGAAAGGGTAATTGGATCTTTGCACGTGCTGATAGCCATATCTGTCTAGATGCCAGTGCATACAAACCTTGTATTGTGGTGCTGAGAGCGCTGGTGTTCTGATTCAGCCTCTGAGGAAAGGGATCCGAGCCCAGCTGACGTCAGCGGGGCAGCTCCAGTTACTCCGGCTGAGACTCTGGGTCCGTTGGTGGGTTCATCGGGGCTGCTGCTGGAGGGGACCTGTTGTGTTGTGCAGCTGTGGCAGGCAATGAGAAACAGCATCAAGGACTCCAGAGAAATGCAGCATAGGCTTCACCAGCTTCACAGTGAGAAGCAGCAAACAGAGGATGCCAAGGGATCACTTTCTGCAGCGTCCAGCGACAGGACAAGGGGTAACGGGCACAGGCTGGAACATAAAACGTTCCCCTGGCCCAGGAGGAGAAACTCGTTGGTGCTGAGGTGAGGGAGCCCTGGCCCAGGCTGCCCAGGGATCTCAGGAGGTTTCCAAACCCACCTGGACACGTTCCTGTGCCCCCTGAGTGAGGGGAACCTGCTGTAGCAGCGGCTGGGGCTGGCTGAGCTCTGCAGGGCACTTCCCACCCTCACCATCCTATGACTACAGGTGCTTTCACACACTGGGCAGCTCTACATCAGCCCTGGAAATGTGGTGCATACATATCCTTTCTTTCCCTAACATGTGACCAACCTCAGGTGTGCCTGAGTTGACTCTGCCAGGGGTCAGCTTGTTCTGCACGTGACCAGTGGATCCAGGGACAGCTTCAGGTGTTGAGTGAGAGCTGGCTGGAGAAACTCTCCCCATAGGGATGGAATCCACCTGCCTCTCATGGGTCTGGAGATAAGTGTGATGGAGCCAAGCTGAGCAACAACACTGAAAGTTCAGCAGGACCGTGGGGTCACAGCTTTGGTCACAGTCAGGCAAAAGCACCAAACAGCATGGACAGAAGTTGGAGGCTGAGATCACAGAAGGTCGTGATGAGCACTGCAGAGTTGGGTTCCTGGCAAACCCGAAGCCTGGATTGAGTGGGTCACCCAATGGCTGCAGGGAAAGCAGCCAGATACAGGGCATAGGCTCAGGAAAGCCAACAATGGTGAGAATAAGGTCTCAAGCAAGTGAAGACAAGTTGCCATCCCTTTTCCAGGAAAAAAAGAGCAATGGCCTTTTTTCAGAGCAATGCTGAGCTCCTAGAAATAGCATAGAATCATAGAATGGTAGGGGTTGGAAGGGACCTTTAGAGATCATCCAGCCCAACCCCCCTGCAGAAGCAAAACAAATGCCCAAAAGTCATGATCAAGAATATTTGTTGGTGGCAGAGATGGAGCATCTGCAGAGCCAGGATTACTTGCTCCTTTTTCCTCTAATAGCTAAGTTTCCCCTTCTCTTCCCACCCCTAATGCCAGTTCACCTGCAGAGCATCAATGCAGTCTGACCCTGCCTGACTTCAGCTTTCCTTTCCTATTCCATGACCCCAGGGTCCTGCTTCACTCTCACCTTTCTGCCCCATCCCACAGCTCTCCAACATCCTCCCCATGCAGATGCCATTCCTTCCCCTCTGCTGCTTGTTGACACTCGTGTTTAACCCCCAAACCAGGATGTGAGCAGGCACTGCTTGTCATAATCCCTCCACACCAAGCTCACCCCACAGAGAACCTGTTTTCAAACAGATAGAAGCTGTTTTGCAGGGTGGTGCATGCTGGTGGCTGCAGCTTTGATTCTGAATCCAAAGTGGATTGCTGGGGTAGCTTTTAACTGTAGGGAACTGAGCAGGTTAAATACAGTGAGAGATATTTTTAGGGGATTGGGTTTGAAGGGGGTTTTTTTAATCCTTCTCATAAATAATGATAATCTTCTTTCCTACATGCTGAAAAGATCAAGTGCTAGCAGGGAGATTGGCTGTGATGGAGTGAGCAGCAAGTCATTTGTCTTGGGGCAGGAGATGGGGTGTCAACTGCAAGGGGTCACTGTCATTTGCAGGAATGCCTGGTGTTGAGCAAAGTGCATCTTGCACAAGGCAAACAGCAGCAGGGAAGGGGTGGAAAAAAAGCCTCTCAGATCCAGCCAGGTGATCTGCTGCTCCTCACCACAGAGCTCTGGCTCTGGCAGAGGGAGTGCTGGAAGGAAACCCTTGTTAAGGAGGCTATGGCTTATCTGGAACGTCTGTCCCTGTGTAAGCCATGTCTGTTGATTTTACAAACCCTGAGAGTGGTGGTGAATAAAAACAGAGAGTGAAAGGGGGTGGTGTTTTAAACAGCCCCTCTGAGGCAGGCAGATGGGGAGGATGCAGAGGTGCAGGAGGAAGGAGAGCAATGCCCCCACCTCACTCTCGGTGGCAAGGGTGGGAACCACTCCCTCTGAGCTCATATCCCAGGCTCCCTTTATAGCTGCTGAGGAAAAACAGGCACTTTTAAGGCATGATTCATGTGCCCTGTTTACGTGTCTACTTCAGGAGGAGATAAATCACGCCTGGCACTGCAGTCAACACAACGACAGCTCTAGCAAACTAAACACTGCCAGTGCCTGGACACCACTTGGGCTTTTTTCCTTAGCTTTAAACTCTTCTCACCTCCAGCTTAGGATGGCTCCATCCCAGCAGCATATCAGAGATGGTGCTTATCCTACTGCTGACCCGTGCCCAGGAAAGCCTGAGTTGGAAGGTGTGCCAAGGAGCAGGCAGAGGGTTGCTCCAGTGCCTGCTCCAGGGCCAGAGGGATTCCCCAGCAATAACTCACTCCCTAACGAGCACAAACACCAGCTATTTTCAGCAGATCCGCGCTGAAGAGAGCCCAAGGTGACTTGTTCCAGTGGAGACATCTGCATCTAGTCAGCCAAATCCTTTCTAAATGTTATTTTAAAAGGCTGCTGGCAATTTCTATTTGCCTGATTTATTTGGTTGGCTTTTTCCAAAGCCCAGTAACAACTGTGGAGACAAGTGTGAGAGCAAAGAGAGGAAAAACAATACGTGCACTCACACACGCGCCCGCTTCGCCCCGTGGTCCAGGTGCCCTCAGGGCACTTCCCAAAGCATCAGGCCAGGTCATCCAGAGAAACTGACTCTCATCTTTCCAGGGATCTCTCAGATCCAGCTTGCAGAAGAGTTCTGCCTTTATCTCAGCGAGGTTTGGAAAAGCCTTTAACCTACAACGAGCCCTGATGGTGGATTGTCCCAAGAGCAAGGAATTCAGCGTGCTGAGGCTGTTCTAAACTGCAGGTGTTTGAGCTGGCTCGGTGCAAGGAGGCTGAGCAGCCTGCCCCAGCACTGCACAGCTCTGCTGTGCCACAGCCCAGGGTGGCAATCCCACCATCAGGTTAGCTCAACCCCAGCCGTGCCACAGCAGGGGCACTGGCATCCCTTCTTGTTCCACATCATAGACATGCCCAGGAGAGCCAAACCCTCTCCAGAAACCCCTCTGAGACCAGCAATGCCTTGCCCAAGCAAGAGAGATGCAGACAGTGTCTCCAAGAGTCTGGCTATTGATCCCTGAACATTACTATGTCACACATTGTTGATGGGAGGACAAAGAAACACAAGGAGCAGGAATGCCTTTAGGCTGGAGATTAGACAGGAGGGGTCCTAAGAAACATTCATAGGTGCTGAAGAGCCTTCCAGTCAAGAGTCATGGAGGTTAAGAAGCCTAAAACAGGCTAAAATACAAAGTCCAGCAAGCAGCTACCAAGATGTCTTTCGTTGCAGAACTCCTCAGATAGCTCTGTGCCTTTTTTCTTACAGCCAAAACCCAGAGTTTCATCAGCAAATGAACAGAAAGGAAGACCCCAGAGTCCTGGCAACAAGCCCTATGTGTGTTAAAGCACTTTTAGCTAGCTCCAGACCAGTGATTCCCTATGGAACTGGCCTTGCAGCTCCTGAGAATGTCCCTGAGAGCTTTGGCATCCTTTTGATTGGGTTTTCTCTTGGGAACTTGGTACAGAAAGTTTAGATTCACCTAAAAGCAGACACTTAGATCATGGCTGGGAAGTGTCTGTTTCTCCTCATGGCTTTCAAAGGGAGTGCAGAGCTTGGATGTAGACATCTGAGCTGTAGATGCTCAAAGTTCCATGGTGTGGACCCCTGGAATGTCCTAGAAACGTCTCTGAGAACATCACCTTCCTTTCCATCTTATATCCCACCAGCTGCTGCTGTGTACCCTTGTTCTTGCAGCTTCACTTTCTTCACACCACCTCATGCAAAGGTGTTTCTGGTGTGAGGAGGAGGAGGAAGAGAGCTTTGCTCAGATCCAGACTTCAGGCATTGGCTTGTTTTCCAAATCCTTTACACCCTTTTTGCACCCCTAGTCCCTTACCTTTGCCTACTTGCACTGCTCCAGCATCTGTCTGCTGTGCAATTCACACTATTCCTTACTTGCTGGGAGAATGTAGCTTCTGGAAATCCATCATCTTTGCCCCATTTAACAGTAGGATGTATTATTCCTTCTGCTAATCTACCTCAACCCACCTCTTCTGCTTTTCATGGCAATCTGCCTAAGCCTGCTTTTGCCTCTGTTTATGGTTAGTCTGGAACAGCACTGTCCACTAAACTCAGTCACTCAGGTCACAGATGGGTCAAAAGAGCATTGACTCATGGAGCAAAGGCATCATACAGTGTCAGCCAGGGCTGAGGACAGACAGACCTACAAGGAGCAGGTGCCCAGAGACATCTGTCTTGTGTGTCATAGCAAAAGATCAAGGGGGGTGTTCTGAGCAAATTCAACAGGGAGGGAAAAAAATCAGACACCAGGAAACCTTCAGAGATTTACCAGACTAAAGGAGTTTGTTGTGACAAGAGAGGGATGGAAACCAAGAGCTGCTGTGAGATCCAGGAGACTGGATGTTTGAAGAGACAGCAAGTATTTCCAGGATTACAGCTCCAACAAGGGATCTGGAGGGCAAGGAAGGGAACTAGGGATGGAGGGAGTCTGGAACCTCACCCTGCAGGTTTCTAATGATGAGAGGCTGTGAACCACCTCTTGAAAATGGTTGTCCCAGAGTGTCGTGGCTCTCAGCTTTCCCAGAGCATCTGCAGGTGGCTTCCAGTCTCATCTGCTCCTCAGTGACTTCTGCCCTCTTGGCAATCCTTGTTGGCCATGCTGTAGTTCAAGTGCAGGTGCCTGAGTTAGCAGAAGGTCCATCACACTCATCCTGCTCCCCTGATCCAGCCCATCTGAGCAGACTTCTGTGGGCACCTGGCAAATTGCACAGAGAAAGAGATTTTTGGCCCCAGAACAGGGCTGGGCACTCCCCCAGCTCCCTGGGCAGCCTGGCACAGGGGCTGACACCCCTCTCAGGGAAGCAGTTCTGCCTCAGCTCCAACCTCAACCTCCCCTGGGGCAACTGTAGCTCGTTGCCTCTTGTCCTGTCATTCATTACTAGGGAGCAGAGACCAACCCCCACCTCACTGCAGCCTCCTATCCTGTCTCCCCTCAGCCTCCTCTTCTCCAGGCTCAAGACCCCCATTCCCTCAGCCCCTCCCCAGCACCCTTGTGCTCCAGCCCCTTCCCCAGCTCTGTGCCCATCTCTGGACACATTCCATCAGCTGTATCTGAGTCACTACCTCCTTGTCCACACTAGCTCAGGGTGAGTAAGTGCTTTGGGTCTCACCCAGGTGAGAGAGAGTCTAGAGGCAGGGGGGGGGGGGAAAAGCAGCCTCCTTGGAAGGAAAATAATCAACATCTCTAGGAAGCAGGAGCCTGAGCCACAATTACAAGGAAAGCTGAGGCTGCACTCAGCCACCACACAAGTTTTTACACAGAGGGATGCCTTTTGTTTACCCCAAGCACTTTGCAAGGGAAGAGATGTTAGCAGAAGCCAGGAGCTCTTTTCTGCAGCACATGGGGCACAGGCTGGACCCCTTGCTGTGGGCTGGTTTACTGGGAGATGGCCCACATAGGCATAGCGTGGTCATCTTGAGCTGGAGCTGGAGTGGAGCAGACAGCCAGACAACCCCTGGGGTTGTATGGCCAGTTACAGGCTTCATCTTCATGCCATGATGTAGAAAGACCCAGAGGAGGCATCATCAGGTTTTCATAGACTGACAGAACTGGTTTAGTTGGAAAAGACCTTTAAGGTCATCAGGTCCAACCCCTCACCTCACACTGCCAAAAGCTTCCATCCCACACACTGTACTTTGAGCCTCAACGTGGGCTCACGAGAGGTTTTTCTGACAATGGGCTGGCATGGAGCAATTCTTGAGGTGGCACAAGCCCCTGTGGCCCTCTGAGCAGAGGATTTGCTGAATGCCTTTGCTCTGTTCCCACCTTTCAGGTATGTTTGTAATTAAGCAGGGCCATATTCATTAAGCTGAGTGCAGCTGCTGTCCTGGATGCTGCTGCAGAGCCTCCTGTGGTTTCTGGTCTGATTGCTGGTGGAAGGGCTGTTGTTGGAGTGACAAGCTTTTGCTGACATTACTTCTAATCTCCTACAGAGAAAAACCTTGTTTGGGTTGGTTTGGGCTTTTTTTTTCTGTTGCTACTGGAAGCCACCTTGATTTGCAGGATTTTTACTGTCACCATGCTCTCGTTAACACAATGGACACAGATGTCAGAGTCAGGAGAAACCTGGTTCTCCTGGAAAGCTGATTACCCTGAGTGTGCTCTGTGGCTGCTCTCCAGGAACAGCAGCTTGCCAGTGCCAGCATCCCCTGGTATGGCAGCTGTGGAACTCACTGACTGCCTGAGTGGTTGTATCTTGCTGCCTCTTCTTATCACTGACTCCCAGCCAGCAGGATCAGCCCATCACTGTCTTCTCCAGCAAAAAGCATCAGCCTAGTCTCATGAGCTGGCTGAATCACCAAAAGGTCCTGGTCAAGAATCTATTGCATTGCAAGAATCCATTCAGATACTGGATCTGAATCCACAACTCTGCTGAAACTCTCTACACTCACCTGTAGGTACCTGTAGGTACCACTGTGGCTCTGAACCTGTGTCTTGCTGTAAGTGAAGGGGAAGTCCCCATGAACCAAAGATATTTGCAACAAAGACCAAGCCAGCCTAGCCCAGACTTTTCCTCCTCACAGTTTCCTTCTTTTGGACCCTCCAGTTCTGATTTCAGCCCTGGAAAAGCAGAGACTGAGACACAGTGATTCCTGCTGTAAGTTACATAATGAACTGGAAAGGTCCCTGGCTCTGGGTTCATGACTGTCTCAGATATTAAATGCTGAGAGAGGATCTTTGGGTGCCTTTCACCTGGGTGAAAGAGCCCTGTCCCTAGCTCAGAGTCACTGTGCATCAGGCATCACTGCCATGGGACAGTTTGGATGCAGCCATTCTCTTTTAAAAGGTGCAAGAGCTTGACAGGAGGGATGTGGCTTGTCAAGAGAGGACAAATAGGGATGGTGTCTAGACTTGAGTGATGGCTAGCTCAGGAGGTGATCCCTCAGACCCTGGAAACACTAATTTCTCTGCACTGGCCTCCAAACCGAGGTGACAGGAAGCCCATTGATGTACATTTATAGGCACAGCATAGTCAGAGCAGCCTCACCATGGCAGCTACTCCCACTGAGGGACTCTTTTCCTGGCCAAACCCATGCTGGCATCTGTCCTTACATTGCCATCAGTCACTAGCTCCTGACCTCAGCTACTGGCCACGCTACTCAGGGTACGTGGAGGTGCACCCCAGAGAGAACAGACGTTGCCACTTTGCTGTGAGCTCAGCCACCAAGGTCTCTGTGCTTTCAGCTGTGGCTGCTGGCACACAGAGTGCAGAGGGGGAGATGGCATTCAGCCCATACCTGCCTGGCCCACAGCCTTGGCACAGGGCATGAATTCCTTCCTCTGCCTGCTGCATCCCACCAGCAGACGTGACCTGGCATGAGTCAACCCCAAAGCCCAGCACTGGGGCAGCAGGCTGAGGGATGTGGGACAGACCATTGGCAGCAGAAACATCTCAGAGGCATCCACCAAGCTCCTTTATGGACATCAAAGATGGGGAGAATGAACTCAGCTTCCAGATGGCTTTTTCACCAGCTAGAAGAACAGAGGGCTGCACCAAACCAGCTCAGTGTCGTGTCTCTCTTCCATCTGTGTCTCTTGCTGGGGAACTGTGGGACTGGATGCTGGTCTGGCATTAAGAGACCAAAATGCACACAGGGCTCTAGAGAGGAGCAGGTCATCCTGACCTAAAGGCTTTGTGCTGTCCCAGGTCTCCAAGCTGCAGTAGGGAAGACGTACCAAGACTTTGCCTCCCTGGCAAAATTCATGGGCTGTGTGAGGCCACAGTGTGACCTTGTCCTTGGCCAGGGCTCAGCAGCCTGCTGAAAGACCAAAAGCTGATGCTTTGGAAGGAGGGAAAGAAAAAAAGCCCCAAAAGAGAACTCAATCATAGCATGGCCCAGAGCAGCTGCAGTGGAAATGCAGTCAAGCCTTCAAGCAAAAAGGCTGATGATTTGCCAAGGTGAAGGCTACAGAGCAGCAGCTCAGGCTTCAGGGGCTGTTCTCTCATTCCCATTGCAAGCAGAGCTTCCCCTGACTGAGAGCTAAGTGCTTCTGCAGCTCCTTACTTGCTGATTGTAGCTGCCTGCTCTCAAATCTGTCTTTTCCTCTCCTCCCACCCCTCCCTCTCCTGCTCGAGAAAGTCAGAGGTAGACACTGGAACCATCCCTGTGTGCTTTGCTGGGGGTATGTGATTTTCTTCCCTCAGAACAATTAGGATTCTTGTCACTTCTGTGGCTGATAATAGTAAGAACAAGCTTTTTCCCCTCTACCTGGGGGTTATTTAATGATGCTGTAAGTCAGCCCTTTAATCCCAATTCCACAAGCAACACAGGGAAAGCTTGTTTTGCCTTGATGGGAGTGAAAACCAAAGATGCTTCCACATGTGGCATTTAGCATGTACAATATTATTTCTATACATGGATCCCTGTTTTGTCTGGTTGGGATCAATCTTGAGCATCTAATGAGTGCTGAGGTGTGGTAGTGGCACAACAATCACCAGTTCTCATGGACCAAAGTCACTGGGATGGGTTTTGTTGGCATGACTATGTAATAATAGGTAATTCATTCTGACTACTTGACAGCATTGGTCTTTCTTATCGTTGTTGTCTTAATTGGAGGTCATTTAGACATTCCACTGGGAGACTTTCACTCTTCAGCCTTAATGGTAAGGACCTGGTGTCAGGCAAGCAACAGGAATTGTGACCTGAAGAGCATCCCATTTCTGTGCAGTTTGGAGAGCTGGGGGAAGGCTGTTGGCACCTTCTTCCCAAGAGCACTCCCACAGTGCTTCATAACCCCCAGATCTTTTGCTGCTGGGGGGAGAAATGAAAGCTCAAAAAGTGCTCTTTATTGTTTCCTAGAGCTCTAATCTCGTGCTTTGATACAGAACTTTCTGCCTGTGCTTCCCACAGTGGGAGGATACCGAGGGACCACGTGTCAGAGTGCATTAAGACAGCTCTGTTTGAATCCTTGTTCCAGCTGGCTGCAAACATCTGTCTTTGCTGAGGGAAAAACTCAGAGTACTTGAGTTAAAAACCTGAACTCCAACTCCCTCGTCCACAGAGGATATTCCTAGAAAGGCTTTGCATATATCTATCAGTGCCTGAAGCTTTGGGAACCTGGAAAGAAAATGAGAAGAGGGAGCTGTTTTGGAAAGGTGCAACAGAGCTGGGGAGACAAAGGGGCAGCAGCTGGACTTTCCCATGAAGATTCAAGGAAAATGCTTCCCTTCTGTTGCTGTGCCAAGGTGGAATCACAGAATCCCTCCAGCTGGAAGAGACCTTTAAGAGCATCGAGTCCAGCCTTTGCCCCAGCCCTATCAACCACTAAGGGACAAGATCTGTCATGCAACTGGGACAATTTCAGGACCACAGGGTCTGTACTCAGGTGATCCTCCTGTCCTCTGTGACAGGAGCATTGGAAGGAGGAAAGAGGTGCCTCTTCTCACAAGATAACCCCTTCCCATGGCCTTCTGGCCTCTTGTCCAAAGGAAGAAGAAAGGGCAGAAATGAAGCCTTGCAGCCCTGACAGTTGTGATACAACCATTGTAGGCAGCGAGGTATGAAACCACAACATCTGCTTTCAAAGGACCAGGGGAGAAGAGGGAGAGAGGAGCCAGCCTTGCAGCTACACTCACACACTGGGAAACGTGGGGTCTTGCAGCACACTTCTTTGTGTCATCCCTTGAAGGTGAGAGAAAGATGTGAGTGTGAGCCAAGACAAACCAAAACACAACGTCATGGCCTCTGCTTTCTTTTATGGTCCTCGTGATATTTCAGCCAGTGGGGTACAGACACTGGGTTCCATCAGCAACAACTAACAAGGGGACCTGCAAGTCACAGGAGGGGGAGGCATCCCAGCTGTCAAGGAGACATCAAGGAGCATCTCTCTGGCAGCTAAGAGAACACAGACCTGTTGTCCTAGCTTGACTTTAAGCCTGCAGCCCCTGCCTTGGTCTAGACAGAGGGGACAGTCCTTGAGTTCAGTTAATCTCAGGCTTGGACACTCAGCTGAGAAGTTCAGGGTAGGGTTTATCTCATGTCACATGAGAGATCTGGAGACATGTGGATACCTCCAGCTGAGCCAGTCCTTCCTTCTCTGGAACCCCTGCAGCCAGAGAACTGGCAGCTTCAGGCTGTGATTCATCTGAAAGTTTTGGACATTAGCTTTAGGTTGGGATCCATCATTCCTGACTACAGTAATCCTGTTGCACAAGTGCAGAGTGTGATTTGTGATCCAAGGCTATAACTCAAAGCTGTGCTGATTGCTGCTGACCTCTCTATACCAGCTCCATCTCCTACTCCCTGGGAAGACCCCCTCTGCTTGGGCTGTACCAACAAGCACCATGCTGCATCTTCTCCTGGCTTGGAAGGATGTTCTTTCATAGCTGAGTCCCTTGGGTTATCCCTCACGTGCTCCAGGGGTGTAAAGCAGCAAGGTAATTGCTCTGGTGAGACAGCCATTCTGCAAATGCACCATAAATGTCAGTTCTCCTTGATAAATGGGACATGCTGACAGTAAATCATCAGATCACTCAGTGATAGAGGCATTAGCATGCCAGGATAGCTCAAGAGGGAGATCCATACAGGTCATCAACTTGAAGAGTCTGGAAGTGACAAGGATGATAGAGGTTCCCTTCCATTGCTGTCATGGTATCACTCCATCCCAGGGAAATGACTTGCAGTGTGACCATGAATGCAGTGGACAGCCACATTCAAAGCAGGTCATTTCTTTTGACATGACCTAACGAGAGTCTGCAAGCTGTGCTTTGTCCAGACACAACGTCATCCTGCTCCTCCTGTGCTGCTTGAAGGATGAGGCTTCCCCAGGACAAACTGAGGCCAAAGGGGATTGGAAGGGCACCAGGGAGGCCAGCTCAGCCTGTGCTGGTCCCCAAGGAATAGTGACTGGATGGAGCCCTGGCAGGAGCTGCCCAGATGGGCTGTGGAGTCTCTGGTGACATTCCAACCCAGCTGGATGAGTCCCTGTGTGCCCTGCTCTAGGTGGTGCTGGGGGGTTGCACTGGATGAGCTTTGCAGCTCCTTCCAGCCCTTGAGATGCTGTGATGCCACATTGCAAGTTCTGCCCAGCAGCTTTCCATGCTGACATTTCTCTTCCCATTCACTGTGGTATTTACTACAGCAGCCACGGGAGAACTGCTCTGAGACATGGACTCTGTCATACACAGGCAGAGAGGGTGGATTTACAACTGAGGGTGGGATGATGACCTCCTTACAGGGCAATGAGGCACTGAGAAACAGGAAGGCAAGCTGCTCAAAAGTGTGCAGACACCTCCTAAACGTGGGAGAGCTGGGTGTGAGGGTGGGATGAGAGCAAGGACCAGCCAACCTGGTGAGGGCAGCAGTGGAAAGGGCTGAGACAGCCCTGAGCACAGCATGAGGTTATTCAGCTTCCTGTAGCTGCTGGGTCCCTGAGCCCAGAGAGACAGAGATGAGCCTCCTGCTGCTCTGGAGCAGGCAGTGGTTTGGGTGATGTGGTCAGGGGATTAAGGAAAAACCACCAACTTCATTTACCCTCTGGGAGGCTGGGAAAGCAAGCAGAGGGCAGAGCAGGTTATGCACTAACCTCTCAGTGCTTCCCCAGCTTGTGGCTGGTCTCATTTCAGCAACATCTAAGCAACTCTTCCTTCTCTTTCCCATCAACTTCTTCATCTAGAAGACTCTGAGGTCTCACCCTCCTCTCCTTCTTCAGTCTTTATACCCTCTTGATTTGATTATCCCATTCAGGTGTTTACAAACTCAGCCTTAAAAAGGAGAAAGGCAGGGCTTGAGGGTGATTCACACCTTGTGTAATTGGGGTGGAAGGAGGATAGCAATGCAGAGAGCTCAGCTCCCAACTGAATTCCTGCCACTGCCCCAACATCACTATGGGTGATGTTTGGTAGAGGGGAGAGAAATAGTTGCATGATCATCATGGGACCCAGCAGAGCTCAGGAATAAGAAGAGAAGCTTTTCCCAGGCTCATCTCTGGTGCAAAGACAGGTGAGTAAGCCTGCTCCAGCAGCAGAGGGAGATTCAAGTCTGCTTTCTTGTGTCTGGGCATAGCCTGTCCACAAGACCAGGGTCTCCTGCTATGAAAGGACCCTCCTTCCCCCATCCCCTTTGCCACTCTGGTGTCCTGAGCAACCTGCAGCTCCACAGCTGCTGGGATTTGCTGCTGGCAGTGGATTGTGGCTCTGCTGCTTTTGGGGCTGTGTCTCTGCCTGGGCCAGCTGCCACTTCAGCTTTCTGTATTGTTAAATCTTTGCAGCATTAACCTGAAAGGTAACAGGTTTCTAACTATCTTTTTTTCTCCCCTAATTCTGGCAGTAATGCCAGTTCAGTTCAATTAAAGCCCATAAAATAAATGCCACTCTCTGCTTTCCCTCTCAATCAGCTCCTCTTTGCAATTCATTGCCCCCAGTGGCTTTTCGTGTTGACTTTGTGTTGGGGTTTCTGTGCCAAGGCAGTGATACCATGCAGGCTGGCAGAGGGCAAGCAGCATGGAGGTAGCAAGAAGAAAAGGGATTAGATTATTTAGGCAGCAGGCAGATCCAGCATTGCCCAATGAGAAGAGGATAAACACTGATTATCTGTATTTACTCTGCTGTGAGCCAGCCCTGAAATATGAAGTGCCAGACCCTCCCAGTCACAGCACAGAGCAGCTTTAAGGGGGGTGAGGGATGTGTTTTGCCTGAAGTGCCAGCTTCCAGGGTCAAGTGCTGGGGTCACCAGCTGCTGTTGAAGCCAACAAGGAGTTGTGCTTGCCAGGGAGCGTGTGCCCTGAGGGACTACAGAAGCCAGCATGCAACCCCAGCAAATCACCAGCATCCCTGTGTTTCTTGTGTGAAATACAGCCAGATACAGGGCACAGTTAATCACCAGCTGAGTAGCAGCCTGGCAGAGCCTCCTTTGCTACAGGACTGCCAGCAGACCCAGTAACAGAGATTGCACAGGGTACATTTTGTCCAAGACAGCACATACAAATCCCTGGGCCTTCCATACTTGCCAGAGTTCATCTGGACCTGAGTAAACCAGCCAGGAGCAGAGGCCAGGAGATGCAGAGCTTACACAAACACTTGCAGAAGTGCAGGAAGACAAAGACAGACCATGCAGCTAAACCCAGTCACAAAATCATTGACAGACTCCATCGTCTCTCATCTCCAGGAAGGCAATTCCAGTTATAAAACACAGGGCTCAGGATCCTGATTTACACTCTCCCACGTTGCCATCCCACTGCTCACCAACCTCATGCAATGCCTTGTGTTCCCAACTGCTTCCACTCTGCCATCTGAGCTATTACCCATCCCTATGAGCTCCTTACCAACCTGGTTTTGGCTCAGCCCATGGTGATGAATCTATCAGCTCCTGCCAAAGGCAACTGAATCCCTACTCTGGGGTATTTTTTAGCTGTGTCACCTTTGTCTGCACACATGGCATTGACACCAGGTTGTCTTCAGCCCAGCTTGATGCTGTGCTGTCACCAGGGACGTGCTGACCTGTGGCAGCTGCAGGTCTGATGCTAGATTAGGCTTGGTTAGATTAAGGTCTCTTCCAAGCCAAACTATTCTATGATAGGATGTATTAATCTGGTTCCAACAGGTACCTTTATCCTTAGAGTTGTGTCATGCTTCCCAAAGGCCCCTGTGTCCTCACCCCAGCTCCACCAGGTCCCCTCCTCCCAAAAAGAGCCCTGTGAACACCAAAATCAACAGGGATGCTTTGGGGTGCAGCCTTCGTGGCTGGCTGCAGCTCTGTCCCATGCTGTTCCCACACCCTTGGGACCCAATTCTCTTTTTCCTCTGCAGCACCAGCACCAATGCTTTCATTTTCCCACTTCCCTTTGTCCTCCTGAGCTCTCCTCTTGCCTGAACCCCTTTTCTGCTTCACACCATTTACCTGGTCCAAGATGGTGACCAGCAGTGGTCCTTTGCCTGGGCTCTGCTGAGGGCTCTGTGATGCTCTCAGCCCTGACCAAGGAATCTATTTGCCTTTAACTGTTTTGCTGAGCTGCTGCCAGGGAAGTTTCATGAAAAAGGGATAGTGTTGTCTCTGAAAATGAGTCCCATAAACAAGGATAACATGACCTCCCCATTGAGAGTTGGGGTTTACTTTAGTGGCTGGGAGACCAGCCAATGCAATGGAAATACCAGAAAACAGGATCATCATTATCCCCATGGACTCCTCTGGGGGCAAGGGGAGGGGGGGGAAAGCTGAACCCAAACTGATTTAACAGCCTCTGGATAGCATTGTCATCTCACCCTTCCCTGCTTGGCTTGCCTCCTGCTCTGCAGTTCTGCTTTCTCTGAACAAGGGCAGGAAAGCAAACCCAAGCCATTCCTGCATCCTTTCCCCACAAGGATCTTTTTTCCAGGCAAAAAAATAAACACCACCACCCCAAAAATCCAGTTCTGAGAAAGAGGAGCAGGCAGCTGTTGATTGCACAGCTGGGGAGGGCAGGGGAGAGCCTCCATCCCTTCCCTGAGTCTACAACAACAAGAGTGAAGGGCAAAGCTGTTCTGCTCCTACCTGTGCCCAGCCTGTCTGCACCCCCTGAGCTTCTATAAGTGATGCCAAGTAAGCTCAGTGCAGGAATTTATGCTGAAGCAAGTTAGAAGGAGGCTGGTGGAGAGGGATTTACTGTGAGCTCTTTGAGTGATTAACTCCTGCAGGGGCATGATGACCTGACACCACAAAGCAGCTGGATTTCAGGCATGTACCTGCCTCTGGTGCTATTTCTGACTTCCTTCAGGTCATCTCTTGTCTCCAGAGCTCGTGCCAGCAAAAGCTCTGCTCCTAAACCCCCCAGATCTTCACAGTGCTGCTGACATCACCAATTACTGTAGTTGCCAGGTGCCCAAAGAGGTGGGAAAAACCAATTTCCCACCCCCTCCCCCAGCTGATCTGATTCAGTTTAGGTGGTGGTTTGACAATGGGATGAATTTCAGCTGATTGATGTGTTTAAACACACTATAAAGGGAGCTCTGGGGGAGTAATGTCAGACTGATGAATCTCATCCTGGATGTGCCCAGTTCACTGGCAAGGCAGCTATCATTTTGGCTAGTGCATATGATGGTTGTTCCTTTCTGTTGGCTGATTAGCAGCTGCAGGAGAGGTGTTGGGCTGGAAAGGAGTGGGCTCAGAGCAGAGGTTCTTGGTGAAAGATGAATAACATGTTGAATGCCCAGGTCTTGCTGAGCTGTGGCTGCAGTGCTCACTTGCATGAAGTGCTTCTAGCACCTCTCCTCTGTTTTTCATGAACTGCAGGTGCAGAAAATACAGAGTAGATGGTGTTGAGTCTGTCAAACTGGGCCATAGCCCAAATGCTCAGCAAGGCACAAGGTTTCTGTGGCTTTAGCAATACAGAGAGTCTGCAGATATGCACAAAACCAGCCACATTCAGTCAACTCTGTGCTCTAACTGACCATCCTCAGGGGCTGCCAGTTGAGGATATTTAGAGTCAACTCTTAGCATTGTCATCTTCTAGGTTTTGGTGGTCAGCAATTTCAGACCTTCCTGCCTCAAAAGTTTGCATCCAGGCTCCAGTGTTGAGTTTGTCCTCTATTAATTTCTCCAAAGCTATGTTGAGTGCACTGATGTGATGATTTTCTTACATCCCGTTCCTTTCACACCCTGTTCTCTTCATCTGCTGCCTCCCAGGATCCCTTTCTCTTCACCACCCAGTATCTTACAGACACCTCTCATGCCAACATCTCTAGCCCCATCTTTTTCTCAGCCCATGGCACTCGAGTTCCCTCCAGAGCAGTGGCTGCTTCTCTAGCAGCAGCTCAACCCTGTTATGAACCCCTGCAGCCTGTACCTCAGCACCTGTGCAAATGAAGCCACTCCTTTTGCTGCCTGAGGGATTTCCAGGTTCCAAGGAGCTGCTAATGATTTTAGCAAGGCTGTCTCACAGTCTTTGGGGATCAGGTTTGAGATTTGTTTGTCAAAGGGAAAGTTTTGCCAAGCCAGATCCAAACGTGTCCAACAGGCTGAGCTGCATCCTTGTGCAAAGGAAATGTTCCTGTGCATTGCCTCTACCCTTTGACACTCAGGGTGGAAAGAGGAGTAGGGCAGCATTGTTTTAAGCTCAGAAGATCCAGAGTAAGAGAATCAGATGCAGAGGGAAAAGTGGGTTTGAACAGTTCAAATTGCTCCAGCAGCTGATAAGCCCAGAGCTGCTCCAGTTTCCAGCTCTGGGTATCTGCCCTGTCCTACCTACTCTCCCTGAACTCAAAGCTGAGCCATTTGTGTCTGATCTGGCTGCAGATTGCTCAGTCCTTGGAGAGCTTTCAGCCTGGCTGACACACTGAAACGCCTTAGTAAGGGGTTTGACAAGGGATGGGGGCAGGGGATGGAAAGTGGGGTTGGCACAGGAGGGGATGACAAGTTCAGAACCAGCATCAGCCCAGTTTTACTGAAGTGTTTCGTGTGAGCTCTCCAGCAGCACAGGAGCAGCTTTGCCAGCCTGGGGAGCTTTCTGTCAAGAGCACATGACTCCAAGTCACAGGATCTACTGAAAATCTCTATCCTCACTCGTATGTGTGTTTACATCCTTGCTTCAGCCTCTTTGACCACAGAGAAACTCATGTCCCAAACCCATCTGTCAGCATTTAAACCAGTTTTGAGGGAGGGGAGAGAAGGGAGGAGCTGTGGGCTTGTGCTTTTTGTACAGCTCTGGCAGGTTGAGGAGGTTTAAGACAAGTAAGCAGGGCTCAGGAAAGCTGAAAAGCTGAGCTGAGCTCAGAGCTCTGCCCCAGCCACTGGGCACGGTGCTCAATGACTTATCTCCCTTTCTGGGAAGTGAAGCTTATTTCTCTGTGCCTGGTCTGGAGCCCATAATTCCCTCTGGCTGGGAGCTGCCCTCCTGCCAGAGAGCAGCCAAAGGAGCCCAAAGGCTGAACGTGCAAGGGATGAATCATCTGGAATGGCTGAGGTCACATTCTGCTCTGGCCACTGTAAATCCAGACTAACTCCCCCAGCTCTGAGGGAATCACTCCAGGTTTGGAGCAGATATAAATTCCAACAGGAGTTGACCCAGAGGTTTTATGTTTCCAATGGAAAGGTTGAAAATGTGGGATGTTGCCTTAAACATGGACAGGCCAAGCATCTGGGAAGGGGTGGCTTTGCTTTGCATTAACATTAACGTGGTTTTGTAACCAGCTCCCACTTCTGAAGGGTTTGTAGCATGGAATTCTTCCAAGGCTGTGAAAAACTAACTTCTGTTTTACTCACAGCCTCCTTATCAGATGCAGCTCCCCATCTGTGTGTCCATTAACCACCCCAGCTGCTCCAACACCCCCTGCTCCTCTCCATGGGAGCACGCTGGGAAACTGAATCTGAGCTCACCTCTAAGCTGGATTTCATTAACCCTCATTAGGTCATTTGGAGTCAGTCTTGTTTGAGAACTAATTGGCCTTCAGGGGGTTTCTCTTTCTCTCTTTCCAAAGTGAATCCACTTAAAGTGAGTGAAGGAACCTTAATTCTGAAGAGCAGTGCCTTAAGGGAGTATAATGCAATGTCATAACCCCCCTTCAGGCTGTGCTTCAGAGGGACTGAAACCAGTAGCCACCTCCATGGGAAGGGTTCACAACCTATTAACAGGTTTCCTTCTCATCACTGCTGGCTTCACAGGGATTTGCATTCTTTCCTCTGCCTGCCTGGGCTATGCATTGCTCTGTAGGTCTGTTCCATCCATCAGGGTGTGGAATGCTGCTCCAGGATTTGCATCACAGCTTTGGGGCAGCCAGTTCCATCAGCACAGTCAAAACAAGTAGTGAGGGGGGGGGGGTGGAAAAGGAGAGGAAAAAGAAACACCAAGATGTTGTTTTGTATAAAACAGCCCCTGCAGCCCTTCTTGTTTATATTACACTTGTACAAGTGAGGGAGTGCTAAATTCTGTCCAAATCCCAGGAGAGGCATCGGCTGCCTTCATTGTATTTATAGTCTGATTAATCAAGACAGGCTGATATCAGGGAAACAATGAGGAGAGCAGTGATTTATCCCAGCTTACTGCATCACTTAATTCTCTCAGGCTAGCCAACATCCTTCACTGAGGAGCCCTGTAAGGTGTTACACAGGGCTCTTCTGTGCTTTGAACCTGCTTGGGGGTGATCTTGTGGATTAGGATCCCTCCAAGTCCTGATCTCCCAAAGGCTCTTCTGCCATGGCTGGCAGAGAACCAGGGATGGACCCAAACCTCAGAGGTTTCATGAGGCTGCTCAAGGTATGCTTGCCAGGAGATGGACACAGTCCCCAGCCTTGCTCACCTTCTTTCATGATGCAAATCACAAAGAACCTGCAGAGAAGGGCAGAAAAGGAGTGTAGGACAAGGTTAAGTATCCTGTTCTTTTGGGGCTGGGGAGTAAAGCAGGACAGAACAAAGGCAGTGTCATCCCAATGTAGCTGGGATGGATACAGTGAATTTTCCATCCTCTCCCTCCAGACTGACCTGGAAGAAAGTCCTCCATCTCTTTATCTGTCAGTGGGACTGGATGTCTGAGCAGGACACCCAAGAGGCAGAGCTGAAAACTGAAGCAGCATTCAATTACATTGCATTCAGTCAAAGCTCTGTGTGCCAGAACAACCAAAGCATCCACAGAACAAGCCTTCCCCAGGGTTGTATCCCCAGCTTCCTGAGGGTTCAGGAATATGCCTGCTCCATGGAGTAAGACTGGTTTTTTGTGACCAGCTGAGCCAAGTGAGATCCACAGAGCCAGGCTGGTGGAGGACATTGCTGATGCAAAGGAGAACTTGCATGCAGATGACCTGCCTTGAAAGTTTGTGTCCTGCTGCTCTCCACATGCTGAGGTTTAACCTCATTTCTCCCTGTCTCTGCAGGTGGATGCTGATGATGTCATCACCAAAGAGGAGCAGATCTTCCTACTGCTAAAAGCCAAAGCTAAGTGTGAACGACACCTGAAAGTCAAAGTGCCCAAGGTGCATGGTGAGTGTTCCCACCACAGCAACCCACACTGCATGGCTCATCTGCTCAAGCCCAGCCCTTCCACTCAGCCCCATCCACAAAGCTCAGAGCTCGTGAGGGAAGCAGCTGAAGAAGGCCTAAAATACAGGGCTTTCAGGATAGTCTGTGGGGAAGACCTTTCAGCACAAGGTGTTGAAGGAAAAAGAGTTGTCACAGCTTCTTTCTCCAGCTCCAGGCCTCCATACCACAGGGTCAGGAGGATGCAAGGGTGATAGTCATGAGTATACAGCCCTTGTCACTACACTCAGGCAATGCTTGGGAAGCAGCATCACCAGGCAAAGCATGGGAGATAGCATCAACCATCAGCTCTCCCAAGATCCTTCACAGCAAGGCAGCAGTGGTATGGGAAACAAAGCACCCTTCCAACACCCCTTCTCTGTTTCCCTCTGACATACTCTCTCTATTCTCCTCACATGGGCCCAAGCTCAGCTAAGCCTCTTCCTTCCACTTCCTTTCTATTTTGGGCTGCAAAATCACTACCAGATGTCAGGCTGGAGGGAGAAGGGAGAAAACTCTCTCATGTGGGCAGCAAAGTAATCATCCCCCCATTGGTTTCTTTCATCAGTTTCACATGTGTTAATTATTGGCCCTGGGGCTGTATGCTGAGGCACCAGCCAGTCCTGGGTGGGTGTCCTGTCCCACCTCCCAAGGCTGCCTGAGAGGAGGGAACAGGATGGAATGCTTCCCACCTCCACCTCTCAGAGGTCTCTCTTAGCACAGCCTCTGGAGACCTCATCAGCAGACAGAAAGGTCCCTAAAGCTAGCTGTGATCTTAGAGCAGAGCTGCCTTCCCACCTGGTGTCCCCCTCTTGTTGGAAATGACAGCAAGGGGCTGTAAAAGCCTGGCTTTCATTTTTATTCCAGGCTTCCAGCCTCACAGCAGCCAAAACCTCAAGCCACATCCTCTGTTGCTGCTTTGTCCTGTCCACCCAATGCCCAATTAACACCTCACTAAAAATGTATGTGCAAAGGCATTTCCTTCTGTTGTACCATTGCCCACCTGCCCACCTTGGGGTCTGGGGACATGAACCAGCTGCTTGTGCTCTGACACCCTATTTTCTGACTGTTCTCTGTGACACTGTCATGATTGAGTAGAGATTTCTCCCCTTAATTGTCAGCAGCAGCGTTGGTGGGGTTAGCAAGAGGTGTGTGACTGAGAGGCAGAGCTGGGGCAGTTTAACATGGCCACTTTGGTAGAGCAAAGGAATCAAACCACAGGGCTCAGCAAACACACCCTTGGTCCTATTTAGAGACCTTGTTCTGCTAATGAGGCCGGTTTTTGTTCTGTCATTGACTGGAACAGAAAGGAATCTCATCCACTCTCACTTAGATCTCATGCACACAAGTCCTGGCTTTGCAAAATCCTGTCCTGAGCTGCTTAAGCAATAAAACTTGGGCTTGCTCCTCCATCCTCCATAGCAAATCCCTGTCCAACCCCAAAGAGGAGGAACCATCTTGATGCCAATACTCACAGCTGTGTGTGTGTGTGTGTTAAGGCTTTAAAGACCCAAGGCAATCATTAGCAATGCACAATTAGATCAAAGTCACCTGCAAGAAGTCCAAAGGCAGAATGAATTCTGATTTAACCTGAAGCTTTCTTAAGATGTTGTGGAAGAACCTCCAGTAGCAGCAGCTCCAGAGCACCCCAGAAACTCACTCCAGCACCTCACAAACGAGGCAGTGAGTTGCCAGACTGTCTCTGAGATGGTCTAAAAGGTCCCAGGCAGAGGATTTAGCAAGTTGAGAAGATCTTCCCACTTTGCAGAAGAGTTTCCATCCACAGATTTGGACACATGAAATCATCGTCTCCTGGGTTATTTGTGGACAAGCTACCTCAATGTCCTTCTTGCACTGCCTCTGCTCCTTCATGCTGCAGGAGCTGAAGGAGATGGATAGGTTTAGATTCCCTTGTAGGGTGAGAGGTGACAGAATAGGGCTGTGATCTGCACTGTGTTAGCTCTAATGCAATTAATGGCTTGGCTAAGGCTTAGATGTTTAGGGTTTGCACAAAGGCTTCATAGCCCAGGGTAAGAAGTGGTTAGGTCTAGTCTTCTCCTTTGATGATATGGAAACTGGAGCCTGGTTTCTATTTGTGCTGATCACTCCAAGGACATGTGGGTCTGTACCCTTCTCAGCCAGATGAAAGGCTTCATTCCATTGCCTATTCCCTTGCTAGAGACCTCAAATAAGAAGCCTGGAAAGTGCAACATGGTCTTCACAGTTAAGATGCACCAGCATCCCCTTGCAGGCAACGTTTATGGAGGCAAAGTGCTTGTGTCTTGGGGAAATATAAGTCCTGGACAGCCACCACAAGCCTTCAGACAGTCTCCTGTGATACCAATGAGAGGATTTCTGAGGAGCACCCAGTGGGGTGGCAAGAGGACCCTGCAGACATGGAGGAATTGTTGTGCTTCCACCCAGCCAGAAAGAGAAGCTTTTGAGGTGCTATCTTCCTCCAATCTATTGATCCCAGGTTAAACCTGGTTTAGGTGGACCACAGCTGCTGTGCTGCAGCAGGAGATGCTTGCTGCTGCTGATGGTGTGGTCCCTAGGAGGGTAACCTAGCACTGAGGCAGCTTACCTGAACATGTGGTGGGATCTCCACCTTCAGAGGTGTTTTGAGAGCTAGCTAGACAAAGCCATGACTGATCTCACCTCACCTCATGCTGGTTTTCAAGGCTGAAGGTTGGACAAGAGACGTTCAGAGGTTCCTTCCAACAATCATTTCTATATTAGCCCTGCTCCCAGGGGGTTTAGGATGACAAGTCAAGAACATCAAGGCTCCTTGTGGGGATTTTCCTCCCTGTAGACTTCAGGGCTCAGCTATCAAAGACTGATGAGGGTTTAACTACAATGCAGCAAGTACAGAGCTGGACCAGGAGAGAAAGAGGGCTCTGGGTACTTTACCTGTCTTGTGTTTTGGAGAAGAAGAGGAGCTTTGCATGGCATCTCTCTCTTTTTTTTCTTGCATGTTGTTTCCATGTACCTTGAGAGTTCAAATCTGTGACTGCTTTATCATTTAATAGAGGGAAACAGGACAAGCTCACAATGAGACAGCAGTTTTTGGGGAGACCATAGGGAAAGCTCACCACAGAGTCATCAGAGGATGAGGCAGCTTCAGCCTTTCTTGGGTCCTTGCTTGTGGTGAGGGCAAAGGAATCTAAACCTGTGTTTAGGTGCCTAGGGTGAAAAAGGAGATGGAAACCTCTTCCATTGGTTCTGCATCACTCTATCTGAAAGTGAGAGCTGGATCTCAGCTGCCCAACCTCATGCATCTGCTCTTAGAGCCAGCATCCTTCTGGGACCACTGTAGCAGCCCTCAACATGGAGCAAACCTCAGTTTATATGGGACAAGCCTGCAGACAGTCCAGTGGTGCAGGATGTTTGGGAAAGGAGAAAGTCTCTGCTTAAAAACCCTTGGCCTAAGTCAGCCAGGAGTGGTGTCAGCCTGCAGAGTCCCATCTCTCCAGGGAAACTCTTAACCACAGAGGTCACAGGAAAAGAGGCCTTTGACCTCATGGCTGGTTTAGAGCTGCTTTGCACTGGATGCTTACACAAGCCTTGCAGCAAGTGAAGACTGCTGTGCAGCCTAAGGTCTGGCCTTCACATCTGTGCTATGGAGTTTCTTGCTGCACCCCTCAGCATTCAGTGTCGTAGCTCATGGGTGGAGACACAAAAGGACTTTGAGAGATGCATCCACTGCTATGGGCATGCAGGGATAGCTCTCTCTCATAGAGTCATACAGTAGAAACATTTTGGCTGGAAGAGACCTTTAAGCCCATGGAGTGCAGCCTCTGTCCCAGCCCTGTCACCCACCAGCCCACTGCCCTCAGTGCAGCACCCACCTGGCTCTGAAACCCCTGCGGGGTGACTCCAGCACCTCCCTGGGAGCTGTTCCAATGCCTGACAGCCCTGAGAGCAAAGAAATTCCTCCTCACATCCAGCCTGAACCTCCCCTGCTGCAGCTTGAGGCTGTTTCTTCTTGTTCTATTGCTTGTTCCTAGGGAGAACAGACCACCCCCTTGTAGAGAGTGAGGAGGGTCTCCCCTGAGCCTGCTTTTCTCCAGGCTCAACAGCCCCAGATCCCTCAGCCCTTCCTCAGCTGAGATGTGCTCCAAACCCTTTCTTACCTTGGTATCTTACCTCTGGATCCCCTCCAGCACCTCCATGTCCTTCTTGTAGAGAGGGTCCCAGAACTGGACACAGGATTGGAGGTGCAGCCTCACCAAAGCTGAGCCCAAGGCAGTGATCAGCTCCCTGCTCCTGCTGACTCTCGTGGCTCTCTAAGCCATGAGGAACTTGTGTGCACTTCTACAAGCAGCCTGTGCTTCTCCAAGGAGGCTTTTGAGGACCTGCTCTCATCAGCACTTTGAGCCTGTTACCTGGCTTCATTCAGCCTGAATGAAGCATTGTTCTTCTGCCAGCTCAGAGGCAGCCAGATGGAAGGTGTGAGGAGGCAGCAATAATGTCTCTTCTCTCAGAGAAGGAGCAAATGGAGTCCCATGGACCCTTAACTGCATCTCATGTCTTGAACTGGTCCTGTAGGGCATCTCTATGGCAAAGGGAAGTAGAGACTCCAGCACAAGCCTATAGCTTTGATCAGTTTGGCTAACAAGGGCTGAGCAGGACTCAGGTAAGACAACAGAGGCAGTAAGGACTCGTGTGTGCACACAGAGGCCAGTTTTCTTATCACCACAAAGGATGACTTCATTTGTTGCTTCAGACTCCCTTCAGCATGTATGACTGGCCTGAGAAAGAGCCTTTTTGGAGGAGGGTTTGTTTTTCATCTGGGTGAGCTTCCTGATCTGGTTCATCATGCAGCCACATAAACAAGAGAGGCATCAGAGGGCAAAGAGCAGTGCCAGGAAAGAAAGGTGTTGGTGTAAGCAGTGCTGTGCTGAGCATTACCTGCTTGAACCTCCAAGGTTTTCAAAGCCTAAGCTGACTTCTCCCCAGTTGCCTTCTCTCCCTGCTCCCATGGAGCCCCACACCACATCAAGGGGTGAATGCATCCACTTGGTCCTGTCACACCTTGTCCTGCCTCATGCCTATCCCTGGCCATCAGAACTTGCCAGGTACCACTGCTTGGATCTTACTTTTGCCCTGGGTGTGATTGCAGCCCGGTGTTGTCATTTACTTCCATCATCATCATCAGTGACCTGTGTTTTTGGAAGCAGTGAGGGAATTTGGAACACCTTGGGGGAGTTTTAGATAGAAAGCACTATCCCACAAGCTGGCCTGGAAGGTTGGTAGGGCTGCTGTCCTCATGCCTGGGAGCTGACGCACAGGGATATTCAACACCTCACCTCCCATCTCAAAGGAGAGCCTGTGGCAGAGCCAACGTCTGGATCCTCATCCCCTTACTCTTCAGCCAGGGCAGAAGCCACAAACCACATTTCCTTTTGTCCTGGAATTCAAGGTGAGGCTACAAAAAAAAAAGCAAACCCAGGTGGCCAGCAACTGATGGAAATGGCTGGATGAATCCCACCTGACTGAAACTCAAAGCTCTCGTCATCACTCCGGGTTTAAAGCCTCTGGGGTTTGTTCTGAAAGGAGGAAAACACATTTGCAGCTTCCTGCAGTTCAAGGAGTGCCTGGGTTCTCCTCCTCCTCTTTAGCTCAGCTCATTGCTGAGTGCATCTCATGGGCCAGCCCTATTCCTGGGATAAACTGGCAGGTTCCCATTCAGCTTGGTGAGGGAATTGGTTCATCACACGTGTGTTGATTTCTCCCACAGTTGAGCACTGCAGATCTTTCTCCCCTTCTCCAATGAGCATTCAAGCAATGTTTTTAAAGGGCAAAATCTGAATTTGATAGATATCCACGAGCCTTAAGAGATGAGGGGTAGGGTGAGGTGATCAGCACCTCGCTTTGGTTTTGGGCTGCTGTGTGCTGTTCCCTTCCTCCCCTTGCAGCTCCCCACTCCTAATGCAATGACTTGGCCATCTCAGGCTAGAAATGGCTGCACAAATTAACACAAGTGAAGGTGACATGCTATGGGAGGGATCTGTGAGTCCAGCACCAGGAGGGGAAGTGAGAAGTTGAGGAGCAGCTTTCTGTGCATCATTCCTCCAGCACAGACTTGGACTTGGCGTGGGGACACGCACCTGAACTGGCTCTTTGAGTGGAAAATGTGATGCTGCCTGTGCTGAGCTTCATGTGCTCTTCCCCAGGAAGCAGCCAGCCCAGGAGAGATAAGAACCTTGAATCACATTGTGGAGTATGGAAAGCAGTGGTGTCCATCCATCATGCAGAGTGCAGAAGGATGTGTTTCTTGAAAGGAGACTTCCAGAGGATGGAAGGGATAGTCACTGTCTGTCTTGATTATAACACTCACCTGATTCCTGGCTCATGCCCTGAAAGATCAGACAATTAGCTGTCAAGTGGAACATGCAACTAAGCTACCTGCTACCATGGCTCAGCAACATCTTGTTCAGCTGTCACCAACCACGTGCAGTTGTAGTAGACATGTGCCTAAGCCTCGCTCCAAGAGTTAAATCAGGGACTAAGGATCATCAGGGTGAGCAGCAGATGTGCCAAGTGCTTCTGGAGAGTGGCTGGTAGGTGTGTGGTTGCTAGCAGGGTCAGGAGTGACAAAGAGAGTCCATCCAAAGCAGAACAGGTAGAGAATGGGTACAGTTCTAAACTTCCTGCAGCAATAACGGGCCACTGTTCATGTGTAAAAGCCCCTCATTCCCTTTTCTCCCCCCAAGATGTTAGCTGTTAGCTTTCTGCTGGACAGTGGAGGGTGAGCATCCTCCAGCCCTCCTACAACAGATCCCATGCACAGTGTCATCTGTCCCCTGACCACCTCTCAGCCAAATCTCTGAGCCTGAGGACCTGCCATGGGCTTTGACCCGTGGGCACAGCCCCACAGAGACCTGTGCCATGGGCAGACAGGGCTGGGCCAGTCCAGTGTGCTTCCACACAGCCCTGTCTCAGGCTCTGTGCATCATCTGCCACTTTTGGCTAAGGCACTGAAAGATGGAGACTCAAAAGTATCAAACACAACCACCAGAAACCTGTCCCCACAAGCATTTGGCTGCTTCTCTTCTTTTCTTTCTCTCTGCATCCCTCCCCCTCGCTTGTTATTCCTCTCTAACTGCAGTCCCTCAGATGAAAGCCTTCTGGAAAGAACAGGAAACCCTCAAATCTCCCTTCTACATGCACAAATGTTCCATTTTAGCCACGGTGGGCAGCCTGATGCCATCCCAAAGTTAAACCTGGAAGGGGATGAAGTGAAATTCCCAGCCAGAAGCCACCAGACCTGCTTTTTCTTTTGCTTATATATATTTCTTTTTCCCCATGAATTAAAAGCCTGTCTGCCTCTGGTTTGGAGAGGGAGATGGGACATTTTGTGGGGGAAGAGAGAGGGGTGGTTTTTTTACACAAACCTGTTATTAGCAAAGGCCATCAGCTGTCTTTTCTCAGCCTTAGGTGTTGCAGCTTCCCTCCAAATGGTTTGTTGCTTTAATAAATAAACCTGTTTGCTAGGGAAAAGGGTTATTTTTAGTCAAGGAGCTTCTATGTATTTACCTAAGGTGTGTGGGTTGCACATCTGAGCTTATGGCTCCATTGTCCCTAAAGGACCTATGCCCAAGCTCTCTCCAAGCTTGCAGAAGACCAGGATCTGCCAGAGTTTCCTCACAAGTTGTGAGTAGCCTCAGGTGCCTTAGAAGCTGAGGGAGGGAAATGCATCCAGGCCACTCAGGATTTACCCTAAACACCTCAGATCTCTGCAAACCCATATCTTCCCCTGCTCTTTCTATCTCCTCTCTGTTTCTGTTCTCAGTCCTCGTGGCTCAGCGATGCAGAGCCAGAGTGTTAGCCCAAACAGCATCCTGCAAGCAACCAAACCATCCCTTGTTAACATGCTCCCAGCACAGTTTTGGCCTGGGACAGCTGTCACTGCCCCAGTGGACACCATTTGAAGGCCAGTGCAGACCTTTCAAGATGATGATACAGACAAGACTGTTCTTGTGGGATGTGCATGAGAGAGAGTGCAGATTCATGGATACAAGCCATGCTGGACTTGAAGGACCTGAAAAGGGCTTATGGTCTGGGGTATTGACTAATAGAGATGCTATCAGGGAGTTTCAGTCAAGCCTGGGTTTTCTCATTGCATCTGTGGTTCTGGAATGAACCACATCTGTGGTTCTGGGTGAAAAGAGCTCTGAAACCCTAGGGAGAGATGACATCTCCCCCCCAACCCCTCTACCACAGCCATCACTCAAGTCAGCAGTCTGTGATGATTACCAATGCCTTGCAGCTCTTCACAGATGACTGCTTGCCAATTGTGCCTGAATCAAAGCCAGCAAGAGATGGGAAATGCCAACACCTGGTTTCTACCTGCAAAAGGTTTATTGGCCAAGGGCTTCCACCTCCATTGAGCAATATCTGATCAGCTCTACAGGTCTTGCAGTGCACAGGAGGAAGAGGTCTGAGGGATTATGGTAGGCATGGACCTGTGCTAGACATGAAATGTAACCCAGAGGAAGGGTGACAAACAGTACACAGGGTGGCTAAACTGCAGCACTAATTATCATCCTTATGTAATAATTGATATGACCAACACCATTTCCCCTCAGAAGGAGAACTGGAGGGGGGTGGAAGGACTAGAGGTACTGGAATGAGGACAGAAGGATGCATGGGCTGAGCCAGGCCAGCAGTGGCAGGTCAGGTGTTGCCAAATGGGATGCTGGAGGTGGTGTTTCTTCACTTGGGTTGGAAGTTCAGTGAGTGGACTGGCAAGATGTGAAGGGGGCTAGTGATGGTGGGGTAGACAGCTCTCTGGAGCTGAGGCACAGGAGCAGTTTTCTAGCAGCACTCATAACCTTGTGACTTTCCCATTCTGCCTTGAGGTGAGGGAAGACCCACTGTGACTTGGAGCAGCCCTTTCCTTCCAAAGCCCAGTTCCTCCAGGGCTGAGAACACAAAAGGAGTGTTTTGCCCACTAAATGCTGATGTGCAGAGCAGCAAAGCTTCAGAGATGTATGCGCTGACATGAGGACACACAGCACTGTGTCTCCACACTGCAGGCAGAGCATCTTTCTCCAAAACAGACACACACTCCCCCTGCCTTGCCCAGCACAGCTCAACAACCATACCCCCCCCTCCCTACTGACCGTACTCACCCATAGACCTGTGCATGTACACAAGCAGGCACTCGTGCACACATGCTGTGACAGGTCTGAAACACATCTGCAACACCAAACACCCTTACACAGAGACACTGGCTCTCTAAACCTCCCTTTCTGCTCCTGTCCCAAAATGCTGCGTCATTTCTTTTTGGGCTGCTCCTTCCTGCCTGTTTCCAACCCACCAAACGTCCTTCCCGTAATGGAGTGACCACAATTGCACACCCCATTCCAAATGTGGTCTCCCTGGTGCCTTGCACAGTGCCAGAGCAAGTCAGGCTGATTTATATTTCATGCCCCTGGATAAACACCTCGAGACCTTGTTTGCATTTCCCCAGCTGCCAAGCGGCCTCGCAGATGGTTTTAATGTGTTCTCCACATGCATGTACCACTTGCACAGAAATCAGACCTGAGACTGGGGCAGGGGGGAAGGAAAAGAGGGAGCAGGCAAGGGGAAAATGGCAGAGAGGAGAGAACAGCCCTTATTGCACCTTGGGGGCTGTGCACTGAGCAGGCATGGCCCAAATATGCCTCTCCTTCCCTCCCTCTTGCACAAAAGCAACCTGCAGCGTGCTGGGATTTCTGACTAAGCTCAGAAGCAAAGAGTGAGCAAAATGAGAGAGATGTATGTGGTGCAGCCCTTCCACAGAGCACTCTGAGACTGGCCTTTCTGCCTCCAAAAGGCAAGGCTGGCACTAATGGCATCAGAGCACTCGCTTGCTTCGTCCTGAACCATATTGGCTTGTGATGATGAGTACCATTTCCATGCCCTGAGATTTCAACCCTCAGGGGCTAAGGGGAGCTGCAAGGCACATCTGTTCTAAAACTACATTAACCTGTGCTACCATGAGTACTCTGTAGCATGGTCTTGCTCTAAGGGAGCATTCATGACAGTCCAAGCAATGGTGAGATGAGTAGCTGCCCAATAACAGCAACCTGCAGGCACTGAGACACAGGCTCAGCTGGGAGGGTTTTACAGTCTGTCCTTAGAAGATGGGAAAAAATGGTCTGTAATAAAGTGTCATGCAGGTGCAGAGAAGTAAATCAGATGTTCTGACTTGCACCTGGCAGGTATATAGCTGCCCTGCTGTGACTGATGTTAGAGGAACGTGGCATTCAGTGTATTTCCACTGGTAACTTCTAGTTAGATGGTGAACTGGCACATTTCCACATGCTTTGTCTTCTCAGAGTGCTTATTTCACAGTGGTCCTCTGCAGAGCTGACTGAGGAGGAGCTGTCTGCTGGTGATTCGAGTCCCTCCCCCAGCACAGCTCTGAAAAGGCAATGGGTGGAAGTAGCATCCAGCTCCATCTCTCCCTCAGACTGTATTTCAATGAGGGCTTTGTTGCTTGAAACTTTGGGGCTGCCCTGAGCTGAAGCTGGGGACTGGGGTGAGCTGGATTGATGGGCTGCAAAGAGAAATAAAGCTTGATAGGAAATGCATCAGGGAACTAGAGGAGGTGAGTGTTACTGGTGCAGGGATGGAGTGGTGGAAAGAGAGGCTGAGCTCTGCTGTGGTTTAGCTTGACTTGAGGCAGTGATGAGCAGGGTACATCAAGATCAATGACATATGGGAGAACCATAGAATCATTCTGGTTAGGAAAGATCTTTTAGATCACCAAGTCTCAGCCCTCCCCTCCCCCTGCCCAGCCCAGCACTAACCCACAGCCTCAGCACCTCAGCCCCATGGCTTTGGGGTCCCTCCAGGGCTGGGCACTGCCCCAGCTCCCTGGGCAGCCTGGCACAGGGGCTGACACCCCTCTCAGGGAAACAGTTCTTCCTCAGCTCCAACCTCAACCTCCCCTGGGGTGACCTGAGTCTGTTTCCTCTTGTCCTGTCACTCAGGAGCAGAGACCAACTCCCCAGCCCCAGCCTCCTGTCAGGGAGCTGCAGAGAGTGATCCTGTCTCCCCTCAGCCTCCTCCTCTCCAGGCTGAACACCCCCATTCCCTCAGCCCCTCCCCATTAATGCCATTGCTATAATGACACCATCTGAAATTCACTCAGGGATGTTTAAACTCACTGACCCCATCCCAAACACGACTCATCTGAAGGACAGAAGCTCTCTCTTAGTTTCCAGTACGAACTTTGGTCTCTGCCAGTTTACACCTCTGTATTTTTGCATCATTTTCCACTTTTGCAGCCCATCTCCATTCTTAGTGCTTACCCTTGGGGTGAGAAAAAGCAGTATTCCTTGTTCTCTCTTGCTGGATTAAGCATCCCAACGCTTTTCTTCTCCTCTAAGGTCATCAACAAAATCTTCCCACCCTACCAGTCCTGTCACTGGATCACCTTTTCTTTCTGTTCCTTTACAACAAAGAAATTGATGAGCTTTTTCTCCCAGAGTGAGTCTTTTGTTTGTCCACTGACAAGGATATCTCAGGACAATGGATGTCTTTAATTCCTGCCTCAGCAGTTGACTTCTGCCAGCCTCACTTATCTGCCTCTGTTAGGTTTGTAGTCAGGGAGTCACTGAGCCTCCCTTTCCCCACAAGTACAGTCACCTTGTCTCCCTCAACTCATGCCAAACTACTGAAACAGAAAGGATGGGATATCTGCAGAGTCTCTGGAGAGGAAAAAGTCCTGCCTCACTTCCAGCTACTCAGGCTGTCCTGCAAGACTGATTTCTTCAGCACTAAAGTGGTTGGTGATCTCCTCTAAACTGCGCTTCCCACCTTCCCTTACAGCTCTGAACTGGGAGCAGCTTCACCCACACACATGCCTGAGAGGGAAGCAGTATCCTCATCCTCCATGCAGCATTGCCTGAATGACTGACACACATCCAGGACACTTAAGATGTTGGATAAGGATGAGATTTACCTCTTTGCTTAAAGGCTTATGGATTCCTTCTTACACCTTCAGTGGATCCTACTGTTTCATCCAATGAAATCAGTTTTGCCTTCCCAGTTCAACATGAGACATGTCCCAACCCTACCCACCTGTATCCCTCCAAGCAGCACATTTGATCCCTCAAACTGGTTTTCACCAGCAAAAGGACATTTTCAAGAGCTTTTCCATCAGCATTTAGAACAAACCAGCCTCCTCCTCATTGTGCTTCTAAACAGTGGTAACAGAGGAAAGGAAAACAAGAGAGAGGAGCCAAGTTGTTGGCACTGTAAATATTTTTACAAACCAAGAGAAAAATAAATGTTTGGAGGAAATATTTGGTAAAACAAACAAAAAGAAGAGTGCAGTTTGCATTCCAGCACAATAGCAATGGAATAGCTGGGATTTTCCTTCCCTGCCTCATCAGCAGCTCACTTCAGAGATCTCTGGAGTGAATAAAATAGAGGAAAGTGGAGGGTAGAAAGTGCAGAATCTGGTCCTAGTTATCACATCAGTGTTCTCAAGCTGGTTTAATGAGTGTTGATCAGAGGAGACAGGGGTATCTTCAACTACATCATGTTGCTCAGACCATGGCCCAACCTGACCTTGAATGTTTCCAGAGATGGGGCATCTACCAGCTCCTGGGGCAACCTCTGACACTGTTCCACCACCTTCCTCATAACAAATTTCCTCCTTTTGTCTAGTCTGAATCTACCCTCATTGAGTTTAGAATCTTTTCTCCTTGTCCTGCCTCTTGCCCACGAGGGCACATTGCTGGCTCATGGTCAGTTTATTATCACCCAGCACTCCCAGGTCTCTCTCTGCAGAGCTGCTCTCCAGCAGTTTGACCCCCAGCCTGTCCTGGTGCAGGGGGTTGTTCCTTCCCAGCTGCAGGACTCTGCACTTGTCCTTGTTGAACCTCAGGAGGTTCCTCTCTGCCCAAGTCTCCAGCTGGTTCAGATCCCACTGACTGGCAGCTCAGCCCCTGGGGAATCAGCCAGTGCTCCCAGTTTGGTGCCAGCAGGGCACTTGCTGAGGGTACACACATACCCACAAGGTATTCTCCATAGGAGCGTTTTCTGCATGAATATTGCAGTATGATACCAAATGAAAGTCCTTGCAAGCCAAGGCTGACCTTTGCAAGCTGTTCTGGGCATTTTAGAAGAGGGGAAAGTTCTTCTCTCTCTTTAGAAGAGGGGAATGTTTTTCTCTCACTTTAGGAAGGGGAAAGTTTTCCTCCCAGCACGACATTCAGATGGATTTTTTTCTCTCCCCAACCCTGTTTCTCCACAGCATTCACTTCAAGCTTTACCCAGCTTTATTTGTTGTGATAATAAGAAAAGAGCTTTATTTTAACACAGACCACTCCGAGGGCTAAATGGAACCTTTGTGTACTGACTTGTCTGCAAAACAGCCTCAGAGACAATCACATTTTTTTCCTAATCCAATTTGTTTTGGGTTTTCCTCTTTCTTTTGATCCTTCCAGAGAAATGAAAAATAAACAAGCTGGGTTTCAGAGTGTAAGTAATCCTGGAACATGATGAGCCCAGGGGAAAGGCTTTCCCAGTATCCATGAATAGGAAATGTAGTATTATCCTTCCTCTAATGTGGCTGGAAGCAGAGAAAATGCAACAAGCTTCCTCCTCCTTTTCTCTTCACACTGATGCTGAGGAGTTTTACCTCCTGTACCCTCACTCCTGCTTCATGCTTAAGAAGACAGGCAGTGCTTATCGTGGTCCTGCTCATCAGCACTGCATTAAAGAGAAACCAGCAGTTAAGAGCTTCTCTCTTGTTTTTCATCTCCAAAGGTAGCAGCAAACTGAATTGATCACTGTCACCTCTGACCCTGGAGGTCAGCCCATCCCAGCCAAAGGTCTTTAAAGCAATCCTGGATTCTTCCTGAAGCCTGTGAAACGTGAAAGCTTTAATGTGAAAGCACCTTCCTTACAAAGGATAACTCACACTTTGGTTGGAAGATTGATAAGGCACCAGCTTTGATATTAATGAATCATGCTGAGATCTTGGCTCTGCTTATCATTCCTTTACCAGTGGAGCTCTTTTGCAGATAAGAGCAGGCTGTGTCATTTTGTTGTGATCCACATTTAACTCCTCTCTGTCAGTCTTAGCAGCTTTTGATAACGTCCTCCACAGGCTGCTGCTGTTACAGAGGGCAGATCCTTCTCTCAAAGCAGCACTGCAGCAGGTTCACCAGGTTTTGATTTTCACTTCAAATGCTCTGCTGCAGCTGAATTGTAACTGATGTGTGCAGTTAATAGAGCCCAACACAGAGGCAAATCACAGAATCACAGTATGGTAGGGGTTGGAAGGGACCTCTAGAGCTCATCCAGCCCAACCCCCTGCTAAAGCAGCTTCCCCTCAATCAGGCTGCAAATATAAGCACCAGGTTAGGGTTGGGTGCATTGTCTTTCCTCAGGGACTGGAGGTTCAGTCCATCTTGGACATCCATATCTCACTGGGAATCTGTTCCCTTGGATCAGATCAGACTGGGATCAAGAGCTGCAGAATGGAAGGATGTAAAAGTTGGAGAACAGGTTTGACTTTCCTCTTTATAAAGCAGTGTTGAAAATGAGGTCAATTCCCACAGCTTTCAAGAAGCCTGAAGGTTTTCTCAGCCCTTCTAAATATGGATAAATTCTGGACTGTGGACTGAATGCACAGACTGTGAGGAAGATGAGACTGGGCAACCCAGCTCCCAGGACAGTCTGCATCCAGCACTGGTACCTCAGCTGCTTCAGGGGCTGGTGGCAATCTCTGTGGGCTGCAGAGCTCCTTCACAACCCTCCTAGCCTAGATACTCGTGTAGAAGGTGCTACTGGAGCCCTTGAATGATTAGCTGACCTCTCTGTTTGTGAGAAGAGAAGCAAAGGTTCATAGTGATGAGTCAATGGAACACCTACTTAATTGCTTCTCAAGCTCTGGAGAATTGCACAGTGACAATTAAAGGACTTTAAATATGTACTTCTATATTGGCCAATTTCCAAACAAAAAGGGGGTTGGGGAAAAAAGCAGATATCAAATGTGGGGAAGGACTTTTTTTCTTGGTTTCTGTCTCTGTTTTTCCCTGTGCTAAGCTAAATCACAGGTAACTGCAGGTCAGCTAATGTACACAGAGGGAAGAGGATGATCTGCATACAGGGGGAGGAAGGATTTCCCCTTCAGGGCTGTTTTAGCTTTCTTCAGTCAACAAAAAGGGAGGATGAGGATGACTTAAAGAAAAGCTTTGTCACAACCACCTCTCCATCTCCTGCTCAAGAGATTAGGAAGCAGCAGTGAGCTGAGCAAAGAGAGAAACAAACAGTTCCCAGGGTATTTGCATTCCTAAGGCAACGGGGTGCTGTGAGTCCTGCACCTGCCTCTGCTCTTTCTGCTCCTTTCCTGAGAACCTCTGACTGAGCAAAGGGCAGAAATCCAACACAGTGAGCAAGCAGTGGGGGGAGGAAAGCTGGGCAAACTCAGCCATTGTACGTTGTGCTTGGCAGCAGGCAAGTGGTCCATCAGCCTGTGTGCAGTGGCAGCCAGTTAGCATGGGCACGGCTCCAAATCCATCAGTGCATGACCTGTCATCATTGCCCCATGATGACATTACAGGGAAAAGAAGGGAGAGGGAGTCTGGGACTAGTGAAGTCACGGGCAAAAAGGGGGTCAGATGGGAAAGGATGCAAATGTCTAGGAAGCAGAAACTCCATCATGTCACTCCTTATGAAGCCAGGTGATGAAACAGTCTCTATTGAAGGTTCCAAGCATTGCCACAGGCACCCCTCTATAGATTCTTCCTAGTTTTGGTGTTACTTCAAAGCACACCCAAACTGAGGAACACAAGCACATCTGAGAAAGCAGTGAAGCACTGTGGTACAGCGCCTTGAGTTAAAATCAGAGCTGAGTTTGGATTTATGGTCTGTGGGCACTAAATCACAGCCAATCTGCTCTGTGGGCACGCATATCTTTCAGGGAAGCCTGAACTAGGAGCCACAGCCTAATCTGGCTAGCTCCTTGGTAGCCTGGTTCAAACCTTTGCTGTCATATCAGGGCTACACCCAGCCAAGCTCCTTTGGGCATGTCCATGTTGAGTCTCCAGAGTCCTGGATGCTCAAGCCCTCCTGTTCTCCACTTTGCTCTCCTGCCCCATTTTCATTTCTTCTAGCCCACAAGGGGAAGCAACTCACCATCACTGAAGTGTCTCAGGGAGTGCTCAGCTGTTACCCCATCACTGCCCATGTCCTTCTGAAATCAAACTTGGGAGAAGCTGCAGCTTCTGGAGCTAAACACTAAGAACATGGCAATGATGCCAATGATGCTTGAGAGCAGCTTGAGCTGAGTGACAGCAGTGCTGGCTTCTTCACAGAGAGCCTTCTACTGTCACCTCCGTGGACCCAGTGCTTCCTCTTTATCCTTATGTCTCTTCCACAGATGGCTTTTGTCTTCCTGAGTGGGATGGTATTGTCTGCTGGCCTGAAGGTGTGCCAGGCAAAGTGGTGGCTATGCCATGTCCCGAATACATCTATGACTTCAATCACAAAGGTAGGTGTTGTCCTCAGGGTCAGCAGCAAAGTTGGGGCCCAGGAGTTACAAATGCTCTTCAGCATCCCTTTTTTTTTGGGGGGGGAGTCACCCCAAGCAGGAGCAAAGCCAGGGGAAAGAAAGGAAAGAAAAGACACTATGATCTTTTTTTATGCTGAAGGAAAACTTGTGTTTTAACCAAAACGATGACAAAGTCCCCACGTGCCCCAGCCAGACTGAGAGAGGGCATTGGAAGCACCACTCCATGCTTGCAGCTGGGTGATCTCACAGCCTTACAAACCTGTTCCTTGTTTGATGGAGTGAAAGTTGCACAGGGACAGAAACCCACGAGGTATTCTTCTCATTGGTATGCTTCACTTCATGGGTTTGCTAATCCCAGCCCCTGATCTCTGCCCAGACCCCTAGGTGGGTGTCTGAGAAGGGAACATGTGAATTCCTCCCTATCTCACTTTCCCTCAGGCAGCTCATTTCTTGACTGGCTGGTGGTGCCATGAAGTCTGTGTGTGTTTGTAGAAGCAGCTGAAGTACACTCGCTCCTCAGTGTATCTGCAAAGCTAAAGCATTCTCTTTGCTCAGGCAAAGCTGTGCACCCAAAGGCAGGAAAAAAAACAGAGAATGAAGACTGTATGTTGCCAGCAGAGCACTGATGCTGTTTGCAGGAAGCAAGTAATGATATTCCAGTGCACTCTGGTTGCACTTAGTCTGTCCTGTCTTTCCTATAAGGGGCTGTGAGCTGAGCCAGCTTAACCCCTGGCTGATGACCTTGATCTGAGCCAGCTTAACCTCTGGCTGATGACCTTGACCTGAGCCAGCTTAACCTCTGGCTGATGACCTTGATCTGAGCCAGCTTAACCCCTGGCTGATGACCTCTCACAGACAGCCCTGCACACACATGGAACAGGCAATCCAGCCCTCTTTTCTCCATACAGTGGCATGGATTCTTCACCTCACTGATGTCCACTGGTCAAGTCAGCTAGAGTGGGAGTCACATTAAGACCCAGAGGTCTCCATAAGCTCTCCCTCTGTAGTCCCAGGACAGAGCTGTTGACTGTTTTCATCCTTGTTAACTGCAATCAGATGATATACACACAGCTCATGCAGTGATACCCCCACACAGACATCTGAACATGGGTGTTTTCATCTACCAGCTGAATCCCAAGATGAAACCTTCTTTTCCCATTGTAGCCATAAAAACACCTCTCTTGAGATGCATTGAATCTACAAAGAGCAGCACAAAGCAGTTCACTGCTTACTTTCACAGGGACAGCTGCAACTCTGGGGATGATCCTGTGACCTTTGAGACCTTTCAGAGCATCTCTCCTTGGTTTGTAGACCCAGTATCTTAAACTAACCTGAGCATTTCTCTCTGGTGCTTCCCAGCGAGAAGCACCAGATGGAAATCACCTTCTCACAGCTGAGCTTCCAAGCAGGCAGGAGGCATCAGGATCGATGGGATCCACCCTCAGAAGCAGCTGCTCCTGTCCTAGCAGTTCCAGTCCCACTGACTTTGTGTGTGTCTCTCCTTTCCCTGCCACAGGCCACGCTTACCGCCGCTGTGACCTGAACGGGAGCTGGGAGCTGGTCCCAGGCAACAACCGCACCTGGGCAAACTACAGCGAGTGTGCCAAGTTCCTCACCAACGAGACGAGGGAAAGGGTAGGCAACTGCACTTGTGCATGAAGTGTTGGCCTCATCCAGGGCTATCCTAAGGGGCACTGTCTCATTTCAAATGCTTGAGGAGCTCTAGTTTGCTGCCTCCTTTTGTAAAGCACGTGTGAGCTTGCCAAAGCCACATCGTTGTCTGGATGGGGAATTATTTGTCCTCAAAGCCAGAAAATGTTCCTCCAGCTGCCTTGATCCCATTTGTAAAGAGATCTTGGGGAAACTTGAAGCAGGCTCAGGGATGCTGAGAAATGGTTGGAGGTTGTTCCATGCCATTGAGACTCTCTCTTCCCCAGCTGGTAACAACTTTGCTGCCTGGCTGTTACCAATAATCCCAATGCTTATGTGCTTCTCTGTGCTTGGGGATGTACAAACACAGAGCTAAAAGATGTGTCAGTCAGACCACTAGCCACCCTTCTTCTGCAGCTGGTTAACAGAGAACCTCTTGGTTGAGAGGTATAAACTAGGAATCAGAGGCTTTATGTGATGTGTTCACTGGACATGGGTGGGAACAAAGTCCTTGCTGATCTTGAACTAATTCTGGTGTAGTCACTTTGAAATAGTCCAAGAATTAGAGAAGGGATTCAAAGCACATGGAGGAGGTTTGGTGTGTTCCTGGGAAAGAAAAGAAAAGGGTTCTCTTTATATACATCTGGTTTATGGGCCTTATTTTTACACTGATTCAAGTGATTGGCAAAAGAGTAGGTGGCAGAAATATCCCACTTCTCTGTCTGGAGGGTTTAGCGCTTCTCACTCCCAAAGCAGAGTGTATATCAGAAGCAATCCTGTGCTGACATGACAGCAAAGCTGTCAGTGGAGTCACCTGAGAGGATGTGGCTTGCTTGTCTCCCAGAGAAAGCCATTCCCACCCACACGTGGTTGCTGCTCTATTTCTGTGCCTTGCAAAAGAATTCAGCAGAAACCTCTGTTTTTTTCCAGCAGTGCTTGGAAGATGTCCCCCTCCCATAGGGGGTATGGCACTAGGGACTGATCATTTGCAAGCAAGGGTTATTTCCAGACACTTGCAGATAAAGATCTAACCACAAGCCTCATGGTAGGGAGCAGCCTTGAAGATGATACACAGTCCCTTTGGGAGAATGGTCTTAATTTTAAATCCAACCACAGCATAGGGGAGGGATTTTTTTTGCTGTTGTTTCCTTTTTTTCTCAATGGTGAAGGAACATATGAATGAAGTTGTTCAGTGAGGGAAGATGTTGTTTGAGCATCTGCATGAGTCACAGCCAAGGCTGTATACACGAGGGGCTGCTCCAGCTACTCCCAGCAAAGCATGTTCTCTCAGTGATGGTGCAAGCTGGAATATAAGAGGTTCCACAAGCAAGAATTTCTTCCCTGCTGAGGTGAGGGAGCCCTGGCAGGGGCTGCCCAGATGGGCTGTGGAGGCTCCTTCTCTGCAGCCATCCCAACCCAGCTGGATGAGTCCCTGTGTGCCCTGCTCTAGGTGCTGCTGCTCTGGCAGGGGGTTGCACTGGGTGAGCTTCCCAGCTCCCTTCCAACACTTAACATTCTGTGATTCTGTGACAACACTCACTTTTAGGGACTTCTCTTTTCCCAGTCCATACAGTGGAAAGAACCATTTTAGCCCTTTAGGAAAGCTTCTGGTGTCGGTGTTGGAGTCATTGAGCACTGAGAGATTCACTGACTTGTACAACTTCACCTCTCTGAAGTCATTGTCTCCCCTGTCCCACCGCTCTCATCCATCTCCTGGGGTGGGACTCATCTGCCACAGACCTCTCCATCTGAGCAGGTCTCTTGAATTTCCCTTAGGGAAAGGAGATCCTTTCTTTTAAACCTCCCACGCTGGTAGCTAGGATTTCATCGAGGCAAATCCATAGGGAATGGGTACAAAGAAGAGAGTTGTGTGATTGTTACCATCCATCTTCCACCCACAGGCTGGCAAAAACTACTGAAAGCAGAGTCTCTTGACCTAGATTTCATGTATTTGTCTGTTTCTCCTGAGTGTAGAGGTGGTCACTGCACAGACAGGGGACTTGGACTGTGCCTCCTAACAGAGAGACATTAGATGAGGTGTCATGACGTAGAAGACTTCGTTTTTGTTTACAGCTTTTGCTCTTAATTGGGAAATCCCTGCTCCTCGTGATCTCTCTCTTTATGAGCCACTTCAACAAACCATCCCAGTAGATCACTAGTCTGTACACAAGGCTCAGTCTTCTTTTGCCACGAGCTTTCTGTTCTAGCCACACAATGTGATGCTATTTCATGGTAAGACAGATCAGACCATCATCATCGTTCAGAGTGGAGGGACCACACGGTACTGCCTCAGTCATCCTTACCCAGGGCAAGGAACATGAGCAAAAATGGAAGGTTCTCCCAGCTTTGGAATTGCATTTTGATTAACAAATGCTTTCCAACAGCATCTGTTACTCTTGATTATTACTATCCTTGTATTTGCAAGAGGTTGTTTTCCTCGGCCCATCCATCCCTGCTCCCCCCTCGTGGTGCTGCTGCATGCTCTCACAGAGCTGCCTTGCTTTACCACAGAGGTGGCTGCATCTTAGTGCCAAGTGAAGCAATGCATATACATCCACTGCAGGTCTCTTGGGCCTCCTGGTATGAAAAGCACTTTGGAAACAAAAAAGGAATGACCTTCTATTTTCCTTCTCAGTTGGGTGATGACTCTGAGAGAAAGAAAGGCCTCTTGTCTTTCACACCCAAGCTTGTCTCTGAAGAGCTGGTATTAATAAACCTTCCTTTGATATTTTTTTCTTGAAGTAAATGTGTCAAGGGATGTAAGAATCAGGGAATTTGGCAAGATAGACCAGTCATCTTCAGAGAGAGATGGTTTGCTATTATTATTTCCCCCCCTGGGGAACAGCATCTCTGCGTCACCAGTAACAGCTGCATTTAACCAGCCTTTAGGAGGAAGGCCATGGGCTGGCTCTGAGCAGGAGAAGCATCTGAGCAGATGTAACCAGAGGAACTTATAAGATATGCATTACAAAGCATTAGGGAAAAAAATGTCTGGTTGTGGCTATATATACTTGGGTGCATTGCCACCTCTAGAAATAGAATCATACAATCACAGGATCGTTGAGCTTGGGAAAGACATTGAAGATGATGAGTCCAACTATTAATTCAGCACTGCCACAGCCACCACTGACCCCTGGCCTCAGCCCCACAGCTCCAGGCTTTGGGGTCCCTCCAGGGCTGGGGACTCCCCTATGGCCCTGGGCATCTGGGACAGGGCTGGACAGCCCTTGGGGGAAGGAATTGTTCCCCAGCTCCAGTCTTAACCTCCCCTGGGGCAACTTGAGGCTGTCTCCTCTCATCCTGTCACTTGGGAGCACAGACTCCTGTCAGGGAGTTGGAGAGCACTGCCCTGGGTCTGCTGCCACCCCACTGCTGAGCCCAGCCAGGCTGCCACTGGCTTCTTGCCCCCCTGGGCACGCTGCTGGCTCATCTTCAGCCTCTGGCACCAACCCTCCAAGGCTCTTTCCCCCCTCAGGCAGTTTCCAGCCCCTCTGCACTGCCTGGGCTTGGGGTGACCCAAATGCAGGACCTGGCTCTGAGCTTGAGTGAACCTCACACCATTGGTCTTTATCTATAGATATATACAGATACACCCACCTAAACAAACACCCACGTCCATGAGCACACAGACACACAGATGTGTCCGTGTGTGTGTGTTGAGCTGTAGAGTTTTCACTGTGGGATACTTTACAGATTGACCAAAGCAGCAGACACGGGTCCCCCATGAAAGTTTGTGTCTTTTGCTGCCTGAACTATATAAATAGGATCATTTCACAGAGAGCAGCAGGGAAACAGCTTTCTGAACTTAGCAAAGTATGTTGAAGCCATCAGAGCCAGGAGAGTTGGCAGCTCACAACTGCCCAGTGAGCAATTGCCCTGGGGCTGTTTGCTAAGGGAAATGAGCACTGCTGAAGGATGCTAGATGGACAGCCCTGAAGACTGAGGCTTGGCCAGGAGAGCAGGTAGGCTGCAGCTAGCTGTTGAAGTCTGTTTCCCCAAGCAGCTTGCAGATAGGAACAATCTCGTCTCAGACACAGTCTGTAGAAGACAACAGTTTAGCAAGGGGTAGGGAGAAGTTTTATGGAAAGGTGTCTTAGCAGCATGTCATGGGGAGATAAGGCAGCTTTCTTTGTGCCTTCAGGCAGTGCTGAAAGCCAGTGCTACACCACAGCTTGCATCATTTCTTTGATATTCTGCTTTTAAGATGAGCCTTCAGCAGTGCAGCAGAGATGGTGGAAAATCTTGTTCTCCCCCTGCTTTCCCAGGAGACATTCCTGGACATTCTCCATCCCAGCTGCCCCCTGGATCTTCAGAAAGCTTCCCTGCACCTGAACAGATAAGCTGAGAGATCTATGGAGAGATCATCAGCTCTGTTTACTTTCCGTGCTGTGTTTAGAGAGACACAGCAGGACAGGGCAAGGAAGGGGGGAACAAACTGGCATTCACTCGTTGAGGAAGGCAGTGTGGTTAAACACCAGCTGTTTCTCTGTCTGCTCTGTGTTTCACATTGCTGAACCACAAGCTGATGAACGCTGGGAGAAGGTATTCAGTGATGCTACCCAACCACCAGATGATAAACATGTCGATAAAGGAGCTTTGGTCTGGCCCAGATTGGCCAGAGCTTTTCTTGGAGCTTTCTCAGGTTCCCTTGAAAACAGGAGTGAGGGTGACCTGTATTCCTGGAGCTCCTCAACCTTCAGATAAAATGTGGCACACATGGGAAGTCCTCATGTGCCTCTGGCATCAGCTGGAAGCTTTTTAGTCAATTGTTCTCAAAACCATAGTAAAGCTTTGACTATGGACCCCTTTCCTTCCACAGAGGCAGCCAATAGCAGCACCTACAGCACGGTCATTTCTCTGGTCTCCTCTTCAGACACTGCCAGGAGCAATGGTGTGTTTTGCTCAATAAGCAGCAATTTCCTTCGTTCCCATCTCCCCAAAAACAACACTAGTGCCAAGGACAGCTGGTTTTTTTAGAGCAGGTCGAACCCATCCTGTTTTCAAGGATGAGCTTAAGGGTAAATGTGACCTCCAAGCACCGAAACGATGGGGAAGGGGAAGACGAGCCAGCAACTTGGGAGGTTAGCTCAGCTTGGAAACCACCAGCCTAGAGAGATGGACCATCCTGAGATCCAACTTCAACCCACCAATCCTGTCTTCATCTGCTACTGCTGTTCACATGGTGGTGGTTTTACTACTTCTAGGGAAATCAGGGAGGCCTGGAGAATCCATCTCATACCAAACACAATGGGAAAGGCACAGCGTGTTGCAGGGCTGCTTTATCTAAACTCCATTGTTCAGATCAAAAATCATCTCCCACTGGCCTTTGTTCTTGGAGCTCTCCAGGGTCCTTTGAAAAGTGAACAACTTGGTGCAGCCTCAGACTGGCAGAACACATGCTGACATGGTGTATGCTGAGTTACACAGATGAGATGCCATCAAAGTGTCTTCTATTTGCAACATGAAAGATGAGCAGGAGTTTTATAGGATGGGTAGGGATCATCCAGATGTTTCCTTCGCTCTTGCAAGCAGCCCTGCCATACAGCCCTCACTTCACAGGTTAGCTCTCATGGGTTCCTCTAAATGCTGTCCCCCTCAACCAGGAGGCTTAGGAAGCGAGTTTTGACAGGTGAATTTTGGGCCAAGGCTCCCTCACCTCAGCACCAAAGGACTTTCTCCTCCCTTGCCAGGGGCACTGCCTGTGTGCCAGCCTGTGCCCATTACCCCTGGAGTCCACACAGGTAGTTTCAGTCACCTCACACAGCACATAGTGCTTATGTGCAGGCAACTGAATCTGAAGATCCCTGCATGTGGACTCCCACGTGAACACAGCTACTCCACACACAGGGAGAGGTGCATTTACACATCTGAATTGCAGGGTCTTAGTCTGAGACCTGCCCTCAGCTGCTGTGCAGATCTGGAGTGGCCAGCACCTCTGCAGATGAGGGGAACAGGATTCTGTACCAAAAAGCTCATGTTCCACACTCAGTGTTTTCCCTGAGGCTTTGGAAATCAGTGTCTGGTCTGTGCCTTTTTTTTCTTAGTCACATACTGTATAAAAGACAAGAAAAGCAAGGACCAGAGCTAGTGACAGAGCCTTTTTGGCATTGCTCATCATCCAGAGCACTAAAATGCTTCCTCTGCTAATTTTAAACATGTCATTAGCAAGGTCTGAATCAGCAGCTTTGAGAAACTTTGCAGATAGTTGTACTGGAAAGCCCTTACACATGCTTCTATCCTCATATTCTGCTAACCCCACCCTTCAGCATCGCTTGCTAACCCCTCAAAAGACCACTGGATCCAGTTCAGCTTCTCAGCCTACGTGTTACACAGAAAGGGGAAGGGCAACAGGAGAAAGCTGGATTCAGGGCACAGTGCAGTCACACTCAGAATGGAGTTTGCCACCAGCCTTGTAGAAAATACCTCTCTGTCACTCACATCCCTCCCTGTGACACTGGAAGGAAACAGGACTCAGGAGCACCAAAGCCCTGAGGGTTTCATCCAGATGCTGAAACAGAGGTGATGTTTACTGCCAGGGTGAAATGAGATGTCCTAGGGTATATGCAGGGGGATTGCAGATGCAACACAGGACCTACAGGAAGCTCATTCCCTTCTGTAACAGCAGCTTGAAGCCAGACAGAACATTTGGGTGTCTGCAATGACATGAGACACATGGACATGCAGGGACCTACATGAGATGGGGCACATGCAGCCCATGGATGCCCACTTTGGCTCGGTTTTGTGTAGTTGTTTTTTCCCCTGCCCTCTCTGATCTCACAAAGAAGCCATCTCCAGCTCTGCTTTGGTTTTCTGTTCTCCCAAAGCTAGCAGGATGCTGTGAAGTTTCCTCCCTGAGGTCAGGCTGGTGGAAAGCTGAGATGCAAAGGGAAGCAGAGAGGAAGCCTCCCACCAAACCAGGAGGGAGGGGGAAAGGGAGATCTTGTTACAGGTTCAGCACACAATGCATCTGCAATAACACTTACTTGTTTGTGGTTCAGTCTGTGAGTTGTGCCTGGTGTGAGCTCAGGAAGGCAGATCAGATGACCTACCTTGCTGCAAACAGATCATTTCACCTGGCTATACAAGACAGCTTTGGTGGAGCTTTTGTAATGTGTGACCAGAGAGGATGAGGGGAGGGAAATGAAATGCCCTGAAGCTATGCAGTGCCTGAGAGCATCACAGAGCATGACCTAGAAAGGGTACAAGGTGCATGACTTGACATGAGGTCATTTCAGCACCCCCAAACCAGTTCAGCCACATCCTGCCTAGTGCTCTGCAGCACCAGACACAACCGGCTCAGCCTTGTGAAGGGAAGATGTCCAGGACATTCCTCTGCAGACCCTGTTGGCACAGGAAGGGAACCAGTTGAGTACTCCTTCAGGAGATGGAGATGCAAGTGGCACAGGGAAGCTGTAAGGGAAAAAAAAGGAGGATTAGGTCCATCCCACACCTTCCCCATCGTTATCCCATCCCAGCAGGGCATGGGATGGAGTAGGCAGAGGGCAGCATGCAAAGAGGCCAGTTTTGAAACTGGTGTTCCTTAATCTTGGTACTGTATTGTGGGTTTTACCAGACTTTGCTGATGATCCCACCCTCTGTAATGACAGATGTTGAGATTTTTGTCCTTCTGCTTTTCCTTGAGCTTGTTTTTTCAGTGCACATGTGTCAACAGTCAAAACAGCAAAGGATCACTGCAGGAGCCAAGTTACATGACACTAGTTAAAGGAGGTTTTTTTTAACCTTTTAAGACTTTTAAACCAGGGTCTCATGTTGTGGCAAGACCACATTTTTGTCACGTGGGTTGTCTCTTCCAGCAGGATGAGCAGTGATGGTCAGACTGTCTTCAAGGTGGATTTATGAAAGACATTAGGGAGAGCTCGTGCTGTAGCAGAACGATCTAGGAGGTTGTGTACTCCTGAGACTATGGAGCTCCAGGCTGTGTCTTCTGTGAACTATTTAAACTCCCATCTATCTCAGGTCCAAAAAGAGAATCCCAGAGTGGTAGGGGTTGGAAGGGACCTTTAGAGATGACCTAGTGCACCCCCATTGCTCAAGCAGGTTCCACCTAGATCAGGTCACTCAGGTACACATCCAGGTGGGTTTGGAAACCTCCAGAGGCAGACCATGGAGGTCGTTGTTTCAGCTGGCAGATGACTCAATATTTTGTTACCTGGAAGACCTTTCCTGATTCAGCACTGTGGTTTCCACTGAGCTGGGACCTCCCTTGTGCTAGGAGATGAGTGAGACCTGGAATTGCCTTTAAGGCTTTCTTTTTTTTTCCCCTCCTGGGTAAATCCAGGTCTCGCCGTTCCTGAGGACAAACACTCCTGGGAACTTGCAAACACGAGCTGCCCTGTGCAGCTTTTTGGAGAACTTCAACCCTTTGCTCCTGAGACTTTCCCCAAGGACCCCATCCAAAAAAAAAAGACCCCATCTTCCCTCATGGCACTGGGTAATATTTGTGGCACCCACGTCTGCAAGCAAGCAAAGCAGCGTGCATGCATGCATGTGTATGTCTTGGCAGTCCCGACTCACATCCTTGCAAAAAGAGGCCCTGTGGTTAATCAGAGGAATTAACCACAGCCTCCCAAAATGTCCTGCCAGCCAATCAGCAGGCCCTTCCCAAGGCCATTGCTGCTACAATGCTGTCGTTGTCCTGCAGGAACGTGGATCTTCCCGGGTGGGTTTCTGAATGGGGCTCAGGGATGCTTTTGTTCAGCTGGGCAGTGACCCCTCACAACTGCCCACTTACCAAGAATCCCAAACTTGGAGGAGGATTTCATTGTTATTATTATTGTTGTTGTTATTTTCTTTATTCAGTTTTCACTCCAGAGGCAAATGTTTCAATGTTTTCCAGTTCAAAGAGGATCCCAGCTTGGCAGTGGGAAAAGTGCAATAGGCTTGGAAGGGAAGGAGCTTCCCTCACACACACACACCCCCTCAGAGCTCTCAGGTCTGCTCACACTGGCTTTTTAGAGCCTGCTGCCTCCACAGATATATATACACACACATATCAAATAGGCACATACACACACACTTGGTTAACATTGGCAAGCTCACCCCTCTACCGATGGAAACCGCAACGAAACGTTCCCGTATCTGGGGATTCTGATGTAATGGGGCTGAGGTTTCGCATTCCAGGACGGCATTTCTTAGCCTCAAATCAAAATCAGAGCTGTCATTCAGAGCCCAGAGTCACCAATGTTATTGCAACCCAGCGGGTGGGGTGAGGGAAAGGCAGGGGAGGAGGGAGAGAGGAGAAAGATGCTGAATTACTTGGTTTCTTTGGGGTTTATTTCTAATTCCAGGCGGTGAAAGGCGATAGAAACCGGATGGTAGCAAGCGTTTTAACCCTTTTCAGGCTGCTATTCAGTAACCCCTGAGTTGAGCTGCAAGGTCCAGAATAGGATGGAGGAACACAGCTCACCCTTTAATTTGAAGCTCAAGCTTTCTAAGCCCAACTCTAAAATACAGAGGGCAAAGAGAACTGAAGCCACCTACAGGATTCATTACCGTGAACTCTCCTGTGACAGGACCTTTTCATATGGGACCTTGGCAAGCTGAAGCTGTGTCTGTGTTGGATAACCACAGTCACAGGCTGCTCTTAAAAAACAATTGCATGTGAAGTCTTCTCGCACCCTGCAGCCAGAGCATGTCCTCCCTGTGTATTCTGTGCTGGTTTGACACCACGCCAGCCCGGACATCAATCATTCAGTGATGGTATGGCATAGCCTTATGGCTAAGTGTTACAGTTCCAGCAAAAATCCCAGGTCAGTGGGCATTTAGTTGAAGCCAAAGTGGCCAAGCGATCTCTGGATTGGGCTGAGAGTTTGTAAAGCGCTTTGGGTTCCTTTGGGATGAAAACGCTGCGTGGGGTTAACCCAACACCACCATTAGTGCCTTGCAAAAAAACCCCAGCTCGTTAGGAAGGATGAATACCACTCTCCAAGCTGCTCTTCTGTCACAGAGATGACAGCAAGTGTGATGGCCAAAGCTCCCCCATCCCCTGAGCAGGCCTGAATGCCCAAGTCTCTGTGCTGCTACCACGGTTGTGTTACGATGCGGTGACGCTATTTTTTCCATCATTTGTACTGCAGGAGGTCTTTGATCGCCTCTATTTGATTTATACTGTTGGATACTCCATCTCTCTGGGATCCCTCACAGTTGCTGTCCTTATCCTGGGATACTTCAGGTAGGCGGCTCTGTTTCTACCTAAAGCGAGTTGTCGCTAGACTGGAAAAGCCTCGGGCTTTCCTGAAGGAGAAAACTGGGGTGGCACGTGCTTCTGCAGCGAGCCACAGGAGGATGCATCTGTGCTTTGGGCTGTGATAGTGTCGTCTAGGTTCTTGGGGGATGGTGGGTGGGATGTTTGGACATCTCCTGCTTGCCTGCAATGGAGTTTTCTAGACCCTCTTAGTGGCAAACGGGAAGAGAGAGGCGCCTCCAGGGAGAGGTTTCACACAGTCATAGAACCATAGAATCATAGAACCATAGAATCATAGAACCATAGGTTCATGGAATCATAGAGTCGTTTTGGTTGGAAAGACATTTAAAATCATTGAGTCCAACCACTCATCTGACACTGCCAAGCCCATCACTAAACCATATCCCTCAGCACCTCAGCCCCACGGCTTTGCAGTAGCTCCAGGGATGGGGACTCCACCACCGCCTGTGCTAGAGTCTGACAGCCCTCTGAGGGAAAAAGTTCTTCCTCATCTCCAATCTAAACCTCCCCTTGAGCAACTTGAGGCCATTTCTTCTTGTTACTTGGGAGCAGAGACCGTCCCCCACCTCCCTAAAACCTCCTGTCAGGTAGTTGTGGAGAGTGATCATGCCTCTCCTCAGACTATCAAGGGTTTTCTGTCCCAGTGGTAGCTCAGTTTTAAGGTTTAATGAGGGAACTTGCACTCTAAACCCAAATATTCACAAAATTTGAAGGGGCCATCAGCTATGTCACAGTGACTCCTCTGATTTCCCCACCCTGCTGCTGTACCTAAGGATCCATAAATGAGCACTCACCCTCCTAGCTCTGAATATCTGTCCTCCCTTTCCACTACCCCTGCCAAGGCATGTAGACCCCTAAATACCATTTTGAGCCCGTGCCATCCATTCCTCAAACCTTGCTTGATGCATTTTCTTCCTGCCACAGAGACTGTGGGATGAGAGGGATGAAAGGTGTTGCTCACAGGTAGAAATTAGTCCTCTGGGAAAGCGTATCTGGTGAGCTGCAGATAGGGTGCTGAGCCCCAACACCCTGAGCCCCAGGTTGTCTTCCCTTGAGTGGCCAGCAGTATCTTCTCCTAGCAGACAGCAGGACCCAGACAACAGCTGTGGAGGGAAATTCCCCACGCAGCAAACAGCCACGTGGTGTCTGCAGATGGACTCAGCAGCTCCCACTGTGAAAGATCCAGATAAGCCCTGGACACATACCAGGGGCAATAAAATGTGTGACCTTTGGCTCTGAAAAAGTGCTCTGCAGTGAGCTAAAGGAGGTTAGGGGGATTTTTGGGGGGATAGCAAAGCATCCCAGCACCCAAATCTGACACACAGGAGCCAAAGGGGACCGCAGAGCCCTCCTGGAGGCGTTTCACATGACGTAGTCCCAGAACCAATCCTTGCCAACACCCTTTCCCTCCTGTTTCATCTTCCACTGGACACTGACAGGGTCATTAAAATATGTAACGTCCAGTTATGCATGAGCACCCCTAATCTCAGGAGACATGCCCCCTCTTTACTCATGCAGTCAGAGCACATCACTTACAGCCCAGACTACACAGGCAACTGCAGCAGAGCATCTTTGTCTCAAGGCTCAAAGCAGCAGCAGGAACCAAAGCAGATTTTATTCCAGATAACACATAGCCCAGCGATTCACTGACTGTATTTCAAAGGCAGGGAAGAAAGCCCATCTTCATTTGTACCTCAGCCATTCCACTTGGCATCATTTGTATTACAATAGCAGAGGAAACCAGGAAACAACTGTTATTACTATCACAGTCTCCTCCAGAGGAGGAAAACAAACCCCACAGGTTTCCTTTTTCACTTCCATTATTGTAGCTGGGGATTTAGGCAAGTATAAATCCATTCATAAATTCATGCCAGGCAACGGAGCTATAGAGGACAGAGGGGACCCCAACAGAACAGTTCATTCCTTCTTCTCAAAACCATAAGCACTGTCTCTAAAACACACCTTTGAGATATGGCTCTAACCCTTTCACTTCACACCACCCAGCTTTTCCCCAACAAGGATCTTAAAGCGCTTTACAATCAGCATTGATGTGTCAGTCGTGCCATTGCTGGGATGGAGCCCAGAACCTGCTCTACATGACCAAGCAAAGGATTGTGTCTCTCATGGCAAATGGAGAAAACAGCCCAGCACACTCTAGTTACTGCTGTAGTTGCTACTACATTTGGAGTCTGCAAGAACCTCTGCAAGGCTTTTAGTGGCCCCAGGTTCTGCAGCCTTTGCAGTCAGTTTCCTCTGCACGAAACAGCAGACAAATGTGAAGCTTTTAAATGCAGGGTTTGGCTCTGAGGAGGGCAGATTGGTTGGAAGGGTGGATTTAACAGGGATACACACTTTAGCACTACTGAGCACTGAAGGGTGAGTGCAGGGAAGCAGTGGCACTGCTTCCCCATGGTGGCACAGAGCTGGGGCTCTTCAGAAGCAGAGGTGACCCTGAGTCTGTGCAGCAAACTCACTAAACTCTTCCAATCCTTCTCTGTCTCCACCTCCAGACGTTTGCACTGCACTAGAAACTACATCCACATGCACCTGTTTGTCTCCTTCATGCTGAGAGCCATGAGCATCTTTGTGAAGGACGCGGTCTTGTACTCCGGGTCAGCTTTGGAGGAGATGGAACGGATCTCAGAGGAAGACTTGAAATCCATCACTGAAGCACCTCCAGCGGATAAATCACAGTTTGTGAGTACTGCCAGAGCAGCCAGCTCTCCAGCCTTTCTACCTCTGTCCTCTCTGTTCAACACCATGCTTCTTTTGAGGGGACTTTCCACCCTACTGAAGGACACCAGCTCCCCACCTTCCCTCACCTTCCACAGCCTCTCCCCATCCCTTCCCACTCCATCACAATCCACTGGCCCAGAGGAACTGTCCAGCCCCAGAGCTGAGGCAGAGCTGTTCCCCATGGCAGTCAAAGGTAAAGTCAAGGTTGGTGTTTTGATTTCCAAAGTGGATGGCTTTGGAAACTCCCTTGGCTATCCCAGTGTGAGGCACATCAGTGCTTGCATCCCACAGCATGGCCTTCTCCCACCTCAATGTGCAACTGGCTGATTTTCCTCTCTGTGTGACTCATGGAGACATGACCGTGCTCTAACGTCAGCACCATCCAAACAACAACCCAGATATATAAAACAACCGTTCAATATGTCTCAGTCCTGACCTCAGAGCTAGAGCAGAGGGAGCTTGTGAGGAAGAAGATTGGCAGTTGACATCTCACCTCACTGTACTTTTGCAGCAAACCATAGCTGGTTGTTCCTGTTGGGATTTATCATTCCCACCTCTGCAAAAAAAAAAGGACATTTTAGAAGGGAGAGTGGAGGGATTATGTGCTATCATGAGGAAGGGTAGAGTTCATCTGCAAAAAGATGTCTACTAGAGAGACATCTTCATTCAGCTGCATCACCTCGAGTCTGAGTCAGTATGATCACCATCACTGAGTCAATATGGTCAAACGAGCCAAGGGTATGACAAACCACGTCCTAAAATCAGAGTTGGAGCCAGTTGAACTTGTCTTCAAAAGTCTGTGTTCCTTTTCACAGCATCACAGAATCTCAAGGGCTGGGAGGGAGCTGCAAAGCTCATCCAGTGCAACCCCCCTGCCAGAGCAGCAGCACCTAGAGCAGGGCACACAGGGACTCATCCAGCTGGGTTGGAATGTCCCCAGAGAAGGAGCCTCCACAGCCCATCTGGGCAGCCCCTGCCAGCGCTTTCCGCTGTTTAGAAAGCTCAGATGGCAATATCTGCATTGCCCATGTCCCTGGAGGGGATGAAGCCCATCCTCAGGTTTCAAAGCCATCTGCAGCTGATGGATTGTGTGCTCTCCTTGTCATTACCCTCATCACAGATTTCCCTTGGTGGGTCCTAGGTGTGATAGCTCATCATCCACTTGCTGTTGGGTGCTGCAGAGACAGAGGAGGAACATTTTCATAGCTGAGATCAAGGATTACTTTCAATGAACCCCAAAAATCCGAGTTGGCTCAAACTTCCTACTGGAGTGGCTCACAACGTAGCAACAAACTCTCAGCCTGTGTATTCATCTGGTTTCTCAAGTCTTTCACAGCTTGTGCTACTACCAGAGACCTGGCCACCAACACAGAGCACCTATGAAGCATCTCACAGTGCATCCAAGTTCCCCCAGATGGAAACTTGTTCTCGTGTTTCCGGCCCATTTCAGAGATTGCTTTCGTTAATTTGATGAGTCTCTGGCTGGAGCACTCAGCAGGCTTCCAAACACTCCCTTTTTGGATAGAGCACAAAACCTTCTCCTGCATTGTTTTCTGTGTCTCCTTGGGCTGGACTCATTGAGAGGGCTAATTGGGATAATCCGTTGTGTTCTTTGAACGGCAGCAATGCCCCGTTCCTCCAAATTGAAAGACAAACGAGTGATGAAAGCAACAATCAACGATTTTCTTCTCTTTCCAGGTGAAGTGGGAGCTTGGCAATTCTTGCCTGGTGCTCCCTGGGTTGGGAAGATGGTGGTTTTGTTTTGTAAATACCAAAAATTCTTATGAAACGTGGATGGGGGGGAGTTTTTCATTGACTTTCGTTCTGTTTGAACTCACTTGGTAAAGTAAAAGGGGTGTAAATGTGCCCACATTTTATCCATATGCATACAGAGGTACATAACATGTGCACATGCACTTTGATTGGCAAAGGATTACCATAAGAGCTGTGTCTGCATGAAAAATTCCCTTTTGACTTCCAAGGTGCACGTTATTGACATTTGCTGCAGGTCACTTGCATCCCCCTGGAAGGATGGAGCAGCGTGGAGATGTGCTGCTGCCATGGGAGATGTTTGGTAGTGAGAGGCTCTCTGTGAAATCAAACTGCCCTGGGTCTTATCATGTCCACATTGACAAGAGATGGCTCTTTGTGCCCCTTTTGTAGCAATTAACCCCACGTGGCATCATTACTCTGCAGCCTTTCTGTACTAGGGCTGAGGAATGTTGGAAGAAGGGTGGCTTTGCCTCACTTGCAGTGAGGGGTTTCCTCTCAAGAAAGCAAAGGATTGCAGGTCAGTGTGGAGTGAGAAAGCAGTTTATGAGCCCATTTAAGACCAGTGTGTCCTGGAAGTCTCTACCACATCTTCCACCTTGCACCTCAGGTCTGTTCAGAAAACACCTCGATATTGTGGGTGAAATCTTCCAGCTTCTGGTTGGTCTTGGAGGACCAGTCACAAAAGCTTAGAGCAGCCATCTGGGATGTCTTCACACTGACTGAGGAAAGACAGGCAGCCTTGGAGGACCCTGTCTTGGCCATCCATGAGAGGATGGGGTGACTCATCCTCAGCAGGGTGCCTGTGTCTCTTCACAAGCTGAGGAGGGAATTGTGCTTCCAAGTGATGTGACTTGCATCAGGTCACTCAGACTGAGGTGACTTGGCCACAGCCCTTTGTCCTCTAGCCTGTACAAGGCACACAGTTAAAAGATGAAATGCAGCTGCCCTTGAAAGTGTGAGTGCCCCTTATCAGCAGGATTGGGAGAGAGCTGGATCAGGTCAGCATCTCCCCACACATGTCCTGTCTTCCTACACCTCCCAACTCACCTGCTATTGGAGACAGAACCTCAGGCTGAGGGGAATTTGTCTTCCCAATTGTTCATCTCTTCTCTTGCACTGATTTTTTCCCTCTTGTAAATCCCTGCCACAGAATTTTCTGGTGTGGGGTGGGGTTTTTTTCCTACCTCTATCTTGTTTTCCAGCCCATCTCGGTAAATTATGGCTTTATTGAGAGTTTCACACCATGTTCCTCACATAACCCTGTCTTGCTGTGCTCATTGCAGGTGGGCTGTAAAGTAGCAGTGACTTTCTTCCTCTACTTCCTGGCAACCAATTACTACTGGATTCTGGTGGAAGGGCTCTATCTCCACAGCCTCATCTTCATGGCATTTTTCTCAGAGAAGAAGTATCTTTGGGGATTCACGTTATTTGGCTGGGGTAAGTCATGGCTGACCTGTCAGAATCCTGTTGGTGGTAGTCCTTGTGGCAGATTGTGCGTGAACATGGATGTAGGAGAGTGAAAAGGGGCAGAGTGAGCATCAGAGAGATGGTGACTCTTGCAAGGACGGGTTAGCTCTCTTCTGAAGTCTTTATCATTTCTAGAACGTGATGTTTGTGCCGTGGCACTTCCAGGGTCTCTGGAAGGATCAGCCCAGGCTTGGAGAGACAGCACGTCTTGCCATCCTTCCAGGGCAGCAGATGTGTGCATGTGGCAGCTGATTTTGCTGCATCCTCTGAGCTATCCCCATCTCTGCCAAGGGTCTCCTGCTGAGAAACAGGCAGAAAGCTGCACGAGGCTGTGAGCATCTGCTCCCAAATGCAGACCTAAGCTACAATTTCCTACCCCAGACCTCAGTAGCTTTAAAAAGCTCTTGAGGTTTCCTGAGTCTTGGGGTAACAGCAGAAATATGCAATCTGTGGGGAAGACTTGTCTCTTGGGCTTCTTTTGCTGGAGTAAGGAGACAGGGGCGGGCTGTGGGTGCAGGGAGGGTGCTCATTAGTGGAAGGCGTTGTGGGCACACACATCTCAGATGAGAATGAGCTTTCTGTTCACTTCTGGCAATGGCTTTGGCTTGCAAGGAGTTATGAGGTGCAGGTAGGCTGAGGACAATAAAAAACTGCCCACAGTTGTCTGAAGTGTGTGGACTGTAAGGGAGAACAGGAAACTTATTAGATGATCCTGGAGGACTTAACTAAGAATAATGGGGTGTAGGTCTCCAAAGGAGCTTACAGCAGGAAAAAATCTGTTTGTGGGTGTCTATGGTTACCTCTAAGCTGTATGGCCCAGGACCACTTCCCAGTTTGCAGGTCCAAAATGCACCTGGCCACATCCTGACTGCACTCTGGGACAAGGTTAATGCGTGCAACCACACCATCCCCATTCCAGAACGTGATTTTGTCTGGAAGCAAACTGGTGTGTCTGACAGTGGAGCTCTGAGCAAGCCAGACAGTGCACAACTGACTTTGTGGAGGATTGCAGCCTTTTGCTTTGTGAGAGCAAGCAAAGGATTGAGTAACCCAGGGCAGGGCAGCCCACAGGAGTGTCTCCAGCCTCTCTCCATCCCAAGTGAGATGTGAATGAGAAAGAGTTTGCAAGCTCCTTGCTAACCTCAGCTGATGCATAGATCAGAAACTGCTGGTGCTGCCAGATGATAAAGACAGGAGGTGTAAACATCAGTCCCCAAGGTCTAGTCCCAGACAGCTGGTAGGTTTTGGGGAAAATAAAGAAATAAAGAGAGATATTTTGGAGGCAGGGCATTTTTTTACCTCAGCTGCTGTGAGACAGAGAGGACTTTCAATGCCACCTCCTCTTCTAAAAACAAATGTACAAAACACAAGTCCAGAAGGACCCAAACCCCATCCTCTTCCAATTCTTGGAGCTATTGTAGGATTTGCTTCTCAGAAAATGGCATTAAACTGTACAGAGCAGACTTAAAGAAGCAATTCCCCAGAGCAAAGTCTGGAAGAGAGGGAAGCAGTCGGAAAGCAATTCCATATGTTTAACAAGTGAAACCAACTCGATGCTGCTCGTAATGCAGCCAAAGGAAAACAGTCTAACAGGCATGGGTTCCTCTCATTAATTCTTCCAACCACTGCCAGAGTGTAATCATTTTATCAGAGCAACCACAAAGCTGAAATCACACCTGTCACAACACCAGTCATCTATGGGCTCCCAAAAGCTTGAGGCTGCTCTGTTTCAGTTCCTCTGGAATGAGAACACAGGATCCCTCCAGTTGCATTTGGTTTTGTTTTGTTTTGATTAGCATGATAATGTGCACACACACACACACACACACATCAGCACAGATGTATTGTTTTGATAGCTTTTGGGCACTGGAAAAAGCAACCCAATCCAAAAGCCACTGGAGTCAGTGGAAAAACTCCAGTTCCCTGCAGTGGGCACTGGATCCTGCCCATACCACAGCAATGAGTGACAGGGAATGAGTGATAAATAGCTACCACATAGGTACAGAAAGGACAAGTTTGCCCCAAAAGCAGGGATGTTTCCTCGCTTGTGTAACAATAAACAGTGGTGTGTTTATCCTGCCTGGAAATTTCCAGGCTTAGGGGCAGGGGAGCTAAGAAAATAATATCACCCTACAACATCTTCCTTCCAGACTACTGAAGAAACCCATCTTTGATGTGCAAGGTTTCTGTCGAGTCTTTTCAATCCACATCCTCGCTGGCACAAGGGAGCACAGCCCTGTGAAAGTCCCTTCTTGCAAGGGAGACACTGATGACAGAAAGGAGCTTGTTCCTTGCCAGCAGCCAACAAAACTAAATAAATAGTGACCTTATGGGCAACAATAAATTCCCCAGCAGACTTCAAGTTCCCTGCAGCTGTTTTATGAAGGAAGTCTAAGAGGCATGACCAATACCTAGAAAACCCAAGCTGATTTCACTGGCATTTTTCCTTCACACCGTGTTAATTCCTGCCCCCAGCCCCAGCAGCTTGGCTACACCAGCTACGCTGCAAAGGAGGATTGTAGGGAGACCTGGAAAGGACAACTGGATCGATGAGTTAGTGCTCAGGTCCAAATCCTCGTGATGGGGAGCTCTGCATGCTTATCCAAGCAGAAATCAGAAATCTTAAGGCATAAGAGGGTGTTATTATTAGCCCCATGTAATTCTGTGACACAGAAGGGCTGATAAAACACGTGCATTGTTCCTCAGAAAGGTTTTCAAGCAGCAGGGGACAGAGACCAGATTTTCCCAGACCTACATAAGGTCTTTACTCATAAGCTTTCTTTTAGCAGTCTCTTTGCAACCACCTCTCTCACTCACAACCTTGACACATGCACAAAACCCTTTTTTCCAACGGGTAGGAGAAACCCACCCCAGTTAAAACGAGAGAGGAGAGCAAGGGGTTGGGGGCTGGCCACCAGCTTTTACCCAGCTTGAGGTTTTTGCCACGTTTTTCCAGCTGATGGGGAGACACCTGACTTTATAGCACCTGCATTGTACACACTGTGTGTATGGACTGGAAATGCACAGCGCATACAATGTGGATTCTGTAGAAGTCGCTGGCGGCATCAGTGCCCGGGGGGGATCGTCCTGCGTCACTGCGCCCGTGCACCGGGGCACAGACGGGCAAGGGGGAGGAGGCCACGCAGGCACCCATCCAGCCCTGTGTCTGTCTGCTCTCACAGCCTCCCAGGGGGTCACACGCGGGTTTTGGAGACTCACTTTGCTTTCTCTAGCGGGTTGGCCAAAGGCATTTCATCACCTATGACTTCCCCGCTCGTAGGGATGCACCCTCTTGCTGTTTGTAGATGTCTTTGGGTGTCTGAGGACCTCAATCCTGATGTGTAGTTGATGGTTCTCCCATCAATGAGGACTTAGAGAGTTTAGGAGGAAGGTATATCAATCTTGAGTTATCACAGACCAGGACCTTCAAGGGGAGACACCAAGAAATCATCAGCCCCTGAAAGTAAAAGCAATGCTGGAGGCAAAGCAAAGCCTTCTGGCTCTTCACAGTGAAACTCTGGCTTAGCAGAGTGGGAGGAAAAGATTGAGCCCTAGACATCATGTGACAGCCCAAATGCTCCCTGTTACACTGATGTGGATAAATCTGAACATTTACTTTTTGTACATTTAAGAGTATTTGTGATCACTCACCCTGCAGGAGAAGAATGGTGTCAGAGACACAGAAAGACAAATGCAGCAAGAAAGCTGGTGCCAGTAATTCACTTTCTGTGTTTTGAAAATAAATGTCAAGGGTCCTTTTTCTGAGCTTTCCTGGATGGAGTGAAGCAGCAGAGCAAAAGGCACAATTAATCCACACTGAGATGGTTTTCAGGCATCATTATTTACTCCTGTGTATTTTATTGTTGCTGGAAATCATAGAATCCCAGGAGGCTGGGAGCTGGAGGGACCTCCAGAGCTCATCTAGTGCCTGTTTGACTTGTTGAAATGAAACTTTCTTTGGGGCTTTTTCATCTTTGGACTGTGTTTCTCTGGGGTGATGTGTTAGAGCTGGAGTTGGACCCTCAGCAGGTTCCTCTCTGCCCAAGTCTCAGCCTGCCCAGCTCTCACTCACTGGCAGCACAGCCTCTGGTGCATCAGCCAGTGCTCCCAGTTTGGTGCCATCAGGGAACTTGCTGAGGGTCCCTCTGTCCCCTCATCCAGGTGGCTGATGAAGATGTTGAATCAGACTGGCCCCAGAACCCATCCCTGTAGAACCCCACAGCCCACAGACTCGACCCAGCACCGTTGGTCACCACCCTCTGGGCTCTGTCATTCAGCCTTGAACAGAGCACAGGATTACTATGAATGGGAACAGTGTCCCTCCTGAAGTGCAGGACAGGCTAGAGGGGAACAAGCACGTGTCAAACACATCCATATCTCTGAAACAACCCATCTTTGATACTCAGAGCTTCGCAGCAGTCGGTGAGCATCTGCCACCTCTCAGGCAGGCACCAGGCACGTCAGCCTCTGGATGTGGCTTGTCTCTCAGCACATGGGAACTGGAATATCAGCAGTGATATCAGCACAGTTCCATGCCTTTAAGCCTTTGGTAGCTCAGCCAGCAGTCTGGAGCAGCGTGCACGTATTCGTCGTAGACAGGCGATTAACAGCGAGGAGGAAATAGAAGGTGCCTGTTGCAGTAAATCATCACCTTCCCCAAGCCCTCAGCTGCAGCGTGCCCTCGGCTTCCCAGTGCAATAGGTTAAGCGTTTTCTCTGGGATGGCAGCCACGGCAGGGGACTGTGAAGCAGGGTGCATGCCTCACAACCAGCCCTTTGTGGGCAGCGCTGCTCCTGAGCGGGGCTCTGTGTGTAGTGATTTATGCTTTCTCACACGGCCACGGCCGTTTCAAGCTTCCAAGCGAGATAACGGCCCCGTTGTCCACGGCTGGGGGAGACAGGCGTCCCTGCTGCACAGCCCAGCTGAGCAAAAGCCTCCGTGGTCAGGAAAGCCTTTAAGCACCCTAATGAGACTTAAGTGCATGCTGAAAGTGAAGCGTGTGCTGCTGCAGCCGGGCCCCGGCCAGCTCAGGCTCTGAACAGCCTATTTACAGTCACCCCTGATAAATGTCCCCTTTATTTACTTTCTAGTGGGTGGAGGGTTTTTTTTCACCTGAAAGGGACTATTCTTGTTGGATTTGTGGAAGCTACTGTGGGTTTGCTGCTGCCTTTTAAGGGAAGCCAGCAGGGGACTCAGTTGCACAAATAAAGCAGAACTGGACCCCGATAAAGATCAATAAATAAGCAGAAGGTTGCATTTGGGTGTTGGGGATTCTTTGACTTTTCATGGGGGGAAAGGTGATGCCCAATGAAATAGGGATGGTTCATTCTGGAGTAAGCCTTTGGCCAGAGTGTTTGCACACAATCACAGAACGGTAGGGGTTGGAAGGGACCTTTAAAGATCATCCAGTCCAACCCCTCTACCAAGGCAGGTCCCACCTAGGTCAGGTCACACAGGAACGTATCCAGGTGGCTTTTGGAAACCTCCAGAGACTCCAAAACCTCCTTTAATTTGCAAAATCCTTATGCTAAACCCTAGGATTTATGTCCTTCATCCAGCAAGTCCCTCACCCTTAACAGAGCTTGCAACCCATCCAGCACTGTGCTGGGACAACTAGTCCGAGCCTGATTCCAGATCCACTTTTCCTTGGCAGATATCTCAGGAAAGGTGTGCTGCATGAAACCCTTCTCTGCTCCAAACTGAATGAGTTGGATAGAGAAAACATCAGTAGCCCAGGTTCCAGCACTGAGGCTGTTTACCCATACAGTAATGCTGGAGGAAAGGCACAGGACCTGAGGATGGATCCTGCCAAGCCCCAGACCAGTTGAGCATCCCCCAGACATGAATCAGGGTGTAGCTAAAGCCTGGACCACCGCTGGCAAACAACTTGGGAAAGAAAACTGCTCCCTTTTGAATACCAGGAGAGTCCAGTAGAGCAGATGAGTCCTGACCATCACATTTCTCTTCCAGGAAGCGCTCTCTGCCGCTGTTTGATTTACCATCTGGGCTACAAAAGAGACATGAGACCAAGATCATGCTTTCCTAGTCTAAATTATGCTTGAATGTTTAAAAACTGCTTCTTCCACCTTCCTCTGTCTCAATGCATCTGGGCTTATGGTAGCAGAGCCCTCTGGTCCTCCTGCTCACCCTGTCTGCCCTGTTTTTTGCAGGACTCCCTGCTGTATTTGTTACAGCGTGGGCCAGCGTGAGAGCCACTCTAGCCGACACAGAGTAAGTCACCTTGGGTCTTCTTTCCTCCCTTTGACCTGTGGGGCTTTTGGGGGGACTCTGTGGGTGAATCAGAGGGGGAAAAATGTAACCAGGCAAAGGCAGCAGTGATTTCCAGTATGAGGTTAGCAAACCTTTGAGGGTGTTTGTGTGAAGGAAGGATAAAGTGGGTGCAATGGGAGTCAATAAAAGCATGAACACCTGCAGCTGCTTTTCCTACAGGAGATTGCTTCACAGCTAGGTAGAGACAGGACAGGGATCCCCAAAATCCTCAGTGAATGGGAGTGGAGTTGGGAGACAGCAGGTTCAGCAGAAGGAAGGCAGCTGGGTGCTGGGGAGGTGCTGAAGCTCTAACTCCTCCCTGCAGGAGGCACGTCCTTAGGTTTAAAAAGCATTTGCACGTGGAAGATAAATCCCTGTACAAGTGTTAGCTACCCAGTAACCCTCTGGCTCAGAAAGCCACCCTGAACAGCAAAACTGGTGGGAGAATATCCTAGAAAAAATATTACTGTGTGCTTACCTGGTGCACATTAAACATCAGCTTCTGCCTCCTGTCAGAAACAAGGTATGGATCAGCTGATGCTTTGGCCCCTCCACACTCAGCCTCATGGCTTCATATTCATACAGCATCCAATCTGCAAGGCCTCAAACAATCACATTTTGCCCTCATCGTGCACAGGCTTGACTACACAATGGGTTTCCTCCATCCAGGGTCCACCAGCAGAAGTGTGGGCGTCCCCAGGTGACTTTTCAAGCAGCTTTGCCTGGGAGGTTGTTGCTTTCCAGATGGGTTTTCAGCTCCAGGCTTGGAAGGACGGAGTAGCACAGCTACTGAAGAGTGGCACTGGCACAGGCTCATCCTCGTAGAGCCTTTCAGTCAGCAGCAGTGGTTTCTCTGCCTCTAGCTTTCCTTGAATAGCTGCCTGGGCAGTGTTTGGCCCACGAAATGAAAAGTGCAGCTGCCATGTGAGGGCTGTCTGGCTCAGATAAAGAAAAGCCTGTGGCACTGCTCGCTCCTGGTTGGAGAGAATTCAGGGTAATTAACACTGAGTGACCTTATTCAATGGCTGCTGGAATGCCTGGGAGGAAACAGTGTTCAGCTCCTTCTTGACAAAGGACCATGACCCAACATCCGTGCCACCAACATTTTGTCCTTCCAGCCCTTACTTGGGTAAGGGCTGAAGATGAGGAGGAGATAAGATTTAGTGGGGCATGGCTGGGTCTCGCTGCAAGAAGCACAGGAATCAAATGTAGAACCACAGGTATTTTCCCCATCACCACGTCTCCAATCAGGATGTGTCCCTGTGAAAAGCTGTGGGGGTTTGTTCCAAGGGATGGTGTTAGGTCATTTCAGCCTCTTTTGTTTTCGTGACAGCTGGATTACTCTCAGTATATATATATTTGCTGGTATGGAAAAGTATGTGTTGCTGTGCAGAAGGGACACATCTTGATGACTATGGAAAGGGCTGTTCCACCATTTAGAGAGCATGACTTTAAGTGAACTTAGTAGTGGCTTCAGTTTAACAGCAGCACAAGGGCTACTTCAAAGCCATGCTGACCGAATGCAGGGCTGCAACTAGCTCTTTCCACACCACACCAGGCTTTGGAGAAGCCCATCCTTCCAGAGTGGATTTATCCAGAGCCTGTTGCTCTTTTTAACCCAAGATTTCCTGATGGGCTGTCAATCTTTTCTCAGGTGTTGGGACTTGAGTGCTGGCAATTTAAAATGGATCGTTCAGGTGCCCATCCTGGCAGCTATCGTGGTGAGTACTGGCTGGTTGCAAGGGCTGGGAGGCAGTGTCTTTGCTCGATGCAGGCTCAGTGGGAAGAGTTAAGCCAAGCTGCTCCAATCACCCTGGTCACACAGCTCCTGCCTTAATAGTGTGGGCTCTCTACACATTCAGTTTAAGGGTCTTATCTTTGATTTGCCTGTAAGCAGAGGGGTTTATGAGCAACTTCAGGCTCAGGAGAAAACAAATGCCATGAGAGTAAGACCCTAAAATTGTTAAAGAAACAGACATTCAAGACACTATTTCCAGCCCATGTGATACTGGAAGCCCTCAAGGGTCACAACACATCCTCACTGGGCATGTCCAGTGGGAAGAACTGGAATTTGGGCTCCATAGCTGGAGCAAACCTTTTCCCCAGCTGTGCTTCAGCATCATCAGATTGTTTCAGGCTGGGTTTTCTGAACTGATAAAAGCTTGAGATGCTACAAAGGTGGGGAAAATCAAACCATGCCAGCTGTGATCAGAGACAAGGATAATCACTCGTGGAGGATTGCTGCAGCCTTCACCCAGGAGCCAGAGGGGACGTAAAGGATATAAATGGTGTTACCCAGACACAGAGCTGATCTCTCAGAAACTGGAGAGGTCATTATAAGATGTGATTATCTGCACAAGGGGAATTCATTGGGTGGTTGTGTGTTTGCTTGAGCAGGGTTCCAATTAGCTAAAGAACCTGCTTTCATGAATTACACTCTTTCCTCCCTCTGTCTTTATGATCCTCCATCACTCCTCCTTCTGATGGTTACATGAGTGCATGTAAACGAGCTTGCCCACTCCCACACATTCTAGTCCCCCTTTACATCCACCCACGAGCAGCTGAGTGGAGTTGGCAAGAACCTCTCTGTAGCCTTCAGAGGGTTTTGCATCGAGCTCTACATCCTTCCTTCTGAGTCACAAATCCAGGAGGCCTTGGAAGATGATCAGTGTGGGTGAGAAGTGAATCAGACCATCTGCATATAAACAGCAGGGAGCTTTCTGAGGTGAATGTGCTCATGGGTGCAGTTAGGTGAGCTGTTTTGGGCTTGGTGGGGGTGTTGGTGGTGGTGGGTAGTGTTATTTTCTTCATCAGAATTTCCTTTAGGTGGAAACTGTCCACCTGGCTCTAGCAATTAGTTCTGCACCTTGGAAGAAACGAATCAGCGAGACCACATGGTCGTCATTGGGGATGGAATAGTAAGATGGAGAAGAAAGTTCAGATAGTTGAGCTAGAGGAATGCCAGCAACCCCGTTGCATTTCATTTGAAGCCCAATTAACACAGGAGAAAGAGCTCAATTGAGGCTCGTCCTTGTAAAAATACTGCTCCTCCATGAGGCTGTGCTGTGCTTGTACCCTGGCTGTTTGCAAATGCAGCTGTTTATCATGCAAAAATATTCTGTGGGTTGCCTCTGTTTAATTTCTGTGGGTTCACATTGTTCACTTGGCTGCCTTTTCAATCCCCACACTGGCTGGTCAAACGTTGCTGGGCTAAGTTATGCGTTTTCTGGGTGTACTTTGCAAAAAGAAACCTGCAGGCTGAGGGGCTTAAAATCCCTCCCCTCTGCTGCTGACTTTGATGGTATGCTGGGGTCTGGATCTCTTTTAAAACTTAGCACATGGCTCAGGAAGTCAGAGGAGTTTCCCTCCTCACTCTGATAAGGGTGGATATCTCCAGTTTAGCCACCAAATGCAGAAGATCCCACTTTTGAGCTGGAAAAAACTCTCAGGAGAAACAAAGCCTCCCTCTTTTTTTCCCCCCTTTCAGGTTGGTTTCTGATGCAAAGGAATCCTGTGCCCCCAGGCTGTGTGCTCCCCTGCCTGTCTCTATGTCCATCCCTCCCTTATGACTTTTGTGCCAGTCAGTAAATTCCAACCAGATGCAATTCAGGGAATGGGGTTGCACGGGTGTTAAATTCCCACAAACCTCACAAAAAACAGTCAAAGAGATACAGGAGAGAAATTCTCCTAATGCCCCTTGAAGGGAAAGTGTGTAGTATGACCTTATCCCCCTTTGTAACACAGAGGAGAGCTGTTCCAAATGAACTTGCACCTCGTTAAAGGAGAAGGAATCCAACCACAGAAGACAAAGCCATAGCAAACCAAGCCCTGTTCCTTCAGTGGCTCAGGCTGCTCCTTGTCTTAAGAGGGAGGATAATTAACTCTTGGAACAACTCACTAATGACTGTGGTAGGATCTCCATCATGGAAACACTGAGACCCAGATCTGCTATAGCTCAGAAATGAATACAAAGAGGTCTTATGGACTGTCTTCTGCAGGAGATCAAACCAGAGGCTCACAATGGCCCCTTCTGGTGTAAAACTATGAGCCTGTGTGTGGAGTGGTGGTTTGTTTCCTTGAACTGCTGCTATACTGGCGTGTGAGTGGCTGCTGCAAGCCTCCAGAGACACCCATAGGCATCAGCCTTAGCCCAGCAATGTGGACCTACCCAGTGCAGACACAGTGTGGTCCCAAGAATGAGTTTGTCTGGGGCAGCAGCAGGTGGAATCCCAGACCCAGTGAAGCCAACCTCTGAAATGCTCCAGGAAGCTGAGAATCCCTCAAGCATCTCCCTTGTTTCTCATCTCTGTTAAGTGGCAGCGTAGCCATGAGATGCTGCTGATACTTTTTGCTGCATGGGCCACCACGAGCACGTTCCTGTAGGACTAGATCAGCATGGTTGAGCAGCTGACTACAAGACAGGTTCATAGATGTGTTTTCCCTGCATGGGAAGGAGCTGTTACTCCCTTATCCTCCTTATCTGAACCATACTGAGCACTCCTTCAGAGGAAGAGTTAGCAGTAGACACACAACAGAAGTTCAATTGCCCTTCTGCATTCTTGATTTCTCATCTCTCGTTGTGTCTTGGCCATGGTGCAGTTTGCTTGTCCTTCTTTCTTTCAGTGCATGGCAATGAGGCATCCTGCTCAGGACCAGTCACTGCCACAGCCCCTTGATTACCTTGGGGGAAGCTAAACACCACTGTCATCACCTGGATCTCTTTTTAACAGTTATCCTTTCTTTCTCCTTTTGTGTTTTTATCCCCCCCCCCCCAATCTCTTCCAGGTAAATTTTGTTCTTTTTATCAATATTATCAGAGTCCTAGCAACCAAGCTACGAGAGACGAACGCAGGGAGGTGTGACTCAAGGCAACAGTACAGGTGAGTCACATGCCTGCTCCACTTTTTGGGCAGCTGGGCAAAGTCCTTGTCTCACCCCTTTCACTACAAAGAGAGATTAATTCATGGTGCCTACCCTGTAGACACCTAAAATAAGGTGAGAAACACGTTGTCTTGCAAGCCTGGTAATGCAGAGCCACAGAATCTTAAGGGTTGGAAATGAGTCAACAGGAGTTTAAACATCTCCCAAGAGCTGGGGAAGCTGCTTGATAGGTTAAGGAGACAAATTGAGTCTCTTCAGACAGTTTAGAAGTGGCTGTGGTGGCCTCAAACCAAGGGTGCAGAAACAAAAGCACTGTTTGTGTTGTTGAAGCCCCTGAAACTTGTACCAATTGATGGGTTTCTGTTCCCCTCCTGTGCTTTGTAAAACTTGGTCTATTTGTTAAATGTGACCTTCAGTGGGTGTTTCAGTGCCTTTGGTGAAAGGAAGAAAGGAGAGATTCCTGACTCCTTGCTGGAAAAGTGGTGTTTCCTCGTTTGTTTTGTTCTCCTTTGTCCTGTCAGCTCCTCTCTCTCGGTGATTTGGGATGCTTCGTAGCGTGGTCAAATTTGGATGGGGAAAAGCAGATTGCTGAGATACCTCAGCTGCCTGAGAGCTCCCAAGCCCTCTCATAAGCTCCTGAGCAAGGCTGACCAGCATGACACACGCAAAGGAGGGAGAGCAGAAGGATTTGGGCTGCAAACCATGAGCTCATTGCTACCGTATCGCTCTCCAAACACAAGATGTTTCATTTGAGGCAGGAATGAGATTTGGCAGGAAAACACCTCTCCCTTTTTCTGTGCTGCCCTGTCAGGGCTCTGATTTATCTCTTTATTTATTTCTCCCTGGCTGAAGCTTGCTATTAATTATGGTTTGGATGAGGCTTTCTCCTTTTAATGTGCTAAATTCCCTCCGTGGTTTCCAGACCTGGACAGAGGAGGTACCAAGTCTTTCTGGTAGCGATGTTTGCCCTTCTCAATAACTGCCTGCACTTGGTGACTTGCTGTAACTCTTGGCAGAAGGTTTAAGCCTTCAATTAATATCCCTTCCAGGCAAGGTTGGTTCCCTCAGGAGCAAACCCAGCCAAGTACTCGGGGTTGCATTGTACCTTCCCCCAGTCCTGAACATAGGTCCTACACTGAGGTGGATCTGCTTCTTTAGAAAGGAGTTTTCCAAGTGGTGCTGCGGTCCAAAGCACCTTCTAAGGCTGTTCATCTTCTGCTTACCCCATAGTGCTCTTGATATCTAGAGTAATTCTACCCCTAGATGCACTTCTCTCTCTGCCAGCCCTGCTCATTGCACAGGAGGCACTAACCCAGCCCTTTGTGTCTTGCCTCAATAAGCTGGCAGGATCACCGAATGCTTGAGGTTGGAAGGGACCTCTGGACATCATCTCATCCAACCACTTCTTCTTAAGCAGTGTTCTCAAGCTCCTGCAGGTTGTACAGGACCATGTCCAGCCATAATCTGAAGCAGATGTACTAGATGACCAAAGGGCAGGGGCACTTGGGCTGGATGGTCTCTAAAGGTCTCTTCCAACCCCTACTGTTCTATGGTTCTATGATTAGGGACAAGGGGATTCACTGCCAGTGCATATTTCTCTCCATCACCCTTCCACCCTCTACCCATGAGCTTGACATAATCTCAGGCTGAAAAGGGCATCTCAGTGCCTTCATCTTTAGTACCTACAGCAGCATCACATGGGGGAATGTGTGTCTTTCCCTCACTACCAGAAAGACTTTGAGGTGCTGGAGAGTGTTGAAAAGGAGGGCAACAAAGCTGGTGAAGGGTCTGGAGAAGAGGTCTTATGAGAAGTGGCTGAGGGAGCTGGGGGTTATTTAGCCTGGAGAAGAGGAGGCTGAGGAGAGACATGAGCAGTCTCTGCAACTCACTGACAGGAGGTTGTAGTTAGCTGGGGGTTGGTCTCTTCTCTCCAGTAATGAAGGACAGGACAAGAGGAAACGGCTTCAAGCTGCACCAGGGGAGGCTGAGGCTGGAGCTGAGGCAGAACTGTTTCCCTGAGAGGGGTGTCAGCCCTGTGCCAGGCTGCCCAGGGAGCTGGGGGAGTGCCCAGCCCTGGAGGGATCCCAAAGCCGTGGGGCTGAGGTGCTGAGGTGCTGTGGGTCAGTGCTGGCTGTGGCAGGGTGAGGGGAGGGCTTGGTATGAGGTGGACAAGCCCGGCTGGGAGATTCCCTCCATCCACTGATTCCCTCTCTGTCTTTCTCTTTCCATATTGCTCCAGGAAGCTGCTGAAATCTACCCTCGTCCTCATGCCTCTGTTTGGCGTTCACTATATTGTTTTCATGGCTATGCCATACACAGACGTGTCAGGGATTCTTTGGCAAGTTCAAATGCACTATGAAATGCTGTTCAACTCTTTCCAGGTATGGTAACTGCTAAACTATGTGGGCAAACCATGAGGCTTCCAGTGGGAAAAGGAGGGAAATGAGAGTGCAAGGTTGCCTTTGGAGACAGGGCTGCTTTTACAAGACACCAGATTTCATTCCCAAGGTGAATCTGGCAGTGTTGTAGCATCCATTTGATATTTGCAAAGCACAATGTGTAAAGGCTCAGGGTGTCCAACAACAACAACAATGTTCCTGTTGAAAGATAGCTTGCCCCACAAGATAAATCTCTTTAGGTCCAGGCTGTATGTAAGATGGTAGAGGCCCACAGAGATGTGTTGTTTCCAATTTGCTTTTCCCAAGTTGTCTTTCAGTCTTGTGAATGGATCCTCTAGTTCTAGGCTTGGGCAGAAGGCAGGTTTAGTTGCACTACTGGTGCTGTATAAGGCATAACAGTAAGAATATGCAACTCTCTATAAGCAGGGCAGTGTGTGACATCACTGCACACCCATCCCTGAGAGATCAACCTTCAGCTCACGTGCTACTGCCTGTCATCATGACTGACCAGCATGGCTGATGAAAGGTGGACAGAGGGTCTGGCCAGATGACAATTTAGAGAAACTGTATGGGAGATGGAGACCAAGGTTGCTTTCGTGTGCTTTCACAGTGCAGATGGGATAAAGTAGTGTGTGACCTCAGCACCACCTGGGTAAACTCTTGGCCAAGAAGAAGATGTGGACAGTTTGCTCACATCTGAATTCCTTTGCTTAGTTCTGCTCCACTGGCAGAGCAGGAAAATTCCCATCAGGATCATCTTCCATGTCTATGTTTATGTGTGCCTCATGCACTACTGAACAATGCAAAGTTTCTTACTCATATTATGTTCATGAGTTGTTGAATACCCCTGAGCACGAATGCCACTCACTCCAGAGGAACACAGGGGCTCTGTGCCACTCCATCAGGAAAGAGATACTCACATGCAGCAAGAGTAACCCTAACATGTTGTTTCTTCTTCCTTCCAGGGATTTTTTGTTGCCATCATATACTGTTTTTGCAATGGAGAGGTAAGTCATCAGCTGCTTAAGTATTTCCCTCCTCTGTTAGGTTAGTTCCTCACAAGGGAGGTGAGGTGGATGCACTTCAGCACACCATCACTTGGCTGGGGACATAACCCACTGTTGCACTCACTGAAAGGTCTGTAGGTCCACAGGGAAAGTTGATACCCTGACTTTTGATGATGTAAAACATCCAGGTCAATATGTCAGCAGTAAATGAGCTGCTGGAAGTAGCTAATGGATAAAAAACCACATGTTCTTTCTTTCCCCAGCACAAGTGCTCTTTAGTGCTGCTTAATTTCAGATCTGTGGCAGGGAGAACAGTGGATTGATCGAGTAGCTGCCTAATCAGAACGATGTTTTGATTTCCCAGGCTTTTTTTGACCTTTTTTCCCCCTCTGTTTGCAGAGTGCTATGCTTTAATGTCTCAGTTTCCATTATTAATTCTCTCTTTGGCTGCAAACTTAAGCAGCTGGATGGTCAGTGGATACACACTGAGAAAGAAGAGAGATGCTCTTTCAGCCTCGTGCTGGTTTATGCATTTCAATGGGGAAATGCAATTACAAATGTGCTGCTTATGTTCTATAGCATAAAACCAAGATGGAAGTCACATCATAAGGGGAACTGATCTCATCCTAGCTAAAACTGGCCTCCTCTGTCCAAAGGATTCAGCTAACTCCTTTCTAGAAGGAAGTCTGTGCTGGCTCAGGTGCATCTGAGCATCACTTACACTTGATGCTCACAGGAGGTTGAGGATTCTCCTCAGGATGTGCTGCTCACCATCCCTTAACCCTTGGAGAGAGCCAATCCACTTTTTTGGTCAGATGTTTTCAGCCATTTAAGCTTCCAAATGCCCTTTGTAGAGGGATGATTTAATGTGAATTTCCTGTCCTTTCCAGTGTCACTCCCCAGAGAGTTTCTCACCCCTTCTCTCCATGGATATTACCTCCTTCTGATGCTCTGTGTCCCTCTCTCCTCCTACTCATGCTTATTCTTGCCTCTTGTCTCTCAGGTCCAAGCAGAAATAAAGAAGTCATGGAGCAGGTGGACATTAGCACTTGACTTTAAAAGGAAAGCACGAAGTGGGAGCACAACCTACAGTTATGGACCAATGGTTTCCCACACCAGCATCACAAATGTAGCCACAAGAGGAGCACTTGCCCTCCATCTCAACACAAGACTTTTACCAGGGACCCTCAATGGACACAGGAATTTGCCAGGTTATGTAAAAAATGGCTCAATTTCTGAGAACTCCATGCCTTCCTCTGGACCAGAGCAGTACAACAAAGATGAGGAGTACCTGAACGGCTCTGGGCTTTACGATGGAGACAGACCCGCGGTACTTGTGGAAGAAGAAAGAGAGACAGTGATGTAAAACAGAGGAGGAGGGGGGAAAACAACAAAAGGAAAGAAGCAGCAGAGAGATGAAAAAGGTTCCTGGAGAGCATTGAGTGGGCAAAAGAGTATCAGGCCACTCATGGGATGCCAAAGGGTTTCCATACAGTTCCTCTGTTCTGTGGAACGAGAGGTTGAGTTATATGGGAAAAGAAAACAACCAAAAAGTGAGGCAGCAAAGTGGCCAGCTGTTGATCACATCCATGTACTCAGTGATCTGTGTCTCCCTGGTGTTAGTGGAGGCAGGGCTTTGCTGTCTGCTGAACAACAGAGATACTGAGAGTTTGCAAGGGAGGGGTTGCCAAGCAGCAGCACGTGGTCCTTGGACCTCTTGGAGAGCGTGGGCAGCCAAGGAGGACAGGAGTCTCACCTAGTAAAGCAAGAGTCTTGTGGGGAGTGTACAGTGCCATCTTCTTGCAAGGGTACAAGCCACCCTTGATCAGCATCTTCAGTTTGGTTTGCTCTTTCCTTGTAAAGTCTGCCTGGTAACACACACAACACTGATCAAGACTCCTTGGGGGTCAGAGCTGCCTGCTCTTGCAAGCACCCAACAGAGCTCACTACAACCATTCACAGGTTCCTCCCTCAGGCAATCTCATTCCTTAGCATGGGATGGGAAGGGAGAACAGCTCATGGTTGCTGGATGCAGGCAGCAAACTCTCTTCTCCTCTCCCTGACCCGAGTCCCAGTAGGAAGGCAGAAGGCAGTGCAGTGTTAGGGTGGAAAATGTGGTCACCACAATGTGCAACGCTGTTGTTCTTCCAGATGCAGCAGTGGAGAGAAGCCCACCAAGAGGGTCGAGGCAGGGTGGGCAATTTGCAGGTCTTGGGTATGTGTTCCTCTGTGTGTGTGTGTGGCTAAAACCAGTTCAGAGTGTAGCTAACTCAGCCCTCCCTTTCTGTGAGTGCCCACGGGAAGGGGCTTCACTCATGTTGTTTAAGCCTCTAAGCTGCTTCTCATTCTGAATTTCCTGCTTCTCACTAGTCCAAACCCTCACCAGGAGAAAGGCTCCATCAGCAGCCTGCCTGTATCCCTCACAAGCACCAGCTGCTGGGTACAGACAGACAAACCCAGCTTCAGGAGGTCCAAAAGCAGAAGCTGCTGACTAAAAGCACGGGGCATGTGGTCACCTCCTGAACATCTTCTGAACTGCTCTTTGTGTTTTGGTCACACACACTCATGTGTACAGCAGCTCAGACTGTACCCTGGTGTAAAACAAGTCCACCTTTAACCAAAGTCCTTGAGTTTGCCTAGAGATGCTCAGGTGAGGAAATGCTATCGTGGCTGCCTGCTAAGGGAAGTGCACAATGAAATACCAGAGAGACCAGAAAGGTTTTGTCACCAAGCAGACTTTTTGCAGGGTGTGCCCAAAAGGTTGTTTTCTGATGCACATCATCTCCAGCAACAAGCCAGAGCTGTTGGCCAACAGCAGCTGATCATCTAGCAAAGGGTCTCTGACACTTACCAAGCACAAAGCAGAATTGCCCAGATGTGGGAAACTAGGAACAGTGACCAAACATCCTCTGGCAGCACTTGCTTCCCCAAGGGAAGGACTCTGGCTCAGCTGCTTCTCCTCAGTCCTTGTTATAACATCACCATTCCCTTCCTGCAGTCTGAGTCAGCTCCTCACAGCCCTTTTTGAATCTCATTTCTTTTATCCCTTCTTGGCAAGTTTCTTGTACCTGAAGCATTTTGACCTCACCTGGCTGTTACCCAAATGGAACAGGAAAGAGGTGCTGTGGAAGTCTGCAGAGGTTCTTTAGGATGCAGGTGTGGCTGCTGGGATAATCTGCTCTCTATCCTGGTCCATTACATACAGCTGCTGGGTCACACCGACCAGCACTGCTGAGATGCATCAGCTGGGCTTCTGAGGGCAAATAAAGGACTAACCTCCAATGGAGGTCAGGAAGAGCAGTTGTTATCTTGTGTCCCACATCTTCTTTAAATAACCTTTTGGGGTAGGGCTTGATGCAAAGCCCAATGAACTCAAGGAGGAAAACAAATCCCTCCCTTTGATATCTCCAAGTTTTGGGTTGAGAATTGGTAGCAAATGTGGTGGCTGAGAGGCAGCCCTCTGTCAGGCCCTGAGGAAGCTCCTGAGCAGCTGCAGACATGCATCAGCAGGTATTTAAAAAAGCCAGTATTTATTTGTGATGGTCTTTTGTTGTTTTGCATCATTAAAATAAGTCAAAACCCACCCACTACCAAATGGCAGCTATTGCAGTGTAAGGTTTGCAGAGAACAGCCTTTGCTTGTGGTTTCCTGTTGTTGTTGTTCATATGATGATGATATTCTAATAATTGTGTTTCTTACTGTCACTTCACTGCTGGAACAAAGGAAAAAAAGGCAGACAAAGACCAAAAAACAACCCCCCAACTGCTGACTCACTCTTTGCTTGTGTTTGTTACTGTGAATTGGAGATTAATAACGTTGGACAATTCCTTAAGCAAAGCCTGAGGAATTAACAACAGCCATGAAATTACTGGAAACCAAAGCCAACAGCCCTCCTGAAGCTCAGCCCTGGCTGAAGTGCAGTTTGGGGGTTGTTTGGAATGAAGGTCTTGAGGCTGTTGTTAAAGGTAGATCAAAACTGCACACACAAGGCATGTGCAGGGGAAGCCTTTTCTTAATCCTTTCATTTACACATCATATGTAATAGATTGGGAGGGTTTTTTTCCTGTGTGTCCATGTGCATGACCAATATTCATGCAAAGTGCTGGGGAAATGCTGATCTCAGAGGAGGGGAGTGACTCTGCCATTGAGGCACAGCAGGATGTATGTTTGTCAGAGCCTGCTCCTATCTGTCAGCTGGAGATCCAAAGACACCCTTCACTGATTTGAGTGAGGAGAGGATCAGACCTGTGTCTAAAAACAGAGGAGAAATCACAATTTGCAGCTGTGATTTGCTCTGGAAGGGCAAGCAGAGTGGTGCTGCTGGCACTTAGCCAAAGCCTCTGGATGCAGAATGGGATCCCCTTCGCTTCCTCCATCACCAGATGGGATGATTTCTCAAGGATAGTTCATCCTTGTGCACAGGTCTGAGCCCAGCTGGGGTGACAGTTCTCCTGTCTGGTTTACCAGTGCAAACACAGCCCTGACAGCCACAGGAAACTGAAACGTGCTGAGCTGAGGGTGCATTTGTCTGTGATTCATCTCAAACCCTGCAGGTAGGACGGGGCTGGTGCCCATCCTGGTCCAGGTCCAACATGGGATGGTGGCCCAGAGACAGCAGATTGCTTTGGAGTCAGTGTGCAGCAAACATAGGCAAAGTTCAACTCAAGGAGGAGGCAAAGGTCCAAAGAAGCTGCTTGTCTGTCTTTTCCTAGTGTTCCATGTCATCAGCTTTCTGCCCCTTTTCTCCTCACCCTGCAATGCTCAGGAGCCCTACAGACCCTGGTGCTTCTCCAAGCTGGTTGAGGTGGCAGAGGCCAAGCTGGGCATTGCAGTATCCCAGCTGTCTGGCTCACATGGAGAGCAATCTCCTTGCCCATCTTTTGGGGTGTGTTCTCTCCTCCAGTGCCACAGAGATGTCAGGCTTGGGCAGGGGATCTCACTCCCTGGCAGGTTCATCTCACTGTACCAGCCCATCACCTCTATTCCCATCCACAGCAGCATTTTGGTGTGAGCCCTTCCTACTTCATCTACCTCTTTCCTGAATGACCACAGTGATGTTAAATGTTCCTCAGCCTTTTGCTTCTTAAGGATGACTTTTCACAACAGCTTTGGCATTTCTGCTCTGCCTGCAAATGTGCAGACAAGTGTTTTTACACCTTCTATATACTGTTTGGTCTTGTTTCAGGTGAGATCATGTCTTGTCCTATTCCTCACCATTCCTTGACTCTGCTGCTTCTTTCCTGATACACATTAGAGCCACATCAGTTCAGAAAGAGCTCCCACAGTGGAGCTTTTCAGACAGGGATTGGCTTTGTTTGTCTGTGTATTGGCACTTGGATGAAGGTCACAGAACATCCACGGTGCTGGTAAGAAGTTTCCACTTTTTAAACTGTGAAAAATAGATGCAGAGGGAAGATCTCTCCATTTGCTTTTCTTCCTGATAATTGCTTTGACAAAATCAGTGTTCAAAGGTTTGAAATTTCAGGTTCTGTTGGCTCAGGAAGCTCAGAAACCTCATGCACAGGTTGAGTTCTCTTCCCTTCTCACAGGCTGACCTTTCTGCACACCTTCCCCCTCAGAAAGCTTCAAGAATCAGTGACAAGAGTGATCAGCCCATCCCTTAACTCATCAGAATCTCTCACTACAACCAGTGACTCTTTCACCTGAGGTTAGGACTGCATGAAATGAGAGAAAGCACTTTAAGAGTTGACCTCTAAGGGAGAGGTTGTACAAACCTGTGAAGTCTTTTAATGTGCAACATTGCCCCTCGTGTTCCCCTCCTGTTGGTGCCCATGAGTTTGCTGGTCACCAATCTGTGCCTTGCCATGGGAAGTCATGCCTGCTTCACATCCTCTCTTTCCAGCCTGGTCTGAATTGTTTCAGCTGTAACAGGAAGCCAAATGGAGACAGAAAGTTGGGTCAGTGTTTTCCAGACTGGTGGATAACAGCTTCTCAGTCCCAAACTGGAACTAGACTGATGGCTGCAAGTTGTAAACTGCTCAGCAAGTGAGGAGGCTTTGTCTGAAGGCCATGGGCAGGTTCATGTAGGTCTTCACCGTGCCAGCTCCCAGCTGACAGCACTTGCTAGGGAAGAGGTCAAGTTGCACCCTCAGGCAGGTCTGGGAAAATCATCTGTTTTCAACAAGCTTCAGCTTTGCTGTTTGATTTTGTGGTGTTAGTATTGTTTTTACTGCCATTGCTGCTGGGCTGCAGCGTTCTGAGAGCAGGCACAGGACATGTGTGATATCCTTGCCCAGCTACAGAGCCCTTCAAGCATCCAGTGTGAGTGTTCAGGCAAAGCAGATTTTATACCCCATCCCTCTAGGATGTCTTGGAATGAGAAAAGTACTGAGTTGTAAAGGAAATGGGTCTGTGAAAGGCCCTGTAAATAAATCCCCATCATGATTGGCCATGGCTGTCTGGATTTGCCTGGAAAACATTGTAGTTCATAAGTTGCATAAGTAAAATAAAGGCCATCTGCAGACAGTCCTTGGAAGGCATTCTGTCTTTGTCCATGGAAGTGAAAGGCTGAACCTGCCAGACAGCAAAGACTTGTAATATGCAAAGGGGCTCCTGATCAAGATCCTCCTTTAATTGGTGCTAATAGACATCTTCACTGGCTGCTCTTTGGTCTGCAGGAGGTTGTGGAGATTTTAGAGCAGATGTTTTCTACTGAGGGTGCAGCAGTTGAAGCTGGGACTGAGACATGCTGTTTGGCAGAGCTGGCAAACTCCGTGCAGCTACATCCCTGTAGCATTAGGCTGATGGTGGATCAACTGGTTTAGATCTTTGAGGCTACATGTCCTTAGGGGGCAGAGAAGGGACACCATCAGGGTGGACACCCCCACCCTGTATGTCAACCCCAAATTCAAGTTGGTTGGATTCCTTCTCCAACACTTCCTCTTCTTCCAAACTGGCCCTACAAAGCAACCCTCAAAAGCTTCCCTAAAGAACACAGTTGAGCATTTCATTTTCCATTTCCCAGGGTTTCTCCATGGCTAGAAACCAATCTCAACTCTCAGTCTCGATGCAGAGCCTCAGGATGGGAACGTGACTTGCTGAGATCAGTGCCCTGGTCTTGCCATGCCCATCACATTGGGTTCAGAGCCCAGGTACCCTGGCAGAGGTGGCAGTTCACTCTGTCAAAAAGGTGTTTTTGTCTTGATGAGGTTGTGAAAGGGCACAGAGAGCAAGGAGGCTGGTCTTTACACCATACTCAAGAAGGATTATGAACGATGACATAGTAATGATAAGGTTTCCTTGCTTTATTCCATCAGGCTCTGCTGAGTTCCTTGCTGGGGTCTGGGCAGTGTCTGGCTTTCTGGTTTCACCAAGGAGATCCCTGTGGTGAGCAGAACAGCTGCAATGAGCAGCCAGAGCCATGCAAAGGCTGGCTCTAGGGCAGGACAGTTAGAAACGGACCTGAAGCTGGTTTTCTGTTCTCTGGCAGAAGGCAGGAGCTACTCCACTGAAGTTAATTAAGTCAATCCAGTGCCAAGGCAAAGCAGATCAGAATCTGGAGCACAGTTCAGGGCTCGTGTACAATTTGCATAATGGAGTTAAAATAAAGCTTCCAGCTCCAGAAACACTCTGCTGAGAATTACTCTGCTTGCTGCTTGTGATTAAATAAAAGGACACCCAGCTGTCACAGAAACCAATTCTGCTTTATCTGTCCTTGTTCAGACCAGCCTGCTCTCCCCACTGCCACACACTGTGGTCACTCAGCCACACTCAGCTCTTTCAATTGGAAAGGGTTTTTCTTAGCCCCTCCTTTCTTTTCTTGCCCATTCCACTTGCATGTGAAGCCAGATCCTCCAAGCTTTCATGCTTCCTTCCAGCTTTAAGCTAACCCAGCAACAGACTAAGATAATACCCACATGTTTGCCAGGACTTTGGGAGGCAAGTGGGGAAAAGAATGTCACAGGGGAGCATGAAAAGAAATGATAAACAAGGTTCCTCTGAAGCCTTTCCCACGGACCAGGGCCAGGTTTGCAAACAGCATTTCATCCTCCAACTGAACTCGCTCATGTTTTGCTCATAGAAGATCTCAAGCCACTGATCTTCAAAGCCACACGACCTGCAAAGCTCACACAGTGTCTTTCCACCGTCTCAGAGGGCTTGGAGTCACACCTGGCGTGCTGCTGTTAAATATTAGCACTTAAGTTTGGTTTTATACCCTGATCTGCTTGTTTGGCTCCTGCATCCTTCTCCAGTTGGGTCCATCAGTGGTGTTTCAGAGTACACTTGCAGGACTGTGCCTCGAGCTGCCTTTGTGGCTGTGGCACCCATCTGGGGCCATCTCCTCTCTGAGCATGTCTCTTGGTGGTGAACAGTACTGACAGGCAGCCATGCTGCTTTGGAAGGGAACCAAAGGCAGTGTTTGCAAGGACATAGTGCAACAAGCTTTGTCCTAGCCCAGAAGGGATTTGCAAAGCAGGGTAGGAAGTCAGCTCAGACTCTGGCAGAGGGCAGGAACAAGGGAAAATGTGTGGAAGAGCTGACCCAGATGATCATAAGCAATTAGGAAGTCTTATAAATCTGGCTTCTTTTCAGGCAGACCTCCCTATCCATCAGAGATCTCACAGAGGTAGATTATTGCACAATTGCACTCCCTCCTAAACAGGAGATGTCTTAAAGAGGGGGGTGAGTAACAAAGGCAGTACAACTTTCTCTTTCTCTTCCTCCCCACTGGCACTTTTCTCTCCTTTTTTCACCTGAAAAAGAAAGGAGATGGAGGGTACATTAGAACAACCTCACCATGAGAACCTGGAGTTCAGACCCATTCTTCCACAGAATAACTTCTCCCTGTGACCATACCAATTGCTTTCCCAGCACATTCATCAAGGAATCTGATGGTGTTTGATTGTTTTCCTTGGGCTGAGGGTTAATGACTGTGGTGTGGTGTGCAATAACACAAATGTGCTGGCATCCATTTGGGGTGAATTAACACCCAAATGCCTGTTGCTTTCCATGGAGTGGGTTTCACCCATAAATTCTGGAGAGGAAAAGGGTTGTGATTCAAACAAATCACCTCCTCTTCTCCTGAAACTTTACTTGCCACTCACCTTGCAGAGTGTGTGTTTGCTTTAGATCAACAGTACTACAAGAGCAGAGAGCAGGCATCAAGAGGTAGAAGATGGTCTGAGTGAAATGCTTCCTGAGTGACAGCATTAGGCTTTTGTGATGGTATCAGCTTCTACATGTAGGGATTTGGGACATGAAGGATATTTGGCCAGAAAAAGGCAGGGGATTAAAATGTTTGAGATGGATGGGATTAGTGTGCATTGGCTTCCCAAAAATGCCTGAGCCTACATCCTCTGGAACAGAGATACAATACCCACTTGAAAGACTGCCTAAAATGAAGGGTGTTCTCCAAACAGGCAGAGCTCAGGTACCTAAAACAGGAGACAAAGCTGTGACTTCACCAGAGAAGCAGCATCTATTTAAACCAGAGCATTACAACAGGCAAGAGCCTTTCTAAGTATAGGGCTGGCTGCTCCTTGCCAGGCCAAGCTTTTACCTGTCTAAATCAATCATTCTTCCTGGAGAGCTGCAGGAAAGCATGAGCAAGAGGACTTCTGTTGTTAGAGGGGAGATGGTTTAAAGGACAGACTGCATGAGGCAGAGCTGGTGGGAGGGGAAAGTCAGTTGGTGGCAGAAGGGGAAGGATAGGCATAGCTAGGCACCATCAGCCAAACCCATTCCTTTGGTCCACCCCATCATTCAGGAGCACTATGTCAACCTCCTGCCACCTGCATGAGCTGGGGCATGCACAGAGGTGACAGACCTGCTGCTAAAACTCATTGCTTGGTCTCAACGTGGTGATCACCAGGAGGGATGGGGTCTGGCCGTAGGAAAAGGGACTCAGCCATTGCCATCAGTTTGCCAGGCTGGGGAAATCTGTTTTCAGGATATTGGCTCCTTTCTTACAGTCTTGAGCAGGAGGGAAAGGAGCTGGAGTGTGTTCTTCCCTCTCCAACACCAGGCTTTCACTGAAGTGGTTTCTTAAAGACCTTGTTTCACTTCAAGAGAGGGACAAAAGGGCAAAAGCTGTGGTTTTGTTCCTCTGTCTTACAGGGGTTTGCCCTGTGTGTGTGGCATCAGGCAGGCACTGGACTCACATTCCTCCCCTTCTGCTTTCTGCATGGACCAAAGTACTGAGTGGGAAATGACAAACCACAGCTGTATGTAAAAGGGAATTCCAATAAAAGCAAAGCGTTACTGATTCTCATCGAGCAGTTCTGCCGTGTCTTTTGCTGCCTGTGGGACTCAGAGCCTCCAAACAATGCCTTCAGGGGCACCCTTGGGTTAGCTCTTCCTCTGGGTTGATGAGGCAGGAGCTCCATGAGCTCCTCCCAATCGTTAAAGATACAGAAAGATGGGAGTGAGCTGTGGCTCTGGAAACCCTTTGGGAAGATCTTGCACTGGGTGGCTTAAATACCTCAGTTTGTGTTTTTCAGGAGCTGGTCAGCTCCTGACAGGAGGCTGTAGTGAGGTGTGGGTTGGTCTCTTCTCAAGTAATGAGTGACAGGACAAGAGGAACTGGGCTGGAGTTGCCCCAGGGGAGGCTGAGGCTGGAGCTGAGGCAGAACTGTTTCCCTGAGAGGGGTGTCAGCCCTGTGCCAGGCTGCCCAGGGAGCTGGGGCAGTGCCCAGCCCTGGAGGGGTCCCAAAGCCATGGGTGCTGTGGGTCAGTTGTGTCTGTGGCAGGGTGAGGGCAGGGGTTGCACTCAATGATCTTAAAGATCTTTTCCAACCAAACCATTCCATGTTTCTAAGTAAGAAAGTTGATTTACTGAAGCTGAAATGTGTCTTCTCCTCACAGAGTTTTGTCATTGCAATTTCTGTTGATGCAAACTGTGCTTTGCAGAGGGGGAAGAACTGGGCAAGAGAGCTCCTTGCCTGACCATTTAGCCCATCACCCCCTCTCTGTGGGCTGTGTTCCACCACCACTGCAGCACTCCCATCCCAGCAGCGTTTCCAGCAAAGCCAGCCAAGGACTAGGGGTGGACAGAAGGAGTGAAGAATTTCTGCTCTTTTAAAGGAAGAAGCTTTGAATGATGGGCTTAATCTCAATAAGCAGCCAGGTCCCAGCAGCAAGGAGTGGGAACACTGCTGCCCAAAGGCACAGGTACTTGCTCCAGATGGAGCTCCACAGGTCTTGGCTGATAATGAGGTGGGCTATCTTATAGATTGAGTGTCTTGATCTGACTTCAATATCAACATCCTATAACATCCAGGAGAGAGAACAATCACACTGCAGGTGTTCAGCCTTACAGAGCTCCTCACCCCTATGCCAGGGAGGTTTTTATGGTTCCACTTTGGTGTGGGACAGGAGCAGATCTCCCTCCCATTCCCACTCCCGTTGTTTACACACAAGCAAGCTTCACTCACGGGTTCTAACCTGGATCAGGCTGCAGATAGGCTGACTACAGCCCAAATCTTTGCTTTCAGTCAGGTTTTCTTTCACCTGAATGGAAAGGACCAGGACAGAGGACACTGCAATTCACCTACCTCCAGGTGTGCCTCAGTGATTTCAGACCAAATACATGATGGTAAATGACCAACCAAACGGATACCAGTTGCTTGGATGATGCAGTTCAGTAAGTTTGAGCCTTCCCCTCATCTCACATTAAGGCTGTTTCCCCACATCATTTGCCCTGGAGTAAAAAGATACATGGCATCTCTCTGGCCCTGGCCCTGGCCCTAAACATCAGCTGGAGACTGCAGAACAAAAACAAAGCAGTGCTAAAAACCAAATTGGACAAATCACCTTGTTCTCTCTCCCTAGTTGCAAAGCCCAGTGCTTTCCAGCTCCATTCTTCTCACGTGGTGGCAGTGGCTATTTTGAAGGATGCTCTCATGCCACCTGACACTCTCAGGGTATCAGTGTCACGAGGAGTGCCTCGTTCCATTCACAGCTGTGTGATGCCTTCATCCAGCATGGCAATCCACAGACAATGCAGGGGTGGTTCCCTGGAGCACTGCCCTGGCAAGGAGAGAAGGCTGGAACTGGGCACGAGAAAATGCTGCTCCTCCTGAGCATGAAATGCAATTACAGTAAAACCTGACTGGTGGAGACCTCTACAGAATGCCATCCCCACTGGCCATGGCAGTGTGACAGGAGGAGCTGAACTCAATGATCTTAAAGGTCTTTTCCAACCAAAATGGTTCTATGATCACCAACCAGAGAAAATGTGACTTTCTGCTCCATCCCATTCCAGGGTAGCTTGGGTTCCTATGATGGGCCATTCATGGGCATGAGGAGCAGGGATGTTGGCAGCTCTTCTGTTGCTCATATGGGGGATGTCTCATTAGGCAGAATCATTTTGCCTGTGCAGCAGAACAGAAGATGACCAGCACAGCAGGGAGTTTTCCTGCAATGGACTTGTGGTGCACAGAGCTGGCAGAACAAAGGTGGGCTGGGTGCACTCTGCCTGGAGCTGAGCTGAGCCAGAAATGGAACCCTTGCCCAATGGGCACCTAAGAATATCCCTGAGCCCTTCTATCCATGCTGCCAGAAGTCTCACTATTAAGATGCTTTCTCTCCAACTCTTTTCTGCACTTTGAGCCAAGAGTTCAACCCAAGCAGGGGCAGATGAGAGGTGCCTTCAGGTGCAACCTAGGTGAACCTGGAAAGGGAGGTAGTGATACTCAAAGACAGAGACAAGCCAGATCTAAACTGACTAGAAACATGCATATTTTTTCTCCCCATGAGAAAGAGAAGGCTGTTTGTAGCTGGCTGAGCATTTGGCAGTTCCAAATCTCTTCAATTTTCCCTCGAAGAACAAAACCTTGGTGAGTTTTCCACTTCTCCGTGCTCCAGTGAATGCCACAGAGATTAACAAGTCACATTATCCAAACTGGAGCACCTTCATCTGCCCATGGAAAACAGAGCACAGCTAAGCAGCCAAGCTCTGAGCAAGAAAAAGACATTCAATCCAAACTATGTCTGTTTGGAAGCAATACCCCCTTGGAGATGAGGAGGATTGATATCTGCCAAAGCACTAACAGATGTTCTTTGTATGCAGTAGTGTATGAATTCTCTGTAGGAGGAACAATGGGAGCTGATTTCTCTGAAGCAGCAGGTATATTGCAAACCAGGTTCCAAGCTGTTGTGTGTGTGTGTGTGTCTGGTGAGGGAGGATGGCTTCCTTGAGGGCTGAATTGTGGCCACTGATGCAGTAGGATGTGAGCCAACTAGGCTTCTCCCTGAGCCTATCTGGAGTGCATCTATCAGTTCCAGCATCAAAATAGCTCATGTAATACTTGTTGAATGTGCTTTATGGCCTGCTTGGGATATAGCAAAGCAGTGAGAACACCATTATAAAGCAGGAAGACGTAAGTCTGATCTTTAAAGGCTGCCCACTCCTACTTGATGCACAGGTCTGATTGGTTTGAGAAGAAGTTACATGGAAGGTCTCTTCCAACCTTAAGATTCAAGGTTGATTGCTGCAATGTTCCTGTGCGTCGTTTTTACTGCAGTCCTTCCTCTCTCCTGAAGGAATAAGCAATCCAGGAGGGATTCTTAGCCCACCAAAAGTTAAACAGACCCATCCTCATTAACCTTTCTGAAGGAACCAGAGCACCATGAAATCCAGAGACAGTGAAATCTCTGATGAACTGAACTGACCCTTGTGAGGGTCAAGATCTGAAAGATCATCTAGAACACGAGATCCCTAATGGATGGAGAGCCCAGGAACAGGAAAGAAGTCCTTCTACTGAAAACACATGAGAGACCAATATTCCAAACACAAAAGAGGGAGCTATGGCTGAATGGGAGAGAAATCAGTGACCTGCAAACTCAACTCACCCTCATGGGTTGGCTCCTACCTATTTGGTTCCTACCTCACACTTGTAAGCACACTGGGAGTTTGGTTAGAAGACAACATCCTCAGGGAAAGGTCTGAAGGAATTTGAGGTGGTAGCAAGAAAGATTTAGCTCATACATAGAGTAAAATCTCTGTGAGAGTCCTGGAAGCACTATAGCACTGAGGTGAGATGGAGTAGGAGAAAGCATGCAGAGGAACTGAGTGAATAAAGGACCAGAGTGAGTTCACTGGGACAAGAAATGGTGTTAGTGAACAGGAGCTTCTCCAAAATGCCAGGTATTACTTATTCACTCAGTCTAAGCCTGAGAAAAACCTTGTTTAAATCACACACAAAGGCATGGGCAGAGCCTGTGTGCAAGTGTATCAGCAGAAAGCCACTGAGCTCCAAGGGATGATGTTGACCTGCACAACACAACCTGAGTTGGTAGGGAGATACTTAGGCTACCAGAGAGCATGAGGTGTGGGAAAAGAGGTAGAAAATACCTGTGGCACGAAGGAAGGTCCTTGCTGGTGAATGGAATCACGGTAAAGGGAATTAAAGGGAAGTCTTGCTGAAACACCCTCAGAAAGGTTTTCCTTTGTAGAATCATAGAATCATTATGGCTGGAAAAGACCTTTAAGACCACAGAGTCCAACCCCTCACCTCACACTGCCAAGCCCATCACTAAACGAAATCAGATCCCTCAGCACCACATCTATGTGCCTTTTATATATCTCCAGGGATGGGGACTCCACCCCCACCCTGGGCAGCCCCTTCTGATGTTAACATCCCTCTTGGTAAAGCAGTTCTCATGTTTCTCTAGACCTGCTTCCTAGGGACACAACTGGACTAGGCATGGTCTGAAATTCCATCACCTTCTATTTTCAAGCTGCACTTTCATAGTGATGTTTGAGCTCCTGCTGTTTTAGTACTGGGAGAGGCAGGTGCAGCTCTCCCATGAGCTCCTCCACACCAATGGTCTTCACCACATGCTCCAAGTCATTCCCTTCCCTAACAAAACCCCAGATCTTATCCTCCCTCTCCTGCATGAATGCAAGGTGGTTGTACAGCTGCCTGCTCTACATGGGGGAGTGGCTGGAGAAATAAGCAGCAGATGACCTTTTTGTACTAATTGTACTGTCCAGGAGCTGATATTTCATTCTTGAATTGCTATTCTTCTTGTTCTTCCAACATTAAACAGTGCCATATCTGGATGCTGATGCTGTCTGTACTTCCCTGATCTATGGAAAGCATTTGCTTTCCCAAATGGGGGGTTGCTGCTGTTTCTGGTTACTCACAGCAGAACAGGAATGACTGCCACGAGTGATGCTCTGCAAATGCAGAAGGGAAGTCTGGGGCAGGGGACATTGGACCACAGAATCCAGAGGATCTTCAGGGTTGCTGTAGGTAACCCTGGTATGTAAATTCCCTCCCAGGCTCATCAAATATTGCCTGACAATGAGCTGGCTTGCCTGTGCTCTCAACTGCATCAACAACCCAAAGCCTGTAAAACACGACACCCTGTTTCGCTTTTGGGAAGGGGAAGATCATGTTGTGTGTGACTTCAGGTTAGGCTTGAGCCATGTGCAGTTTTTTCCTCCACAGCCACGAAGAGTGGAAATCTAATTTTTGGTTTGGAAAGCAAGCTGGCTTCTCTGGTAACCACAAGCCTGTAGGAATGGAGTCCTGAGAGGAAAATGCCAGCTCTTGAGAAAGCTGCAATAGACACACAGGAACCAGCAACGTCATTTGGAGGTGGGGGGCAAGAGTTATTGGGGAGAGTGTCTGGCAATAAAAAAAGCTGGAGGAAAAGAAGATATGAGCCTAATCCAGTGGAATCCATCCAATCCAACACAATCTTGTTGAGCACTCTGCACATTCTCCTGTTCAGCTGCTGTCTCATGCCACCGAGTCCTAAACTGCACAGTGAGGAAAACACATCTCTGCTGCACTCTGAATTGTTTCCCTAGCAAAAAGTATCTGGGGGTTTGGGGGAATGAGGTCTTATGTTTCTGCAAAGAAATCCAAAGTTAAACATCTGGAATGCTGCAAAATGCTTGCTGGAAATGTATCTTCCCCTCTTGCTAATTACCACGGCGTGCAGAGGTTTGGCTTTCTCTTGGATTTAGCTCAGTTCTGCCTTGTTCCTCCACCAGCATCTTCCCTGATCTTGTTATGGGTTTGAGGTAAAAGCAATTTCATAAACCTTCACACGCATCTGAGTGGGGTTTTTTCTTTGCATTCAGCCTAAAAAGCAGAAAATGACCCCAAATTCATTCCACACTGACAAAAGCCCACTGGGCTGCAGTGGTGGGAAGAGCTGCTTTATCTCAAGCATTTCCCCAAAACTCATTGGCTGGTTGAGGGGGGTTAAGTAGCAATGTAAGATTCCAGGAGATGTATACTTTGATGCTAAGTCATCCCCCTTTGACACCACTGGAAACTGTAGATAGGATGGAGAAACAGGGGGCTGGGCTGGATGATGTGTAAAGGTCCCTTCCTACCCCTGCCATTCTGTGATTCCCAATACAGAGATACTGGGATGAGTAGCAGTCCCCACTACTTCATCTCAAACTGGAAACAACAGTTCAGGCTCAGGCAGAAGTAACCAAGAGGACACAATAGCAGAGTGTCAAGACTGGAAGTAGTTTAGTATAGATTTGGTCACATTCCTGTACAATGAGTTAAGCTAGAAGAGACCTCCAGGGGCCATCTGGTCCAACAGCCCTCTCCACAGCCTGCCTTTGAGCTTGGTGAAGACTGAATGCCACTGAGGTGTGCAGCCTTGCAGACTAGTAGCATGTTTTATAATACCACCCACTGACAGATCCAAGCCACAGAGAGAGAGATCTTTCAGCTTTCCTGAATGCATCCAGCTTGGCTTCAGGGGTTAATGAAAGTCAGATGAAGATGCCAGCCCTTTCACTGTGCTGCTGGCTGGGAGATCCTGGGGAGCATCCCAAAAGAGGCCACTTCTGCAAGATGCAAAAATCTGGAAGCAACTGCAAGGCCCACTGGCTGGCAAAAAGCATTTTGATCAGAAGACAAGGCTTGTGTTTCTTCCAGTCCCCAAACTGATCACAGGGAGCACACTCAGTGGAAAGCCAGGATGACTTGTAACAGAGGTTCATGATTGTTACTCTAAGTACAGCATCAAACTCTCTGTGACTCTGAATCAGTGCAACCCTGGGAGCTTCAGCTGCAGAACTGGCTCACAGGTTGGAATAAGACTCTATGCTCTGGAAGATTCATTGTTGTCAGAGCCAATGTGGCAGAGTCAGTGCAGAGGTGACTGTGAAACTGGGAGGACAACGGCACACACGAGGTCACATTGGAAGATCTTATTAGCCCATCTTGCTTTAAGCCCTGCAAGAGACTGTTTGGTGCTTCTTGTTATGGAGAAACAACACTACTTCTTTCTTTGCTCCCTGCCCTGACAACTCTTTTACACCAGGTGATAAACAACCAGCCTTCATTACCGTTTGATTGCATTACCCTTTGGATCAAACCCAATTATACAGGCATCTTCCTTCTCCAAACATCTCTGATTAGTTTATATCCTCTGAAATTATTCATTTCCTCAACTAACCTCCTCTGCCCTGGTACACAATATACATTTACATACATCTGCAGCCTCATTAGCTTGCACAGGCCAAAGATACCTGTCCACTCTCCAGGTCTGAGCAGATGCCAAGAGGTTGCTCTCTGCAGCAAAGTGAAGTGGTTTTGTCATCATTCTCAAGGCTTTCTATACCCAAATCTCTTTCTAAACAGCTCTGTGCTTTTGCTAATGAGGGCATTTCCCTCATTTTCATCAAGCTTGTTCCATGGAGGAGATTTCCCAAGCCCTGGAAGCAGTTAAAGACCCAACATTAAGTGCAGCAAAATCAGCCAAAGGTGTAATTTTGTCTGTGCTGATCAAAACAGCAGGCTGGGACTCAGCACATCTTCCCTTGTGTAACCTGTAGCCACCCTGTAAGGCAATGTCTGATGTCTGCAGCAAAGCACTCTGCAGACAGCCAATGGAAAGTGCCACAGAAGAGCAGAACAGCTTAAGGATGGATGTAGGAAGCTTAATAATATCTCAGCTTATCAGAGCCAAGAATAACACTCCTTTTTTTCCTCAAAGAGGGGAATTCTAATGCTCTTTCATTATAAAATATATCTGAGGGGGGAGGGAAAGAAAGAATCAATTAGATGACTCTGTGTACTTGGGGATTTTCCAGATAAAGAGCTGAGACAACTATTCAGAGCAAATGAAGAGCCAATTAATGTCTAATTTGCTGGTATCGTTTAGCAAGCCCTGCTGGGCACCTGCAGGATGCTGTTGCAAGGGAAGCCAGGGACTGGTTCTCATGGATTAAGCACATTGACTTTCCTTTGTCTCAACCTCATGCATTTTGCATTACTCCACGGGAGGAAAGATCACGGGTTCATGTCCCTGCCTTCACCTTGAAGTTATGAACAACCTCTTCATCTGTCAAGAGGCAAAGGAGAAGAGGTCTGTTTGTTAGGTATGGTCAGTCTCCCACTGAGACCCTGGGATTCTTCCTGAGGTGAAATTCTGCCTTGCACATAGAGCCAGACAGAGGAAAGTCATAGAATCACAGAATGGTAGGGCTGGGAGGGACCTTTAGAGATCATCCAGTCCAAATCACTCACAGAAGCAGGTCAATCTAGATCAGGTCACATAGGAACATGTCCAGGTGGGTCTTGAAGACCTCATTCTACTTTCCTCACAGCCAGGGGGTAGGTCCCTGGCACATTTGTCATCTCCATCCCTCTCCATCATATCTCCATTAGGATGTTGTGTCTATCAATGTTTATACACGTCTATCAGCTCCAAGATAGCCCTTCTGCCCAAGCCCATCTGCTCTCCACATGCTGTTTGTTCTTCAAGCCATGAAAGTGTTATCTGTTAATTGAATAATTGCTCTTTTCTTTCTGTCCTAAAGTCCCAGGAGTAGCTTGGATCCTTCATGTTCTCCCACACACTGTATGAACCCAGGGAAGGAAAACACCACTACTCCCAGAGAGGCTGAGCTCCAATAGCCCAAGGCACTGGTGACAATGGAATCATAGAACCATTTCTATTAGAAAAGAACTTGATCATCAAGTCCAACCTCACTCTGCCAAGGCCACCACTAACCCATGGCCCTCAGCACCTCAGCTCCAAAGCTTTGCAATATCTCCAGAGATGGGGACTCCCCCACCTCCCCATCAGCCTGTTCCAACCTTTAACAACCCACTCAATGAAAAAGTTCCTCCCAATCTGCATCCAAACTTCACCTGATGCAACCTGAGGCTGTTTCCTCTTCTCCTATCACTCATTACTTTGTTAGATCCCAGTTGTATCTTCAGAGTAAAAATGTGCCTTAAACTTGAACAGAAGCTATTTGATGTAAAAGCTTCGTGGAGGAAATGATTTGGATGCTTTGCCTGAGGGTGCTGTGTCCAGTCTCAGGCAACTTCACCTCATGCATTGTGAAGTGAAAAGCAACACACAATCACAGAATGGTGGCATTGCTGAGATCCCCCTGGGCTCAGGCTTCTCTCCTCCAGGCTCAACAGCCCCAGTTCCCGCAGCCTTTCCTCCTCACACACATGCTCCATCCCCTCAGCACCCTGGGAGCCCTCCCTGGCCTCTCTGCAGCAGTTCCCTGTCTCTCTGCAGCTGGGGAGCCCAGCACTGGGCACAGGGCTCCAGCTGAGGCCTCACCTTTGTTCAGAACATGCTGCCATTTCTGTAACAAGCTCACCAATGCAGCACACTGCACCTCTGCTAGAAACAAATGCACGTGCAGAAGTGTTTGTGAGGGAGAGTGGAGGCTTTCCCATTAGATAAAAGCAACCCTCAATGTACAAACAGACTAATTTAAGAATGAGCTCCTTCCCTGCAATTAGCCCCCCCCTAAAAAAGTGCTTTTCAAAACAAAAAGGAAGAACAAAGCCACTTGCATTCACCACTTGTGTAATTGGGAGCCTTCTGTCAGTGCAGGCTGGCTTGATGCTGTGCATTCCAGATCTAAGGCTTCTGATTGTCTGCAATCACATACAGTGACTTGATTAGATGTGAGGCAGACCCAGTCATCCACTGGAATCACAGCTTCCATGATTCACAGGGTTCAAATGAGTGTTACAAGTGAAACAGTGTTAGTCACTTCAGACTAGATACCCAGGGCAGGAAAAACTGACCAAGTCACCTTGACTTTAGTGAAGCTGCACTGGTTTATACTGGGCTGAGGACTCAGTACCAGTGTGACAGCATGAGTAAAGACCAGGGGCTGTTTGGACTGTGGTGTTTAGCCTCTGCCTCTCTCAAATTTGCCTCATTGTTTACTATCAGAGTGATATCATTAAGATTATTGGATTATGAGATAAAGCCCTCTCTTGCAATGAGCTGTAGCAGCTAAGCCACATGTCTGTGGGGATTAAATGAGTGTGCTGAGTCACAGATCTGCATTTGAGCATCCAGACCATCACAGAGACCATTATGAGATCTCCTTTAACCTCCCCATTGATTTAAGATTTGTTGTTCTTTAGTCATGCCACTCATGAGACAAAAAAAAAAAGGCCACAGAGGGAAACCCAAGGTCTATAAGCAACACATTTCCATGACTAAACCTCAGCCACTGTCACTGGAGGCAGCTCAGCTTGTGGTGGGACTTAGTTTGGTCTGGTGACACTCACACGGAGTGTGTGTCTCATTTACCCCATGAATTCCCCTGCACTTGCTGTCTAAATATCTCCAGAGGGTAATTCAGGGTGGAAAACTAGCATTCATGTTCTGGTTTGTCTCCTGGAGAGTCCTACCTGTCTGTCCAGATGATGCCCTTCTGAAAACAAGGAGCCTGGTCTGGGACTGGTGGAATAAATGGGCATTTCTACAGCTGTGTCATCCTCATCCCATCTGCTGCTGAAAGGCAAACACCTCTGGAGGGAGAGAAATACCACTGGTCCCATCATCCACAACCAGCTTCCCTCAGGACTTTGAGTTGGGGGAGCAAAGGGAAGCCACAAGCTGTGAAATACTGACCAAAAATACGAGGGGAAATTGCACTCAAGGGGGGAAAGAGAACTCCTGCTTGCAGATGGACTTGCTGGAATAAATGAGCTGGGGAAATTTAGCCTTTCCTGTACCCTGTTTCTGCTGATGAGACATTCACACTCCTTCCATTTGCACTTTAGGGGTGTGCTTTCTGGATTCAGTCAGTTTCTGGAGGGCTTTTGTCGTGGGGTTCTTTAGCTCTTTGTGTTTACAGGGAGGATAAGGTGTGCCACTCTTAGTCAAAGGGCCTTTTCTGTCTCATGCACATTGCTTTCCCAACAGTAAGGAAAGGAAGGACCAACCAGCCCACAAGCTCCAGCAGTCCCTCCTGGCGCAAGCAAAAGCACCCACCATCCGTTACAAAACTGATTGCTCTCCCTCTGACAAGTGGCCACAAGCTCTCCTTGGTTGTTTCTCCATGAACTTGTTCCAAAACATCCATTTTCCACCTTTTAGAGACCTTCTAACTCCCCCTCTGAATTGCTCCATGCTCAGTTTATCTTCATTTGCCTTGTTTTGACATCATCCTCGAGCTTCAATAACTCTTTTTCCTCACTGACCTCTGTATTAGAAACCACAGCAGTTCTTTACCCACTCTGCTCTGGTTTTGCTACTCAAAACTGATGTCTTCTGTGGTTTTGACCTCTCCTCTCTTACCATATTGTCAGCTCTGTGCACTGTTCCCACATCAAAGGCATCTTCCCTGACCACGGAAGACAATGAGGACAGGACACACTTCATTCTCATGTCATCAGCAGATGGAAACAGTCCAACAATTACTGGATTATGCAAATTGCCTCAAAACCTCTGAGGAGCAGACAGAAAAGGGTCCACCTCAGCCTTTCACATCCCACTGTCGTCACACAAAGCATCAGAGGTGGTCTGACCACGCTGAGCCTGAGCTATGGCCCAGCAGAAGGACTCCAAACCACAGCTCAGGCCAGGGGGCACTTCTTCAGAGCTCACCATCTACACCTGAGTGGAAAAGGCCAGAAAGCACATCCACACAGAGCCTCCCAGCAGTGCCTCAGCTGCTATTCGTGTCTAATCCCATACACACCTTTCCAGAGCCAAGTGTGGACCACTGGCAGTGGGTACAGTGCTTGGGTTCTGAAGGTCAAGCCAGCCAGTGCCCAGGACTCTTCATTCTCAGGAAAGCATCCTTTCCTGCCTTTCTTTCCCTTTTTCTGCCCAAACAGATTTGCCAGGTCTCTGTCCTGCCCACAGGGTTTCCAGGGGGCCTCACAGAGGAAACAAGCAACATTCAACATCTCTCAAGCTGTGTCCTAATTTAAGCAGGCAAGATCTTTTCAGCTCCTTCCAAACTGGATCACAGCACCACACTCCACTCCTCCCTCTGGGGCAGCTCTGGCTCTCTCCCCTTCTCTTTCTCTCTCCTTTTGCCCCTTGTTCTCAGCAAGAAAGGAAGAAACATCTGCTCCTCCCCTGTTTACAGCTCCAACACCACTCTGCTTCACACTTTTCTCTTGGCCAAACCTACCCCACTCCACAAAAGAAAATCAAACATCATCGAGCGTGTTTTTCTAAGCAGGACCAAAAGTACAAACCCCCATCCTTGGAGGGATCCAAGCACATCAAAACACACGAGAGGAGGTGGGTTGTTAACCCTGCAATTACCCCTCCTGCTCCTTAAGAGCAGCATTGTCTTCCAACTCACCGGGGATGGGTGCTGTGGCTGGGGAGATGTTAGCACGAGCTGCGAGTCAGCTGGGAGGAATTAAAAGGCAAGCAGAGGCAGGAAGAGCTAATAAGCTTTCCCACAGAGGTCTTGTGGTTTTAGGCACCAGGCCCCAATTCAGCTGGGCACACGCTGTGCTCAGCACGTGCTCTGCTGGGAAGAGCCTGGGACGTTTAACTTACTGTCTCATGGTTTCTGCAAGACGTGCCCTCGCTGACACTTGGGCTATGACACTGCCAGACCTGGCTTTTACCTTTCTCCCATTTCACAGCCAGGCCACTGCTTTGGATACAGACAACAAGCTCTGTGTCTTGTCTTCAACTACAGTGCATCTGGCCAGCTTGGTATGGGACCCCCAAAGCCCTCACCCTGGCAGCAAGGGGTCCAGGTTGTGATGAGAAGCTGTGGCCGAGTCAGAGCTGTGGTAGAGAGGAGCAGGGCTACACAGCAACACCATGGGCTGAATCACACAACCATAGAATGGATGGGTTTAGGAGGCACCTCTAGAGATCATCAAGCCCAGTTCCCCTGCTAAAGCAGGTCCTTTGATCAGGTCACACAGGAACACAGAGAGTCCTTGCTCAAGCTCATGGTGGTCAAGGAACATTTGCACATCTTCTTTCAAGTGCTGCCCAGCCCTCCTAGTACCAAACCAACTGAACTGCAAAACCAAGGGTGTGCCCTGAAGCTTTTGCCCCAACATTCATTGGCAGACACTGCTCACAGGTCCTGCACAAAGCCCAAATATACAACCCACCTTCCCTCAGCTACGCTGAAATGCCCTTCCAAAGGGCCTCAGTGCCTTACCTTGAGCTCCCTCTAGATCAGAGGGGGTGTGTCTGTTCAGGTGACATCCAACAAGAGTCTTTGCAGCAATAAAATGAGGTGGTGAGGTGGTCTGTCCATTCCAGGACTTCCTCCAAGCCACTCACCCTGCAGGCAGCAAATGCTTCTCAGCAGTCCTTTCCTCCTCCTGGCTCGTTTTCCTCCACAATTTCTCTTGCATGAACAACCAACTGGAACAAATTAGTTGACTTTTTTTAACTAAGGCAACAAGGGGCCATTAGATCATTTGGGACTGATTTCCCACATCACACAGTGTCCCAGTGCAGGGGTCTCCTTCAGCAATCAGTTGCCTCCTTCCTACCCATTGCTTTTGTCAGAGAGGCACTGCTCAATGCTTCCTGGGAGAGATGCTCTCTTTTCATTTCTCTAGTGTGTGACATAACTAACCTCTTTGGTAATCCTTGGAGATGAAACAGACTCCTCCACTTGCCAAATTTGTTTGGGCTTCTGGAGCCCCAAAGGTTGTTCCTGTAGTGCTGAGGACTTGGCAGCTCTCTGAAAGACAGCTGCAGTTCAGATTCAACGAGTTTGGTCCATGCATTGAGAGAGCACAGCATGCAGACAAGAAGCTTCACATGGACAGAGGAGAGATGTTCCTGTTTACAAAGAGGGAGACATGCAAGAGTGGAAAAAAAAAGGATGAAGAACTCAGCCTAAGACAATCCCTGTCATTAATTTAATGTTCCAGCTGCTACTTTCATCAGCTTTCAGCCCTTAGAAGATAAAGACAACGGTCAGTGGTATTTCACCACCCTTCATAACAAGGATCACACCTCTGACATCTAAAGATGTCACATCTTGGCATCACATCTTGGCATCTAAACCTGGCAGCAGCTGCAGCTGAATTTACCAGCCCCTGTGCTGAGTTTAACAGACTTGGTTCCTCAGTTTAGTCCCAGGCACACCTTGTTATTGGATCACTTTTCATACCATAATAATGCTGCATTATGCAGGGGGATGTGCTCTGTTTCCCACAGGGATCTGAATTGGTGGATGAGCAGCTGCAGGGGGGTCACACATCCTCAGCACTACACACAACCCAAAGGGGCTCTTCATCACCTCAAAGGGACTTGATCATCTCAAAGACCTTTTCCAACTGAGATATTCTCTGATTCTCTGTGCTTCCTGCTCCTGCTGCATCGTGTCAGGATAGAACACCCTGGCTTATTCCCAGTTTAAGGGACTCAGGGCTGGGTGCACCCATTTTTGGGATGAGAGCCAGGTTTGGTCAGCCCTACGTGGTTCTTGGCCATGTGACAAGCTGGGATAAGGATTAGACACCTCCTGTTCCCCCACTGGCACTCTGGACAAGTGTTTCTGCAGAGTTTGTGCAAGCAGAACAAGTCCTGGCACTTAGCTTTTAAGGATGGGGTGTTGGCAGGAGAAAATTAGACCCTTTTTAAGACAGGCTGTTAGGTCTGGCAAGCACACAGACATAGGTGCACACATATGTGCTTGCAGACCTCTAAAGAGTGGTCCAAGGTCCCTCTCAGGTCCTTCTCTCAAAACTTATCTGCTCATTTCAAAGCCTGGGTGTCCCATTCTTGTCCAAAACCCCTATGATAACAAACCAGGATGAAGATGTGACATCATCACTCTTCACTTTCCAGCTTCTTGCAGTCAATTATGTTTGTTTGCTTGTTTGGGTGTTTGTTTTTACTATTTTGGGTGCTTTTTAGAGCTGTTTATTCAGAGAAGGGAGACATCTCAAAAGGCCTTGACACATCCTCCTTTCAAACCATTGGTTCCCTCCCAGCTCCCCACCAGCAGCCCTCCCCACCAGAATATAAAGAAATATAAACAAACATGCTTGTTATTCTGGCTTAAAGTCTTGAGGGATCTGTTAAATTCCTCCTGCACAGCACAGGCAGCAGCCTGACTAACCCTGGTTTTCCTCTTGCAGACACTGTGATGTCATACCTGGGCTTTGATGCATGCACACACAGAGTAAGGGAGCAAAGGGATCCATGCATGGGGCTGTGGGTGAAGGACAGAGCACAAAATAACCCATGTTCATCTGTGGCACCAGCCAAGCACAATATAAAGGTTGAGGCAAAGAGTCAGAAAATCCCTTTTTAAAGGCTTGGCATGGGCAGCAGAGAGAAGCCCCCAAAGGTCTGATCCAGTCCTTGCTGCCAGCAAAGCAAAAGTCACCCTCTGATTTCAGTGAGCTCCAAAGCAAGCTCTCAGGACACGAGCCCACAGGCCAGGAAAAGTGTGAAACAACCATCCTGAAGCATTATCCCTTGCTTGCATGTGACAGCTTAATGCCCAAAGATCATCACCTCTGGGCTCAGTCTTTCCCTGGTCACCCTGAGCAGTCCTGGATGTTGACACACAGACCCTGTCCCCTCTGTCTTAAACCCCAAGCCACGCCCTTCCTCCCTGCATCCTCATCCATGTCCATCCTTGGTGGTCCTCCACCAAGCTATGGCTTGGCCAATGGGGACCAAAACATGGCCATGTCCTGAGAGGAGACATGCAGGACATCTTTTCCACTGCTAACCCCCTTTCCAAGGGACTTTCTCATAACTTGCACCCCCTTGGTACATTTTGTCTTCCCTTAAGAGAGAAAGCAGCCTCCTTCTCAGCTTTGAGAATGGTCTAAACACCAGTTTCGAAGTGTCCACCTGAGAAGAAGCCCAAAGCTCAAGGCTGAAGAAGAGCTCCAGCTGCTCTCTGTAGGTGGCATGGCAAAGAATGCAGCCACTCTGTACCATGCTCCTTCCTACAGGAGGGACACTGGAGAAGGTATGGTCCCCTCCCTCTGTGAGGAAGGTGGGAAGACAGCTTCTCCCCATCCTTGGAGATCTTCTCAGCCTCCATCCCAGGAAGCTCCTCTCCTGGCAGCACTCTCTGCCCACCAAGGAGTGCCAGGAAACAATGATTAATTAATCATCACACTTCATGGCTGTGAAAGGTGTAAATCCAGCTCTTTGGTCACATTTCCTTATGAACCTTGAGCTCAAGATCGCTGGGAAAGAAACAAGACTCCTGGACCATCTCCCCTTAGACAGGGTGTTCTCCATTCCTGACAGTTTCCCATCCATTCTCTTTTCAGCTGCTTTTCTGCCACAGGATCCTGAGCATTCAGTAACTGAGGAAGGTGGATAAAGACTTACTCATGTTTCTACTCCTCTTCCACATCCCCTGAAAAAGGGGAGGATCTGAACACTGACCTAGCAGAAGACTCACTTCTACTCCCACCAACCCTACAATGCTACACAGAGCTTGTTCAAGCTGGAAGCCAGGGAAGCTGAAGGCTTCATGTGCCTCTTCTCTGGACACAAATTGAGGAAAACCTAAGGGAGAGGGAAGGAATTGCCACAGGTTTGTGAAACTGAGCTGTTTCTTTTCTTCCATCTAACTAAATTTGGTGTGAAGTGAAATGGAATTACTTGGCTCCACAGCCAAGCTTATTCATTCCTTTTAACCCCACTGTGAAATCCAAGTCCAATTTGAACCTCTTTCCCTGTGCTCTCTCCTCCAGCCTCCACCCAGGATAAATGCCAGCCCTGCTCTCCCACAAGGATGTGAAACCACACCTCTGTGCCCCTAAACTCAAACAGCAAAAGCAAACAAAGAGTTAACAGCTGACAATGGAGAAGAGGGGGAAAAGGCTGACAACATTAACACAAGTGGTACCAATTAGCACCTCCAGCCTCTGCCAACCCACTGCATCATCCACAGAAATCAACTTCACACCTCACGGTGCTGCTGGGGGTGGAAATGCAAGCCCAGTGTGCTGAGTCCCAGCAACTCCAGCTCTCACCTTTCCAGGTCTAGCAAGCAGTCTGCACTTTTGCTCACTGGGAGGGAACAGTCTCTTCCCTTTCCAGCACACTTCAGAGAAGGTGCTGATGCTTTCCTACAGCCTCACTAACGCTTTGGCTTGGCTCCTGAAAGCCTTTCCACTGGTGAGCTCGTGTACACTAAAGGAGCTCCACACCTGCGAGGGGACTAATGGAAATCCAACGTGCAGAGAATGGACCAAAATACCCCTGTGTGAGAGCCTGAAGGACACAGGCCAGGGAGCTTTTGAATAGATCTGGGGAGTTTTGTGAGGGGGAACTTCCACTGAGCTTGGCAGGGTGCAAATACAGATCAGAAGGATGGGCTCTGCCAAAGGCAGACACATCTAAGGAGATACAAGAAGCTATCAGTCAGCATCAAAGCAGTATTTAGTCTCATATGCTGGCAGCTCAGCTGCTGGCTGCCTGCTGGGTCAAGGCAAAGGAGGATTTTCATGCCTCTCTCCAGCAGTTCCCTGTCTCTCTGGAGATGGAGAGCTCACCACTTGGAGAATGATCCCTCCTTGGCATCCATCCATGCTGCACCATCTGAATTCTGCCAAGCTGGCCACAAGGTCTCTCCTGTAGCTCATCTGGAGACTGAGCATCTTATTTCCTTCCATTAAACCAAACTATGCAAAGGAGAGCCCTGTGGGCTGAGATCCAGTTCACCATTTCAGCTCTCTCAGCTCTGAAGCTCCATGGAGGTGCCCACGTGTGTTACATTGCAGGAGAGAGTCTCAAATGGCTCTGAGCAACTGAGCTTTGAATCAGTTCCTCTTCCAGCCAATGACAACCAAAGGTACAATCCAAATGACTTGTGCCTTGGTCCTCTCTCCTGAGCACCATAAAGTGTCTCAGATGACATTAGCTGCCAGTGTTTAGGAGCTGAATCATTAATTGCTACTAATATCATTGATATTGTATAATCTTGTGTAACTGTTGCACAAGTGGATGTGCTGCTGACATCTCAAACCAGCTCTCTGCAACTGGAAATGAATCCCACCTGGGTCAAAGCCAGACCTTCAGGCTTCCTGCAGAGTCAGCAAGGATGCAGATGTATTTCCAGGAGATGTTTTGTGCACCACCCAAGGTTCCAAACCAGATGTGTTGGCTGAAACCTCTTTTGTGGGCTTTTAAGCTAAGGTGAAGGTGTGAAGAGTGTTCACTTGCACTACAAAAGTTGCTCAGAGCTGGGGCAGTAACCATGAGCAGATGAAGCCAGAGAGTGAGTTATTTTAGCTGGACTCACAAGAGGACATCTGACCACGTCCTAAAGCACAAGAGCTGCTTGGTATCCCTCACACTTATCATGGAGACAAATGGAAACATTTCATTTTCTACTGTTGGCTGAAAGAAGAAGGAAAAACCCAACAATTCACTGCAAAAAGGGGAATGTGCTGGAAATGTTCCACTGCATTAACGTGCAAATGGGTTTTTAAGTGCTGTTTCAAAGCAGATACAGCTTTTGCAGCACAAAACACCCCAAAATGGGGTAGAAAGGTGAGATTTTCAACTGTAGCACACTGAAAGTTTCCATGCACTGCCAACACATCCTCCCCAAGCCTGAGAAAGCCATTTGTGGTGATAAAACTCAGCCTTCAGTGAGGGGCCACATCACTCACCCACACGCAGCCACACTCACGTGAGAGTCGCCTCAGCCCAGTGCACCTCCCTGGCAGATTTCCTGTCCTTTGAGGCAGCTCCATCCTCCAGTGGGGTGAGGGCTGAAGAGGAAAAGCCATGGCTGCTCCACAAAGCAACCAGCACAACTTTCTGGACGACCCCCTTGAGGTTCATAACCGTGGCGTTTCCTCTCCCCTCCCCACACCAGCCCTGCATCGTGCTCAGGGGATGAAGGCAAAGGGTTCCCTGGGAGAATATCACAGCAGGCTGTTGAAATGAACAGAACTAAATGTTGGCATATTTTATTACTCCTTTCTGGTTTTTGCTTGTGTCCCAGGAAAGGCTGGATTTACAGCCTGCTGTGCTGTTCTCTCCTAGAAAGCCAGTTTGGGTCTGTTTGCCAGTGAAAGAAAACACCTTTTACTCCTCTTTCTGTGACTATTCAAAGATGCTGAGCTGCTGCTCTGCAGCCTGGACTGCTGTGAGCGAGGAAAGGAGAGAAAAGGCAACAGAAGGTGTTACAGCATCACATTTAAAGCCTTTCAGGATGGCAGTCACATTGGTGTCAAGCAGCTGGTTGGAGACACGATGTATGGTTCAGAGCCACCTTCCACCTGGGCTTGGTGGGGCTGAGGATGAAGGCTCCTGTCTCCCAGCCAGTAGACACAAGCGGGTTTGTACCTGACTCTTTCACAGCAAGAAGGTGAGATGTGATGTATTAAAACAACATGACTTCTCTCAAGAAACCCTGGCTCATGGTAAAACTTTAATCTTCCCCTTTTAGCTGAAGACTTCAAAAGCCTGGCAAGGGGGGGGGAGGGGAAAACAAGAAACCCTTTTAGTTTCCCCTTTAAGTATACTCACTATCATCAATAATACAAACCCTTGGACCCTGAGCCTCTAAGCACGACAGAAAGAGCAATGACACTCCTCGTGCTACTTGGAGGCAGATGCTCTGCTTCAGCTACTCATCTGGAGTTTCTAATCTGGGGAGGGAGGGCCTTGTGACCTTCCCACCACCTTCTGTGCCTGTCACAGGGGTGAGAGGGTGCCCTGCAGGAGCACACACCCCCCCACACTCAGATGAAATGAGGAAATGCCATTATCCCACTTGTCCAAGCAGGGAACTGGGGCTTTATCAGGGATTTATCAGCTACCTACATGCTGCCAGCACAGCACAGCTGAACTCAGCACTCAGGTTCCCCTTAGAACCTTAAATAGGTTCCTTCTTGGATAAAAGTCTCCAAATCTAGAATATCTTCTTCTTCCTCGAGATTAAACCCTCTTTCCAGAGGATCTTGTGCAGCCAATTGCCCTGCAGACCCCGAGGGCAGGTTTGCAAAGGCAAACAGCAAAGGCATCCCACTCATCAGCACTCAGAACTGAGGCACCAGCAAAGCTGGAGGAAGAGCCCTGTCACCCCAGCTCTGCTGAGCAGCTTTTGTAACAGGCACAGCTCAAACTGAATGGCTGCTACCAAATCCTTCTCATGCTCCAGTGAAAAAGAGATGTGCACTCAAGCAAGTACCAGAAACTTGGCTGAATAAAACAAGGACCTGCAAGAAAATCATTTACAGGCAGGAAGAGAAGCAAAATTGGCCCATAAATTATTGCTGAGCTCCACTTTACCTCTTCTTAATGTTTTTTTTCTGATGCTCAGCTCACTAAATTTACCAAACCCACACAAAAACAGGCTCCTTACAGATGTGAAACTGGACCTTAGGGATTCCCACATAGCTCTCTTGCAGTGACACGACTCAAGAGCATCAGGTGTCCCAACTGGGCAAAGCTCTGGTTCAAGGGCTGTCTCACAACTATCCTGTTTAAGTCTTATCACAGAGCCTGGCACAGTTTTTACCCAAGCTATTGAGCTGAGGATTGCACAGGCCAAGGACTAGCCCCAGGTGAGAGAGGGGATGAGGCTCCCTTGTTTTATGAGAGGGATGATTCTCTTAATCATAGAATCACAGAATGGTTTGGGTTGGTGAGGACCTTGAAGCTTATCTTGTTCCAATCCCCCTTGCTATGGGCAGGGACATCTTCCACTAGACCAATGTGCCCCATCCAAAAACACTCCCAGGGATGGATGGCATCCAACCCAGGGTGCAGCTGGGTTTCTGGGCTAGGAGCATACAGTGATGGCTCAATGGCAGTTTTTCATCTGCCAATACCCCCAAGTCCTTCTCTGCAGGGATTACACTGTGCTACAAACCACCAGTGCCATGAATAGCCCCTGTTTAGTTTCCAGTATAGATGCAGCTTGAATGTAAACTTGAGAGCCTGGGCTAGATGGTTTCTCATAGGCCCACTCAGACCACACTCCTCTAATTTGACTGTGGACTTCTGGAGTCAGCAGCCTGTGCCCTGTCATCAGAGCAGATTTGTCAGCTCAGTGTCCTCTCAACCAAGCAGCCACAAGCAACTCACACAATTGTTACGTGCTGATGCATCTTAGGTGAAAATACCCTTTGAGACACTCAGCATCCTCCAGCCAGGCTGTTGTGGTGGGGTTTTTTTCCTCCTATAATGGATCTGATTAAGCTAATTCATTGTGCTATAAATGATGCAGCTCTCCCACCATCAGGACCCCGTAGGAACTGAGCCTCCTCCACATCATCCACAAGCATTCTGTTACCTCAGAGATGAAGTGCAGAGCCACTTGGAAGCAGAGATTGCAATTAGGGCTATGTTATTTGTAAGAAAACTGGCACCACACCCTTCTAGCTCCATCATAAACTAAGACAGATGCAAATAGAAACACAAGGAGTCAACCTCACTCTTTTCAGTACAGAAGCCCAGAGCTTCATGCTCAACTGCCTTATTAAGTGTCCCTAGCCAGCACACGTACTCCTGGCTAATCCTAGGGTGCTGCATGGCTCTATTCTTGAGCTGCTGTTTCCACTGAACAAAACCAGGGCTGTGGCATTTACAAGCCTCTCAGGGTATTTCCAGTCCAGCAGTTGCTGTGAGAAGCTTGAAACAGCTCAGCTGAAACGTCTGCTGAGTCTTCTGGTTTGCATCTGTGCTCTGCTCCGAGATTTGCTGTGGGAACTCCTCTGCTCTGAACTTCTGAGATGCATAGAGTAACAGAGGCTGGAAGGGAATGTGTGAACGCCTCTGGTCCAGCCTCTGCTCAAAATAGAGCAGGTTGCTCAGGACTCTCAAGCTGAGTTGCCAATATCTCCAAGGAAGGGGACCCCAGAAACCTCTTCACGTGTCTGTTCCAGTAGCTGATCACTATCATGGTGCAAAGCATTTTCCCAACATCTAATATGAACATCCCTTCTTGAAAACTGAGTCCATGGCTCCTTGTCCACACACTCTATCCTTCCCAGAAGAGTCTGTCTCTACACCATCAAGCCATTGTTAGGACACAAACACCTCTGTATCTTCCAGGCAGAACAAACCTTGGTCCTTCAGTCTCTCCTGTCCTATCCAGTTCACCAGCCCTCCAACCATCCTGGTAGCCCTTCACTGGGTTTACTCCAGTACATCCATGTACAGGGGAGCCCCAGGCTGTGCAATGCTGCAGATGTGGTCTCACAGATGCCAAACAGGAGAAGGATCCCTTCCCTGCACTTGCTGGGTGCAGCCTGGCTGGTGCAGCACAGGATGGGGTCAACCTCCTTTGCCCCAGGGGCATTGCTGACCCACATTCAGCTTGTTTTCCACCAGGACCCCCTCATTCCTCTCCACAAACCTGTTTTCCATCTCATCTGGCAGCTACTTTGTGCTGTTTGGTATTACAGTGTCATTACTTACTCCATTCTCTTTCTCAGAAATGTTAGTTAAATGGAGTCATCAATAATTCCTTCATCCCTCTTTCTCTCCCTTTGTAAAGACAAGCACTGCATTGCACCTTTCCTAATCTCCAGCTGCCTCATCCATCTCCCATGTGCTCACTGGAACAGTCACTACAAGCTCTGCAATTCCACTGTCTGCCTCTTAAAATATTTAAGGATTAAGTGAGGGCAGCTAATTAGAAATTCTCTCATGCTCCTGAGTGTTGAAACTGGCTCCTTCCTTACTCTAGCCTAAGCTCTCCTCCTGTTCCTGGCTTTAACACTGCTCTCTGCTCACAGCCAACAATTTTAGACTGCACAAAAAGGGCAATTCAGCCCTCTCAGCAACCTCCATCAATCTCTTTTACACCACTGGGTAAAGAAGCAGCTCTCCCTCTGCTCTTCACTTGATTACAGCAGAACACACAGAGCCATAAAAGCAGCTGCAAAGGTGCCCATGTTTGTGGCATCTCTTTGGGAGAGACACGTGTCCCTGGACTTCAGGAGGTGTCTTGCTCTGAATTTAACCCTACATGCTCACACAACACGCTCTGGAGGGTTGTTCTCAGCCAGTGCTGCACCAAACACTTGGGACTGAAAGAGGCAGCACCCTCAGTTCCCACCACCAATGAGACACACGTTCAAAGCACCCAGATGTCAAGCACCAAGCCTTCACTGAATGAGAGACAGCATTTAATTACCCAGTATGTCATTTTTAACACCACTAAGAACATCTTGGGTATAAAAGATGCACCATGGCAACGTTCCCTTGAGCAGAGCTCCTGATGTCCCTTTCAAGTCCACTTGCTTCATCCTCACCTTGCTTATTCACACAGCTCTGGAAATTCCCATGTCTCTGGTCACAGAATCACAGAGTGGTGGGGTTGGAAGGGCCCTGCAGAGCTCATCCAGTGCCAGACCCTGCTAAAACAGCTTCCCCTGGCTCAGGGGGCACAGGAATGTGTCCAGGTGGGGTTGGAAACCTCCCGAGCAGGAGCCTCCACACCCTCCTTGGGCAGCCTGGGCCAGGGCTCCCTCCCCTCAGCACCAAAGGATTGCTTCCTTGTGTTTAAGTGGAGCTTTTTGTGTTCCAGTTTGCGTCCATTACCCTTTGTTCTGTTGCTGGACACTATAGAAAAGTGTCACCTCAACCTCCTGACACCTTCAGGTACTTCCAAGCGCTGGTGTGGTCCCCCCTCAGCCTTCTCTTCTCCAGCTCCTGCAGCCTTTCTTCCTCACAGAGATGTTCCCCCAGCATCTTTGTAGCCCTCACTGGGTTCTCCCTAGAAGTTCCCTGTCTCTCTTGAACTGAGGAGCCAAGGGACTCAGCAGAAAGCTTCTGGGGAAAGTCCCACCATTCTGTTTGTCTGTGCATTGTAAAGGTCTCCATGCAGCCAGTGAGGAGCAAGATGTCACTCCTGAACTTACTCTCAGTCTACCCACCACTGGAAACAGAGGTTGGCATGCCCATGGGTACACAGACACAACTGAAATGCATACAAGTCATCACAAAAGCCCTTTCTGAAAGCAGAGGAACAAGCTAGCAGCATGTCCACCACAAGTCAGCACATCAAGACATCAACTTGGGACATGAGGCTCTACAGTGAAGCACAACAGGGAGCAAACTTTTAGGCATGGCCACAACATTTTCCACCCCAAAATCATCCACAAGAGACATCCTTGCAGGCAAAACTCATTCTTCTGCCAACCTCACCACACACCAGCTGCCACCCAGGGACAGGCTCCTTCTTCAGCTAATTGCTTCTAACTGCAATGTTCCCAGCTCTGCTTCTCACCCTGTGTTGCCCTAATATGGATGCATGGAGTGAGATAGAGATGTTTTGCACTGGGTTTCTGTGCACATGCAAAAGTGAAGACATCTCCATGCACAAAGACTTTCAGCAGCCCCCAAGGAGCTGCTGGGAGGTTTCCAGAAGGCAACAAGCAAGCTGGGGCTGAGACTGAGGATTTCTCTTCTGCCAGAGCTTGGCTGTTGAAAAAAGGGCTCAGTTTAAACACAAATGGAACCACTAAGAGCCAACTGCTTGAGCAAGGTGAGAAAATTAGGCTTCTCCTCTCACAAACAAGAGTTTATCACTTCAGAAAACAAAACACCCAATTAGTATTTCTATCAGAGAGAAAAAAAAGATCCTTCTCTACAGAAAATCTGGGAGTGGGATTCCCAAGTCATCCTGGGTGAGCTGGGAAGTGCTTTGGTGTGAGGGTGGGACAGCCTCTCCTCTCTTTGCATCAGTTTACACTCACACACATACTGACACAGCAGCACAGTGGGTGGGCTCTTACAGACCCAGAAGATGAATGCAGAGATCCAGACCTCAGAACAAACCCTGCTTAACTACCAGTCACATCTGTCTGTCTCCCAGGAAAAATACTCTGCACTTCTCATCTAGCAAGGAGGTTTTGTACCATACCCAAAGAGACTCTTGACAAGGGCCTGGAGTGCCAGGACAAGGGCTGCTGGCTCCCAAGTGCCAGAGGGGAGACTGAGCTGAGATGGGAGGCAGAAGCTGTTCCCTGGGAGGGTGCTGAGGCCCTGGCACAGGCTGCCCAGAGAGGCTGTGGCTGCCCCAGCCCTGGCAGTGTCCAAGGGCAGCTTGGAAGGGGCTGGGAGCATCCTGGGCTGGTGGAAGGTGTCCCATGGCAGGGGGTGGAACAGAGCTTTGAGGTCCCTTCCAACCCAAACCATTGAGGTTTTCTCTCTCTCCTCACCTCCCCAACTGGCAATTGTAAAGCAGAAACCTGAGCCAAGCTGTTTGTGCTCCTCTCAGTGTCCTTGTGCTTGTCTTCTTCTTGTGCTTGAAGCCTATTGCAAATGATTTGCCTGGGGTGCCCAGCTCACTGGCTCCTGGGCACGATGTACAGGATGTAAAATGTGATTGCTTTCCAGAATCAGATGTACAGCAGCCTTACAGTTGCTGTACAGCACTTCAAACCCACTGCATTTACCAGATGCACATCTTAGTATGTCCTCTCAGTCCTCCAGCCACCTGTGTAAAAGAGCACCAGCCTCTCACAAGTCTGTATGTGCTGGGCCCATAAGGATAACTAAGATACCTCAGGACATCTCAAAGTGTCTCCTGTTGCTCTTGTGTGGACAACAGAAGCAACTCTGGAAGCTCTGCTAGCAAGAGACCTCTTGCTGTCTACTAGCAACAGGAGGTGGGATTCCACGTGGTGCCTGAAGCAGGAGCTGAAACCCACCCTATGTGACTGCTCTGACTCTCACCCAGAGTCCCCCCCCTCACCACTGCATTTACTTGGAGTGCTGTAGAACAGGCTTTGTTCACTCAACTAGAGATTTATCTACTTTCACACTCGCTCTGCTGCTTCCACTGCTGCTCAGATGATGCATCCCCCTGATGAAACCAAAACACTGAGAGCTTTGACACAGAACCAGGGAGGGCACAGGCAAATGTGGTGTTATGTACTGTGAAAGGAAAACAACTTCATGCAGCTCCAATTAAGCTGTCACAGTCCTGGGGGGGCAGGGAAAGGAAAGAAAAGAGTCCCATGTTCTACTCCAAGTCAGAGACAAAAACCTTCAAGCACTGTCATCAGCAACAGAGAGCACTGGGAATCGTTTTTTCCCTCCTGCTGGCTCCTCTTTGATGCTTCTGTGGGGCAGCAGCGTGGAAGCCTGGTAGAAACCTCTCTGCTGGCTGCAGATGGTAAATCAGATATCCTACAGCTGCAAATTTGGGGTAGCTGGTCTCCTGACTGCGTTTCACTTCTCTCAAGTTGCATTTGTCACTCTGTAGCATCCCAGGATCATTCCTTCCCAGGCTGGAGCTGGCTGCTTTATCAGCCACTGCAGACAACACATTAGCTCATCTGAACTGCAGATGCTTTCAGTTTGGGGAATTGCCTTCTGTGAGGTGTAATGGAAACCTATTCAGAGAGTCCTGGACAGGCTGGAGGGTTGGGCAGAGAGAAATCTGATGACATTCAACACGGGCAAGTGGAGAGCCTTGCACCTGGGAAAGAACAACCCCATGTGCCAGCACAGGCTGGGGAATGAACTCCTAGACAGTAGGAGAGGGGAAAGGGAGCTGGGGGTGCTGGGGGACAGCAGGATGAGCCTGAGCCTGTCAGTGCTGGGGGTTTGACCATCAGGACAGTGAGACACTGCAAAAGGATATCCAGAGAAGTTCTGCAGTTTCTGGTCCTGGAGATGTTCAAGACCCATCTGGACAAAGCCCTGAGCAACCTGGTCTGACCTCAGAGCTGTCCCATCACTGAGTTGGAGGTTGGACTAGAAATCTTCTGTCTGAAGATCTTTCCAGCCTGAATTACTCCATGATCCCCACACTCTTGTTTTGTGAGTGCTGTCCTGGAGCAACCTCCACCCAATCACTTCTCCCACAGCATCTCCTAACCTCCCTTTTCTCTCTCCCATGCAAGAGTAGCACATCCAAAGGGCCAGGACCACACTCCCTTAAGAGGGCTGGTATATGAGTAGAAAGAGACTTAGTCCCTGCCCTGGAGAACTCCTCCTTTTCTTCAAACATCAGAGGTGACAATTTTATCCACAATGGCCAGGACTGGAGGACCTTCTGACACAAGCAATGGGCAAATGCAACCAGACTGGGCTCTCCTACAACACGAGAGAGCAGAGACTCTCCTGAGGTCCCTCCTGTCCCAGTGATCACCTTTAACTCAAACACAGGCTTCATTTTAAGCCCATAGGGAGCTTCAAAGCAAAGACATTTTCCTAGTGCCTCACTTTGACTGCAACATCAATAAGAGATCAATAACTGGAATGGCTCAGCAGGTACTGAGTCAACTCATCAGCTGTTTATGGGTCTGGCTGTTAAACCTTTACCAGGCAGATCAGTCAGCCAGGGTGGCATCTACCTGCACAGTCAGCACGTCCCAGGCTGATGTGAGCCCAAGGGGAACAATGGCAGGAGAGTTTCTGGGTGGTCCTCGCTGCAGGACAAAGTAACTGATAGAAGGAGAAGCTGCCAAGCTTTGGGAAAGCACAGACCCTGCAGGAAGCTGTTGAAGCCTCTGTGGTGAACACACATGCCATCTGAATTTATGTCCTGGGTGGATGGGATTTATTACAGCAGTGGTACTGATTAGCTTCAGGAGAAGATGGGGGTGCAACTCACACGCTTCCAGCTATGGAGGAGGGGAAGGACTGACAAGCCCCACTCAACAACCAGTATCCAGGGGAAAGCAGACACATTTCTCATGGATAAGGAGCTTGAAGTGAATGGAAAACTGTGAAACACACCTTGGACTGTGGCTCTTCTCCCTCCCCCTGCACAGTCTGACCCCGGAGCTGTCTCAGATCTCAGCAGTATCCCACAAGATCTGCACATGAGGGAGTGTTTCCAGAAGCAGCTCCATCAGCATCTCATCTCACTGAGTGACAAACCAGCTTTCTGTAGAGATGAAGAGGTTGCTGCAGGGACTTGGCTGTGGCAGAGTTAACAGATGATGCAGAGCCATGGTGCTGGAATACCCACAGGTTCCTGTGCTGTGCCATGCTACCGCTCTGTCACACCAGGTGTTTGGTGTGTGTTCCTCTCCATTCTGGCCTTCATTGTCTGAAAGAATGATGGATTTAGACTTGCCTGAAGTTCATAGTTTCCCAGGACTCAGCTCTTCTTCTGCAGCAGGGTGGCCCTGGGAATCCTCTACCACTAGGGTCACTGCATCCTATTTTGTATCTTACATGTTCTGTGCCTGTTCACACTGCCAGCTACACGCTGATCCAAGCTGGACCTCTCTTGATACACCTGTCCCATAGCCCAAAGGCTATGCCACAGAGCTCATCAGACACTTGCAAGAGGAACAGCATCAGCTAAAAGCCTCTTTCAACCCACCCAGCTGCATCCATCCCGTGCCCTGCGATGCTCGTCGTGAGTCCATCCTGCACTCTGTGCTTCACCTCTTCCCTCCAGTGAGCTGTCATCCTCAGGCTGCCTCCCAGTCAAGGCTGTGAAGCAAGAGGAGCCCAGCTTTGCCCTCACAGCTTCCTTTGGCTTTGACATTTGTTTAACTCCTTTGCCTTTAGCATCACATCATGTGACAGAGAACAATGCACAGCCTGTCATCAGAGGGAGAGGGAAGATCCCTCAGTAACCTCTTCTTTCCTTCCATGCAGACTGAAAGCCACCCACGTGGATTTTAAGAGGCTGCTAATTTCCCTTCAGCTCTGCAAGCTCTCAGTGGCCTGTGCCCATATGAATAGTGTTGTCTCTCTCTCTCTCAAAGAGGGAAATAATTGAAACAGAAGGAAAATAAATAAATAAAGGAGAACTACAGGATCTCAAAGGGATTTGCTCCAAAACAGGCATCTCCCTCCAGGGCTTGGACTCTGTCCCAGCCACGAGAGCAGGGGCTGGGAGCCTACCACCCAACAGGCCAGTGGCCTGGCTTTTGCAGCACCCCAGGAGGCACACTGTGACTCTTGGGCTGCTGAGCTTTGTTCTGAGACCCCAGGCTGCATCCCCAGGCCCAGGGAGGGAGAAGACTGCTGGGGAAGCCAGTTGGATTTTAAGCCAGGGAGAGCAAGAGAAGTGGGAAGCTCTGTGTTACCTAGTGTAGAGGCTCAAGGAATCCCTATCAGAGTGCACAGCCACAGCCTCAAATGCTCATTGCTTCTGCTGACTCAGCAGCACGTGCTAACTGCCAGTGAAAGCACATAGTGTGCTCTGCACCAGGAAAACAGATGGGCTGCTCAGTAGCTTCTTGTGTCTCATCTTCCAACGAGCCCATACATATGACAATGTTGTTGGGATATCTCATCCCTCTCCAGTCTTCCCCCAAGGCAGTCTGCTCTGTTCCATCTCTGTTTGCCTCCATTAAATGACCATCAGCCTGTACCTGACCTAGAAATACTTCCTCAACCTTTGGTGGACCTTTTGTGGAGCCCTCACAATAGACACAACCTGTTTCTACCTGTTCCCACTCGTGGCAACCTCAGCACCCATTGTCCAGACAGGAGTTTCTGCTATGACCAAAGAGATGAGCAAATGCCACCTGGTAAGGACCACATTTGCATCGTGTCTGGGTGTCCTAGGTGGCTACACAAGACTTTCCTCACCCAGAGGGTGTTACTCATCCAAGGAGCAGAGGCTGGTACTCACCCAGAACATCATCTTTTATCCTAAAAGATTTAGGAAGTGGGGTTTGCCCCATGTGCCTTTAAGGGATGGATGAGCAGGCACATAGTGCCTGTTGTGACATGTTGCAGCATCTACATGGGATCTGTAGATAGTGCTTAAGATGAAAGGAGACCACTGGTCTTTCTGAGTGACAGCTGAAGGTCAGGAGGGATAAGGTACTTGGATACCTCAAATGGCCCTCGATGCCTTGGCAGCTGAATCAAGCCCTGCATATCTATGGGGTAAATCTTTGTCACCACCAAGTGTAATTAACTCACCCTGTTCCCAGACATTGACTCCAGGATGACAGAAATCACGTTCTCCACTCTATGATCCTACTGACTCTGGTAAGGAGAAAGGGAGCAGAGCTCACCATCACCAATGGAAAGGTCTCTATTGCACATCTTCCTTCATCCCAACAGACATCAACCCCAACCTCTCAAACCAAGCCTTTAGGGAAAACCCCTTTTGTCATTAATTTCATCACCACCCTACACAGCTCCTGGCTCAGGAAAGCTTTTGTTTGCAGAGGTGATTGGTAGAAGTTCAGACTTTCTCCACCACAGCATCATGCTTTTGCTTTGCCTTGGTCACAAATGGCATGATTCATTTTGAGATGAACAAAACCACCTTTTTTTCTCAGGATTATGACTGGGAAAGGAAAGAGTTAAAATGTTGTTTGATCTTTTGTTTCTGTCCCCAGAAACCGTGAATTTAAGTCAACACAAGCCCCTTTCCCAACTGAAAACCAAAGGAGTTCTCAAGGAGAGGGAGCAGCTCGTGCAGACCTGGCATTTTATATCATGGCTGAAGTCAATGGCTGTAAGAACACAACAAACCAGAAGCCCACACTTCCAAAACCCCTCAGCTGTCAGCTCCACAGGAGAGGCTGCTCAGGAGCAAGCTGCTCAGGAGATGGAAAACAATGACAAGCAGCAGAAACACGTTATACTCTGCCACCAAAGAGAGTTTATCTCAGCCCACAACAGATGGATTTTGGCAAACCTTTGCCCTGGTGGGGGGAAAAAAAAGGAGGCTAAAGAGAAGAGGGGTGATATACAGAGCAGACTGAAGTGCTTCTGAACAGTTCTGCTTCCACCTTAGCTACTGCTTTCATGATGCTGGAAAGCTGGAGTGCACTCACCTCTCTCCTTCTGTCCAGAGTGAGGAGTCACAGACTACTTCAGTCTCTCTTCATGGAGAAATGCATCCAGCCTCTGCATCACTGTAGCTGTCTCCTTTGCTTCACTGCTTTGATCCAGCTGCAGACACCAGAACTATGCTCAGTAGCAGTGGTGGGACGTCTGAAAGCACTAATTGAGGACATATAATCCACCTTCTACCTTGTATTTCTCTCTCATCTGTCTAACACGGCCATAAGAACCCCCAGTGATGAAGGTCTCTGTTTCCCCAGCCATTCTGCTGCAGGCTTCATCTGTTCATCCTTGGGAAGCGTTTCCCAGAGGCTGCCTGATCTCCTGTCTGTTGCAGCTTTGGACATGGGTAACAACTCATGCCATCCATCTCTCCAGCTGCCTCCTGGATGTTTGAAGACCACCTCCATGTCTCATTCCTGTGCCATCCTTTCTACACAAACCAGCCCTTCAGGTTTTACTCCTGCTTCAGGTTTTCTCTCCTTTGGCACCTTGCCTGGAGGAAGATGCTTCACAGCTTTGCAGCACTGTGGATTCCATCTATTGTCACATATTCCAGATACTCTCAGTGGTTCTGTGCTTTAATGGGACCAGGAAAGGAGCAGAGACTAATGGCTTACTGTTATTTCAGCATCTGCTGGCTCGAGGAAGGAAACAACCCTCTCATCATCAGGCTTGAGGAGTGTTTTCCCATCACCTCACTGCTGTGTTTCCCTTCTTCCCCAAGGAACTCACAACAGTAATTGTTTTGTTTCAAGCTGTTTTAAGGCTGGGAGCTTTCTGACACATTTCACTTTTTATCCTGTGAATAAGGCACTTGGCAACAGGGAAAGATCTGCAGTAGGCTGTTTAAAAACAAAGCAAGAGCAGCAGGTCCTGCACAAGGGTAAAAGTGTTTCAGGCCTTCCTGCACCACCACCAGCTGATACAGCTCATAAAACCAGTGCTGACCCTCCCAGCAGCACTCAGCCCTGATCAGCATCACCTCTGGAGAGAAGCATTAAGGCAGAAGGTCTACACCAAGGACTTTTGAGCCACACACAGCTGATGAGTGTGATCCACCCTTGCCAGTGTGAGCCATTATAACGATGCAGGTGGATGTCAGAACCTGGTGCAACACGCTTATACAATCATTTGTAGTCCCACTGAACCATATCCAACCCAGGTGAGAGTCAGCAACATTTCAGAGGCACACCAGCTCTCAGAAAACAGCCCAGGCTCTGCATGTAGATGAAGAGCTGGCCAGGCAATACCTGTAATATACAACAGCTGCTCTGAAAGAAATGCTTTGCTGGAAAGAAAGTGAGGGAGCAAAGAGTGAATGCACTGAGCAAAGCTGCTGTGGCAGTCTGCACAGAAGCCTTTCAAAGTGAGTCCTGATGAGGAAACCACTGAACATTCTCACTCACTCATAAAAGGAACAAGTGTCTTTTGGGCTTGAGACCCTCTAAGAAACGTCTTGTGCTGTTCCAAGCACCGACTTCATTCTCTGCAGGCAAATATAGCAACGAGGCAGTTCAGAACCAAACACAGGTCAATCCCACTTGAACACAAGTATCAGTCCCCTTGCAGCACACATCCAGGTTGTTCTAGAGAGACCCAGAAATGAACACCTCTCTCCCTCATCCTTCGACCCCAGTGTCATTGCAGTCACAGAGCTGACAATGGACAGATGCAGATCTCAGGGCACATGCTCTGTGGCCATGCAGGGAAAACAAAACTTTACCAAGAGGAAATGAGAGTAGAGATGATCTTAGAAGCAGCCACATGAAGCAACAGGAGTCTTGCTAAATAACAGCCCTCTGGGCTACACAATTACCATGGTGTGCACTTTTTCTCCATCCAGCCTCCTTGCCCCCACTCCTGTCAGTGCTTTCCCCTTCTAGTGAACTGGGAGTTGTTATTTACACTTGCACAAAAAAGCCCTGTTGTGAGAGCTGGGCCCTGCAGGGGTGACTGGGGAAGGGTTAATGCTGTTGCACAGAGCATGGATGAGATCTTGCAAGGCATCAAGAGCACAGTCCTTTCCCTTACTCTGTGAACCAAGAGGCTAATCCATGAAGATGCCCTTCAGGGGGGACCATGACACACAAAACTGGCACCAGGAGACTATACATACTGAGATAAATAATGCACATTTGTGGCTGGTGGTGTTTAGCTTTCATTGCCTTCTCTGTTCCAAACAGTTTGGCTCTGTGTTGCATTTATCACTTAAGATATCCCTCCACAACTAGCTGTCTGGGCTGTGAACTTCTCTTCCATGGCAGAATCACTGCCTGGAGAGAAAACAAACGTTTGCACATGAGTTAAATGATGTGTTAAAGAATATTGTAAACTGCCATCAATACTTTCTGCAGCTAGTGGTCAAACTCCAGCTAGGGGCTGCTGAGTTTAGTCCCATTTTCAAGCAGGTTCCTGGAGAGGAGGTCATGACAAACTCATACAGAGCACAAAGTGAGAGGTTTCCATCATGGGAAAAGAATCTGAGGGGAAATATCCCTGAGCATCCCCTCCAGTGCATTAAACCCATAGCAAAGAACTGGGCTGCATCAAAAGGAAAGTGGCCAGCAGGTCAAGGGAGGTGATTCTCTACCTAGTCTCCTGGAAGGTGTCCCAGCCCACGACCTCTGAGATCCCTTACAACCCCAACCATTCCATGCTTGCACCTAAATGGCAGTACAGCTCTGCCCACTCTCCCCAAGTCCTGACTTAAGGCAACTTGGGGGTCATTGGCAGATCAGTGCTCTCATTTAATGCACCAAACTGACAACAACAAGTGTTCCATCTGGGGTCACTGCTGAAAGGGTGGAGGGGAGGTGTCTGAGGGGTTGTCATCAGCCTGTCTGGCTGCTGGTAGCTGATAGCAGAGATCCCAGCACTCCTGCTGCTGGAGATGCCCTTGGGGTACTCTGATGAGCTCTAAAACTGTCTTCTTCCCCTCCAATTAATTAAACAGCTATCTCTGGCATCCAGAGAAGCAACATTTTTAATCCAGCATGTCAAGGCTGTCCTTCCTTCCTCCCTGCAGCTATAGGAGCTTGTCCTATTACAGACTGGGTAATGCAGTCACAGCCAGATGACATCTCTCACTGGGATAAACACATTGCTGCCCTGTGTTTCAGGTCTTCCCTCTTCCCTTTCTGCTCTCAAGTCCCTTCTGCTCATTCCACAAGATTTCTCCTTATTCTGCTTGCTTTTCCAGGTTTCTCTGCTTTCTTCCCTCTTCTTTTTTCCCCAGTTTGCTACTTCAGCCTGCTCTCTTCTAGTTCCCACTGGCACTCCTCCATCCTCCTCCACAGCCAGTGCACATCTCTGCACTCCCAATACCTATTCTCCCTCTGCAGCTTCTCTGAGCAATTAGTGCACCTTCCCAGGGGTTCCTCCTCACCCTGGGCAAGTGTTAATTACTATCCAGAGCAAAGCCAAAAGCATGGTAACCCAAGTGACTGCAGGCGAGGGTTTCCATTACTATAGGAAGGGTCTAGTGCTATTTTAAATGATCTGGAGCATTATTCCATCTCCTACTGTAGAGAAGTGTCTTCCCTAAGCCCTGAATCATGGTGTTTTATTTCATCTGAAGAGCAAGATTAAAACCAGGTTCCTGTCCTGGCTCACTTCTATCCTTGCCCATCTCATCTCAGGTGCTCAAAGGGCTGACAGGGTGTGGGAAGTGGCTGCATGAGTTATGCAGCAAGGAAGTCTGGTGTCCTGGTGTCCTCACACTCAGCCCCAGCACAAATCTAATGAGTTCTCCCAAAGACCCTCATTTCTGGCCTCACTGCCTACATAAAAGGGTATTTTTTCACCCTCATATACATGTCAAAGGGCTTAAAAACAAGAGTCCTACAAGAGATTCCTCAGTTAGAATAAGAACACCATTCACAAGTGTTACTTAAATACCAAGAGGAGGAGGAAGATCTGATTGAAGAGTCTTTAAACACTGAGACCCACAGCCTGGGTTTATTCACAACCTTCTCTCTAAGCAAGTGGTGGCTTTGGGGAAAGACCCAGATGTCCATTCTCACCCCTTGTGAGTTAGTGATGCAAGGCGGTGGTGCTTTTGAAACCATGATGCTTGGAGAGGACGTACAGGTGGACAACACCCTTCCCCAGGCTGATCCACCAGCACTGCCTAATTGAAGGAAGTGTTTTCAAGATCTCACACCCACGTAGTGACTCTGTAACAACTTCTTTAGTTAGACATTTCATAGGAAAATGCCTGCTAAAATGAGACTGTCAATACACCACGAAATGCAGGAGGGACAGGAGCAGGAGCTGTGGGGTTCTGGGCTCCTCGTGTCAGATGACATGGTCAGTATCCTGAAAGCTCTAACAAAGCCTCACAACACAGTCAACCAAATCTTTCTCATTCCAGTGGAGAGAAGAGATGCTGAGAAATTAGGTGTTTCAGTGAAGAAAACAACCAGCTTTGTGCAAATTCCTCCACATCCCGACCCTTTCCCTAGACACACACCAGTCAGTTTGCAGCTTCTGGTGGAAAAGTGTGTTTGGAATTTCCCTTCACAGGTCTAATAGCAAGAGACAAGCTCCATCCAGATGATGGAAAGCCACAGACCTCCCCTCCATTTCACAGGGTAAGAATACAGACAAAGGGAGACTAAATCTGTGTTTGCTTTGCCTGTTAAGACATGACTGTGACGTGGGGACTGTGTGGACCCACTGCTGTGGGTTCCTGGGCTGATGGCAACAGTGAACTGCCAGGAAACATCTTCCTGACTCCTCCAGCTTCCAGGCAAAGACCCCTCTTCATTACATGGAGACCAAATACAGCCTTTACCTCTCTAACCTGGCTTTAACAGGGGTGAAAGAGTTTGGAGTCAGACTGAACAACCCCTCCAGCCCGAATTTAGGGTTTCAACAATTTAGGATCAGGGCAAGACAACTTCAACGTGTGTTTCCAGAAGAGTTTAGCATGAATCCTTTATGCTATCAGCTTTCTCAGCTACTGCAACAGTAAAAATCATACCCAGGCTGCAGAGGAAAGGGTGGTGACCTTTGTGTGCTGGTCCCCAGCTCCCAGAAAGCGTGGGGTGAGGTGCAGAGAGGTGGCTGCCAGCTTCAGCTTCTCATCAAGCAAGAAAAACACGTCTGGGAAAATATTGGTAGTGGGAAAAGAAAGTTGGAACAGGAAGGAAAGAGGGAAGGTGAAACGTGATCAATTAGGATTTCCCCTGAGAGCCCCAATCACTCTTTCTCTGGAGCAGAAATTGGAGCTAGAGGCTGCCTTTTAGCTTTGCAAGCCTTGGCTTCCCTTCAGCTCCTTCTATACAGCCCTTGTCCCATTTATTGCACTTGTGGAACTGATTAGCCCAGAGAGGAACAAGCGTCTTGGAGAGGGTTATTTGAAACTCCAGCAATAATCACTGTACTCTCCATTCCTCCACGAGTCCAAGGGGGCAAGTGCAGGCCTCCATTCAGGGAAGGGCCACTGTGTATGCTGACAGCATCAGCACAGAGGGCTCTCAGCAGCTTCAGGGGGGGTTTGGGCACATGGAAGGAAGAGGTCTAGTGATTTTACTAGAAATAAGACTGAGGATGTGGGGGGAGATGAAGAGCTTCAAAAGCAGAAGCCAGGGCTGCTGCTGAGAGCATGCCATGCCTCTGGCTGTTAGCAGCACACCCAGGTGACACTGCACTTGCACCATCCCTTTGGAGCTGCAAATCCCAGGTGCCATGAAACACATCTCCTTTCCTTCACTCTCCTGGGACTGGAAACCACTTCAGAGGACAGCTTAAACCCACGAGAGAGATGCTACAACAGGTGACTCGGTTACAGGCTGGCTCTTCAGCTCCTCTGGTGGGAAACCTGCAGGGTTCAGTCAGAAGGGTTTGTTTCCTCCTCCCTGGTGTTGCTCTGTGTTGCCTGTCTGCCTGTTCTCTGTAAAACCATTTCTATGCCAAGTGTGAGAAAGAAGCTTGTAGCCAAAGCTAGAAATTACCATTTCACTCCCTTCACTGAGGGAGGGGAGAGAGCTCTGTCCCTCTCTGCAGGTGGCAGACAGGCTGTTGCTCTGAGGATCAAAACTCAGGATAAAGGCAAAAGTAAAAGGTGAGGGGGGAAAAAATAGAAAGGGGGGGTTTAAAAATGCCCATGATTGACTGGAGTAATAAAAAGCAGCCCAAGCTGATTTGAGACCTGTCTGCTCAGAAATTCAGCCTGGATTCACTCCATAGCCACTCTGCAACTCAGCCCTGCCCAGGACTCCACCAGATTCATGTGGAATTGCACAAATTGGTCCTGGTCCTCTTGGATTTTGGCCAAGTTCTACTTGAAAGCAACTCTGGGGAGGCTACTGGGGAGGAGGTACACAGAGAGGAAGCACCAGGTTCACCTGCAGCCAGCCAAAATAACCAGCCCCATCCAGTTTGTATCTTCCTTAGAGAGGGTGACAGGGAGGTTTTGGGGTTTATTTTGATGGAGGATGAAAAGGAAAGGAGTCAGTTTCAACCCCCACACGGCAAAAGGATGACACAGTCCTTTACAAGAAGTTAATTACTTGCACAAAGCCTCACATGCTTTCCATTGGCACAGCTCTGGGCTCTTGGAATTGCCATCCCTCCCTGATTAATTCTGTCACAAGAGTCAGAGCAGCTCGGAGCAGGGGAAGTCAAGCAGCCTGGCTTCCATAAACACTTCTGCAGCCTCACAAATCTCAGCTCAAAGGGAAATTAATTTGTTACATAAATCTCTGGGCAAAAGCCACGTTTGGGAAGCTTCCTGCTTTGGTTTGATGAAACAAGGGCTGGGCAGACTCACAGGTTGCTCTCGTGGGACAAAGGCTTGGTGTAGAAAGCCCATAAGCCAACTCTTATTGCATTAGAACACCTGCCTTCAAAAAAAGGCCATCAGAGCTGCAGCACCAAGCACAGAAAGTTTAGGCAGTGCCAGAACTAAGATCCCTGGGCACTGATGCTGGGGAAATGGGGATTATTATTTGTTTGCTTGCTTGCCAAAAAAACAGCAAGTTTGCTTCAAATGAAACCTGATTATTTGTTTAACTAGGGGAAGGGATTGGAATCAATCCTGGGAAATGAAGTGGGTTAATGAGATTAAAAACAAAAGCCTTAATGATTTTATTTGGGATGAGCCTGAGACAAAAATGAACGTGCTGCAGACTTACCAGATCCTCTCGAAACGACCTCTGGATTCAGCTTTAGAAGCAGCATCACTGCTCCTTCCTGACATTCTCTGTTTGGAAATGGCTGAAAAAAACCCTTCAGAACCTTTCTTTTCCCCCTCCAAGCCCCCTGCCCCATCTTCCATTCATCCCCCTACACCCACAGAGGCTGCAGCTTCCAACCAATTTGCTATTTATATCCCAAAGACATGTGAGTTTAATTGCCAACATCTATCATCTGTGCACTATGCATCTCAGCTTAACTCAATGAGATGATTGTGAGCTCCTCTGGACCAACACTTGGCAGTCATCACCTATTTTTTTTGCATAGGATTGATGAGGTTTGCTGCAGAAGCAGCTGTCAGAAGTGTGCTTTCTTCTCCCTGTTTGCATTTGCAACCCGTATTTTTGTCACTGACCCATCCCTGCTCGGAAGACTGAATGGTTTGTTTTTCCTGGCACCCCTGCAGGGCTTGTTAAACTGATGCCAGGGCACTTTCAAAACAGGAATCCATCATTGCAACACTCACAAGCAGAAAAGATGCCACTGCAGCATCCTGCAAAACCAATGCCAATACAGTAAACTCGAGAGTATCTGCTAGCTTGCAGCAGAGGAGAAAGGGACATCTCTAGGTCCTCCCTGAAGTTTAGCTACCTTTAGCTACCAGCAGTCAGACCAAGGCTGACAGACTCCTCCTGCAGTCAGACAGCTGTTCCAAAGGATAATCATATCACTTCCATGAGAAACACATCCTATCATGAGAAGGAAGACCTCAGGATATGCCTTTTTGGTCCAGCAACGTGGTCAGAGCAAGCCCAGCTCAGGCTCAGAGGTCCAGCTTAGGGAAGATGAATCTCCTCCTCCAGGGTCTTTTATTTTAGAGCACTGAGCTCTTTGTAGTGCTTTTTGATGTTCAAGGCTCAGCACCCACCAGCAGCAGCTACAAACCAGCCCCTGGTATTTCAGATCAGGCATTTGGATTTCTTTGCTGCTGTGGGGAAGTGCTTAAAATCAGGTGAAGCAATCAGGCAGAGCTTAGTGCCCATGTAAAAGCTGTCTGCCAATAGAGCTCCCAGAGCTGAGAACGTTCAGCATCATAGGATCATCTCTTCTCCTTCAGCAGGTTTTTGCCTCATCTGCCCATCCCTTCCATTTCCTGCAACAAACAAAACAGAGGTGCTGGGGTAACAAGCCCTTCTCTGCCTAAATGCCCAGTGTGATCCCTGTTTTCCAGGAGTCTAGAGGGCAACCTGCACTTGAATCCATGGCTTGCACAGTAAGTTCTTCCATCTCCCATCTCCCTGTTCTGAACCCCAAGAGAGACCTGTAAAAACTCCCTTAAAGAGACCCCCAGAGCTTAAATTCATAAGTGTGTGTATATGGATATGTATCCATGCACATTGACATCAGTTTAGGGCATGGTTTCATCATACCCTTGGTTCATATTAACTCTATAGCAGGACCAGAGCCCTGTTGCATTAAGGCATGTCAACACACAGCCTAGAATCACTGAATAAAGTGAAGACATTGAGTTCCTCTAACCCAACTCCTTGCCCAGAGCTGGATGTGCCATCAAAGGTACCTCAGGCAGCAGTTCTAGCTCCAAAGTCTGTGTAGTGAAGACAAGAGGGAAAGGGAGTATTCTCCCCCTACACAGAGGAGAAACATGGATGAGTACTGTGGCCTGGCTGCAGGTCAGTGCATCATCTCAGTGATGCTGATTTACCCCTTCATCATGCAGGAGATGCAAGGCTGGAACACAGCCAGACTGCCTGCCTGTCCTCACACAGGCAAAGACAGCTCAGAAGGGGAAAACTGTACCTTTTATTAGACCTAATAATATAGCTGGGGGGGGGAAATGGTGAATTTACAGATACAAGAAGCCTTCTTATAGCTGGAAAAGCAGCAAATGTCACGGAAATGCAGCAACTGTCACAGCTAAATTCAACTTGACAGCTCAGCTTAACGAGCTCTGGATCCCTTAGACCACCTGACAGAAGAGATAGCGAAGGGTAGAGAGCATGATGGGGAGAGGTGGCAGCTGGTTATCTTCCTCGGGAAAAGAAGACACGAGGAATTCATTACAGACAGAGCAAAGAGCATTTGAAGGAGGAGGAAGGTGTTTACAAGTCACATTGCAAAGCTTTGTGTCCAGATTCTTCATGAGAAGTTGTTTTGCATCCAGGCTCAGGACAGAGGTCAGAGCCCACATGTTCCTTCATGGGAACTGTTGCCTGAAAGGTTGTTGTGGGTTGCTTCTGTCCTTTCTTGATGCAGTTGGCTTGCTTTCCTGCTTGTCACCACTGGTGCTCCCTTGTTGTGCCTTCAAATGATCATTCTGCCTCCCTTCAGACCACGACCTTGTGCCATGGAGGTGGTCACTAGGATCTGAGGTCTGGCCCCATGCACTTCACAGTATCATCTCTCCAGATGGCCACGTAGGAACACGGAGGTTGCACCACTCCTTTTTGACATCAGTGGGAGCTGGTGACCTTTAGGGAGGTGCCTTCCCTACACCAGGACTTGATGAAGGCCATCAGCAAAGCTTAGATCACTAGTTGAAAGGAATTTGGCCTCTTGGTGGGGGCATTTCCTCGCAGCCACGGGCTACAAGGGCAGTGAATATTTTTACAGCCATGATATACTGAATGACTCCAACTGGAAGAGACCACCTGATCCTCTAAGCAGACCCAAACAAGCAAATCCTCATCTTCTTAGAGAACAAAAGGTCAGGGCTGTGAGATCTTAGCCTGGAGAAACAGACCCTTCATCATGAAAGAGCTGGGGCGGCACACACTGAGACGTCACAGGCGCTGGGAGGGAAGGAGCTGAAGTGATATTGTCTATCAGATGGAAACAATAGCTCAGTCCTGTGTGAAGGCATCTGCCTCAGCTCATGGGAAAGGGATTTTTCTCACTCTCCATGTGTTCTTGAATGATCTGGGGATCTCTGAGGAGTTTTCTGTGTGCTTCTTTGCTGGTGGGAGCACCCTGCAACACACAGAGCTACCCACATTGCACACCTCAAAGGGATGCTCCAGCAGCAAGCCATTGGTTTGGAACCTCCTGTCACACCTCAGCTCTCCTCACCTTCTCCGTTTAACCCTGGGAACTCAAGGTCTCCACCTGCCAGCAGAAGTTTTCTCCCTTTGGAAATGAAACCTCAGGCTAAGGCAAATGCTCCACTTTGCAACAACTCCCCCACTTCTGGCAAGTTTAACAACAACATTTCCTGCTAGTCATGTGGACCCTCTGGAACGAGAGACACCTCCTCACCAGAAAGCTGAGGGTGTCTCCATTGTCTGTTTGTTATTAATCTTCTCTTCCTCCTTTCAGAAGCCAGGGTGGGGATAGGAATGCTGCATTTACGAGCCTGCCCATGGCCCTGGCTTGGCTTGCTCACCTCCCACATGCTTCACATTTCAGCAGACACTGAAGTGCCTCAGCCCTGTACCTGTTGCCTTTTGCAGTGCTTTCAGCAGAGGAAAGCATTGTCTTTCTGAGCCTGTCATTGCTGGGTGTTACCCTGGACACACACACAGCTAGTGGCATATCCAACATCTCCCCACACCAGATGTCAGGAGCCACAGCCATCTCCTTTCTTGCCACCCCTGGGATTCAAGTGCACCAAGCTGCCCTTCATCCAATACATCCACGTGAGGTAATGAAGCCCAGGAGATGAGCTCATGAGAGAAAATGTGTCAAGCACCACAGTCTGACATCTCTCTTTATCAGAGGGCAGCTGAAAGGTCCCGTCCCCAGAGGTGTGTGATGAGAGAGAGGAATGTAGGCGAGGAGAGACATAAAGCCTGTAGCGTTGGCTGATCTCTGCTTCCCTTGGTGTGTAAGCAGAGAAACCTGCTAATTTTGGAAGAGATTACACAAAGGAGTCTGGATCTGGGTTTCTGTCCTGCCATGACACCCTCACCTCTCCTGGATCTGGATCCACCCCCCTCGTTCCACCCACCAGCCGAGCGGAGGTCAGAGCAGAGCAGTCGGTTCACACGGTGGTTGAGAGGACATGCAGAGGGCAACCGGCTGCTAAGCTGTGTCAGCTCAAGACAAGCTACAGCATCTTCCATTGCAGGGAATAAAACTCCCTAGGTGTTCAACCTTGGGAGAATACCTCTTCCTGAGCCCAGGCAAAGCCTTGACAGCCTCCTTCCAGACACATTGCACCACCACCCACAGAAGAGGAGAACAGCACACAGAGGAGCTCTGGAGATGAGTCCCTAGCTGGATTCAGCACAGCAGCTCCAGCCTGTGTTTGTAAAGTCAGTGGTGCTTGTAAAGCAAACACTAAGCACATGGTTCAAAGAGAGCGTAAAGAGCTCATTCACGTAGTAAAGCCACCCATTGGGACAGATAAATGTCAGCCCTGGCTAGAGGAACAAAGACAGAGGAGTTAATGAAAGAACCTCCATCTGGGTCTCACGCTGGTTTGTGGGCTCCATCTCTGCATCCCCAGCAAAGCTCACAGGCTTCTCTCCTGGATGTTTCCCCTCTGGGCTGGGGCTCTCCCAAGGGCTTCCTGCACTCACCACAGCCCCTCTGCTCATCCCAGGTTGAAGCATTCAGGCTGCTTTGTTTCCTTCTGGAAGGAGGTGGAGAGGAAAGAGGGAGGGGAGAGATTAGCATCCCCGTTGTGAAATACTGAGAAGCAGCAGCAGTGAGGGAGCCAGATGAAAGGAAGAGAGGAGGAAACCGTGTTGTTACAGCTCACAGACGCTTGGGCCCTGCAGGACAGCAGCATGATGACATCACACCCCACCAATTCCTTCTTGCTGGCCATTTATTTGCAAACACATTTTCTGGCCAAGATAAAGCTGGGTGACAAATGGAATCAATACCCTGACCCCAAATGACTCAGAAGTATGCGGGTAAAAATACAGCCCTGTTTAAAAACAACTTGCATTTATTTTTGGGAGAGTGGCTGTCGTGTTGAGCAGCACCAAGGGCTTCACAGCACAGGCACAGAGCAGCCATGTGCTAGCAATCAACCATTAACTCTGCAGAGCTTGGTTGGGTCCATGGAGTAGCCCAGAGGAAGGCATGTAAGCATGTGAGAGACCAGGCAACCGAGGCACAGAGTGGGAAAGCAGCTTGCCCAAGACCACACAGTCTGGAAACAGTCACTTCTTCTCTGCCCTCCAGGGTGAGTGGTTCAGCTGCAGCAGAATTGCTTATGAAAAACCCCATGTTTTAATGAAAAGCAGGCACGATTTTGCTGCTGATGTTTTTATGAGCTGTGTTGTTCCAACCACGATGGTCCAGCCCATGGCGAGCCTGAAGCAGAGGGGGAGCTGGTTTTGGTTAGGTAAAAGCCAGGTAGGATTTGCTGCCTGGGAGTGTTTGTCTCCACCACAGTGAAAACAAAATCTCGTGGAATAGATCCATTCTCATCAAAAGTGGCTTTTGTTTCCTTTTCACCAAAAGCTTCACGAGTGAAACCCACTCATTGAGGCAGGAAGAAAAAACACACAGCCAAAAAGCAGAGGGGAAAAAGAGCCCAGAGGAGGGGAAGAGGAGAGGAGGAGGAGGAGGAGGAGAAGGGGAAGAGAGAAGGAGAAAGGAGGAGAAGGAGAAGGGAGAAGGAGAAAGAAGGGGAAAGAGAAGAAGGAGAAAGGAGAAGGAGGAGGAGGAGGAGAAAGGGAAGGGGAAGAGAGAAGGAGAAGGAGAAGGAGGAAGAGAAGGAGGAAGAGAAGGAGGAAGAGAAGGAGGAAGAGAAGGAGGAAGAGAAGGGGAAGGGGAAGGAGAAGGGGAAAGGGAAGAGAGAAGGAGTAAGGAGGAGAAAGAGAAGGGAGAAGGAGAATGAAGGGGAAAGAGAAAGGAGAAGGGGAAGGAGAAAGGAGAAAGGAGAAAGAGGAAGGAGAAAGAGAAGGAGGAAGGAGGAAGGAGGAAGGAGGAAGGAGAAGGAGAAGGAGAAGGAGAAGGAGAAGGAGAAGGAGAAGGAGAAGGAGAAGGAGAAGGGAGGAAGGAGAAGGGAGGAAGGAGAAGGAGAAGGGGAAGAAGGAGGAGAAGGTCTAATTGACAAGCTGAAATTTTCTGCTGAGCATCTTGCCAAAGAGGAATGTTTCCTTTCTCTTTAAAAGCTTTCCAAGCAGGTCTGCTCTTAATATCTACAGCTTGCAGTGTGCCCCATGGAACTGCTTGTCATGCCAGGGCTCCTTTGCTCCAGCAGCTGTTCTCCATGGCCCAGCTGCGTCAAGAAGCTGTGAGGCTCATCTCTTCGGAAACCCATCCTGCAGAGTGTGTTTCCCTGGCTGAGATTCCTGCCAGCTGGGAGGCAGGGACTGGTGGCAGTGAGACAGGACAGGGAGGAGGAAGCTCTGGTGATGCAGAACATCCTTGAACTGAAAGTGAATTGAAAGTTCAGGAGGAGCAGAGGAAGGGGCTCTGGTGGGCGTTGTCTCATTGGATTTGCCTTGGGATGATGCTCTGTCCTTCTCAGCACCTTCCTGCTCTGCCAACACCACGTTCTTTAAACATACTAAATCTAGGATAGACACTTTAGCCTTCCTTCACTATCAAATCAGTCTTTCAAGGTCCTTTAGACCACCTCACTTAAAGCACATTTCATAAACTCTGTGTCCTTCCAGGAGCTCTCTAAATACCAAACTGAGGCCAGATTTGAGCTCATCCATTATCCATGTTGTTTATACAGGTGGCCATTGTGAGGCACAGGCTTAGCTTGAACCCTCTGGCAAGGAGGGAGCAAGATCTCACTCAGCACTTTGCCAAAAGTTCAGCATGGCCAGGATGAGTCAGTTACAAGAGGAACTCATCCTGCCACATCCCAGTCCACCACCTGAGCACGTCACGCATGGATTCAGCTCCAAATGTCTCCAGGGTAAATGCTGACTTGCATAGCTCCCATGGAGAGAAGCAGGAAACCTTAGGGGCTAATTCATATGAGCTCCTAGACAGAGGCCAGTGCAGGGCTCCCAAGATGCTGAGGGGATGGAACGTGTGTGAGGAGGAAAGGCTGAGGGCCCTGGGGCTGTTCAGCCTGGAGAAGAGAAGCCTGAGCTCAGAGGGACCTCACAACACTTCTAAGTACCTAAAGAGTGTTTGTCAAGAGGATGGAGCAGCATTTTTCCTCGTAGTGGCCAGCAACAGGACAAAGGGTGAAGGACACAAGCTGGAATACAAAAAGCTCCACTTACACACAAGGAAGCACTTCTTTGCTGTTCAGGTCAGAAAGCCCTGGCCCAGGCTGCCCAGGGAGGGTGTGGAGGCTCCTTCTCAGGAGGTTCCCAACCCCACCTGGACACGTTCCTGTGCCCCCTGAGCCAGGGGAAGCTGCTGTAGCACTGGATGAGCTCAGGAGGTCCCTTCCAAACCCTTACAATTCTATGGTCCTACGTCCTACTTGAGGTTCCTGTGCTGGGTTGAAAGAAATCACACCTTTGGCTTCATTAACTATATCAATTAAGTTTTGTTAAAGGCTTTGCAGGGTGTGTAGCTCAGGCAGAGGCATGTGCCCTGTCAGCATCCAGCTTTAGCGAGGATGGATCCCACCCCATCTGTGATCTGCAGGGCCAGCAGCGCAGGCAGAAGCTGGAGGACTCAGCGAGCCTGTCCCCACACTCCAGCCTGCCATTTACTTTGTGGTGCAGACATTCCACCCATCTGGCATTTGAGAGGAGGAGGGGGGAGCGTCGAGACAGGGAAAGCAACCAGAGGCAGCCCCAGGCAACCACCCCCGAGGTCCCGTTCCAGCAGCACGCAGAGTCTGTCACGCAGGAGGCGATCGCCAGCCTGGCTTATCACTCACACACACTCACCACTCCTCATCTCTGCCAGTGCTGGAGCACCAAGCAGGGAACACATCTTGCCTCCAAATTTTTTCTACAGTGTTGGAAGCAGGGCACATCACATCCATCACAGATGTCTTTCCAGAAATGGCAATCTGCTGCAATTGAGGGATTCTGCTCCTCTCCTGCAGCATGCATTTACTATCAAACTCCTCTCCTTCACTGTTTTGGATGCAAAGAGGAGCCAAGATCAAATGCAAAAAGGTCCAGAACTCTGTACTTCCTCCTTCCACCAATTTGTGCTTGGCAAAGGCAATTGGAAAGGTCGCTCACATGGGTGGTGTCAGAGGTGTCACGATCAAAATACCACACTTTAAAAGGAAGGAAGGGGACAAACAGGCACCACAGCCATGTCCCAGGGACACAGGCACTGCCATGGACCTGCAAGTTAGGTCACATAGGCTGATGCACCTGCTCATTTGCAATCAGCCAGATCCAAGCACGAAGCATGAAGCAAAGAAGCTGCATCAGACTCGGTGCAGTCACAGGCACTGATTGGCAACTCCTGAATAAGCACCGAGGTGGAGGCTTGGGCAGGTCATCTCTTACAAAAACTAATCACAGCTCCTCTTCTGCCATTGGGATTTTTAATGTTCCCCTGGCTTTAGTTGGCTCAGTTGGAAGATTCCAACCTGACCTCCTGGTCTGGTTCCCTTTCTGGCAGAGCTTGGCCACGTAACTTCAGACTAGTCTTTGAGCACTTGTTTTTCAGTCACAGGCACCTAAAGAGGCAGATGCACATCTGCTGGGATCCCCACACGCTCAGGGGATTTCATTCCTCTCTCCTTTCTCCTTTGGCAGAGTTTAGCTAACTCCAGTTTCCTAAATACTGAGGGTGAAATCACTGCAGTCAAAGGGAGATTTTCCGAGTGTAGACACTTCCAGCTGATCTTGGTTAAATTCCCTTTTTTGGTCAGTAGACAGCAAAAGCACTCTTCCAGCAGAGTTCATCTCACTCTGAAATCTAAAAGAAGTGCCTGCTGAGCCTAATGTTAGGTGGGAAGGGTTTCACATTGGGTATCTCAGCTAAGCTACACATCAGCCCCTTGCAGGGTCAGGAGAGCTCTTCCCAGAGGGTGAGTCACCTCAGTGGTGTTTGTCACCTGACACGAGAAGAGACAAAGCAAAGATGATGTCAGTGCAGGGATGATGTGAGCTGCAGAGTGCAGGAGAGGCTCTGAGGTGGCCTCAAAGCATCTGCCCTCATCTCTGGTCTTGTCGTGGTGTCCACTGCTGACCAGACCACAGAGGATCCTGGCCAAGGGAGTATTTGGCCTGACTTGGCACAAATCCTTTCAGTTCCCTGAAACAGAGAAGTGTCTCCCTCTCTCTTCTGGCCTTAGCTGGAAGATGAATCTGCTTGGGCTGCACACCCAGGTTTTAGCTGGGGAAACAGTGAAGAGCTCAGCAATTAAAGACAGCTGATGGGTGTCATGGCTGTGTACTTCATCACTGCTATTTGTGGGAGATAAGTTATACATGGAATAGAACAGGAAAAAAGGAAGATAAAAAAGAAAGGAAAGAAGAAAAATAAAAGGGGAAAAAGGGAGAAATAAAAGGGAAAGAAAAAAAAGGAAAAATAGGGAAAAGGAAAAGGGGAAAAGGAAAAAGGAAAAGAGAAAAGAAAAAGCAAAAAGGGGAAAGAAAGAGGAAAGAAGAAAGAAGAAAAAAGGAAGAAAAAGGAAAAGAAAAAAGAAAATATAAAAAGGAAAAAGGAAAGAAGAAAAAAGAAAAGAAGGAAAAAAGGAAAAGAGAAAAAAGGGGAAAAGGGGAAGAAAAGGGAAAAAGGAAAGAAGAAAAAAGAAATGAGAAAGGTAAAAGTGAAATTAAAAGTCTCCATCAGCTCCTCAGAGCTCCAGGCAAAAACAAGACTGCAGTTAGTCTACCATTCAAAGAATTGCATCAGGGAGATGGAGAGGGGAAGCAAGACCTCTTCAGAAAGCATGGGGGGCTTTTAAACCCCCAGCCTCCCTCTGAGCTGGGCTCTGGGCAGGATGCACGTTTTGCCCACAGCAGCACCACACATTTTCCACAGATGTTCATGCAGAAGCATGCAAGAGCTTTGACAAAGACAGCCACTGGCCTGACCCAAGTCAGGGAAATCTCTCCATGACAGATTAATTGACCCTGTGATTAACAGAAGAAAAACAGTCAAAGAACAAAGACAAGACAAAGAGTGGCTGCCTTGCATGAATCAGCCCCACAGGTTGTTTATTCCAAGTTCAAGCGTGGCAAAATCTGCCTCAATCTGCTTGCTCTTGAAACCCAGCATTGGTATCATCTGTGCAACTGCCTGTATCAAACCACCACAAGTCCAAAAACACCCCAGGGACCAGCCCAAGCCCTTTTCCCCTTGAGACGCAGAACAAGCCCTTTCAGGTTTGGCCAGACCATAATACTGCATCATTTTCCATAGCTGGAACAACAACCCAGCCTCTGAGAATTGCTACTCTTGAAGCCACAGCATCTCCAACAAAACAGGCTGATGGGAGGGGAGGTGGACCCTGCTCTACCAGACTCCTGCTGCACTTGGCACGTCACAGATTCAAGGTAATTTGACTTCTATGAACTGGTTTTAGTCTCATTTTCCCCCTGGGTCATGGACACACCACACACTGACACACACACACACACATCCCCTCCTTCCCCTGCCAGCTCAAAGACCAGAAAAACAAGGATTTTTATGACACTGCCACAAAAGTAATAGGAAGTCACTGAGCTCAGTGCCTGACAGGATTGAGCCCTCTCTGCTGCACAAGGGATTAAGTCAGGAGTAAATACAGACAGCCCTTCACGCTGCCTGCCAGGAATGACTCTCCTGATTTATCTTTGCTTGTTGTTTTTGTTTTATTAGGGGTTTTTTTTCCACCCCAGGTTGCTGTTTGACTCCAACCCATCACCAGAGCGTGTTTGTTGAGTGAGAAGTGACTGCTCTGAGACGACCCAGCAAACCCTGGTGCTCACATCCCACCCCCATCCAGAATTAGTCCATCTGCCTGTGAAGAGTTCAAGAACCTGAGTGACTGTAAAGTGCAAATTATCCTTGTGGCCACTGAACTTGGTCTCCTTTAGTCAAGGAAGGAGAAGCACTGATCATTGCCACTTCAGCAGCATTTCTGCATCTGATCAAGAGGTCATTTGGTGGGGAGATATTTGGCTACTTTCTCCCAAGCTGACTACATGCTCTGGCAAAAGAGTGACATTGATAACAGTAACATGGCATCAAAGCAGAGGGATGGTGTCACTACATGCCTCCAGCTTCTGTAACACACTCTCTTTTCACTGTCCTGGGAAATAGTATCATAGAGCCACAGAATGGTGGGGCTGGGAGGGACCTTCAGACATCACCCAGTCCAACCTCCCTGCTAAAGCAGGTTCACTTAGATCAGGTCACATAGGAAATCATCCAAGTGGGTTTGGAAACCTCTGGAAGAGTCTCCCTGGGCAGCCTGGGCCAGGGCTCCCTCACCTTAGCACCAAAGGTGTTTCTCCTTATGTTTAAGTGGAACTTTTTGTGTTCCAGCTTTTTGCCCATCACCTCTTGTCCTGGCACTGCACACTACAGACAAAAAGTGTTTCTCCAGCCTCCTGCCCCCCACCTTTTAAATACTTGTCAGTGTTGGTGAGACCCCCTGAGCTCAGGCTCCTCTTCCCCAGCCTGAACAGCCCCAGGGCCCGCAGCCTTTCCCCCTCACACACATGTTCCATCCCCTCAGCACCTTGGGAGCCCTCCCTGGCCTCTCTCGAGCAGTTCCCTGTCATAAGGGCAGCAAATAGACGTTTTGCACAGGAAAAGAACCTTCAAACACGTGGTGGAAAGTGGGGCAGGTCCCCATCAGCTGCCCTGCAAACTCCCTCAGAAGTCCTTGAGGCTACCAGAAGAGAAGTAACTTTGCCTGGCCTTAACACTGAAGCAACACAGCAGCTCCTACATTGCATATAGACACCCAGGATCATTTTCATGTGCTCTTTACTGTGAGCCTTTCTCTGGTTGCAGGCAGGAGGATTGAACTGCTGCAATGCCAGTAGGGGAAAGAGGGGAATGGATAGGAGGGATGCCACCAGCAGGAGCTGTGCTAATGGCAGGGGAGTATCAAGTGATGTGTTTAATGCATCTTTCCTGTTTAACAGGACTGGAGGTAACAGAGAAAAAGAGTGGGTTCAAATCATATCCCTTTGAAAGGTAATGGGAACAGTAACATTATTATCAATAGAGCCTAAAGTGGCACAGTGTTGATAAGGGAATCTGAAATGCAATCCTTCATGTCTCAGCTCAGCACAACGGGTTGTTTCAAGGCTGACAATTAGAGGCTCACATTGCTCATCAGGGGCAGCAACAGGCAGACCTTGTGCAAACTCATGGCAGGCAGAGCACATTCCAAACCACTTTAACACCATCATAAACGCAGCTAAAGAGCTGTTGTTTCCTTCTGGCTTCCAAAAGGAAAGAACAAGTGATGGGAGTAAAGACCCAGGATGGGTCTTTGCTTCATAAAGGATGGATGTGAATTAAGGACATACATTTACTCTGATCCATATAAGAACTGAATCCCCATTTAAAACTGGGCTTAGTACTCTACTGATTGTACAACTAGTAATCCACTGTTCTACACCTCTCTGAACTCTGGGTCTGGGGCATTTTGCAGGGGGAGATGCTATTTATTTGTATTACTTGTACTGGTCTTTATTGGTTGGATTTTTTTCCCCTGAAGAAGCCCCATGTGCTCATCCCAGCCTTCCTCAAGCTGGGAAAGCAAAGCATCACGAGGATGGGGTTCACCTTGCCCTGACTGAGCCCTGTTCATGACTAATTCCATCTCTGTTAGTTGGGGGAGTCCTTCCAGAGCCAGGTAAAGAGGCACAATGCACTTAGAACCATAGAATCATCATGGTTGGAAAAGATCCTCGAGTCCATCCCCTCACCTCACACTGCCATCACTAAACTAAAGCATATCCCTCAGCACCTCATCTCTGGGAGCAATCATCATCTACCCCATGCTCTGCTGCAAGATGAGCTATGGGGAAAAGATGTTTAGGAGGAGGATGAACCCTAGAAAGCCTGTTATTTCTGGGAAGTCTTGATTAAACGGGGCAGACAGAAAGTGGGAGGGAGAAAAGAGAAGCAAATAGGATTCAGCTCTCATCACTGCAGTCATCTGCATCACAGCAACACCCCCTTGAATTTCTTTGTAGACTCTGGCACTGCAACCTGTCCAACCCAGCTCACACCTCTGTCCTAGGATGATCAACAGACAGTGGAGGGGATGCAAGCTGGCAAGCCCCAGTGCAGACATCTGCTCTACGAGTGTTTCAGTTCCAGTGAGGTGAAGTTCACTGGAGATTTTCTCATGACCAGGCAAGCTGTGCCAATGGGGATCTGTGTATCCAGAGAGCTGGGCTACAGCTGGACTTGGGGACATTATAAACCCACAGTGGCTGATGGCATGAAGAGGGAGCAGAAGCAACATCAGACTCTTTCCAGGGAGGAGATGCAGGTGCAGTGGTATAGAGTAGAAGGAGATCAACAAGCTGGTGTCACTCTAAGAGCACGTTTAAAATAAGCAGCTGGGAGATTTGCAGAGTGAAAGCTGATCTGGGAGCTCTCACAGAGACAAAATTAACAGGGTATCCCATGATGTCATTTCAAACTACTTTCCTGGCCGAGACAGAGACAGACAATTCCAAGTCTGCACATGAAACCTCACCGAGGCATCTGTTGTTATCCCTTTGCTCTCTTCTCCTTACAGCAGCTTTGCCCAGGTCCTATAAACATCCAGGTGGCAATCAATGAGGTGTGAACATTTAGCTTATAAAGTGTGAAGGATATCCATTCCAAGAGTTTGGGAAAGCACCAGTGGAAAGTTGTTTCCAGGCTTGCTGTCACTGTGTTGCTGCTCCTTGGGATGCTCAGGAGCTGTATCGATGCACCCAGTTAAAGAAGCCGTGGATGGGCTCTGAACTGAAGGCCCACCAGATGCACTGCACTGGGCATGAATTGTCCCTCAGTTTTCCTCTGTGAACTTGGAAGTGCTTCACATACCACCAGCAGTTTGGAAACCTACTCAGCCTGAACCAGGAGGTCATGCCCATGGCCACGCCTGCACTAGGAAATGAGATGTACCAGTACTTAACACTGGGGAGGCTGCAGCTCCAGGGCTGTGCTCAGTGCTGAGCACCTCACTGCAGAGGGACACTGAGGGTGGCCAGAGCTGGGGAAGGGGCTGGAGCACAAGGGTGCTGGGGAGGGCTTGGACTCAGTGGTCTTAAAGATCTCTTCCAACCAAAACAATTATGCTACAAATCTTTGTTCCTGTGTGCTCTATACCACAACCATCAGCTGGTACAACACATCCTGCACCCCTACTCTTACTCTGTTTTCCTGCTCAGAGCATGGTGGCCACGTGCTGACTGCCCACTTGGAAGCTGTTCTTCACTCACATGAACCTGCCAACCACGTCTGTGAGATCCCTGGGAAAACTTAACCTGAGCCAAAAGCAAAGCAGATGCTGCTGTGGCAGTTTAGCAACGTGGGCAGTTGTGGCTCTGATGGTGAGTGATGCAGGATGGCTGATGTGGGTACAGGCAAATCCTCCCTTCCCCAGTGAAAGCCTGGCTTCCTCTCCATGGCTTGATACATGTTATGTCATGTATATGGAAGGCAATTAATGGGACACGTGTGGGAGATCACAAGTTGAGATGGGTCAAAGCTGTGCTGCAGAACACACTGAACATGAAACAGCATCAACATGCAAGTTCCAGCTCAGGAGCCTTGGCTTTCTCTGGTGTACAAGCACTTGCTAAAAGCTGTTGCTGCTACCAAAAGATCTCACACTTTGTTACATGAATAGTCCTTGTGAGTTGCCCAGGGCTTCTTACAGAGTCTGAAGCCAAAGAAGTCAACAAATGCCACAGAAGGACTTTGCTCGTGGTGTGTCGTGCTGTGAGTTCTCTGCCTAGGAATGTGTTGCAAAAGCAAAGTGGAGGCAGAAGTTGCCACCAAAGAGGTGAGTTTTGGAGGGGATGTCTCCAGTTCTGTCCTCTGTATCACATCAGTGCTACTAACAAGGCTAAAAGTGGCAGCAGGAAGAAAATGAACGTTGGCATCCACAGATGGAGGCTGGGTCTAGAAGGAACAGGATTCATCCAGGGTGGTTTCAGCCATCACCAGGGCTGCATCTCATCTGACCTTATTACTTAGAGCCTGTCTGTGAGTGGGAAACTGCATTTAGAAGGCAATCCAGGCTCCCTGGGCTACACACCAATCTCAGGGCAGAGCAAGCCGCCCTCTGCAGACCCTCATCTCTCCCTGCTGACTTTAGAGGGAGCCTAAAGAGCTGCTGTTGACTGGACACCCCATCTTTAGGCAGCTGCCTTCAGTGGGGATAAATCCCATCCATAGAGACCAAACAGTTTGCTCCTTCTCTGGGATCTCTCACCACATGTGTTGAGTCCTCCCTCTGTTGCATCTCAGTCACGGACATAACCCAATGTCTCAGCTGGAGGCTGCTCTTTGCTGGAGAAGCAGAGAATAGCAGGCCACAGGGGGCTGGCATGTGGATGCCAAAGCCTGCAGTGCCACGGGATCACCCCAGAGGGCAAAGTGAGGTCATGCCATGGATGGCCTGAACCATCCAAAACCTGAATCTAGCATTTCCCATCGCTCCCTGAGCTGAGCCTGCAGAGTCTGAAAGCAGAAAGGGAAAGGTGGAATAACCCAGACACTGGTCCATCACAACACACAGCTCAACCCAAGCCCTGTGGAAGGGATTCCCAGGGCAGGATGGCATCCCTTGGGTGAGGATTGCTTCTCAGGGGTCCTGAAAGACGAGGTGAGAAGTGGAAGGAATGAGCTAAAAGCATGATCCCATCTGCACCTAGGACTAAACACGTGCTGTTCCTGGCCATTGCTATTCTCAAGCTGTTGCCATCCTGACAAAGCATCTCTGTAACCTCTGGGCATGTAATCCCTGAGGAGTACATCTGTGATATTCAGGCTACATGTACATCTGCTCTTATTCACATCAAGAAGCCTTTACTCCAGCGTGGGCTGAAGCAGGTGGGGAAGTTAGCCTGAGTTCAACCAACAAGCCCCAGCTGAAACAGCGCCTGTCTCGTCTTTCCCAGGGCTGCACACAACTACACGGGCTCTTTGCAAATTAGAAGAAGACAGAAGAAGAGGCAGCAGCCCAGAAAGATGTTCTCAGGTGCTACAGGACTGGACGAAAGCTGGAAGCTCTGGGAGGTTTGAGGAGTTAAAGTTCAGAGAGGGATTCAGCTATTTCCCAGGTGGGAATGATGACAGACTGAATCCCCATCACATGGAGCTCTGCTCAGTGCCCTTACCAGTGCTTCCTTCTCATCTGTGGCTGTTAAAAGAGGGAAAAGATGAATGCAAAAAGGGACCTTCCCCCAAAGGCAAAAAGAATTCTTTGAAAGGGGTCAGGCTGCAGGTGACTTTGTTCAACTTCTCTTTAGAGTGGAATATAACTTCACTCCAGGGCTGTGCAGGATTTGCTTTGGTCCAGGTCAGCAGAACCTGCTGAGACTGAAATCATGATGAGTAAAAGCCACTTTTAATAACTTCTGCTGTTCCCTTCCTCAGAAACCACTCCCTTGATAGGGGGAAGTCCCCTCCCTTCCTGATGGGGTTTAAGCACAGCGCTCTCCATCACACTGGGGTCTGTGCCCTGTCCCTGGAAGCATTCAAGGCCAGGTTGGATGGAGTCTGAGCAGTCTGGTCTAGTTGGAGATGTCCCTGCTCATTGCAGTGGAGGTGTGTACCAGATGACCTTTAAAGGTCCCTTCTAACCCAAACCATCCTGTGAGGAGCTGGAGCTACAAAAGCTGAGGATGCAGGAACATCCTGCTCAGCGCAGGCACCACAGACAGGAGACTTTGCTTTTATTATCAACCAGCCAAGGGTGTCATTGTACAAAACCACACAACCCACAGCAGCCTCAGCCTGTTGTTACACTGTGCTGGGGCTGTTGGTTATCAGCCCCACCTCCAATTACTGGGTCTCATTATCCTCTCACGTTGCTGTAATTCAAGTGTAATTCAGGGAAGATCAACAGAGCCTCAGCTATAGGAAGCTGGGGGAGACTGGCAGGATTATTTCTGAAGTCCCCTGTTCCAGAAATGCTGTAGCACTTCAGCTCCAAGTCTAGACCTTTTCTATTTCTGCTGTGCTGTTTTGAACATAAAACCAGAGTTGCAATAATCAAGGGAAAACTATACCGGTCCCATTTCACATTGATGGGCTCCTGGCCACCAGCCAAGCAAGCACAACTGTGTCTGGTCTCAAAATAACCCCCTGCCAGCCCCTACTGTATGTTCTTTTTATGGCCATTGAGCAGATGACTTCATTGATTTGAGCACAACTGTGCTCAAACAGAGATAACGAACCACTGAGCAAAGCCTCGTGGAAAGAAGGTGAATTCATCAGGCACAGCATGATAGAAGATGATGCTGTGGAGGGTGCCACCGTGCTGAAAAGAGCCTTCTCAGGTCACATACTCCCCCTGATGTGGGCAAGACTCCTGAAGAAGCAGCCCAATCGTATTTTATACAAACCTGCAACAGGAGGAAGATTTACAAGAGGCAGGAGTGAGCTTCAGTGGTGTGTGGAAGGTGAATTTAGACACCTTCAAAGTAGCCTCACTCTGCACCTTTCTCACACTGATGGCAATAAGAATCCTCTGGAAAATGGACAGGTTATCCCCCAGGGCTTTGGATGGCTTTTTTCATTTCCTCTGAGTCTTTAAATGCTGCTACTGGGAAAGAAATGAGAATTAGGTCTTTGAAACCAAGGGTTCCTGCATTACACAGTCTGGTGTCAGCAGCCCTGATCATCTTGTTGGTTATTTATGGTCTTACTAACCCAAGTCAATGGCTACAAAGTCTTGATTAGCTGATGGTTTCTGTTTGCCCAAAGAGGATGAGGACATTTTTCTGCCACTAGCATGGACTGCTTTATGTTCTCTTTGCAATAAAAACTATATTGTTATAAAGAAAGAGTCTGATCCCCTTTTCACTTCCAATGGGGGGAGAAAAAAAGAGGGGAACCTTTCCCAGTGTGCATTTAAAATACAACATGGGCTGCAACCTGGAGAATGCCAGGGAAAAAGTCAAGAAAGAGAGTGTGAGAACTTGCTCCAGTTCTTCCTGAACACTGGGGGATTCAGAAAGGGCCGAAACCACAGCAAAGAGCCAAAGATGAGGAAAGCCACAAGCACGTTCTGAGCACGGCCAGCTCCACTCCGAGCAGATTAGCAGCGCCGATAGATAATTGCAGAGTGAAAAGCCCTGCCATGTGCCACAAGACTCAAGCTTCCCACTGGGGCCTCTTCCAAAAAAAAAAGTGCAAACAAGATGAGCATGCACAGCTCTAATGTGCTGAGCAGGGAAAGAAAAAGGGTCGAGTCAGACAGAGTCCTGCTAAAGCTGCGAAACCGACCCGTGCGCTGGAGAAGGGCGTCGGGGCTGAACGTTGAGCAACGTGTGGAAAAAAGGGGGCAAGGAGAAAGATGCAGGTGTAAAACTTCAGCAAAACATGTGCCAAGGTATGTGCAAAGTTTGGAGAGGGGAGAAGAAAGCCTTTCCACCATCTTTGGCTAGCTGCAGGATGCAGTTTGAAGTCCCTGCTCTGTTTGACCTGGCGCAAGCCAGAGGCGATGGGACATCAACAAGAACAAGCTCTTTCTTCTTTCTGCTGTGGCTTGGGGGGTTGTTCTCTGCTCCCAAGTGACAGGACAAAAGGAAACAGACTCAAGTTGCCCCAGGGGAGGTTGAGATTGGAGCTGGGGAACAATTCCTTCCCCCAAGGGCTGTCCAGCCCTGTCCCAGCTGCCCAGGGCCGTGGGGGAGTGCCCAGCCCTGGAGGGACCCCAAAGCCTGGAGCTGTGGGGCTGAGCCCATGGGTCAGTGGTGGCTGTGGCAGTGCAGGAGGAACAGTCAGAATCCATCAGCTTCAAAGGCTTTTCCAGCCATTCTAGGACTCTGTCATTCCCTTATCTCCTTATCTTGCTTGCAGAAGTCCTAGGGGCTGGCCCAAAGACAAAAGAGCAGGACTGGTTCATTTAGAGGTCTTTAAACCATCACTAACCCACAGCCTAAACTCTTCCTCCTTCCTTACATCAGTGGTTTGAGTCATTTCTTATGGCTGATTTCAGCTGAAGCCCCAATCACAAACGTGAAGTGCATCTGAACAAAAAGCTTTGGTCTGATAGCTGAGACAAACAACAAAAGCACTGCAAGCAGACAGATAGGGAACACTGCAAGAGATGCACAGAAACATAAAGTCAGGTGCTTTCCATAAAGACCTGAGGAGTCTTACTAAGTTTCCACATTCAATGAGTTGAAATGGTTGCTGGCCTCTAGTGCTAATGGTATCAGTGCTGGAGGTCTCCAGAACACCCTTCAGGAGTGGTTCACAGAGCTCTCCCCCTGCCTGGAGGTCAGAATCTGGCTCACACAAATGCTGAAGCACTCTTCTGGTCCTCTTGTTTTCCTGAGCCTACAAAGCCCTTGCAAAACAGCCTCAGCTCTGACCCCCACCAGTTCTTCTCCAGATGGAATTCAGCCCGAGGCAAACCCTCTGCTGGGACTCACAGCAAGTGTTATATTTCAATTAAGGTAGAGGGGGAAAAAAAAGTGACTCTGCCATAAAGTTTGGAGTGGGCTGTGTTTTGGGCTTTGCCATTAAAAGCCCTCCCTTTGCACGAGCCATCCCTCTGCATATGAAACCCCTTGGCAACAGCCTGCGGCGCGTTCAGAACCTGTGCCAGTCCTCCAGAAGCTGTCTCTGCTCACTGTGCTTTTACTGCTCCTTTCCTATTTTTGCTCTGTTTATATTTCCTGTAGCAATTCAAGACTTTATGAGGTGAAGGAATGACAGAACAGGGCTTTTTTTTCCCTTTAATTGGCTCCCTCTTTTGCTTCCCTCTGCTTCTCTCTTTGTTTTCCTTTCCTCTAGACTTTGGGTATTTTTTGTGTCTGATGAAAGTGGAAAAAAAGGGAAAACCAAGTAACAGGATTTCTTAGAATAAAAAGTATTTTTAAACCCTGTCTATTTTTAAAGGAAACTCTATAAAATCACCTATGAAAATAAGCTGAGATATGCAATGGAAACAACTTGGAGGCTCGCCACAAAGGGAAGTTACGTGGAAGCTACTGAAGGTTGGTGCTGAGGCACCAGCTGCCTGGAGCTCAGCTTCTCCTCCAGTCAGGGACAACATCAGACTGGTCAGGATGGATGCACCACATGCCTCAAGGAGGCATGGGATGGTTTTGTCTCTCCTCTTGGTAGGGTGCCTGAGCTATTTTTTCCTCCCAACCATGTCTGCTCTCGTCCCTGTTCCCCAGCCCATCACACAGCCACATGCTCAGTGGTGTCAGAATCACCAGCTTCGTCTCATGGCTTCTGGTACACCCCAAGATGCAGCCCCCACTTCTGCAAGCTGGGCTCCTGCACCTGAGGTGGACTCTTCTGTTTCTCTGGCAAGGAGGGAAGAAGCCATCTTCAGCCAGGGTTACCTACTTTAGGACACATTTGGAGGGGTTTGAAGAAGAGGACAAGGTCCTTTCTTTGCATGCCTTTGAGATCTTCAATGGGAAGGGCCCTAAGAAAGCAGAAAATAGGCTTGTTGTGCCTGAATGCCTCCATCTTAAAGCAGGAGGATCCTCAGTAAAGCCAAGCCTTCCTTCCAGAAACTCATTTCAGCTTTGATCTAGGAAGAGACAGAAAACAAAAGGGAACCAACACTTATCTCATAGGCCACTAAGCTGGAGAACAGTACATTTCAATTACTTTGTAAGTGTGAGTCAGGGCTCTGAGCTGTCCTGAGAGCATCAGCACCCAGTGCCCTTTCTCCAGAGGAAAAATACCAACAGCAACAAAAGCTCTGCTGCAAGCCTGGCACCTGGGGAGCAAAGCAGACACAAACAGGACCATCAAAGAAAGGTCAGGAGGACTGCAACGGTGGAGATCAAGGAGAAAGAGCAGTGGGAGCCTGGGTAGGAGTCATCAGAGGGACGTAGCTACTGATCAAAGCCAAACAGGGACCTTCCTCTGTGGGAAGGATGGAATTAGCTGGGAAGACAGGGGATGACTTGGAAGCAGGCAGCTTCGTCCTGGCTCCTGATAGTGACGTGCACAGAAATACAATAAGGGCATTATTCCCACCAGGACTTGAAAAAGAGAGACAGAGAAGTAAAAAGACATGTGTTTGCTTTGCATGACACTCTGAAAATGAGAAACACCAGTCATTTCTTACCCTAAGTGCAGGGTGCTGTTGCCTGTGGTGTAATACCTCCATGCCACGGTGTGCTAGCTCTTGTTTTAGTGGGAGCAAAATGACTCCTTAGGATATTATAGAGGTATGTCAAAAAGTACCCCTTGTATGCAAGTTTGCTTTGCTAAGCACCAAAATGGTTATTTTTGCTGCTTTCTCTGTCTATTCTGAGAAGGTCTCACAGGGCCAGGAGGTGAGGATGGCATTAGCTCAAAGGAGTAAGACCATGGCAAAGGGAAATTCATTTCATGCCCATGGCACTGCAGCTGCACAACCCTATGGCCTGGCTCCCAGTCCCTAACCCCAAAGGGCTCAGCTCCAAGGGGCTGGTGAGCTATATCTGCTGTCCACCAGCCACTGTGGTCCCATGCAAGGAAGGAGCATCAGTCTTGGAGAGACGAGGTGACAGCGCAGAGCTGAGCCCAGCGTGCAGGCAAAAGCACACTTGGAGGCATGGTCTAGGAGCACATCCACACTCCCACTGGCAAAGCCCATCACTGGAGCCAGGCCAATGCTGCTTCTTTGCTGTGTGGGATCAAAATGATTCCAAGTCCCTTCAAGCACCTTGTCAAGGCGTGAGGAGAAGGCACTGGTCATGCTCCCTGCCTGCACCAGTGAGACCAGAGCCACAGGCAAAAGCAGGTGAAGCACTCTCACCATGGCCCATGGAGGGAACCTGCAGTGAGCACAAGCCCCACTTTGACAAGCTGGAAGATGTGAAGCCACAATGCATGAAAATCATCCCTTGCTGATCATGAACTGGTTTGACTTCCAGTTTTCATCACCATGAGGAGACTCAGTCAAAGCTCCCAGCCCTATCAGACTGGCATGTGCTAAGCAGAGCCTCCATCAAGGCAGGGCTCCTGGAGTGGGAGAAACTGGGCAGAGAGGAATACAAAATCCACTGGTGGACTCTGAGACAGTTCCAGGATATTGAAACAGAAACAGCAATGTGCCCAACTTCAGCCTCTCATCTCCAACCACTGAGGTTATGGGACCTCCTGGAGCAATAAGGGCTGTAACAGTGCACCTCAGAGCCATGGGTTTGGCTGGCTCTTAAGGAAAAGAACCTCACTTCATCACCAGCCATGTGTATTTCTGTCTGTGCTACCCACTGGCCAGCCCCAGATGCTTTCAAGAGCCCATATCATCCATTCCTGGGATGCTCATCTAGTGCAGCCCTCAATCCCATCCCTGCCTGCTGTATATATGGCTGCTCCTCCTCTGCTGCACTGGGTTCATGCCTCTTCTTGCTGCCCAGAGCCTGCAAACTCAGACAGAGGATCCAGCATCCTCAGGGCTGGGGTTAATGAAAGGCTTATGCATGCAACCTACAAACCACTGGCTTTGAAAGAAGCCACCAGAAGCAAAAGTGAACCACAAAGGAGGGGATTCCTATGCAGATATCATCACTGAGAGCATCACTGCTGCACAGACTGTGGAGAGGAGAGTCAGGCTTGTGGAAGATAGAAAGGTACCCCAGAAATTCAAGTGTTTAGGACAAATCAGAGGGGAGGCTGTGAGCAGTGTGTAAGGGAAGAAAAAACACCTTAATTCGAATGCCAGCACTGGGCAGGTCGGTGATAGCAAAGGCAGCTTGTGAGGGGTGGCTGTGCACAGGGCTGGCCCTGCTCTCCTGGAATCTGATGCTTCTTGCAGGTGTTTGTGAGAGGGGAAAGATGCTGGTGGGGAGATGAAAACAAAAGCTGGAAGTCCTTTGGTGCTGAGGTGAGGGAGCCCTGGCCCAGGCTGCCCAGGGAGGGTGTGGAGGCTCCTGCTCAGGAGGTTTCCAACCCCACCTGGACACGTTCCTGTGCCCCCTGAGCCAGGGGAAGCTGCTGGAGCAGGGGCTGGATGAGCTGTGCAGGTTCCTTCCAACCCCCACCATGCTGGGACCCTGTGAAATCTTCCACTAGAGTAGAGCCATCTCACAGTGCCTGTCACATCTCATCCATCATCTGCCATCAAAGCAGTCCCAAAACACACCCAAACCACTTATGAAATGGAGGAGAAACTGCAATCTCATTGGGTTTCTTTTTGACATGGAAGTCACCACCAAGGACAAGGCTGCAGTGAACAACCCCTGTGGCAGTGCAGTTATGTACAAGCCATGCCCTCTGGATAGCAGCCAGCTCCTCAGGCAGGTCTCTCAAAGCCATCTCTGCATCTTTAAGATTGCTGGGGGCAAGCAGCATCCTCAGACTGTGCCTCCTCTATATGCAGAACATTACAAGACCTTGGCTCCTGGAAGGAGTCAGGGAGGTGGCAAGGGGTGTCGCTTGAGAAAGAATAACAAGGGCATGTGTGCATTTGGTGCTCAGCAGAGGATCATATTCAGGGCTGAGCACAGCCCTGGGCTCGCTGCTGGGGCTGTCTTCAATAGCATCCACAGACTGCTCTTCTGGCTCATGTTACAAATACATTCATGCCATGCCACAGAGCTTTACAGGCTGGAAAGCTGAGCTCCCCTTCCCAGTACAGTGGCAACCCAGTCTTGTTGGCTTAACCCTTGAAGCACTTTTGGGGTGCTGGAGCAGGAAAAGATCACTCATGACTTGGCCAGAAGGGCCCGATCCTGAACTTGGTGAGCTGGAGAGGAACCTTTGAGCTTCTGTGGGGCATGGTTGGGTAGAAGGGACACCCAACAAGGAAGTGAGAAGATCATTTTGGTGATTTTGACAATGAAGAAGGTGAGGCAAATTGTCTCTGCTGTTTCCAGCATGGTCAGGATGGTCAGAGAAGCCCATGGGAAGAGGTGATGGAAGAAGGAGTCCTGGTGTGAGAAAGGCTGCAGCCTGCAATGCTCTTCTCACATACAGTTGTTTGCACCTCTGCAAACAGGAGGTGGATTTTGCCACTCTCTTGTCTCATGGTGGCTTTAGAGTCTGTGAGCACACTGGTACCCCATCACACACTGAGCAGTCCTGGCCTCGTGGTCTCCCACGCCGAGGGCACTCATCGCTCCTTCCTACATTGTCCAAGCACACCCAGGGCCAGGAGCTACAGGGCTGGGCACAGCACAGGGCTTTTAAACAAAAACCAAGCAGCCAGAGAGCAGTTTGAGGAGGCAGAGATTTAGGAGCAGTCTTTCTGAAGCCCTTCCCCACCCCAGGTATCTGTGTAAGCCAAGCAAAGCTCTGGCATACACAGGGGGGGTATGTGGGCTTCTCCCAAGGCATTTTCTGGGAAAATAACAAACATCAGGATCATAGAATAGTTTTGGCTTTCAGCCCATGGGGTGCAGCCTCTGTCCCAGCCCTGTCACCCACCAGCCCACTGCCCTCAGTGCAGCACCCACCCGGCTCTGAAACCCCTGCAGGGTGACTCCAGCACCTCCCTGGGAGCTGTTCCAATGCCTGACAGCCCTGGCAGCAAAGGAATCCCTCCTCACATCCAGCCTGAGCCTCCCCTGGGGCAACTTGAGGCTGTTTCCTCTTGTTCTGCTGCTTGTTACTGGGGAGAACAGACCCACCCCCACCTGGCTGCAGCTGCCTTTCAGTTGTTGAGAGGGATGGATGGGGGATCTATCCCCAGGAAGAGGTCTTGGCATCATAGCACAGAGTCAACCAGCTCCTACACTGTAAATGAGGAGACAGGATTCACACAGGTAACTAGACACCTACCTCAGAGGCAGCAAAGTCTTGGGCACATCACCCTCCCTTGATTTCCAGCAAGTCTGAGGTAGCATCCACCTTCCCCAAGCAATTTCAGCATTGACCTCTGAGCAAGACGGGAGCTGATGGTTCTGAAGAGAAACTGCTCTACCTTAGGCACATATCCCACTATGGAGTGACCTCCTTTCTGGAAGTACTCATTCCTGCTCCAAGCCTGTAAGGGAACAAGGAGCTCTGGCTCACCTTTAGCTGTTGGAAAGCTATCAACACCTGAATAGACTTGTGAATTCTGCTGAATCCTGCTCTCATTTACAGGATGCAGAGGAACCTGTAGACCCAAATGATGTCCAGCTGATAAACTGCTCCTAATTATGGTGGTCCCTTGGAAAACAAGAAGGAAAGGAGCTGTGAGGGTGTAGAGTGGAAATGCCTGTTAACAGCCAGGCAATTGGCAGCTCATTTGCCCCAGGAGGTTGTTACTCCATCACATTCAGGGCTCATTACAAAACACATCCCTCAGCCTCACTCCAAAACCTTCTTTGCTCTCACTTCTGCAGTAAGAGGACGAGGAGACTCAATCATTTAATTCAGAGCTTCTTCTGAAACCATTCATGGCTCCAGGCAACGTTATTGCTGCCCACATGTCTTTTCTCCCTGAGTATGGGACACGGTTCAGAGAAAAACCTTTCAAGTGTTATTGCTCCTATAAAATTGCTCTGCTGGTTGCACTTGGATTTACTGCCACTTGTGCTGAGGGAAATGTAATGCACTCCCAGAGGGCAGCTGGAGGGTGTGATTTACACAACACTCATCAAGGGAGATGTGAGGCACTGGGAAGGATGATGGAAGAATAGCCATCAGATGTGGACAACAGGCTTCAGGGAGATACCAGTCTTCCAAAGAAGAAAGCACCATTATTGTCCCTGGCTGCAGAGATGAGGCATGGCTTCTTTCTCTTCACCTCTGACGTCTCATCTAGGAGAGCCTTCAAGCTGAGATGGTCATCCCAGGCCTCATCACAGCTGAGAGGTAAGAAGCAGAGCTGTGATTCAGCTGGCTGGTCTTGGACATCCACCTCAGGGTGATGTGAGTTGTAGCAGAACCTCCACTGCTGATGTCAAAGGGACAAGGAGAGCACAGGGCAAACGATGGCTGACTCCAAGCTGCCTCACCATCAAACTATGAGCCCTTGCAGCAGGGGGGGATGTTTAAAAGCTTCCAAGGTGAACAGTAAAGCAGATCTGAAAATGTCAGCATGGGGGATGAATACAGAAACCACAGAGACAGGCTAATGCAGGGACAATTCTGCTCTCCTCAGAAGCAAAGAACGTGAGAGGTTGACACACAGACATCCAAACTCTTGGCCAGTCTCCTCTGAACCCATTGTCCCAAGGACAACTGCCAGCCAGACCTGCCTTTCCCTGGTGATTAATCCCAGCAGCACTCTGCTTAAAATGCCTGAAGATTTCCTTAGCAGGCTTCAGACCCTCATTAAGATCCTGGAGGCTGAAGGATGGCACCTACTCACTTGTTCCCTGCTGTTACCCTGACACGTTTCAAATGACAAACCCTTCCTCAGTTTCAGCAAGAAAAGGACAAAACAAGCCACAAAACAGGCTTTGGGATGACTGGGAGCTTATTGGAATAACAAGGGACAATGTGTTTAGGTTTTGCCACTGAGAACCAGTGATGAAACACGGAGGCAAAGGAACCCACAAAAGCCACTTGTGCTTTGAATTGACAGATTGCAGCCTGGTTCAGCTGGGACTGATTTTCTTCAGTGGCAAAGGCACCACATCCTGCCTGAGAAGGGTAAATCCTGGTTCTCTCTGCTGTAAAGGTGTTTCTCAAGTGTAGGGAAGGTTTGAGTAGCTGTCCAGCTAAATAAAAGAGAGCAGTGGTGAGGCACAGCCTTGGAAGTCTCAATGGCCAGTTGTCTCTTTTGCAGCACTTTGGAACATGCAGAGTGTCAGGATTAGGGCTCACATCTGCCAAAGAAACAAAGAGGAAAAGCACAGAAAGCAAAAGCTGGGAAATGAGGCTGAACACCAGTGACTTTGAGAGCAAAGTTAGCATTGCCTGGCTTTGCTCTCAGGCGCTTCACCAACACAAAGTCACAAGCAAAGACGAAGCCATCCACTTTGCCTCCTGGGAGCCCCAAGCAAATGCTGCTTTCCTCTGTAGCCTTCACTCATCCCCACTTGTCCCAAGCTGCTGCAAGGAGGGAGCTGCGGGTTCAAAGTGAAGAACAAGAGGAGCAACTGCTGATGGAAAGCTCAGAGCACAGGACCTACGTGGTCTTAGACGTGCCTTGTACCACCACAGCCATAAATCCCCCTTCCCATGGTGGACACAGCAGCCCATCTCCAAGGGCCCAGGGCTGGGAGTGGGTGTTGGTACGAAGCACAAAGTGTTGCCAGGGAGAGTGGGGACCTGTGGGGAGCAGGCAGTGGAAAAGCAGACGACATAACCTTGTGCAAGAGGAGGAAGAAGAATGGAATTAAGCAATGAAGAGCTGCCAATGGGGGCAGAGGGGAATGTTTAAAGGAGAAGGGGAGGTGGGGGGGGGGAAATGGAAGGGAAAAATAATCAAAAGGCCTAAACATCCCTGGGTTGGTTGAGAAACTCAGCATAAAGGCAGCCTTCTTGGGAAAGAAAGACAAAGGGCTACCTTTTCTGGATACAGACGCCTCTGTTTGGGAATTGTTTACACCTGGACACCGGGGAGTGGACTCAGCAGCCAAGAGAGACTGAGGCCACTTTGAAAAAACCCCTGTGCTGGGACTGTGGGTTTTGTTTTATATTGTTTGTTTATTTAAACACTTTTTTTTGCCCCCCCCAGATGAAGCAGGCAGTGTCTGAGCAGACTGGGCTCGGTTGGGACCAAGGGACACTTTTAGGTTAGCTGTAGTGCTGTTTATCATGTTTAAGACAAATTTGATTACCCCAATGGGAATTCATGTCTTCAGGGAAAGCTGCCCAGCTGTCATATTAATCACTGCTTTTAGTGTTTTCATTAGGGTTTTGGTTTAGTTAGCTTGCAGCTGCCCCAGGGCTTTGGTCCTGGTAACCTCTGCAGGGTGGGGGGGGTTCTATTCCCCCCTTCAGTCCCTTTCCAACCTCTGAATTTTATGAAGGCTGTGCTGCTGCTGCTAAAGACCTGCCACTGCTTGCACTGGTGGGGAACTGGTGTTCAAGGGAGCCTTTATTGCAAGGGGTAAAAAAAAAAGACATAAAGGAGGAATCACAGAGTGAAAATGAGCATTTGCCACTGCAACCACTTGGTGTCCTCCCAACGCCTTGAGGGGCCACCCCTGCTGTCTGCTGTTACAGCAACACCCCAAAACCTGAGTCACATCTCAAGGCTGCCCTGTGCTTGGTGTGAAGAAACCCTGTGTGTGAAGAAACCTCACTCCAACCAGTTTGCTCTGAGGCTCGTGGACGTGGTTGTCCCAGTGAAGTTCACAGGTTACTGGAAGGGGCAAAGTGGAAGTTTTGGGCTTCCACCCAGTGGCTCCTTCAACATCAAACCAGACTTTGGTGAAAGTATTCAATCATGCACGGTGGGGGATTGTGCATAAACCACCCCAGGGAGGCTGCTGGTGAGCTCAGACCTGTGTTTCCTAGCTGTGCTGTTTGTAACTCAAGGAGGAAGCCTTGGTCCTGCTGCAGCCTTTGTGTCCTGCTGTTGTTCAAAGGTCAGATGAGAGAATCACTGTGATCCACTCCAGAAAACACAGTTGTCTTCAGGTGACCTGAAGTGTCAGTAAGACATGGTGACCCTGGTAAACTGAGGCAGCTCTAGGAAAGAGAGAGTCTGCATCTGGGAACTCAACCCCAGGTATCCAAGGATGAGATGAACCAATGGAAGATCCTCTTCCCCATGTTGGAAGGTGCTCAGGAAATTCCTTTGGGTGAGAAATCTACATTCCAGGCAACGCAAGGAAGAAAAAAGTCCCATCTTAAAGGAATTACGAGACATTCCTAGAGCATGGCACCCTCCCCAAGGCAAGTGCTAGAGCTGGGAAGGGAGTTTGGGGTAAGAGTTTAGCAGCTGGAGCAGCAGTTTTGTTAAAAACACAACATATTGCAGGAATGATGGAAAATGCCACTGAGACAACTGGGACAGATTGCTTCTGGCTTCCCATTTTGTTCTGATGATGTTTAAACACCTTTTGTTAAAGGACACGTGTCTATCCCCCTCTATCACTTGGATTCACTCGCCTTTGACATGTATTTTACAAGCTGCTGCTTTAGAAATCACACCACATTTCCCCTCTTTCCCTTTATCACTAATGACACCGTGGCATCTCCAGAACAAAACCATCCTGTGCTGCCAAGGTGAAGCAATTCAACACTGTCCCAGCACAGGTCAGCATCACCTGAGCTGAATACATACAGCAGCATGGAGGAGTTTGTTTCCTGTAAGGAATGTTCCTCCTTGGAACACAAACTGATGGTGATAATGTGTAATTCCTCAATAAACACAGCATCATCTTTCTTACTGAGGGCTAGTAAATAACTAAAGGGAGTTGGGGGGGGACATAGGGCAATTCCCAATAATGCAGGCAAGGGGGGAAAACAAGGATGAAGAAAGAAATCTGCCCTCATGGCCTCAATTCTCATTGGTGTCTGATATCTAATCAACAATGAAGAACTGCTGCAGTCAGTAAGAGTTGAGCCCCATCACACTTGCAGGTTTCTAAGGACCCCAGGAAGACCTGTTAAACTCCCCACGGAAATACCAGTTGGGAGAGTTTAGGTATAGCTGAGTTCAGGTCTCTACAAGGATAGGAAAAGAGCCCCTGTTAGAGGCAGCAGCAGCAGCAGAGCCCATCTGGGATGGACTGACTGTAACCATAAGAAAGCCAAGAGGTGAACATTCAGCTGTGGCAGGAGGGACCAAGAGTGCCACAGTGTCAGCTGGCCCATTCCCCCATCCATCACCCCTGCTCCCTGAAATGAGAACAGGAAAACAGCCAGTAAAAGTTAACTAGTGGACACATTTAAAAGAAATTGGAGGAAATGGACCCACATCCTGTGGAATTCAGCCCTGCCACAGCCTGCAAAGTCGAGTCCTGTGGCCAGATTTAGAAAGGGAGAGGAGAATTTAATGGCCAATAACATCGCCGAGAGAAAACGCCCCACGGCCACAATAGTGAGGCTTCTGTTTCTGCTTGAATAGCTGAAAGCATCTCTGTGACACGGGGCAGGAATGCACCAGGCATCCCCCTGAATGTCTCACTCACATCTTGAGACATGCAATTATTATTAGCACTACAAGTTACAGCAACGAGGGCACCCAGGAGACCCAGGGCAGGGCAGCCTACCCAAGCCTTTTGAGAGCTAGTATCTCTCACCCCTCAACTAAAGCTGCCTGAAGTTTAGGTCTAAATAGTCAAGGTTTTGGTCCTCAGTCCAGCTCACTTTGCAAGAGGACACAGAGAAGCAAATGAGGACAAGTTTCTGGCCCTGTGTGCTGGAATGGTGCCGTCATGCAACAAGGAGCCCCGAGGAACAAAGAGCATTAAGATGAACTACCTGGCTACAGCACTTGGCTGACGAGTTTTGGGTGCTAATCCCTATTTCCAAACGTCTCTGAGTGGCAATAACCACTTTACAACTCTGTTTCCCTCCTGGTCCTGGTGCTCTGTCATGAGGAAAGGTTTAATTTCAGCTGACAACAGAGAAGTGACCCCAAAAAACGCTGGTGGTTCCAGTCCAGTAGTTACAGGAATTGAAGGAGGCAGCAAACCTGCAGAAGACATCCTGTCCCAGCAACCCTGAGCCTGGGACTTTAGAGTCTTGGCTCCTCTGCCCAGTTCCTCTCCCAGTTTGTGGACCTGCCCCATCACCACCTCATCCCTCTGTCTCCTCACTCAAGCTTAAAAGCCCGTGCAGCACGTTGTCAGGTGTGAGCTCCCCATAGGTTGAGATGCTCAAGACATTTCCCATGAGCTCCATGAAGCCTGAGGGCAGCCTGCCCTTCTCACGGAGTTCTCCTCATACAAACAGCGCATTTTGTACCTCCAAGTGCAGCACAAGCATCTGCCACCCACAGCCAAGCCAGCATGAACCAGCAGAAGGAGGTGGTGTCCCCAAGGTGGTGGTGCTGAAAACGGCTCAAGAGAATGTGGATTGCTAAAGCCACAGGCATGAAAACATCCTGCAGCCATCCTGCACCTTCAGAGGCTACAGCAACGCTGGGACAAAGCTGGGCATGCAAATATCCTCTCATCCCTTGGTTTGAAACCCAGGCGTGGATTTAGAGGAGCAGCAGCAAAAAGAAAGCAAGAAGGGAATGCTGAGCAAAGAGTCCCATGGAACAGCAGGTTCCACAGCCTACTGTCACCTGGATGGTTTCATTTCCACTTCTGAAGCTGCCCACAGGGCTGAGACACTCTTCTGTCAGCTGCAGGCACCTGTAACCACCAGCCCACCAGCTAAACCCATTTGCTTCCTCCAGTTCTGGTTGTGAGAACAGCAAACTTTGTCCTGCTTTCACCTGCTCTGCAAGGACCAAACCCTGGTTCCAGAAGAGCCAGGCTCTGAAGCTCGGAGCAGGACCATGAGGATGGTCAGTGGTGTGAAGCAGAACCCAAGCTGAGGAACAATTGCACAGGCTGGCGCTCCTCAGCCCACCAAAGTGATGGTTTACAGGAGACATAAAGGTGTCTGCAAGATCACAGTGGTGCAGAAAGTGCCTCTTTGCCTCTTCCAGAATAAGCCATCCATGCCAGTGCCTCACTGGTTTTAGGCCAGGATGGATCTCTCAGTGCTGAGCCTCAAGTCTCTCGTTGCAAGAAAGGCTCTGACACCCCATTGTCATGAGTGGTGACGTGGATTTTCCTCAGACTGCTCAAAGCTTGAGCAAACTAGAAGGAAACTGCTTCTCCAACCTGTGCAAGGGTTCTGGAAAAGTCCAGAAAGAACCACAAATCAAAGCAAAGCAGGGACTCAGTGAGAGCCCTGGCACATACTGCCATGTGCTGCAATATCCAGCTCCAGCAGAGTTACTGGAGTCCCATCAGTCAGCACCAGCTGGGAATTTGACCCAATACAAAGACCAGATGTTATTGCTCTTGCCCAAAGACCAATTTAGGATCAGGAGATAAAAGCTGGGTCGTCTTGGGCTGTTTCAGACAGGTTTCCAACCAGACCTCAGTGACTCTGCCTTCAGGATCCAGCTCCCATTGGAGCAGGGGGAGAGATTATCTAACCATGGAAAGTTTCCCCGTTTCCAGAACAGAAGACCATGTAAAATGATGACATTCAGAACACAGTCTGCTTGTTTAAAGTCTGTTCTTTCCATGCTGGACCAGAGGCTTCTCACAAGATCCAGGTATTGCTCACATCTTGCTTAGTTAAGGTTTATGTGCAACTTCAGTGATGCCCGTGTTTCAGACAATCAGACTCATTTCCAGTCTCACTTGAGAGCCAATTTGCACGTGCTGGCACGTTCCACCTCAGATATCTGGGCTCTTTGTGTCATTTGCATCCTCAGGATAGTGAGATCAGAAGCTGAAATGGCATCTGCCACTGGAGACTGAGCACTGACTTTCTGGACATAGTTTTTCCTCGTATTATGTTTCATATGGCCATGCCAAATTGCCAGGCAGCATCCACAGTGGTGTGCAATAAACTGAGCAGGGAAGGGAGCCCTGTCAGCAATTTCTCCAGTGCTTTTTCCTTGATTTCCTTCCAAACTGCTGACACTTTGCTGGTATCAAGACATCCAGATGCCTTCTGTCCCCGCCATGGAGGTGCCTGCTGAGACTCCTTGCTCTGCAGTGTTGATATGTAGATGAACTACAAACTTCCCCTGAATGTTATGGCTTACATGGGATTGTCATGTTGGATCCCATAAATCAGACATCACCTCATTTGCTGTTGCTGCTTCCTAAAGTGCTTCACAGCTCCTGGGAGCAAGAACAGATGCTCAGCGGGATGTGAAAAGATGCTGACGGGACCACTCGGAGCCTGAGCCCCACAGAAGTGGGTCTCAAACTGTCCAAAGAGGCAAAGTGTCTGGGCAATCTCCTGTCCTGATAGAGATGAGGTATGGCAGGAACATACATCAGGGACTGTCCTTCCCACAGCACAGATATAGGCTGAGAATACTCACTTGTTGCTTTAACAAGGACCTACACAGCCCCAAATCAAACGGTGTGAGACATCATTCCCAGCTGGTGTTCAGAGGCCAGCTATGAACACTGGGCATGGTCCATCAGCGTTGTTACAGCCATGATCAGAGCTCTCCTGTCCACAGCAGGTCACATTCTGATGCAGGCTTCTTGGATGCAGTAAAATCCAACCTGCTGCTCCAAAGCTGATTGCTGCCTCACCATCCTGCTCACAGCCAGAGGTGATCACACAGGGATGTCTCCTCAGGTGTGAGCCACACCACCCTCTGCAGCCTTCATAGCACTCCCCATGGGGCTGTGAGGCAGCTGGCACTCAGAGCAGCTCCTCCTGGTCTGCAGCACCTAAAGCCATGGATCAAAAGAAGCAAATCTGAGCAAGACAAGCAAAGGAATCCAAGATGTTCCTGATCTTCAGAGAATCCCAAAGGAGAGGGGAAAAAAGAGAGTTGGAAAGAAGAGAGCAATGAAAAATAATAGTAACAAAAAGCATTCCTTCAGCCCCTGAGAGATGTCACTAAAGTACAGCCAAACCTGTCACTGAAGATTTGTAGAGCCCTAAATGAAAAGAAAGCTAAAAGACAAATAAATACATCAGCAAAATACTCAAATGGCATATCCAGAGTATCCATTGGAGCCAAAGGACTGTCCTGGAGTGTCCATGTGAGCCAAGCAACGACAGCTGATAAGGTATCACATGAAAACATGCTGCAGGGAGCATGCAAACAGCAGCCAAGGCATGAAGGCAACCAGCAAGAAATAGGATGCACATCACAAAAGGGAAAATGAGAGATCAAGAGAGGGAGAGGGAGGAGAGGAGAGGAGAGGAGAGGAGAGGAGAGGAGAGGAGAGGAGAGGAGAGGAGAGGAGAGGAGAGGAGAGGAGAGGAGAGGAGAGGAGGAGAAGGGGAGAAGGAGAGGAGGAGAGGAGGAGAATGAGAGGAAGAGAAGGAGAGGAGGAGAATGAGAGGAAGAGAAGGAGAGGAAGAGAAGGAGAGGAAGAGAAGGAGAGGAAGAGAAGGAGAGGAAGAGAAGGAGAGGAAGAGAAGGAGAGGAAGAGAAGGAGAAGGAGAGAAGGGGAGAAGGAGAGAAGGGGAGAAGGAGGAGAAGGAGAAGAAGGAGGAGAAGGAGGAGAAGGAGGAGAAGGAGGAGAAGGAGGAGAAGGAGGAGAAGGAGGAGAAGGAGGAGAAGGAGGAGAAGGAGGAGAAGGAGGAGAAGGAGGAGAAGGAGGAGAAGGAGGAGAAGGAGGAGAAGGAGGAGAAGGAGGAGAAGGAGGAGAAGGAGGAGAAGGAGGAGAGGACTTCACAAATAAGGACTAAAGACTGACCAGAAAAATCAATGCATTATGGTTCCAGTCATGAGATCACCAGCCCAGATGGTTCTCATGTTCAGGACACAGAGCCCAGCTTTTCCTCAGTGTGACTCTCCCATTGCAGCACTTTGCTGTAAACTCTGTGGTTCTTTCCTTGCTCAGCACCCTGAAAGTTTGTCCCTGTGTCTTTATGTTCCAGCAGAGAGAAGGAAAATGTGGATACCTCTGCAGCAAGGGCACTGTAAAGTAACTTCCTCAATACCACTGCCAAGAGCTGAAGGATGAAAAACATCATCTCCCTGGGAGAAGAGCCTGGGCTTTGGTCCTTGTGCACCGAATCTCACCTGGGAAGGAAACTGGTTTGCACTGGGTTGGATGGAAGGTGCCTGTTCCTCCCCAGCTTGTCTTTGTGTAGGTCTGGAGCGCTGGTAACTCAAGGAGGGGACAGTCCAGGGTGCCAGCCCAGCTGCCAGCTCTGCCAGAAGATCCCTGGCTGATCCCAGATCAGGTGCATGTCCCTGTGTCTTCACTCCAGGAGGGATGGGTCTGATGCAATGAGGGACAGGAGTGGAAATGCCCTTTTTGAACCTGCCTGAAGTCCTCTCTGTGGGATCCCAAAGGTCTGTCCTCAGGTGCCAGCTGTGAAGCCAAAGTTATGAGACAGAGCTTGTCTAAATCCAAAGTCAGACCAGTTACTAGATCAGCCTTTCAGGTCAGAGCACAGACCAGGCAGAAACAACAGTTCATCAGCAGCTTGAGCAACAGACAGTCACAAGCAGCAGCAGCTCAGGTGATGGTCACACACATAAACCACTGACCATGGCTAAGCAGCAGCTTCCAAGTGGCTTGTCCAGATGTGTGTCTGTTGCAGCTGAGAAGCAAAGGTCTGTCCTGCCTGCCCTGTCCATCACCTGTGCACATCTGAGCAGGGGAAGATGTGGTTGTTCATAGCACAGCACAGACCCAAGCTGAGTTTAAGAACTGTGGTCTGAGGTCACCAGATGATCTGAGGGTTTCAGTGGGTAGTGGTTTCTAACCATGGATCTAAAAGTGCTTCCAATAACCTTTGGATCCACCCACAAACTTTTCAGAGGATCAAAACAATGAGGAGTCACAGGTCATCAAATCATTTCAGCTGGAAAAGAACTCCAAGCTGCTTTCAGCCCCACGATGCAGTCATGCTGCATAGCTCCAAACCCCTGTTGAGCTGAGTCCTCTGTCTTCAGGAGACACAAACTGCAGAGACACAGTTTTAACTGAGCCTAATTATAGACAACTTCATCCAGGGATCCCATCAGGCAGCCACCTTGGAGCAAGGGGAGGGATCCTCCAGCAAGGGAAAGGTCACAGCACTGTGGCTTCAATGAACACAAGCCAAGCCCAAGAGCTGGGATGCTGCAGACAGTCCCTCCAGCCATGGAACCATCCAGGAATCTCCCTGCCTGATTTGGCCAAAAGTGCCCTGGGTACTGAGAAAGGGGAAAGAGCTTTGCTTGTCTTCCACCTACTTATGGCACAAAGAGAGGGACGAGCTAAAGCCCTCCTTATGCTTCCCACAGCGAATGCAAAGAGAATCCTTCCTAGCAAGGAGATTCCTTGCAAAGTGCCCAGCTCAGCAGGGCTGCCCCTTTCTTGCCCACCTGCACAAATTGCAGGGGAACAGGGAAAAGGGCAGATTTCAGAGCATTTGCAGCCCAGGCCAAGGTTGGTGCCCGGCTGCAGCGGGACCTCGCTGCTCAGCCCAGCCCATGGGGTAGCGAGGTGCCTGGGAGCCCCTGAGCCTTGCAAACAGAGTTTCTCAATCCAGGCTCAGAAGGAGGGAAGCTGAAGGAAAATAAATAATTTCTGGCTCCTCTGAATCAAAGCCTGTTACTATCAAAACAGCCCTTCGTCTGCAGCCAGTGCCCTGGGGCCTCGTTTGTCAGAAATCATACGTGTGCTGCAAGCCACAGCGAAAGTCTCCTCAGCAGAGAAGACCCTCCTGGTGTCAAAGGGGGCTGGGGAATGCTTTTAATCCTCTATCTCTGTCCCAGGCTCCCCCAGAGCTTGTGTCGACTCTTTGTGCCGTGTCCAACACAGAGAGGGTTAATCCTCTGGCTCGTGCTGCAGGGCTCGTACCCACGGGAACAACGGGCTGCCCAGAGGGAAAGGACCACGAGGAAATGAGGATTTGGGGCATAAATTGAAATGGGAAGTGGACAAGAGAGCATTGAAGGAGGCTGGCTTAAGAAACCCTCTGCACAAGAGCAGGAGAGGGGGCCTGATGGAGGTGTGTGTCAGAGAGGTGCAGGGCTGCTGGTTCCAGCCCTGGTCTGCAGCGGAGTCAGATGGGAGCAGGTCCTGTGCTTGCAGGTTGCTTATGCACTGCATGCCATCATAGCACATGCACCTCGTGCACATCAGCCTCTGTGTGTGTGTGCACACATGGCAAACATGCATGTCTATACCTACAAGAGAAAGTCCTTTGGTGCTGAGGTGAGGGAGCCCTGGCCCAGGCTGCCCAGGGAGGGTGTGGAGGCTCCTTCTCAGGAGGTTTCCAGCCCCACTTGGACACGTCCCTGTGCCCCCTGAGCCAGGGGAAGCTGCTTTGGCAGGGGTTGGGATGGATGAGCTCTGCAGGGCCCTTCCAGCCCCCAGCACTCTGGGATTCTGTGACTCAGAAGGTTTCAAGCTGATCTGAAACGAAACATTTTGTGGGTTGTTGTCCCATGGGCTTGGGGAAACAGCAGGATCCAGGGTGAAAAACTCCTCATGTCTCTCTTAAATGCTCCTGTCCTTGGCTGCATCAACTCTCAAGGATACAAATCTAGTCAGCTGCATGAGTTTCCAAAGCTTGGTGGTGGAGACAGTCTCAAAGGCTCCAGCACGGGTGACCAACCCAAGGGACACAGACACCCAGGGAAAGGCAGGGCTGGAGCAGCCTTGGGGCACTGAACCTCTTCACAGCAGAAATACAAGACACCACAGGTTTTTCTGCTCCTGGGATTAGAACAAGTTGTCCCAAAGACATTATCTTTGAGGTTCCATTGACACCTGCCACTCCTGATGTGGAAACTCCTCATGGGCCAGTGTCCTTTCAAAGCCTTGTATGTCCTTTATGAGCTTCCCTCTCACAAACACTATGGCAACCAAAACTGACCTTTAAACATCCCTTCCCACCCAAACCATTGGGTGATTCCAAGAAGTCACAGTGCCAGAAAACATCCTGCTCATTTAGGAGCTGTCTCAGACCCTCCTCAGCCCCTTCCAATGCCTGCAAGGAAGCAGCAACAGGGTATTTTCCAGGGACGGGGCAGGAGGCTTCATTTCCACATCCACTGAGTGTATTTCAGACACTTCCTTGCAATCAGGATCAGTGCACAAGCAGGAGCCAAAGGCATTTGGATGTTACTGAAGGCATTGTGTTTATAAACCAGCTCCAGGAGGAGCTGATGTGCTTCAGAGACTGAAAGTCAAAGTGCAGGGAGTGAGGGAATCAGAGGGCAAGAGAGAGCACAGAGCCCCAGGTGTATTTATTGCTTGCCTGGTCTCTGCTTTTAAGAATCAAGGGAAATGCTTGTTGTGCCCCTAAATTTGCTGTCTCTCAGGGCATCAGAGAGTTTCAGAACCCAGCAGCAATGCTGAGGTTCATAAAAATAGACTCAGATGCTGCCTCTCCCTTGGGACTGAGGCTTGAGGTTGGACAAGTTTCCTTAAGCCCATGGGCACAGCAGCATCCCTGCAGAAGGATTCAAGCAGCAAAGTGCTCACAGCGGGCTCAGAGCCTGGAAACAAAGCAAGATTGAGCTTTTTCACCCCTCAGTTTACCAGGATCCCTTATCCCACAGATCCTGTCCCACCCTGGTGCACGGGATGCTCAGGGGAGCCCGTGGCAGAGGCTGGTGGGACCTCAGTGCACTGAAAGCTCTCTGGCACCAGCACTGCCTTATTGGGGGAGGGGTGTTCTGAGGGGTCTTCCTGCAAGATGAAGGCCTGACCTGATCCCATTTCACGGGTTTATTCTCCCTTTCCTTACCAGCCCCTGCTGGGACGGGCTGTGTGTCAGCTGCCAGAACAGCCCTTCCCTCTCCCTGCAGCTCTCTGATCCTTACAGACATACAACTACAGGTGCTTGGCAGCTCCTCTCCAGACCCCTCGAGGGTCTTTTCTTATCAGAGCAGAGGGGTTGCAGCTTTATCTGCCAGGTCAGTCTGCCCCAGCACATCCACAGCCCCTTCTACTTCAGCCATAACACTGATGGGCATTTCCCTCCCCTCCCCTTCCCCTCTGAACCTCCACCAACCACAGCTGGAAAAGGACAGCCTTTAATATTCTCTCTGATGCTCATTTCATGGTGAAGATGGAAAATTCAATAACTTCTGGCTGTAAATTCAACTGAACATGTTCCACATTCCAGCTGCAGGGAGGAAAGCTCCCTGCCTCCCCCTCTCCTCTCCTTCCCTGCTCTCCCTCTCTTCAGCTTAGCTCCAGGCTATCCCACCCCCCTCTGCAACCAGAGCAGTCTGCAGGGACCTGATAGGCAGGGTTGATTTAATAAATCATCTAGTCAGAGATTATTGTGATGTATTACAAAAATGAGCTGAGAGGTTGGAAGAATTGCTCTGTCCCAGGCTGTCCCTGCATGAAAACTTGGGGCAGATTCACCCCTGAGAGCTGCCCATTTCATCCTCTTCTGACAGCTGTGATAAACCTGGAGACCTGGGGCTGGTTTAGCTTTCCAAAGTCTTTTAATCCCTTTTTTCCTTTGCATGCTTTTGGCAGGCTCTGCTGTGTGCAAGGCAAACTCTCTGAGAAGTGGATGGCTCTGCCTTGGAGCAGCAGCTGCAGACCTGCAGGACTGGCTCTGCCTTGGAGCAGCGGCTGCAGACCTGCAGGGATGGCTCTGCCTTGGAGCAGCGGCTGCAGACCTGCAGGGATGGCTCTGCCTTGGAGCAGCAGCTGCAGACCTGCAGGGATGGCTCTGCCTTGGAGCAGCGGCTGCAGACCTGCAGGGATGGCTCTGCCTTGGAGCAGCGGCTGCAGACCTGCAGGGCTGGCTCTGCCTTGGAGCAGCGGCTGCAGACCTGCAGGGCTGGCTCTGCCTTGGAGCAGCGGCTGCAGACCTGCAGGGATGGCTCTGCCTTGGAGCAGCGGCTGCAGACCTGCAGGGCTGGCTCTGCCTTGGAGCAGCGGCTGCAGACCTGCAGGGCTGGCTCTGCCTTGGAGCAGCGGCTGCAGACCTGCAGGGCTGGCTCTGCCTTGGAGCAGCAGCTGCAGACCTGCAGGGATGGCTCTGCCTTGGAGCAGCGGCTGCAGACCTGCAGGGATGGCTCTGCCTTGGAGCAGCGGCTGCAGACCTGCAGGGCTGGCTCTGCCTTGGAGCAGCGGCTGCAGACCTGCAGGGCTGGCTCTGCCTTGGAGCAGCGGCTGCAGACCTGCAGGGCTGGCTCTGCCTTGGAGCAGCGGCTGCAGACCTGCAGGGCTCTGCCTTGGAGCAGCAGCTGCAGACCTGCAGGGCTCTGCCTTGGAGCAGCGGCTGCAGACCTGCAGGGCTGGCTCTGCCTTGGAGCAGCGGCTGCAGACCTGCAGCTCCACAAAGGACAAGTCCTTTCTCAGACCAGAAAACATGAGAAGCATCTCCTCCTCCTCCTCCTCCTGCCTTTCCAAAACCCCTGGACTTCTAAACTCTTTCTTTTTGCTGGGCTCTTGATGCTTGGGTGGGTTTCTGTTGCTGACCTGTCAGAGTTCAGTCATTCACTGAGAGCAGATGGATTTCACCTCAGCCAGCCAATTGCTCCTCATTGACACTGAGGTTGTTCAGAGCCAGTGGTTCATACAAAAGCCTTTGGAAGCTCTGCAAGAGTTGGGGTAGCTGGAGCAGGGCTGCACCTGAGTTACAGGGTAAGGGGCTGCTCAGGCTTCCTAAACACATCTTTGCCACAGCAAATGGTTTATGTCCTATTTTCCACTCAGTGTTGCAAATAGAGGGACCAAGGGCTTGTCTATTTTAATTGCATTCACCCCAAGCTTTGCCTTTGCCCTCACTCTCCTCCCCCTGAAGGTCTTTTGAAGGTTTATCAAACAGGTCATCACCCAGGGTTTTGCTTTCCCACCTCTCTTTGTTGCTTTGAAAGGCATGGGTGGGGGGATGGAGCTTCTCAGCAGCCTCTCCTGTGCCACCATGGAAGAACCAGAGAGCTTCCCACTTTCTCCTCCCACCAAAAGAGAAGCTTGATCAATGGGAAGAAGATCTCCCATTTGCAGAAAGATTCCCTAGCCCTGGGCTCTGGGATTTCATCCTGTCCCCTGGTGAAGTTTCTCTCTCCATCACCCAGCACCTTGAGACCCAAACACAGAAGGAGACAGGATGGGGTGATGCTGTCAGTCAGGTCACCAACAGGAGCACGTGGGCTGGTGTTGAGCAGCTCTTGTCTCTCTAAAGAGATTCATTTCCCTCCCAGACAAATGAATTCTAACAAACTTCACCTTTCTCTAGCCACAGATTTCTTTCCTTTCCCCCCAGCCAAATCCTTCAGGCATCTCATCCTTGGACTAGCACGAGCCCAGGCAGCCCATCACTAACATCTGAGCCTCAGCACATCTTTGCTGCCCACTTTTAAAGCACACTCCAATATTTAGTGCTAACATTTCACTTGCATATTAATGCCTCAGGTTTTATTACCCCCTGATCATAAAACCCCAGCTGCTGGTCGTGGCCCCAGCCTGTGTTATTTCACCCTGCTGAATTCCTGGGCCTCACTCCAGGCTTGCTTAGCCTGGCCAGTCCCCTCAGCTGGTGTGTGTGGAGACAGCCCTCTGCAGATTGCTGCCTAAATTCATTTACTCACATGAAATGTTTCCCTCAGCTGCCAGCAAGTTGTTTTCCTCCTGCAGCCAAAAATCTCCAGGTCAGCCAAGAAGGCAGCGTGGTCAGGCACCAGGACACAGGGAGCAGATGTTCCCATGGGAGCAGATGTGCCCCTGGCCAGGGCAGCCTTCAAGTACAAGTCTCTGAGCCCTGTTTTACTCAGCACTGGATTCCTGTACCTGTTCTTGCTGAGCAGGAGACACTTTACAAGCCCAGGGCTTAAGAGCAAGAGGGTTTCCTGAGGTTTGTCCTCACCTTGCCTTGAGATGCATCAGCACTTGGTGGAGTTTCCCACACATCCTGCTCCTCTGGTCTCCTGCTCCACGCCAAGGACAGCCTCCCTGCTCCCCAGGGAAGGATCAGGCCCCAGCATGTTGGCTGCATTTCCTGGTTTGAGCCCCAGAAGCCATCAGATCAGCATTTCACAGCAGCTGCAACCATGGAAGCAAGGAAATTCAGCCTCTTGTCCTGTGCTAACAGTGTTAATTCTTAATAATCCCTTTATCCAGACCTGCTTTAATTACTGCACCTGCTAATCAGTTAATTAGACAATTCAATTGACTGTAAATTGAGTCATCCTGCAGTTCACAAGCTGGAAGTGGATGGCTCAGCATGTGCTGGTGCAGGCTGGCAGCAAGAGGGGCTTGTGATGGGGATCATCTGGGAACAATCAATGCAGAGGTGGGAGAGGCCAAGGGGAATCACAGAGTCACTGAATGGTGGGGGCTGGAAGGGTCCTGCAGAGCTGCTGCAGCCCCAGCCCCTGCTCCAGCAGCTTCCCCTGGCTCAGGGGCACAGGAACGTGTCCAGAAGGGGTTGGAAACCTCCTGAGCAGGAGCCTCCACACCCTCCCTGGGCAGCCTGGGCCAGTTGCCCTCTTGCATCTCTTCTGAAGAGAAGAGAAGAGAAGAGAAGAGAAGAGAAGAGAAGAGAAGAGAAGAGAAGAGAAGAGAAGAGAAGAGCATTGAATTGATGTTCCCATCACACTGTCTCTCAGCTTCTCCACCCCTTGGTGCTGTTGGGCTGTTGCAGTTTCTCTGAGAGCTTGTGAAAGGAGAGTTGTTTCACACCAAAGACACAGAGATCTTTTCCATGTTGGAGACCAGACCCTGACTAGAGGATTTTGCCCTTTGTTTCTGTGGCTGGGGCATTGTGAATGCACCTCTGGATGCATCCAGCCTTCAATAGCTTGTAGGCTGGTGTTCATTGCCCATACCTGGGGTGAAGTGTGACAGAGTGGGTCTGATCCCCAAGCTAGGAGCACATCAGGTGAGCTCCCTCACTTTGTGACTGTGCCATCATCACCCTTTAGAGGCTCAGCTGCAACCAGGGCTCAGACAAACCCCCAAGCCCAGGAATGACTGTGCACACAGGCTCTGTAGGAACATATTAAAAGCAGGAAGTTCTTCCAATCCCATTTCTTCTCTGGTAACCAGCATCATTTCTGACATGCCGAGGTCTGTGAGCCTCACCACTGCTGCTGAGCACAGAAAAGCCAAAGGCTTGTTATTTATATCAGCCTTTTATGAAGATTGCCTTCCCTCCCCTACTGTCTCCTCAGCTGTCCCTACAGCTCCAGCCACACGCTCTATAATAAGACAGGAGGCTTTGAGTCTGGAAGATGAGCTCAGCTGGAAGTCAGGCTGGCTTCTGTTTCCATGAAAAACTGCAGGGGGGGAGGGAGAAGTGAAAGTGGTTTGATTTCCATTGAATTCCTGGCTCCTGAGTTTGGTCAGAGCACTAGGCTGTGCAGCCCCTGTGGGAGGTGATGCAGCTCCATGTGAGGTGATGCAGCCCCATGTGAGGTGATGCAGCCCCTGTGGGAGGTGATGCAGCCCCTGTGAGGTGATGCAGCCCCTGTGTGAGGTGATGCAGCCCCATGTGAGGTGATGCAGCTCCATATGAGGTGATGCAGCCCCTGTGTGAGGTGATGCAGCCCCATGTGAGGTGATGCAGCCCCCGTCTGAGGTGATGCAGCCCCATGTGAGGTGATGCAGCCCCTGTGTGAGGTGATGCAGCCCCATGTGAGGTGATGCAGCCCCCGTCTGAGGTGATGCAGCCCCATGTGAGGTGATGCAGCCCCTGTGAGGTGATGCAGCCCCATGTGAGGTGATGCAGCCCCTGTGGGAGGTGATGCAGCCCCATATGAGGTGATGCAGCCCCTGTGTGAGGTGATGCAGCCCCATATGAGGTGATGCAGCCCCTGTGAGGTGATGCAGCCCCTGTGGGAGGTGATGCAGCCCCTGTGAGGTGATGCAGCCCCTGTGAGGTGATGCAGCCCCTGTGGGAGGTGATGCAGCCCCTGTGAGGTGATGCAGCCCCATGTGAGGAGATGGAGCCCTGTGTGAGGTGATGCAGCCCCGTGTGAGGTGATGCTTATTATCACTCAGCACTCCCAGGTCTCTCTCTGCAGAGCTGCTCTTCAGCAGGTCACCCCCAGCCTGTGCTGGTGCAGGGGGTTGTTCCTTCCCAGCTGCAGGACTCTGCCCTTGTCCTTGTTGAACCTCAGCAGGTTCCTCTGTGCCCAACTCTCCAGCCAGTCAAGATCCTGCTGACTGACAGCACAGCTTCTGGGGAATCAGCCAGCTCAGTCAGCTGCTAAAAGCTCTAAAAAACCCCAAACCCCAGAGCAGCCAGGTTAAAAGTGTCCCTTGCAAAGAAGCAGCGTGCCCCAGGCATTGCCAATGCAAAGTGCAAGCTTCTGTGTGAACAACTGAGGTGCTGAAGCCTTAACCACTCTGTGACCTGGCTTGTCTTCTTCACAAGCTCCCTCCCCACACAGAAGCAGAGAGGCTGAGGGATGCTGCTGCTGTTCCTGGCCCCTCTGACCGTGTCTCAGCCATCTGTGAGAACCTCCCCAGGCTGGGTGCCCAGCTCTGGGACTTCACGTGGATGCTGGAGGGAGCGTGACAAGGGGCTCCCAAAAGGTTGTCCCAGAAAGTTGTCCCAAGGAGAGGCAGCACATGGAAATCTTCAGGCTGGAGAGGAAGGAAAGAGTCTCCTTCCCTGCTTGTGCTGCTTGTGGACTTTCTTCCCTCTTCCATGACCTTCTCCTGCCCTGGGACAGGGGAGGGCAAGGCAGAGGTAGAGTATCCCCATCTCACTCCTCTTTTAGCCATCTGGCAACAGAAAACAGGACACTACCAGGTGAACTTGATCACTTTGGCAAGTGCTGGTGACCTGCCAGTGGTGAGGCCAGATGCTGAGAAAGGAGCTGAGAGTTCCTCAGTGGAGAAAGATGTCTCAGGGGGAAACTCAGCTCTCAGATAAGCCTCTTGCCCTCCTCTTGCATTCACTAGAGTTGGCCATAGTGGGATGTCTCTTGTGTCTGAACATGCCCAAGGTGGATCCAGGCCCTGTTTTGACACTCTCAGCTTCCATCAGTGACAACTCAATGAAAGCAGGGGAAACACATTACACTTCAGCTTAATTAAAACCTCTTTGTGCTCTTCCCCTCAGCAAAGCAGTGGCACATCCCCAGCCCTGGAGGGGTCCCAAAGCCTTGGAGCTGAGGTGCTGAGGGCCATGGGGCAGTGCTGGCCCTGGCAGGGTGAGGGGAGGGCTGGGACTGCAGCAGCTTCAGAGGCTTTTCCACATCAATGATCAGTGATTTGGAGGAGAAAAAGAAACCAAGACAACTTGTAGGTTGTTAAATTGCTTCCAGTTACCTCAGGAGGTGAGATGATGTCTCTGGAGAGCCTCACAGACAAATTAGTTCAAGCCTGGCTGCTGAAATGCCAGCCTTCAAAGACTTGAAAGGGCTGGCTCCTGGGGGAGCTCTGCAGGGCTGCTTGCTGCTGGAGCGAGGACAGGCAGGGAACAGCCCAGCCACAGCTGCAGAGCTCTGCTGCTGTCCCAGCAGGGCACACACAGCCACTGAGACCCTCGCTGCACGGCCAGGAGCAGCCAAAAGGGCTGCAGAGAGATAAAGTGTCTCGTTGAAACGGCTTCAGTGGCACCCCAGAGGCACAGCTGGGTGGCTCAGTCTGGAGACCAGGAGCTGCTGTGGACAAAGCAGAGAGAGGAGGAGCCACCACAGAGGGGAGCAGGGAAGGTGAGGGGATGCTGGGGCTCACACCAGGCAGAGCATGGCCCAATCCTGACCTGGATAAACACCAGCAGGCACTAAAGCTTGCTGAGCACCCCACTGACAATGAAGGTGAGCTCTGGTCGTGACTGAGCAGAACAGCCAGACTAACAAGCACTGGGGGATGCCACTGGGAAGGCAGGGAGAGAAGCCTCTGGAAGCAGTGCCTGGGACCACTTCAGATGTCTGAAGGTGGCTGGGGTTGGGTTGGATGACCTGAAGAGGTCCCTGTGAATCTGAATTCTGCAAGTCTGCCCCAGCTGGCTTCCAAGCACCATCCAGAGGTGATGGGGGCTCTCCAGTGGTCCTGGGCCCTGCAACACTGCACAGTCAGCAAGTCTCAGATACTCACCTCAGCTGGCACCAAGTGCCTATGTGTGGGCATCTGAATCATGCCCCACATCTCTGGCTCAAATTTGTGCCCTATGTTGAGGCCACAAGGGAGCTGAAGGTGTTCCTGCAGAGGTGGCTGGCAGGGATGACACAGACCCTGCAGGAGACACAGACCCTTTCTGGAGCAGCAGCCACTGCTCTTCAATCAGACAATCATATAACTGGTTGGAAAAGACCTTTAAGTCCAACCATTCACCTCACCCTGCCACAGCCACCACTGACCCCATGGCCCTCAGCCCCATGGCTTCGGGATCCCTCCAGGGCTGGGCACTGCCCCAGCTCCCTGGGCAGCCTGGCACAGGGGCTGACATCCCTCTCAGGGAAATAGTGCTTCCTAATATCCAAGCTGCAATTTCTAGTACCCAATATGGGGCTACTCAGGCTGAGAAATGCCCCAGGAAGGTCTTATGTGTCATTTGAAGGCACTAATGAAGGTCCAAAGCCTGGCAGGACACAGGCAGTGCTGCAGGATACCACTGAACTGCAGCTTTTCCTGCAGAGCTGGAGATTAAGCACATTCCAACCACTTCAGACACTTCCAAGTGTCTGTAGATCTGTACCCCAGGGTCACCAGTTGGAATCTGGGCCAAGGTTGGATCCACAGAATCACAGCAGCACAGAACAGTTTGGGTTAGGAGGGGCCTTTAAAGGTCATCTAGTCCAACCAGGGACACCTTCAGCTAAATCAAGCTGCTCAGTAGCTTTTCATTCTGCACCAGGATGACAAAGAAGAAGTTGCCTCCTTCACAGCTCACCCTCAGTGATGCTCCAAGCTGAGTCTCCGAGCCGAGCAGGTTCCTTCCCCTCTTCCCACCACAGGCTTGTCCTGCAAAGCAGCTCCTTCCCCTGGTCCCAAAGCTGAGTGATGGGCTCAGAAACACAGCAGGAGATCATCTGGGCACGGAACAGGACTCTGTGCTTTGTGTTTGCATTGTACCCAGGGCCCAGCTGGCACAGGACCAGCTCCAGGACCTCCCCAGCCCTCACCTCATCGTGCAAAGGTTGAACCGCAGGGAAGAGCTGAGCACATCTCACAGGAGCCACAGCCCACCGTGCCTCTGGGGCACCCAAACACTAAACACCCCATCCATTGCAACTGCTGCTGCCTCTGGAGCCTTCTGCCTTCCCAGGGCTCTGTCTGGCCTGCTGTGGGGAAAGGGGGTGACAGAGAAGGACAAGTCACCAACCCCTTTGTGTTGCCATGTCATTGAGCTGGAGGGAATGGTTTTTCTCCTGCCAGAGAGGTGTGTTGGGAAATGTGGCTCCCCAGGACAGAATGGCTTCTCTGGAAGGAAGGGTGAGGTGTTTTGGGAAGGGAAATGATTCTGAAATGACAGCCACAAAGCCCAGGAGGACAATGAATATCATCTTTAGAATCAGTTTGTAGCCAAAGGCCATAAAAAGCTCATCCTGGAAAGCACAGGGATGGTCTGTAACACCTACTGCAAGCAGCAGCCCAAAGCCAAAACCAGATCATGGAACACTTTGGGTTGGAAAGAAACCTTCAAAGGTCACTTAGCCCAACCCCCCTGCAATGAGCAGGAACATCTTCAACTCAATCTGCTTGCTCAGAGCCTCATCCTTGAATGCTCCCAGCCTCCACCCCCTCTCTGGGGAACCTGTGCCAGCGTTTCACCACCCTCCTGGTAAAAATCACCTTCCTCCTCTCCTGCCTGAATCTGCCCTCATGTAGCTTAAACTCCCCTCCCCTCGCCCTGTCATGACAGGCCCTGCAAGGGAATCTGTCCCCTGGTGGACAGGCAAAACCAACACCAGCTTTGCAGCCACTGCATTTAGGCTTCAGTGAAGGTTACAGCCCCTGTATCTGGGCTCCAGTGCTGCTGATGGTTATACTGGTTATACTGGCTGTGCTGGTGATGCTGAGGGTTATTTCCTACTTCCCATTTTACCTGCAGCACTGCAAAAGCATCAACCCTTTGCTTTTTTAAAGCTGCTTGCAGAAGAAAGCTGGGTTTGGCTCAGGAACCTCGATTCTCCACCGTGGTTTTGGTTATCTCCATAACACTTCCCATCTTTACTCTCTGTTTTGTCTGTTGTGCTCCTCTGCCCAGCCCCAACGAGGGCCAAAAGCCCTGCTATGCTGCCTGCTGGATTGAAGTAACCTGCCCCTCCTTTAGGCAGTCCCAGCAGAGATGGCATCAGCCACAGAGGAGCATCTCCCTTGAGCTGTGACACTGAGAGGTGCAAAGCCAAGCTTTGGGGTTCCCCTTTCACACCCAGGGAAATTCCACCCACCAGCCCCAGTCTGTGGGGTGCTGGAGGCCTCGTCTTTCCTCAGGCAGTTGTGTGAGGTGTGTTGGACCTCTGTCCCCTGGGCAAGGGTGGCACAACAGCACTCCCAGGTCCCTCAGTCTCAGCTTTCCTCGCTGTTCCCCTGGGCTGGTCCTGGGGAGAAGCCCAGAGACAAAATCCCCAGGGAACAAACGTCAAGATGGCTCTTAAGACAGAGACCAGGACATAAAGCTGGAGCTTGACAAGGGATGGACTCCAGCTTTCTTATCCAGCAGAGGTTCCATATCCCAGACTTACAGCAGCTCACTTGTTGAGAGCTTTGAAAGGGCCTTCAGGAGGCCATTTGAACCGAGCCACGGGCTTCACGGTGCTGGGAGAGCACAGCCACAAAGGCCCTGCAGAGCCTAAAAGCAGCAGCTGCCTGTCACTGCAGCTTGTGAAGGCTCCAGCAGCTCTGTTCCCCCTTCTCACCCCTGTAAGAAGCTGCTAATACCCATTTATTAGGAATGGAGCTCAGCCTTCGCTCATTTCCCGTGGCTCAAGCTGCGTTTTGGAGTCAGTTGCCATTCGGTTTATTTACCTCCCACCCCAGCTCTCGCTCTGCTGGCAAGTGGCATCCAGCTGGACAGCACCTCAGACTTTAACTCACACTCATTAAAGCCAGGAGGAGCTTTTCCTGCATGGATTTCAAAAGGCTCTGGCTCTGGCCTCTCCATCACTTTGCAGCAAGATGCTTGGCTGCAGCCTCCAGCTCCAAAACCGCCGACAGCAGCTTAAACTGCTGCTGTGAGGCTGCTGTGAGGCTGCTGCTGCGAGCCCAGAGCCTGCAGGCAGCCTGCTGTCCTCACTGGAGCCCTCACAGCCAGCCCCATCTGACCAAAGAGCCGGGTGATGCTCCAGCCCCAGCTCCTGCCGGACTCGAGGCCCTTCCCTGGCGCCAACTCAGCTGCAGGAAGAGAGGGGAGCAGCGTCTTCGTGGGGTTTGAGGATGAAGCCACCTCCCACAGCACTCAGAGGAACCATCCAGGTGAGCTGAACACAAGCCTGGTGCCCAAGGATCAGCCCAGCCCAGCCACACCGGGCTGACACGGCAGCAAAAGCCCTTGGTGCTATTTCAAGGCTCCCTGAGACTTTCAGGCATTTCCATCAATAACCTTGCTGGGCTGCCTTTTGCTTTGGCACCATGAAACCCCAACTGCAATGGAGCCCAAGTGAAAAGCTTCTCTGTTCCTCACACACAAGTGCTGACAGGCTTGGGAAGACCCTTATCCTTCCATCCCCAAACGTCTGCCAGCAGCTTGGCGCCCCGGGGAGTTTTGCTCCGTGCAGAGACACGGACGGGTCAGACCCGGACAGACTCTGCTCTGGAGCTGTTCTGCAGCTCGCTGAAGGACAAAGGCCCAGCAGCACCAAGGCCTCAGGCAGCCCTTTTGCTAAACATGAAGCCATGGGAAGTGGTGCCAGGCACGAACCACCCTCAGCTTTACAAACACAGCACCACCCTCCATCAGACACTGAGGGACGCTGGGCCCTTCCCTCTCCCTTCCCTCTGTCCTCAACAATCACAGAATCACACATGGTGGGGTTGGAAGGGACCTTTAGAGACCATCCAGTCCAAGCCCCTGCAGAAGCAGGGTCACCTAGATCAGGTCACACAGGGACATGTCCAGGTGGGTCTTGAAGCCCTCCAGGGAAGGAGCCTCCACACCCTCCCTGGGCAGCCTGGGCCAGGGCTCCCTCACCTGAACAGGGAAATAGTTTCTCCATATGTTTAAATGGAACTTTTTGTGTTCCAGCTTCATCCCATCACCCCTTGTCCTGTTGCTAGATACTATAGAAAAGAGGGATGTCCCAACCTCCTGACACCCACCCCTTAGAAATGTCAATGAGCTCCCCCCTCAGTCTCCTCTTCTCCAGACTAAACAGCCCCAGGTCCCGCAGCCTTTCCTCCTGTGAAAGATGTTCCAGTCCCCTGATCATCTTGGTGGCCCTGCACTGGCCTCTCTGCAGCACTTCCCTGTCCCTCTGGAGCTGAGGAGCCCAGAACTGGACACAGGACTCCAGATGAGGCCTCACCAGGGCAGAGCAGAGAGGGAGAAGAACCTCCCTTGACCTGCTGCCCACACTCTTCTTGCTGCCCCCAGGCTGCCATTGGCTTCTTGCCCATGAGGGCACATTGCTGACTCATACTTAGCTTATTATCACCCAGCACTCCCAGGTCTGTCTCTGCAGAGCTGCTCAGGCAGTGTGGCTGGGATGAGAGGAGGTGAGGTGGATGGAGACAGAGGCTGAGTGACAGAGCCCAGAGGGTGGTGATCAGTGGCACAGAGTCGAGTTGGTCGAGTCAATGAGGATGTTGTGGCCTCAGGGGGGAAGGGCCTGGGGGTGTTGGTGCCAGAGGCTGAAGATGAGCCAGCAGCGTGCCCAGGGGGGCAGGAAGCCAGGGGCAGCCTGACTGGGATCAGCAGTGGGGTGGCAGCAGACCCAGGGCAGTGCCCATCCCCTGTGCTGGGCCCTGGGGAGGCCGAAGGTCATTCAGTCCATCAGCCCTCGTACAAAGACAGGAGTGGTCCTGCCAAGGGCTGCATCTTCCCTGCTTATACCCACAAAAACGTGGCCAGAGGCAGACACAGGTGCTGACAGTCCCCTCAAAACATGGCCTTTAGGCACTTTTGAAAGCCTCAGCCCCAGCTTTGCCATCTCATCCCTCCTGAAGATACCCCGAGAGTCACAAGAGCCACCCCTGGAAGTCATCTCAGACCAGGTGCCGTGTGTAGACACCAAATTCAGTTGCCCACACCCTGTGCCATGGGGAACACCTTGTTGGGTCCCCTCCACACCTGCCACTGCAGAGGGTCACCTGCCACTGCCACAGGTTTCCCAGAGCTCCCAGGTCCCGTCTGTGAGCCACCTCCAGAGCACCTCAGACAGAGGCAGCTCACACTCAGACACCTCCCACGCACCTCCAAGGCTTCAGAAACAAAATCCTGCCCTACAGCTTCTGCTCAGCTTTGCAAGATGATGATGCAGAAGCAAACTTTGCAGGAACCTGCCTGGGAGGTTTGGGGACCTGCCTGAGCCACGACACCAGCCCAGAGGAGGGGTTTGTTTCCTTTCTTCACCAGAAGCAACAAGGGTCCGACTTGTGCGGTGGGTTCAGCTCGTGGGACAGGCAGTACAAGCTCTTAGCTTGGGGAAAATCTGGCCAGGGACATCACAAAAGCGTTTTTCAGCAGCTGTCAAAAAAGAAAAGGCGAGTGTTTCATGTTCCTGCAGCAGCTGGACACTTGAAAGCCTGAGCCTGAGCCTGTCCCTGCGTGTGCAGCGCCGCGCTAACGCTGCCCACGGCACCCAGCGCTCGGGACGAAGCCTCCCCTCCATCATCCCAGCAGGTAGGACCCTGGGATGTGCTGGCTGAAGAATCCCACAGCAGTGCAACTGCTCCAGCACCCCAGGGCCGCTCCTGCTTCAAAGGCTCCTCCAGCCTCTGGCCCAGCCCGCTGCCTTTTATCCTGAGCGGCCGCACGTCACGCCCAAGGCTCTTGTGAGACAAACACAGGGCTGGCAAGACAGCTGTCTGCAGAGGCACTCTCCAACTGCAGAGAGCAAAGGGCACTGAAGGGCATCCCATTCAAAGATGCAGGAGGTGGCATTTCTTAGGGAGAGGAGAAAGAAACGTCAGAGTTTTGCAAAGGCCAGGGCGTTGGCTGAGGATGAAGCAGCCGGAGTGGTCAGCGGAGCCCTGCCGGGGGCACCGCACTGAGGTGTCCGTTCCACAGCTCCCTCCGCTTGCCAGGAAAAGCCAAGGGAGACATCAGGCTCCAGATCAGCCAAAGAAACCCCAGACCATCCCCCAGATGCAAGTTATTAAGGAGGGAGGCTGAGGGCCCAGCAGCAACAGCAGATGCCATTGCAAAGCAGCCAGGCTTGCCCCACGCAAGGCAGGGAGAGATGGAGAGCACAAAGACAGCAGCAAGAGGACAAAGATGGCTTGGTTGGGAAGGGCTCTGCAGGGCCCTTGCAAGCCTCACCATCCTGGCACCCTCTGCTTCTCTCCTGCCATCTCTGCAGTTTCCTGAGCCCTCCTCTTTGCATCCTCAGATCCCCAACACCCCCCACCGTGCCCATCTCTGCCACCCCTCCCCTCAGACTCGCTGCTGGTATTTACACCACACCCCTCCTGCAAAGCCATGGCACGGGTCCATCTGACCTACACCAGCAGCCAGGGCAGTTTTCCCCACTTCTCCTGAGCCCCATCCCACCTTGTATGGAGACCTTCACCCCTTCCCCCTGAAACGCAGCAGCTCTTTGTTCCCAGTGCTTGGCTCAGCAGAGGGGAGCTGAGCAGGAACTGGACCTCAGGGCCACCCACGCTCGTGAGAGAGGTGCAAATCAGCTCAGGGTGTGCAATGAGGCAATCCACTCTGCATCATGTTAATCTCCTCCACCTGCCCAGAAACCCAAAGGGCTGTTAATTTGATTCACATCTAAAAGAAGTTAACCCAAACCAAAGCCAGGCCTCGGTGATTCTGAGGGCTGCTGTACCCTGAGGCTCTGGGGGCAACTCATCTGAGTTAAGGTCCATGGTGGATCAGTTAAAGTGCATTAAGACCCTGGGAGGACATTCTCACCCAGAACTAGAGTGGCTTCGTTTGATTTGGCTCAGTCCATCCCCAAAGCCTGGAATGATCACACGGGTGCACTTAATGATGCACAGAGGGCTGGCACAGCTCCCCAGGGATGCTGCTGGGAGGGAAGCTGATGTGGGCCATCCCCCAGTGAAAGGTCATTTCCCAGGTCCTCCAGGCAGCCAAGCTGAGAGATAAAAGTGTCACAGACAACTCAGGTGCTTTGGCAAGTGGCAGTTTCCAGTCCCAGCAAGCTGTGATGCCCTGGGAGGGCTCTGCCATCATCTCTGCACAGCCCAGAGCCCAAGGGTCTGCAGTAAAACAAATGTTCCCAGAGAAATCAGAGACAGGAGGCAGAGTCAATGCAGAAACACAGGATCAGAGAATCATTTGGATTGTTAAAGCCCTTGAAGCTCCTTGATTCCACCATTCCCCAGCACTGCCACAGCCACCACTGACCCATGGGCTCAGCCCCACAGCTCCAGGCTTTGGGGTCCCTCCAGGGATGGGCACTGCCACACAGCCCTGGGCAGGGCTGGACAGCCCTTGGGGGAAGGAATTGTTCCCCAGCTCCAACCTCAACCTCCCCTGGGGCAACCTGAGGTTGTTTCTTCTCACCCTGTCCCTTGGGAGCAGGGACCATCCGTCTCCTGGCCACATGCTGCCGTGAGGGAGCCGCTGCCTGCCCTCAGGCTCCTCCTGCCCGGGCAGGACACCGCCGTGCCCGCAGCTCCCCGCAGCACCCCGGGCTCAGGGCGCAGCGGGGGCCGGGCAGGGGCGTCCCGGGCGGGCAGCAGCCGGAGTGGTGCCGGCGGCTCCGTGCGCGGGGCTCTGGTGACATCTACAGGACGTTGCACAGAGCCCAGGCTGCGCCTCCCGCCTCCTCCACAGCAAGGAACGCACCTCGTGTGCCAGCCCAGGCGGCCAGTGACCCGGCACACAGCCCTGTGACTGCCTGGAGGCCAGTGGGGTTCCACAGGGATCAAGCACCTGGGTGAGGGCACAGAGGGACCTTCAGCAAGTTCCCTGCTGGCACCAAACCGGCTGATGCACCAGAGACTGAGCTGCCAGCCAGCGAGAGCTGGGCACAGAGCGACCTGCTGAGGGTCAGAGTCCTGCAGCTGGGCAGGAACAAGCCCACCCAGAACAAGTGACAGCTCCCTCCTTCCACTGAGGGATTCTTTTATTGAGAAAAGGTTTGGTAACAACAAGCTCGGTGAATGACAAACCCTACAGAGCAGGTGCTGCAGAGCCTGGGGCGCTGGGAAGCTTCAGGGAGCAGAACAAACCCCACGTTAACCTCAGCTGGAGGCCTCATCCTGAGCCACACAGCCCCTGGCAGTGCATGTGCTGGGGCTGAGCGTGGATGTTGCCAAACACTCAGAGACAGCTGTGAGACGTGGTCGTGCCCCACGGGGCACTGCATCAGCCCTCCCACGGAGAGGAGCACCTCAGACAAGGCACCTCAGCACTGGAACAGCAGCACCAGTCCCCTGGGAAGCGGCTGTGCCTCTCCACAGGCTGCTGTTGGCTGTGTGGGCACCTTCTTGCTCCCCCAGCAAGTGTTAGGCTGAATTTACCTTCTTTGGCCCTTTTTGCTCAGACCTTCCTTGCTCTGAGTCTTGGCAGCTGAGGTTCAAGCTAACGTGGGCGTCTGCTCTGCTTCCAGCATCCCTCTGCGGTCCCCAAAAGCTCTCTGTGACGTGCTCCTCGGTGGAACACAGAGGAGAGGGGGCAGCAGGGCTCCTGAGCTCTGCCCCTCTGCTTCCCAGGGGACTGGTGAGCAGCAGGTCCCAGCGAGGCGCCTCTCCCTGGCAGCACCGCGCTGGATGGCAGCGGCGAAGCCCCAGAGCCCAGGCCCAGGGCTGTGGGACGGACTTCTCACTCAGAGTCGCTTCCCTCTTGCTTCACTGACCCCACAGCAGATGCCAGTTCCTCCTCCTGCCCTTTCAAGCGCTCCCCTGCAAGGAGAAGCAGCAGTGGTGAGGTGCAGCCCAGGCGCGGGGGAGCCCCGGCAGCCCCGCACGCACGGATCAGCTCCGCGATGGCTCTCTGCGTCCTCTTCTCCAGCTTCTCCAGCTTCTTGGCCACGTCTCGCTTCAGATCCCTGGGGAGCAGAGGGACAAGGTCACGGCCTGTCCCCAGCCCGGGCTGGTGTGAGCGCTGGGGCCACGTTCCACCGGCGGAGCAGTGACTGCTCCTGGCTCCCGCCACCCGCCGGCCCCACGCTGAGCGTCTTTGTGCCCAGAGCCACGTGGGGGCCGTGCAGCCCCAGGGGACCCGTGGCTGCACTGCTGCAAGCAGCCAAAGGGCAGCCAGCTGCCCCCTCCCTCCCCAGCAGCAGGGCTGGGTTTGCCAGCTGAAGCGCTTTTAACCCAACCAAGGTGACGGCGACCCCCCGCTGGCAGCGACATCCCTCTCCCAGGGTGACACTCACCAGTCCGGCTTCCTGGGAGCCAGGTTTGCCAGGTCCTGGGGAGCAAGAGGAGACACCCAGTGAGCGCTGCAGCTGAGGCTCAGGCCTGGGCACAGGCACACAGACCCGGCAGAGCAGCCCTGTGTGTACCTACCACCTCGTCGATGAGGGGCTCCGGCCTGGCAGCCTCCAGCTGGTCCTTCACCATCTCTTCCACTAGATGGGGGAAGAGGACAGAGATCAGGAGAAGAAAACACCCACCAGAGCTCTGGCCTCGCTTCACAAAAGCTTTTGCAACAGCCCATCTGAACACCTTTGCTTTGAGAGCACGTGGGTACAGTCACACGTGTCCCTCTGCCCCCCAAACCCAGCCGGAGACTCCTAAAACCCATCTGGGAAGTGATGCAAACCACGGAAAACCAGCAACAGCAGCAACAGTTCTGCTGGGTCCAAGCCCTCCTCTTGTCAGAGCTGCAGCTAATCAGCTTCTCTGCAGGTCTATCAACTGGAATTTGACTCACTGTGACTCATTGACAAGGCCTGAGACAGCTTGGAGGAATCAAGCTCCAGCCCAGACCTTACCTAAAGGTCTGCAGACACTGGGGCTAATGGCAAGGAATCGGATGGGCAGGGCCCTGCAGAGCCCAGCCAGTGCCAGCCCCTGCTCAAGCAGGTTCCCCTGGCTCAGGGGGCACAGGAAACCTCCTGAGCAGGAGCCTCCACACCCTCCCTGGGCAGCCTGGGCCAGGGCTCCCTCACCTCAGCACCAAAGGACTTGCTCCTCTTCAACAGCCCCAGTTTCTGCAGCCTTTCCTCCTCACACACATGTTCCATCCCCTCAGCACCCTGGGAGCCCTCCCTGGCCTCTCTGCAGCAGTTCCCTGTCTCTCTGCAGCTGGGGAGCCCAGCACTGGGCACAGGGCTCCAGCTGAGGCCCCAGCAGGGCAGAGCAGAGGGGCAGCACAACCTCCCTGGCCCTGCTGCCCACACTCTGCTGGATGCCCCCAGGCTGCCATTGGCTTCTTGCCCCCCAGCCCACGCTGCTGCTCATGGTTCTTTGCACTGCCAGGTCACCCTGTGCTGGGGCAGGGGGTTGTTCCTCCCACATACAGAACACAGCCCTGTATCCTTCAGCTCTGTGGGTAGGGAAGGAGTGGGCACCAGGAGCACATCCCCGAGGGCTGACTCCTGCTCCAGCAAACAAAACATACCCAGAGCACATGTGAGTCCCAGCTCCTCCATCCTCCCTCCCCACCCCCTGCACAGAGGGCCCGGGGCCAGACAGGTTGGTGCCTCCACACATGGCAACAGCTGCCCACGGGCACTGCAGCTCCAAAGCCGAGCTGGCAGAGGGCAGCAGCTTCATTGGAAAAGGGCAGAAAAGCTGCTCCCCAAGTCCAAAGCAGTGGGAGAGATGCAGAAGTGGCAGCGTTGCCACCTACCTACGCAGCCCAGCTCTGCCCTGCTCCCAGGGGCAGCCTTTTAGTCAGGGCCTTTAAAAAGAGAATCAGTTCCAGGAGGACTCGGTACTTCAAGATCAAGGGAACTTTTGTACCCTTCACCTTCCTCTCAAGAGCTCTGGAGGTCCAGCAGTAGGAAACAGCAGCCTGAACACCCTGGACTCATGACTCATATTTGTTTAAAGCTAATTCAAACAAAAACCAGCCTGAATCTCCTTGAGAACGCTCCAGTGAGAGCTCCCCAGCCCTGAGCAGCAAAAGCCTTTGCTCTGGGGCCGGACTCACACCCCACTTGTGCAATGCAGGGTGTGCAGACCCATGGGAGGGAGGGGATGATGAAGCAATGGGGCTGCAAACACCCCGCGGTGCAGGGCTGCAGGCACTCAGCAACCAGGGCCTGCACAGCTCACACCAGCAAGCTGCACACAGAAAGCTTCCACACCTGGGGCTGGACAGGAGCACAGCTTTCCAAGCCAAGATTTAGCCAAGAAGGCCAGTGGCAGCCTGGCTGGGCTCAGCAGTGGGGTGGCAGCAGGCTCAGGGCAGTGCCCATCCCCTGAGGCTGCAGCTCCAGGGCTGTGTCAGTGCTGGGCTCTGGGAGGCTGCAGCTCCAGGGCTGTGTCAGTGCTGGGCCCCTCACTCCCTGCCACAGGGACACTGAGGGGCTGCAGCGTGGCCAGAGCCGGGCACAGAGCTGGGGAAGGGGCTGGAGCACAAGGGGCTGGGGAGGGGCTGAGGGAATGGGGGTGCTCAGCCTGGAGGAGGCTGAGGGGAGACAGGAGCACTCTCTGACACTCCCTGACAGGAGGCTGCAGTGAGGTGGGGGTCAGGCTCTGCTCCCCAGTGGTAGGACAAGAGGAAACAGCCTCAGCTCACCCCAGGGGAGGCTGAGGCTGGAGCTGAGGCAGAACTGTTTCCCTGAGAGGGGTGTCAGCCCCTGTGCCAGGCTGCCCAGGGAGCTGGGGCAGTGCCCAGCCCTGGAGGGATCCCAAAGCCCTGGGGCTGAGGTGCTGAGGGGTGGCTGTGGCAGGGTGAGGGGAGGGCTGGAACTCAAATGATCTTAAAGGTCTTTTCCAACCCAAATGATTCTGTGATCAATGATTTTTGGAAAAGAATCCCAGGATCCCAGCATGGTGGGGGCTGGGAGGGTCCTGCAGAGCTCAGCCAGCCCCAGCCCCTGCTCCAGCAGCTTCCCCTGGCTCAGGGGGCACAGGAACGTGTCCAGGTGGGGTTGGAAACCTCCAGAGCAGGAGCCTCCACACCCTCCCTGGGCAGCCTGGGCCAGGGCTCCCTCACCTCACAGTAGGGAAGCTTTCCCTTGTGTTTCAGTGGAGCCCATGCTCTTGGCAGCATGCTGCTGGGTGCTGGGCCCTGTGCTGGTTCACTGGCCCTCCAGCCACAGGCACTGCCTCATTCTCTCTGGGAGCACCACTGGGGAGGAGGCTCAGGGGTGGGAGGGGATGGGATGTGGTGTTAGAGAGGCTCATGACAGCAGCCACTGAGTCCTGCAAAGGGCCCTGTGTGTGTTTTCCCTACCTGAAAGCCTCTGGCACAGAGGAGCAGCTGAGGCCTCACCACAGGCACCAGCACCACTCCTGCTTTCCTGCTCCCTCATTCCACCTCCCACCCTCCCACTTGCACTTACCTGGAGCTGGCCTGGCCTGGGGCATCTTCCTCTTCTTCAGCTCCTCATCCTCAGGCTCATAGTTTCGCAGCTTGAGCTCCCTTGGGAGGAAAGAGAAGAGCTCAGAGCAGTGAAATCACTGTCACTCTGGGATTTCATGGACTTGGCTGGACTCTCTTCCTATCCTGGGAAGCCTGGGGAGGAAGAGGAGCAGCCAACTGAGCCAGGAGGTACCAGGACTTGAGGCTGTGATGTCCAGCATCTGGCCTCAGGCTGCAGAGCCGTGCTGACAAAGTGCCTGCAGAATGCAAACCTTCAGTGGCTCTCAGACTTGGTGCTCTGCTTAGGCTCCCATTCCCAAGGATCTCCTTGCAGCTGAAAGGGAACCAAACACAGACTTGCTAGGGTCAGATCAGCTAGAGCAAGAGAGCCTGGTGTGTAGCAAGCTGCTGCTTTCAGTCCAGCAGGATGTCACCATTGCACCCTGACAAGCAATGTCCTCCCACCACTGGGTTTGCACATGGGATGGAGCTGGGGCTGCTTGGCCTCTTTGGCACAGAGCTGAGAGGTCTCCTGTTTGCAAGAGAGGCTCCCAGATCCCTCATTTCAAGGGGCACATGCTCTGGAGACCTAGTTCCTGGTACAGGAAGGGTGCCCAGCCCTTTGAGACAGTGCTGCAGGGCTTCAGCCCCAACCTGGGGAGCACACAAGGAAGAGGAACTGAAGTTTAAACCTGCTCCCCAACACTCCTCCCACCCCAAATGCCCCATCTCAGCTTGCAAACAAAAGCCTTGCAGCCCAGCACTGCCCCAGCACTGGAGGTGCAGCCACAGGATTAAATCACTCATGATTTATGACCATGATTCATGATTTATGAGCAATTCATGATCCCTCTCTGACACTCCCTGACAGGAGGCTGGAGGGAGCTGGGGGTAGGTCTCTCCAGTAATGAGTGACAGGGCAAGAGGAAAGGGGCTCAGGTTGCCCCAGGGGAGGTTGAGTTTGGAGCTGAGGCAGAACTGTTTCCCTGAGAGGGGTGTCAGCCCCTGTGCCAGGCTGCCCAGGGCCATGGGGCAGTGCCCAGCCCTGGAGGGATCCCAAAGCCCTGGGGCTGAGGTGCTGAGGGGTCAGTGGTGGCTGTGGCAGGGTGAGGGCAGGGCTGGGACTGCAGGAGCATCAAGGTCCAACCCAAATGATTCTGTGAACAGAAAGCCCTCAGTCCTTGCCAAGGCCCAGCAGGGCAGGCTGTGGCACAGAGGGGCTGAGCAGTGGACAGGGAGCAGCTGCCACACAGGAGTGCAGTGGAGCCCTGCTCAGACCCTTCCTGAGCCCAGGTACAACTGCAGGAGCCAGGAGAAAACAAACTCAGCTCCATCCCTTTAATTAACCACATCTCTCACACCTGCCTCTGGTGCTGAGCTCTCCCTGCAGCTGCCTCCTTGGGGGCTCAGATCTTAGAGTCACAGAGCCCTCGACTGCTTTGGGTTGGAAAGGACCTCAAAGGACCTCATCCCCTGCCATGGGCAGAGACACCTCCCACCAGCCCAGGCTGCTCCCAGCCCCATCCAAGCTGCCCTTGGACACTGCCAGGGCTGGGGCAGCCACAGCCTCTCTGGGCAGCCTGTGCCAGGGCCTCAGCACCCTCCCAGGGAACAGCTTCTGCCTCCCATCTCAGCTCAGTCTCCCCTCTGGCACTTGGGAGCCAGCAGCCCTTGTCCTGGCACTCCAGGCCCTTGCCCAAAGTCCCTGCCCATGTCTCTTGGGGACCCCTCGAGGGACTGGAGGCTGCTCCAAGGGCTCCTGGAGCCTTCTCCAGGCTGAGCAGCCCCAACTCTCTCAGCCTGTGCTCACAGCAGAGGGGCTCCAGCCCTGGCAGCAGCTCTGGGGCCTCCTGTGCACTGGCTCCAGCAGCTACACGTCCTTCTGCTGGTGGCCCCAGAGCTGGAGGCAGCACTGCAGGGGGGTCTCAGCACAGCAGAGCAGAGGGGCACCATCCCCTCCCTCCAGCTGCTGCCCACACTCCCTGGCACCCAGCCCAGGCTGCAGGGGGCTTTCTGTGCTGTGGGCACACACTGATGGCTCACAGGCAGCTTTCCACCCCCAGCACCCCCAGTCCCTGTGCTCAGGGCTGCCCTCACCCCACTCACCCCCAGCCCGTGCCTGGCACTGCCCTGACCCACCTGCAGCCCCTGCCCTTGGTGTGTTTGTCCATGAGAAGTTCAGAGGCCTTGTCTCCCCTTTTTCTGTGCACAAGTGTTATCTGTGACTGCAGACACACAAGCAGCAGAGCAGTGCTACCCCAGGCAGCTCCAAGGCAGGCAAGGGTTAAGAACACACATGTATTAGAAGAAGCTGCTTGTGTTGCACAGAGATGGGTGACCCAAAGTTCAGGTGGCAGCAGTTCCTCCAGCCCTGAGCTCCACAGACAGCCCAGGGTGCTGCCCAAATGATGAATGACCTGAGGCCCCAGGAAAAGCAGACCCAAGCAAACCCCAAAGCAGAGCTGACAATGGGCTGTGTGGCAGAAGGGGCAGAGGGGAGGAAGGGGAGGGGGTGCAAACACAGCAGGAGCTCTTCAAGCCCCTCAGGAGGGACTGAGTGTCCCAGCACGAGCTGGGCTCGAAGCATTTGGGCTTCAGGGTGGCATCAAGCTCCTGCAGGCTCCCTAGAAGAGTTTATCAGCATCTCCTTAGGAATGATGGCTGTGGCCAGGCCAGAGCTCCTGCTCCTTGAGCAGCTTGAGCTCCACGAGCACCCTGAGCAGTGTTTTCCCAGCCCCAAGGAGTCCCAGGGCTGGAGGGGGTGACAGCCTCACAGTGGGTGCAGGTCTGTGCTGGCACCTCCTGGGACTGCAGTAGCTGCAGTAATCAGAGGCAAGCCATGGACACAGCCTCTCCTGAAAGCCCATCACAGCAGCAGGCTCCCTTTTCTGGGTCAGGAATGCCTCAAAATGCCACTTTGCTACTCTGGCTCTGAGCCCTTCTGAGAAGCAGGGGGTGGAAAGGGCAGAGGTATGCACAGAATGCAGACAGCTATCTCCATGCAAAACACTCCAAGCTGGCTGCAAGGTTGGTCCTGTGCTTCATCCCTCCCATAGAAGGGATGTCTCTTGGGCTGCATCATCAAAACAAAGCGATTTCCAGCAGCCAGATCCCAGCTGACACTTTCTGAAGTGCCATGGCAGAGCCCTTCTGTTCTTTGGCAGCAGTTTAGGGAAGAGCTGGGTGTTTTCCACCCTCTCTCTCAGCCACCTCAGGCCATTTCTTATCCAAAGCCCTGGAGAAATGCCATCAGGTTTGACAACTGGCTCCCCTTTGACCTCCCCAAAGCTGCTCCAGAGCCTCTGTTCTCAGAGCCTTCCCTTTTTCTCTGTGGCAGCAACTGCACCTTGCTTGAAACCAAACGTCCTGGGCCACCACTGCCACGTTGCCCTCTAAAGAGGAACCAGCACAAGAAGGGCATTTTATTTCTCTGCATCTCCAAAACTCACTCAACTCCTGGCTGGGTCCTGGGAAGCCTCACTCAAACGTGGCAAGAAGCCAATGCTCAGAGGGTGCTGAGGAGGTCTCACACCCTTGAAGCCTCGAGTCCACTGGTGGTTTGGTGGAGCCTCCTCTGTTCCTCACGTGCTCTGTGAGGGCAGGAAGGTTTGAAGGAGCAGGGACAAGGCTGCCAGACAATCAAGGATGGGAAACCAAGAGACTCCATCAGCAAGCCAAGAGGTTTTGGGTCCAGGTTGGAGGGAGCTGAGCTACTGAGGAACCCAGAAGGAGCTGGAGATGTTGGGGTACCTGCAGGGTGAAGGGTCCCCCAAGGCAGCACTCAGATGTTCTTCAGTGGCAGCAAACGCTCCTCAAAGTGCCTCTTCCCTTTTCTGGTTCCAGTTGCAAACCACACACCACAAGTCATTTTAAAGCTGTTTCTACAGGTCACCTAAATTCTTTGGCCAGGAAAAATTCCCTTTAGAACAGGTTTAAGTGAGTGACAAGCTTACTCTTCCTCCTTGCGCCTGCAGAGCCCAGGGAGAGAACCAGATAACGAGCATCTGGGCAGAGGTTTCAGGCTTGGGCTCTTGCAGCCTCTTTGCTGCACTTGTCTGCAGTCACCTGGCATGTGCAGGGTGCTGTGTGATCACCCAGGGTGCTGAGGGAACCCCACAGCACTGTCACCCTTCAGGGGCACTGGGAGACTTGTATACAACATCCCATCCATCCTGGCACAGACTTAATTGCACACAATCATGGAATCATAGAATGGTGGGGGCTGGCAGGGCCCTGCAGAGCTCATCCAGTGCCAGCCCCTGCCAAAGCAGCTTCCCCTCCATCAGGCCTCACAGCATCACAACCCTCTCCTTTTGTTTTTGCATTTCACTCCCCTGTCCAGCCTGTCCCCTTGCAGACAGCTTTGACATCTCATCTTTGGCATCACCACCTCCTGCTGTAGCCCTCCTGGAGGCCTCCCTACAGCTGGGCTGGCTCCAAAGGCTGTTGTAGTGAGGTGAGGTTGGTCTCTTCTCCCAGCCAACAAGTGATGGGACAAGAGGAAAGGGGCTGGAGTTGCCCCAGGGGAGGTTGAGGCTGGAGCTGAGGCAGAACTGTTTCCCTGAGAGGGGTGTCAGCCCCTGTGCCAGGCTGCCCAGGGAGCTGGGGCAGTGCCCAGCCCTGGAGGGACCCCAAAGCCCTGCGGCTGAGGTGCTGAGGGCCAGGGGTCAGTGGTGGCTGTGGCAGGGTGAGGGCAGGGCTGGGACTCCAATGATCTTAAAGGTCTTTTCCAACCAGAACGATGCAATGATTCTATGGGAGGAAGGTCTGCACATGTCCAGGCTGCCTCTGTGTGCACAGTGACCTACCCAGCCACCAACAGACACCCTGAGATGATCTGCACCTGCTCCCACTGCAACACCCAGAGATGACTTTCACCTCCCAAACACACCACGTCAGCCAAGGCTCTCCTCACACCCTCTCTTGCAGTAGGACAGAAGCATCTGTAACACAGAGGTGCAGAGCTGTTGTTTGATCCAGAGGACAAAGGTGTCTCCTGGATTCCTTACCCAAGGCAAAGAAGCAAGTGACAAGCAGAGGCAGAGAGCCATGAGCTCTCTGTGCTGGGAGAGGGCTGCCTCTGCTGGAATAGCTGAGCGTGTTGGAGCACATCCTCCTCCTCCTCCCTGCACTGGGGCTGAAAGGCACTTGAGGAATGCTGAGAAACAGAGGCCTTTGTTATCAGCTTGAGCCCCCAGAAGCTGCTGAAGCAGCTGGTTTCTCAGGACATGCTTCTCAGGGGAGCACAGATGGGGAGAGATGGATTTATCTCCAGGTGTGGCAGGAGGAGAGCTGCAGGAGAACCTCTGCAGAGAGTCACAGCATCAGTAGGGTTGGAAAAGACCTTGAAGGTCACTGAATCCTCACACTGCCATGGCCAGCACTAACCAGAGCCAAGAGCTGGGTAGGAGGGACCAGGTTTTCACCTGTGGCTGCTCACCCTTGAGCTGGGCAGAGGGACACCCAGTCTGCCCCAAGCAAAGACAGGATCACCATCAAACACAGAAACAGCTTCTGTGAGGGGGGTGCAGCCAGGCTTTGGACCATGAAGCTCCATGGGACCCTCCCTGCAGAGGTACCTCCTAACACAGCTCTAACTGGAGGGGAGGTCCATGGCACCCTCACAGAAGAGGGAAGGGCATCAAAATGGGGACAGGCAGCTTCAGAAGGGAACCCAGATCCTGCCAGCTCCTGAATCTCCCCACCCAGGTGGATTTGGCCACCCAAACCCCTGTTCTCCATTCTCCAGCCCCAGGCAAAAGGTGTGACAGTCCCCAGTCTGGCCCATTCCCATCTCCTCCTGCCCTGGGCAAGCAGCTCCCCCTGCTCCCAGACCCTGGAGACACAGGGTGATGATGGAGCCCAACTCACAGCATGGAGCCCAGCTGGGCTGGAATGTGTCCAGAGAAGGAGCCTCCACAGCCCATCTGGGCAGCCCCTGCCAGGGCTCCCTCACCTCTGCAGGGAAGAAGCTTTTCCTTGTGTTGCTTTGGAACCTCTTCTGTTCCAGCTTGTTCCTGTTGCCCCTTGTCCTGTCACTGGCCAGAGAACAGCCTGGCTCCATCCTGCCATCACACTGCTGGCTCATGCTCATCCTGCTGCCCACCAGCACCCCCAGCTCCCTTTCCCCTACACTGCTCTCTAAGGGTTGGAAGGGACCTGCAAAGCTCATCCAGTTCAACCCCCCTGTCAGAGCAGCACCACCTAGAGCAGGGCACACAGGGACTCATCCAGCAGGGTTGGAATGTCCCCAGAGCAGGAGAAGCCAAGCTGAAGCTAACACTGAGCAGACTTGCTGATGTATTTCTTTGTGCAGGGGCTACCATAAAGGAAAGCCCAGTGTGTCTGCCCCAGGCTGTGCCATTGTTCCCACATCTCCCTCCCCCAGGGCCTCCCAGAAGTTCCCCTCCATGAGCAGCACAGCACAGAGCTGTGACTCCAAAGGGTGAGCGTGGAAACAAGCCCCTGATCCCCAGCAGCTCACTGAAGCTGCTTCTAGTTCAACTGAAGACTTGAAGATGTATTTTGCCTCCATCTCCCCGCTCCAAGCCCTGCCTCGGGCTCTTATTCACGCTGCCAAGCTCCACTGGAGGAACTGCAGCCCAGCTCCCAAGGCCTCCCTGCTTCCCCAGGGGCTGGCTGCTGGTGCCAAGCTCCAGGCAGCTCGTCCTGCAGCTCTCCCAGCCCCAAAGCAAGTGGGAGGAGCGGAAGGGCTGAAGTCCACCCACGCCCTGTTCCCTGCAGAGGCGGATGGTGCTTCCCGGTCAGGGAGCTGAGCCTGGCTGCCTTACAAAAACCATCCTCCCCAGCTGAGAGCTTTGCACTGACAGATACAAACTCCCCCGAGAGCTCAGATCAGAGATAGAGCCCCAGCTGAAATTGCTGCCCGTGTATCAGGGCTTTCACAGAGGCCTTTGACAGGCTGGCTCCCTGCAGATAAAAACAAGGAACCAAACAAGAATCAGAAAGAAAAGGGGAGGGGGAGGAGGGGAAGAGATTTGAATCAATCAGAGACTAAAAAGAAACAGGAAGCTGCCAAGGCGTGTGTCCCCACACAGGCAGAGAGGTGTGTGGAGGGAGGCTCCTGTGGCTGCCCCCGGGCTGAAGGGGGGCTGTGGGGGCTGCAGGGATGGAGGAGGAACCGGCCTGTGCTGAAAGCCCCAGGTGCTGCCTGGCTTTTGGGGCCCTGGGTGCAGCTCAGCCCTGCAGAGGGGCCACGGCATTGTGTCCTGAGGCACCCCGTGGGGTGCTCGTGCTGGCGTTCAGCCCCGGAGAGCAGCACGGCCGTGGACAGGCTGGTGTGGGGCGAGGGGTGCCCTGCAGGGAAGGCACATTTTGGCTGCCAGGGCATCTCCTCTCTCAAATTCAGGGTCAATGCCAAGGGATTCTCTGAGTTATCTCAGTGGGAGCCCTCGCTGGCCTCTCTCCAGCACTTCCCTGTCCCTCAGTACGTGGCTGACTGGAGCCAGGAGTTCCCACTCAACACCTTTACCCTCTACATACAACCTCAGGGAAAGTTTCAAGGGCATCACCCAGAGGCAGGGGAAGGCTTTGTGCAGAACCTGCCACAGGATGAGAGCTCACCAACGGGCACTGGTGGAAAAAGTGACTTGGCAGCTTCACGGCAGTGACGCCAAAGAAAACCACATCAGCCCCAGGCTGCTCGGGAGCACGTGCACACAGCAGCAACCCCCAGCCTGGAAGTCACTCTGAGTGCAAGCAGGAGAGGGTTTGTTCAGAGATTGCAGAGACCAGCTCAGAGCTGCAGGTTGGCAGCAGGAGTGCATTGCATCGCTGGTACAGGAGTGCATTGCTGGTACAGGCAGCCCAGGCCGCACGCTGCAGCACCCGGCCACGCCGTGTATTGACTGGCAGGGCTGGAAAGCAACACCTGTGTATTCATTATTCATCATCATTTCCAAGCTCTCCAGCTCCTGTTTCAGCTTCAGCCCAGACCTCGTGTCTTTTCTGGCACAAACTCAACCGTGGCACCCACAAAGCTGGGAAAGAAACCCTCCCAGCCCCACAGCCGGGCAGCTGCTCCCAAGGAGGGGCCTTGCTGTGAGATCACTGAATCCTTCTGGTTGGAAAAGATCTTTTAACCACTCACCCACAGCCCTCAGCACCCACAGCTCCAGGGCTTTGGGATCCCTCCAGGGCTGGGCACTCCCCCAGCTCCCTGGGCAGCCTGGCACAGGGCTGACACCCCTCTCAGGGAAACAGTTCTGCCTCAGCTCCAGCCTCAACCTCCCCTGGGGTGACCTGAAGCTGTTTCCTCTCGTCCTGTCATTCAAATTGAATCCCCCCCTCCCTGGCCATAGACTCCTGTGAGGGAGCTGCAGAGAGTGCTGCTGGCTGCCCTCAGCCTCCTCTTCTCCAGGCTCAACACCCCCATTCCCTCAGCCCCTCCCCAGCCCCTTGTGCTCCAGCCCCTTCCCCAGCTCTGTGCCCGGCTCTGGCCACGCTGCAGCCCCTCAGTGTCCCTGTGGCAGTGAGTGAGGGGCCCAGCACTGACACAGCCCTGGAGCTGCAGCCTCAGAGGATGGGCACTGCCCTGGGCCTGCTGGTCACGCTGTCTCTGACACCAGCCAGGAGTTGTTCTCCCCAAGGCGCGAGGCTGGAGCTGTGCTTTCTCAGCAGAGCACACACAGCTCACATGCAGCAGCATCTCTGCCACACAGCCCCTACACAGGAGGTTTCTCACGGGTGGAGTGATGAGAAAAGGTCACGTTCCACATCTTCAAACCACGTTCCACACCTTCAAAGGAAACGTCACCCCCGGTGTCCAAGGCAGACGTGACGGGGTTTGTGCCGCAGGAGCCCGGCGCAGGCTCAGCGCCGACACCCGGCCCCGCTGCCCTCTGTGCTCACACCTCCCAGGGCTCAGAGGGGACCAGCCTGGGCAGCCCAACACACCCCCCAGGCTCACCATGGCACCCTGTGACTGCACCTTCCCTCAGGCTCTGCCCCTCTGTTCCCCCACCTTGGATCATTTGCAGCCCGAGGTGAAAGTCACACTAAGGGAAAGCGGAGGCAGGCAAGGGAAGATGCTCAGCAGCAGCCAGGGCTGGGACAGCACGTGCAAGAGTGCAATGAATGAATGAATGAATTAATCATTACTTGTGCTTGTCGTTCTCCTCCTCTTCATCTTCTCTGAGGTGCTTGCTCTCAGGCTCACCACTGTCCTTGTCCTGAAAGGAGAAGTTGATCTGTCAGGCCTTGGCCTCTCTGGAAACGTCAGGGAGCAAGCAGCAGCTCAGGAACCCTCCCAGAGGGCACAAGGGCAAACACCAAGGCAAGCTTTGGAATGACTTTTACATTAGAACCCCTTTAAATGAAGGCTGTTCTCCTCCTTCCTCCCTTCAGCATTCCACACCAACAGAGGTAAGGGAAACTGAGTTCTCCTCTCCCTCAGCACTGATATCCCCCATTACTGCCAACTGCACCAATGCAGAGAGCAAACAGCGAGCTGCAACCAGCAACAGGGCTGGGAAACCTCACCCTGTGCCTGAATGACCCCCTTGTGTTAAATGGCTGAGCACGAGGAGATGGGGGCACCGAGCACAGGCAGCAGCCACTGACGCCTTCACCATGTCACTGTGGCAGGACCTGGAGAGAAATCCCACCCTCCCAGCTCCAGGAGAAAGGATGGATATTATTGTGCTGCCAGAAGGCAACTAGAGGCAAACAGAAGAATCTCAGCCTGGAGAGGACTGAAGGGAGATCTCAGTAGTTATTACAAGTATTTAAAAGGTGTTTGTCAAGAGGATGGTGTGACACTTCTCTGTAGAGACCAGGGACAGGACAAGGGGTGATGGACATCAGCTGGAACACAAACTGTTCCACTTAAACACAAGGAGAAAGTCCCTTGGTGCTGAGGTGAGGGAGCCCTGGCCCAGGCTGCCCAGGGAGGGTGTGGAGGCTCCTTCTCGGGAGGTTCCCAACCCCACCTGGACACGTTCCTGTGCCCCCTGAGCCAGGGGAAGCTGCTGGAGCAGGGGCTGGGGCTGGATGAGCTCTATAAGTCCCTTCCAACCCTTCTACCATTCTAATCATGGAAGATTAGGCAGTGACCAAAGCCCACACTTGGCTGGCTCATGACCCACCACATCACCTGCAGAAGTCACAGAATGGCTGGGGTTGGAAAAGCCCTTGAAGCTGCTGGAGTCCAACAGTCCCCCAGCACTGCCACAGCCACCACTGACCCATGGGCTCAGCTCCATGGCTTTGGGATCCCTCCAGGGCTGGGCACTCTCCCATGGCCCTGGGCAGCCTGGCACAGGGGCTGACACCCCTCTCAGGGAAACAGCTCTGCCTCAGCTCCAGCCTCAACCTCCCCTGGGGCAACTCCAGCCCCTTTCCTCTTGTTCTGTCACTTAGAACTCCCCCCCCAGCCCCAGCCTCCTGTGAGGGAGCAGCAGAGAGTGCTGCTGTCTGCCCTCAGCCTCCTCTTCTCCAGGCTCAACAACCCCATTCCCTCAGCCCCTCCCCAGCCCCTTGTGCTCCAGCCCCTTCCCCAGCTCTGTGCCCGGCTCTGGCCACGCTGCAGCCCCTCAGTGTCCCTGTGGCAGTGAGTGAGGGGCCCAGCACTGACACAGCCCTGGAGCTGCAGCCTCCCAGAGCCCAGCACTGACACAGCCCTGGAGCTGCAGCCTCCCAGAGCCCAGCACTGACACAGCCCTGGAGCTGCAGCCTCCCAGGGCCCAGCACTGACACAGCCCTGGAGCTGCAGCCTCCCAGGGCCCAGCACAGGGCTCACACAGGGCCCTTTGCTTTCTCCTAAGTTGTTATTTCAGACATTTCAAGAGGCATGGAAAGAAAGCAGCAGAAATCAAACACCCATCAGCACCAAGGGGCTCAGCTCAGCTCCAGAAACACGGTGCAGCAACACCAACTGACTTTCCCTTTCACTTTCCCTTTTCCCTTTGTGAAGAGGCTTGTTTTGCATCACCCTGACACTGGCACTAACAGCTTATTAGTTAAGTTACCAGTTCTATTTATTACCCAGAGGAGCAGTGGATAGCAGATGTTAACAACAACGAGCTGGGAAGGGGCTTGTTTGGTTCTTACACTGATTAACTGATTTAATTCAACCACTGAATGAAGTGGTTCAACACACCTGCCCTTATTTTGCCAAGTACATCATTACAGATAGTAACATCCTCCTTGAAGCACTTGCTTTTCTGATTGAACTCCTCAGCATCCTCCCAGTGAAAAGCACAACAGCTTTAGCTGAGCCTTTACTTCCTCCAGCATGGCTGGCTCCAAGAGGAGGGTTACACCCGTTACCTGGTCATAAACACACAGCATTTGCATTACCTGGCTGTGATTCACTCTGCCATTCATGCACAGGGGCTGCTGTGCCAACATCCATCTGCCTTCCAGCAGACAGAACATGAGCCAGCCCCGTGCCCAGGTGGCCAAGAAGGCCAAGGGCAGCCTGGCCTGGATCAGGATCAGTGTTGTCAGCAGGAGCAGGGAGCTGATCATTGCCCTGGCCTCGGCTTTGGGGAGGCTGCACCTCCACCCTGTGTCCAGTTCTGGGCCCCTCTCTACAAGAAGGACATGGAGGTGCTGGAGAGGATCCAGAGGCAGCTGCCAGGCTGGGAAAGGGTCTGGAGCACGTCTCAGCTGAGGGAGGGCTGAGGGATCTGGGGCTGTTGAGCCTGGAGAAAAGAAGGCTCAGGGGAGACCTCCTCACTCTCTGCAACTACCTGAAAGGCAGCTGCAGCCAGGTGGGGGTGGGTCTGTTCTCCCTGATAACAAGCAACAGAACAAGAGGAAACGGCCTCAAGTTGCCCCAGGGGAGGCTCAGGCTGGATGTGAGGAGGAGTTTCTTTGCTGCCAGGGCTGTCAGGCATTGGAACAGCTCCCAGGGAGGTGCTGGAGTCACCCTGCAGGGGTTTCAGAGCCGGGTGGGTGCTGCACTGAGGGCAATGGGCTGGTGGGTGACAGGGCTGGGACAGAGGCTGCACTCCATGGGCTGAAAGGGCTCTGCCAGCCAAAACCATTCCATGATTCTATGAACAGGAAGAGCTCAGGGACCAGAGAAACTCTCCTCAAGCAGCATCCTTCCCTCACCCCACACAGGCCAGCTGTGCCTTCAAAGAGATGAAGCCCTTTTAGGTCACCCTGCTCAAAGTGTTTTCCCCAAGGCTGAAGCAGGTTCCCATCTTGCTTTGGAAAGGGGCTCAGAAAAAAATGGTTATAACCAGAGCAAAAACCAGGATCACTTTCAGACCAGCAATCACTGGGATGAGTTACCTGCTGTCTTAGAAGCCTGGCTGGAGAATTCAGGCATTTACCAGCCGAGTCCAGGCTCCTGGAGTGGGTTTCCCTAGGGAGCAGCTTGCTTACCATGTCTATGGGACTACACAAACTTTAGAACTCTATCCTGCAACCTGGGTTAAACATTAGTGGGTGTGCCAACAGGGAGACCAGGCAGGAAACAGCTCAGTTCTGCTGCAGGCTCCTCTGTGGCTCCTTCAGGCTCAGCTCCCGACCAAAGGGCAAGAGAAACGGTGCTGTCTTTTCAGAAGGAAAACCAGTTGCTCCTAAGAGCAGGATTTAGTTCTGCTTCAATCCCCTGTTTGTAATTCTAGCTTCATTTTTCAGTCCAGAGTAACCTTGTGATACTTGCACAGGCCTCTGTCACTGAGCGTGGCTGGGTAAGAGTGTGTGCTGGTGTGCACTCAGCACAGGGACACCCTTCAGTCCCTGTTATTTAAGGTGGTGGGAAGCACCTCCTTGCACTCTTAAATCCTTTCTCATTCCTTTCATCTCTTCATACTTGCAGCACACCAGAGCCTGCATTCCCCTCATTCTTGGGAGAATTTTATCCCAGGGGGTTATAAACAGGTTCAGAAATCCTACAGAGCTACTTGGCAAGAACACTCACCCCAAGCCCTGCCTGTCTCTCCTGCAAACCTGTGCTCCCTGCAGCACTGCAAATCTTTCTTTTCCCCATATGCTAAGAAGAATTTGACACTGAAATCCCACCACCCCTCCAGAGCTTGCCCAAAATCCCCTGTTCCAATTTATTCCCCATTACCACCCCAGTGTTCTCCTGTAGGGAGGGAGCCTGTGCAGGGAGAAGCCAGCTCAGAGCAGCGCCCTGCCCACATGCTCACACCCCTAGAAAAAAACAAGCACACCACCAGCAAGTGCAACTGCATGCAACAGGCCCTGTAGTGCCTCCAGCCTGGGACTCTGGCACTGCTATGGCTCTCCTTGTCAGCACAGCACATGTGTTGCTACAGGATGAGAGGAAACAGCCTCAAGTTGCCCCAGGGGAGGTTCAGGTTGGAGACAGGGAACAATTTCATCCCCCATGGGCTGTCCAGCCCTGTGCCAGGCTGCCCAGGGAGCTGGGGGAGTGCCCAGCCCTGGAGGGAGCCCAAAGCCTGGAGTTGAGGGCTGTGGGGCAGTGCTGGCTGTGGCAGTGCTACATTAATTGTTGATCTCCATCATCTTCAAGGACTTTTCCAACCTCAACCACTCTGTGATTCTGTGAGAATCTCCCTGGGGATGTCTCGAGCTGGAAAGAAGGAGACACAGTCCCTTGTGTTCCCTCCTGCTGAAGTACTGAGTATAATGAGGATGGCAGCAGAGCTCCAGGAGATGCCCTGACTGCACATAACCATTCCCAGCCTGCTCAGGGCTGCCAGCAGCGCCCACTCCCTCATCCTCAGCTCAGCCACCGCCCGCTGCTACCCGGCACCCACCAGACAAATCAGCACGCAAGTGGAACACAAACGAGGCCTGAAACAGGTGTCTGAAGTGAGGCTTCCCCTTCCCCTCCCCACAACCCCCCAGCAAGAGCAATTAGTGCTGCTTCCCTCTTTGCAAAACAGCTCGTAAACAGGATTTCGGTTTCGGTAGCGGAGAGTGCCGGAAACCTCCAGCCACGGGGCACAGGCAGCACGTGGCCAAGAAGCCATAAACCTCCAGCAGAGCTCTGCAACGAGACAAGATCTGCAAAGAGACTGCTCACCACCAGTTCCACAGAGAAAAACAAACCCAGGAAGGTTTGTAAGGCACTATCTGATGGATGCAGCAGAGGAGGAGCGTTGCTCCTCTCCCGATTGCCGGGCTTCTTGCTTGTCCCTCCAGCCGGGCTGTGCTGCCTTCCCCCTGCACCCACAGCTCACCACGAGGGCTGAGGGCTTCCTGTGCTGCCTTCAGGTTCACACAAGCTGAACAAAGGCAAAGCTGTTAGAGGACAGTGGCTTGGTGCTGAGCAGGGAGCCCTCAGGGGGTCCTAAATAGATGCGTTTAGCAGCTGATTCAGGCTGGTCTGAGGCTGGAGCAGGTGGGGTGCACAGCCAGCAGCACCCAGCCAGCCTTTGGAGAAGATCCTTCCTCCACTTCCACGCTTCCTCACCCAAAATGCTCGAGTTTCCCACTGTACCAGAAGGCTGAACTTGCAACTGCTCCAGCAGTAAGTAGTTACAGTGTCTGCAGCAGGACATGGAGAGGGAAAGCCTCGGTGCTCGCAGCAGCTCGAGCTGTTAGAGCTGCCAAGTGATTGCATTTCGTTTCTCCCCCATCACCACCATCACAGTTACTGAAGTCGCCGTGACAGCCCTAGTTAAAAACGCCTCAGTCTGCAGCAGAACCTGTGCTGAGGACACTGTGCCTCCTGGGCTGATAAAGAGGCAGATCTCATGACTGTGCTCATGCAGTGATACACAGCCAGCCTGCCAGCCTCCCAGCTTTATCTCACAGCTCCTCTTTTACCACTGCCCCAGCTCTCTCCTCTTTCCTCTGTGCCCATGGTGGGTTTATCTGACTTTGAATCAGCAGCTCCATCTCTGAGGTCTCCACTTTGCTCCCAGCTTTTGCCTTAAGATCTGCCCCTTTGTCATCCTCTCCATGCCTTTCTGTTTGACAGTTGTGTCACAACCTTCATTTCCTAATGCAGGAAGGATTCCTCCCCAAAGAAGATTGTGTCACAACCTTCATTTCAGAGGGAGGGAAGGAAGGATTCCTCCCTGAAGCAGCCTTTGTGCTCCTTACCGCAGCCGTTCTTCCTCCATGCCATGAGGCCTTTCCCTTCCCTTGCTGGTGGCCACTTCCACAGGTGCACAGCACCCATGCAACTCTCACTACTCCTGTTCAAGCTTCATGTTCTCAGCACTGCAGAGCTGAGAGTAACCCCTCTGCCTTTGCACTCTCACTCCAGTGGTTTTCAAAGGGCTTGTTATTCTTAGCTGTAAGTCATAGGATTGGAGACACACACATAGACGCCTGTTCAGCAACTGCCAGCACACAAAGCTGGAAGGAGACACTCCAGACAGAAGCTCCCAACTTTAGAAAGGTCACTTGCTTGTAGTCTCCCACGTGTTTTAATTCACACACATCACAACTGGCCAACCCTTGGCTTGTAGTTACCTGCAGAGAGGCTTCTGTTCCAGGGCCCTTCACAAAGGGGTCTGAGGTGAGAAGAATCTAATCCACAGGTGTAAATCCAAGAAGGTTTGTATAAGGTTGTTCAAAAGGGGATGTCAGCTCCCTTTTTGCAACATCCACAGGGGCCACAGCAAGCTTTACATGGGATTAGTAACAGCTTATGCTCTTAGCTGAACCTGTATAGGGAGCTGGATGATGTGTGCCTTGCAAAACTGGGATGCAGAGCACATTGTTCTGCCTTGGTTTGCTTCCCTCCCAGCCAGCACCAGGCAGAGAAGAGAATATATCTGACAGTTCAATACCCAGAGATGAGTAATGACAACTTGGAATCCCAGAGTGGTGGGGGCTGGAAGGGCCCTGCAGAGCTCAGCCAGCCCCTGCCCCTGCCCCTGCCCAAGCAGGTTCCCCTGGCTCAGGGGGCACAGGAACATGTCCAGGTGGGTTTGGGAACCTCCACACCCTCCCTGGGCAGCCTGGGCCAGGCTCCCTCACCTCAGCACCAAAGTGAACAGAACATTTGGAGAAATAAGGAATTTTCCCCTGGGCTTCAGCAAATTCTCCTCAGCTTTTCTTGCTCTTCCACTGGAATAACAAGGAAATAACTCACTTTGCATTGCAAAGACTCAGTGCCAAAGGGGATGTCGAAATCACCTCACCTGACTTGTGGAATACCTCTGAGAGGTCTCAGGCCCCTGCAGTGCCACCCTGCAGAGTGAAGCATCTTTTCCAAGAAATGAGAGACAACACAACTTTGTCCTGAACAGAGCAGGCAGAGGACACACACCTTTCTTGGGCAGCTTCACTTCAAACCCACAGGATGCCACAGCTTAGTGCCACTTCCAAAGAGCAGTTTGTACCCACTAAGTTGAAAGGGTGAAAATGGAATCACAGACTGGTTGAGCTTAGAAAAGCCCTTGAAGATCATCAAGTTCCTCCAGCACTGCCACAGCCCCACAGCTTCAGGCTTTGGGGTCCCTCCAGGGCTGGGCACTCCCCCATGGCCCTGGGCAGCTGGGACAGGGCTGGACAGCCCTTGGGGGAAAGAATTGTTCCACAGCTCCAGTCTCAACCTCCCCTGGGGCAACTTGAGGCTGTTTCCTCTCATCCTGTCACTTGGGTGCAGAGACTGACTGCCCCAGCCCCAGGCTCCTGTGTGGGAGTTGCTGAGAGTGAGAAGGTCTACTCTGAGTCTCATCTTCTTCTTCTGGCATCCTGCCTAATGCTGCTGGCTTTCCAGAGGTGAACTCATTTCATGGACAAGCTGTGTGCTGGGGCTGACATGCTGGAGTGAAGGGTTGGCATCCAGAAGCACATGGACAGGCTGAAAAGGTGGGCTCATGCAAACCTCGTGGAAGTCAACAAGGGCAAGGGGCTGCAGGTGGGTCAGGGCAGTGCCAGGCACAGGCTGGGGGTGAGTGGGGTGAGGGCAGCCCTGAGCACAGGGACTGGGGGTGGAAAGCTGCCTGTGAGCCATCAGTGTGTGCTCACAGCACAGAAAGCTCGATACAAACACGACCATCTCTACTCAGACCTCAGCAGCTTCAGACCTTGAGGCAGCTCTCGTGAGGCCAGCAGAAAGTTCACCCCTCGTTTCCAAAGGACTCACTGGGTGCACAAGCAAGGCCTGTGCCTGGGGAGGATGCCTAGCTGACAGCTATTAAGCTATCAGTTACCCATTCCCCAGCTGTAAAGCCTTGTGCAACACTAACCCCTCACTACAGCACATTTACATGACAAAAGGAGACACTCCCTTTTCCTCACCCTTAAAAGAATTGCAAATCAGGCTTTTCACCATTCCCTTCCACACCAGCAGCACCCAAACTGCCTTCACCCACGCTCCCTCTTGCCTTTCTGTTCAAGTGCTGCTGTTTTACTGGTACTTTTCCAGCCCTTTGGAATTTATCCGGTATTCAGGAAAGACACAAATCAAACCACAGCGGGCTAACAGCCTCTTCAGCTGATTATTTGAGGATCCCGAGGTGCAAATTACCTACAACTGCTGATTTGAAGTGGCTTTTTCTCTAGATGTCTAATAGCTTCTCCTCATCACTGGTCTGGAAAGCAGCTCAGCATTCCCATATATGAGTGTGGCACTTAACTCCTTCCCATATACACTTTATGAACTGAACCTGGTATCTGTCTCCCTCTCTTCTCTCCACTGGCTTTTCTTCTGTCTGAAGAGCTGCTTTCCCCTCTAATTGGAGTTGGCCTTTACCCAGAGTTACAACGATCAAATTTCCCTGCTTTGGTATCTGCCTAAACCTTCTAACCCCGTTTCCACTCCTCCCCAGCTTCAGCAGAGCTGCTCTTTCCAATCCCTCCAGCTACTTAGCTGGCCCTGCACACCCAGATCAAATGCAGCCCAGCCACAGCTGCCCATCCCCTGGCAACCCCAAAAAGCCAACCAAATGACCTGACAGCTTCTCCTCTTCCCACGAGCTAATATTGACTCATTTTCCCTGGGGACTGACCAGAATACTAAAGATCTCCTTATCTTTCATGTAAGGCTTAGAGGATGGTCCCCTTACCAGTCAAGTGCTTCTTTGGCACAAATAACTGTCTCTTTTGGAGGAGTTAAAAAGAGGTCAGTGCTGGAACAAAGCAAGTTTGGTCTCTCCAGCTATTCTCTTGCCAGCTGAGCTGTAGCTGCTCCTTCTCCCACTTACTGGCTGCTGAGAGCCGGCCCCGGGGAGCCCATGCAAGTGCTTGAAGCTGCAAGAAAAGCAACCCCAGACAACGGCCCATCCTCACATCTCTGTTAACTGGGAAGCTCCCAGAGCCTGATTTTCTACACAAGAAGCAGATGACTTCATGCAGGTAATGAGCACTCATCCTGTTTGGAGGCCACATTCACCCAGCCCCTGCTAAGGGGCGGTCGGGTCAGCTGCCAGGCCAGGACGGAGTTACAGTGCCTTAGTCTGAACATGGCACACCCCAGCACTTGCTGCTTCTCTCTTTAAACTCAGATGCCCTTGAAGTGTGGCAAGGCAGGGCTGTGCAGCCCTGCTCCCACCTCGCTGCTCCTCCCCAGCCCTTTGATGCCAGAATGCAAGCAGCTCCGTCAGGAGACGTCAGGGAGTAGCTAAAGGGTGCTCCTGGCCACACAGCACGCTTTTAAGAAAACCCACGGAGCTCCAGGTCTTGAAGTAGTCCAAAAAACCAGGAATTTCACTGTAAAATTTTACAGGAGAAAGTTCTGACCATAAAAACCTCCTTAAAGGACCCTCAGTACCCCAGAGCCCCCGATGCTTTGCAAAAGCTGTTTGGAACCCAGCAACCTTTGCAGGACTTGTGTAAACCCCTGATTTTTAATAGCCAAGGAGCTTCTGTGTCCCTGCTGCTCATTCCTTATTGAACTCCTAATCCTGGTTCAGGCAGAGCTGGTTACTATGGAAATGGTTAAACCAGAGCCCCAACAGCGTGACTTGCTGCAAGAAACAAACACAAGGCACAAACCCACCCCTGAAAACACAACACTTCTGTTGCCATCCACACCTCCAAAACATCACCCCATCCCAAAGGAAAGGGACTCAAATACAACAAACATTTGTGCAAAACACAACTATTTCTTCCCCAAATGCCTCCTGGTTGGTTGATTTCAATATACCTGTTATCATCATTCACTCATGTCAAAACACCCAAAGGCTGCAGAGTGTTTCTGGCAGCAAGTTGCTGTGGCCCAGGGAAACTGGTGACACCAATATAAAGCCCAAGATGAGAACTACAAAGCTTTTGTAGGATCACAGGATCACAAGGGCTGGAAGGGACCTGCAAAGCTCACCCAGTGCAACCCCCCTGCCAGAGCAGCAGCACCTAGAGCAGGGCACACAGGGACTCATCCAGCTGGGTTGGGATGGCTGCAGAGAAGGAGCCTCCACAGCCCATCTGGGCAGCCCCTGCCAGGGCTCCCTCACCTCAACAGGGAAGAAGCTTTTCCTTGTGTTGCTTTGGAACCTCTCCTGTTCCAGCTTGTCCCCGTTGCCCCTTGTCCTGTCACTGGCCATCCCTGAGCACAGCCTGGCTCCAGCCTCCTCACACCCACCCTTGATGGGTTTGTAACATGAATGAGCTCAGCCCTCAGGCTCCTCTTCTCCAAGCTGCAGAGCCCCAGCTCCCTCAGCCTTTCAGCACAAGGCAGATGCTCCACTCCATCACCTTGCTGGCCCTGTGCTCAACTCTCTCCAGCCCTGGCAGCAGCTCTGGGGCCTCCTGTGCACTGGCTCCAGCAGCTCCACGTCCTTCTGCTGGTGGCCCCAGAGCTGGGGGTCTCAGCACAGCAGAGCAGAGGGGCACCTCCCCTCCCTCCAGCCCACACTCCCTGGCATCCAGCTCAGGCTGCAGGTGGCTTTCTGGGCTGTGACCATGGTCACAGCTCAGTCAGTTTTTCACTCACCAACTCTCTGCAGGTCAAATTGTGGTTATTAGAGGTGCTGCTGTGCTACTGCCTTCAAATTTGGTGTGAATGATGAGCCTTTTCTCCCAGTGCCTGTGCCAAGCCCCTCCAGCAATTCTCCCTACCAACACACAAAGTTAATGCAAGGCTTTCCTTCATGTGAGCTTCCACTGTGTGGTGCAGGTACAGCCCTGGTTTGAGAGCTCTCTTCTCTGAATGAAATCTGCACCAGAGTCACTGTCTGGAAAGAGGCAAATGCCCAGTAGGGACTACTCAAGGATGCAGGAGAACCACCCACCTTTGAAATGGCAAATGCCTGTGAAGATGTGCAGTAAAACATCACTCCTTAACAGCCACTGTCACGACAGTCCCTCTCAGCAACAGCTTTCTGGCGTTTTTAGGCTGTGCTGGGGGCACTGACATGTTTTGAGGACAAACAGCCAGTCCTTGGGCTAAAGCTGTGCTGGCCAGAGACAGAGCACATCATTGCAGCTTGTTCCTCTCCCAGCAAAACTGCTCTATTTGAATGTGACAGGTTAATGTGCTTCCAAGAGTCATCCCACCCTCCTGAGAAAAGCTCTTCATTTCCAGGTCACAACACTCAAGCACCAACAGAGTCTCTACCAAACAAAAAGGTGTTTTTCACTTGAGAAGTAACTCTGTTTGTGCCAGAGGAACAGGGTGCCTGTTTTAACCCCCTTCACAGCTTCACTGAGCCACATCCTTCTGTTCCAGCATGCAGACACAAAAAAAAGCACATCACTTTGAAGAGAGACACCTGCTAGTCACACTGAAGCCAAGTCACAGTGCAGACAGGGACAACGTTCCACTTATCCTCTCCTCTGGGGTGGGTGGCAAGAGAGGGCCAGGCTGGCTTGGTTGAGTTCTAGAGGCATTCCAGTGAGTTTAATATGTCACTTGTGTTGCTCTCAGATAAAAGCAGAAACAAAAGCAAGTGCTACACATGACCAGTTTCCTTTCTCCAAGGAAGGAAAAAGGGGGGAGGAGAGGGAGGGGGGGAAGAGGGAGAAACACAACAACCAGGTTTGTGTTTACACACCAAGATCTTACTGAAAGGTTACAGGTTTGCTTCAGCGGTGAAGCTCCACACGTGAACCCTCCCAACCCTGCATTTGTGTAACAAAAGAGAGCTCAGCTCCGGAGAGCTGCAGAAACATAAACGCAGGCTCTGCACGGGCTAATGAAGCAGTGAGCTTTGGGCACAGGACAAACCTGGCTGCATTGCTGGAGCTGATGATTAACCTCTTTTCTGGAGGTCTTTCTTTTCTCTTTATTAATTAAGCAAAAGTTGGATGAAAAGCAAGTGCAGGCAGCCCTGCAGCAGCACTGCCCAGCCAGCCTGCCAGGGAACTGCCTCGGCTAGTCACCACTCACTGTCTGCTCCCAGGCAGAAGGTGCTGGGGGCACCTGAGCTCTGAGGGAGGCGACATCTGCTTGGTGCTTATGGGAGAGCTAAACTTGAGAAGTCCTTACAACTAAGAGCAGCCTTATCACAGGATCCCAGAGTGATGAGGGCTGGCAGGGCCCTGCAGAGCTCAGCCAGCCCCAGCCCCTGTTCCAGCAGCTTCCCCTGGCTCAGGGGGCACAGGAACGTGTCCAGCTGGGGTTGGAAACCTCCTGAGCAGGAGCCTCCACACCCTCCCTGGGCAGTCTGGGCCAGGGCTCCCTCCCCTCAGCACCAGAGGACTTTCTCCTCCTGTGCCAGGGGAACTTTTTGTCCTGGGCAGGGGGTTGTTCTTCCCCAGCTGCAGGACTCTGCCCTTGGTGAGTCTCAGCAGGTTCCTCTCGGGCCAGCTCTCAGCTCTGCTTCCAGGGCACCCTCTCACTACACCAACACACCACAACCATTCCTTCAGGCTTCTCTCTCACATATAATATGTCAGCAACAAGACTTTAATTTCCCCATCCATGAAACTGGGATGGTTCAGGAGCAGCTGGGAGGGATGCTGTGGGCCTAAATGAACACACAGCCTTGGCACATCACTCCATTTCATAAGCAGGTATTTATAGTCCAGCACCAAAGCACTGGGCATTGCAGGAGATGTGGCATTACCAACTGCACACTCACCATGTGCACCAAAACAAAATGCTTCAGTGACAAGAAAAGAGCTCCTTGCAGAAAAATGAGCATAAAGGCTCCTTTGAACCCTTCCTTATCCATGTGCCTTAAGCATGCAATGGGCTGTGGTGGGTCACAGACTGACAGGATGGTTGAGGTTGGAAAAGCCCTTGAAGCCACTGGAGTCCAACAGTCCCCAGCACTGCCACAGCCACCACTGACCCATGGCCTCAGCCCCACGGCTTTGGGGTCCCTCCAGGGATGGGCACTGCCACACAGCCCTGGGCAGCTGGGACAGGGCTGGACAGCTCTTGGGAGAAGGAATCGTTCCCCAGCTCCAATCTCAACCTCCCCTGGAGCAACTAGAGGCTGTCTCCTCTTGCCCTGTCACTTGGGAGCACAGACAGACCCTCTCCCTGAACACAGGGCCCAACACTGAACACTGGAGCTGCAGCCTCAGCAGAGCCCAACACAGGGGGACAATCCCTGCTCCTGCTGCCACCCCACTGCTGATATAAAACTTTCTCTCCTTCCAACAGCAGGAGATGGGCAGTGCCAAGCTACCTTCAGCCACCTCAAGGCTTGTGCTGAGCCCCAGCTAACATTTCAGGTTTGGGTTGAAAATGGAGCTCAGTGCCTCGTGGTTTTTTGGGTAAGGAAGAAATATTTTCACCCAAACTTCCCATCTTCAGCTCATCGAGCTGGGCAAGATCCAAGGGCACTGCCCAGTGCTGGGACTCCACATCCTGACCTGCTTCACACTGGTGTGAGAGCAGAACAGCACCACACTGACCTGTGCAGAAAGCCTGAACCCCATGGAACACAACAGTATGAAGTGCTCAAGAGCTGAGCTTTGCATTATTCCTCCTCAAGGACAACTGGTTCCCTACAGATTTGTTTTTAGGGAGTCTGACAACCTCTGTGGATGTTACTTGTTCATCCAGACACCACGCGAGATGCTGAAACCCCTCCAGCACAGCAGCAGCACCCTGGGATGTTGGAGCAAGCTCAGCCTCAAGCAAACAGCATGGAAAACCAGCATTAATACATGCAAAATGGGCAAGGAAAGTAGATGGCTAATGGGAGAGGGCCAAGGGATCCTCAACAGAAGGTCAGCAAGAGCTCTGACTTGTTTACTTGTTGTTTTGTGAGGGGGGAAGGGAGGAAACCCTGCCTGTGCCCTTGGAAAAAGGCCAAATGCAGCTTTCACTAGCCCTGCCTCCAAACTCTCACGGCCACAGAAGCTGAATGGAGAGGAAAGCCCCTCTTTCACCGGCACCAGTGTGAGTCTGCAGGAGGGAAGGAGCACACAGGGATTCCCAAAGCCCAGCATGGCCTGCTGAAGGCTCCAGTCGGGCAGAACAAACCGTTTTGGCCATCCATCTGCTCTGTGGCTGTGCTGAGCCATTCCAGCCACACACGTCATGGCCAGCGAGGTCAGTTATGTCACTCCCTCCCCTTCGTCTTCTGGAGAGGTGAGAGTGAAGGAAAAGCTTGTGGGGCACCAACTGCTGCTGGTTTCAGGATGGGAGGGATTCCCCCAGCTTCCCCAGGTCTCAGCTGCTCTGCAGCTCCTTGCCTGACTCATAGCAGGCCTTTGGCATCCTGCTTTGTATCAGAAATAGTGTGACCAGCAGGAAAAGAAGTGATTGTCCCCCTGTGCTGGGCTCTGTGAGGCTGCAGCTCCAGGGCTGTGTCAGTGCTGGGCCCCTCACTCACTGCCACAGGGACACTGAGGGGCTGCAGCGTGGCCAGAGCCGGGCACAGAGCTGGGGAAGGGGCTGGAGCACAAGGGGCTGGGGAGGGGCTGAGGGAATGGGGGTGTTGAGCCTGGAGAAGAGGAGGCTGAGGGGAGACAGCAGCACTCTCTGCAGCTCCCTCACAGGAGGCTGCAGGGAGCTGGGGTTTGGTCCCTGCTCCCCAGGAATAATGACAGGACAAGAGGAAACAGCCTCAGGTTGCCCCAGGGGAGGTTGAGGCTGGAGCTGAGGCAGAACTGTTTCCCTGAGAGGGGTGTCAGCCCCTGTGCCAGGCTGCCCAGGGAGCTGGGGGAGTGCCCAGCCCTGGAGGGACCCCAAAGCCGTGGGGCTGAGGTGCTGAGGGCCAGGGGTCAGTGGTGGCCATGGTACTGTGAGGGCTGGGACTGCAGGAGCTTCAAGGGCTTTCCCCAACCAAAATGATTCCAGGACTCTATGATAGGTCCAACCATCCTCTTCCCCACCCCTCCTGCTCACAAGGTCTCACCATCAGCCAGCTCCAGCAATGGAAGCAGAGAGAAACCCAGCAGTTGTTCTTCCTGTGGGGTTAGTTTTAAGCTGGCTCAGTGTGTTTTAACCTGAGCTCACTGGAGGGAGGGCAGAGAGATCAGCAAGAGCAGGATCCCTTTCTGAGCCTGTAGTGCTGCCTCACATCTGCGTGGCAGCATCTCAGGGACTACAGCCAGAGCAAAATACTTGTATTTATTTGGCTCCTTTGCATAAAACCTGTCAAACAGTGTGTGGAGGAGACAGCTGTGACTGTCACTGTTTCCACTGATCATGGCAAAGAGCTGTGAATAAGCAGAGAGGGATTTGAGTCTGGACTATAACCATCCTCTTTAAACATCCTTAAGTGAAACAAAGAGACCCTCCTTCCTACAAAAGCAAGCCTAGCTCCTTACCAACAGAACCCTCCAGGTTGGAAAGGCCTCTGAAGATCATCAACTTGTTACCCCAGCACCACTAACCCACATCCCTCAGCCCCACAGTCACAGGGCTTTGGAAGCCCTCCAGGGATGGGGACTGCACCTCAGCCCTGGGCAGCCCCTTTAGGGGAAGGGATTGTTCCCGCTCTAAAGCTTCCCTGGCACAACTTGAGGCCATTTTCTCTGGAGGGCTGTGCTTCAGACCCTTCCCCAGCTCTGCCCACGCTCCAGTCCTCGGGGTCCCTGTGGGAGTGAGGGGCCCACCACTCAACAAGGATTTCACAGGGCTGTCATCAGCGGTGCACAGACAGAGCACAATTCACCTGCAACCTTATCTTTCAGTACCCCCTTTGTCTGCACCCAGTACAGCATTGGTTGAAGCACAGGTATTTTGGCCCTTCTGTTCCCACAGCTCTTCTCCCAGAACCACTGAGTGTAAGGGCTGGAGGGGGCTGCAGGCACCACGGACACCCCAGATCTCCAGGGAGCTCCAGGCTCAAGCCACCTTGACTCCATCTGTCTCCCCAAAGGATGCCCAAGCCCCATCGCCCCGGAGTACACCTGGAGAGCCCCTTGTCTCAAAGCCAAGGCTGTTACAGGGGGGCACTGCAGAGAAGAGCCTCGGGGGACATGTGCTGAGGTCAGACGACCCCGCGCTCCTGCCCGCCCGGACGTGTCCCTGGCTGGTGGAAGCGCATTTGGTCTGCAGGCTCCCGTCCCCAGCTCTGCCCAGAACCTTTATCACCCTGCTCATAAATCCCCAGCAGAAACGAAGCCGTTGTGGCCCTGTGTGTGGTTTATCCTCACTGCAATGACTTCCCTGGCCTCTGTTTCCACAGCAACTGTGTTCTGAGCCGCCCGGTGCTTTGTTTTGAGGAGCGGGGCTGTGGCGCCCTGCCAGAGCCCAAACCCAGCGGCAGCACACGGGGAGAGGGCGGCAGCGAGCCAAGAGCGGGGCCACACGCCCGGCTCCAGCCAGGGGCAGCTCAGGGCCTGCGGGGACCCTGGCCCAGGCCACCAAAGGACTCTCTGGGACAGACAGAACGGCCCCGCAGCGGAACGGACACGCTGCAAAGGAAACGAGCAGCACGGCGGCCTCGCCCCCCCTGCCCTGCCGGCTCAGGTGGGTGTGGAGGAGCAGGGCAGCCACCCACTGGGGCCAAAAGGGAACAAAAGGCTGGGCCACAGCCACAGGGGTTTGTCCTGGATGTGCCACACGGGGGGAAGGCGCCAGCGCAGCCACACGCAGCGAGGGACGGGCTGGGACACGCTTCCCTGCACCAACACGGCCGAAGGGTCACGCGAGCTCAGAGGAGAGGCTGCTGCTTTCCACAGAACCACAACTACGTAGGGAAAGCCCGTGGAGCTGATGGAGAACAACCAATCCCCAGCACAGCCACAGCCACCACTGACCTCAGCCCCACGGCTTTGGGGTCCCTCCAGGGCTGGGCACTCCCCTACAGCCCTGGGCAGCTGGGACAGGGCTGGACAGCCCTTGGGGGAGGAATTGTTCCCCAGCTCCAGTCTCAACCTCCCCTGGGGCAACTTGAGTCTGTCTCCTCTCATCCTGTCACTCAGGAGCAGAAACTGAATCCCCCCAGCCCCAGCCTCCTGTGAGGGAGCTGCAGAGAGTGCTGCTGTCTCCTCTCAGCCTCCTCTTCTCCAGGCTCAACACCCCCATTCCCTCAGCCCCTCCCCATCCCCTTGTGCTCCAGCCCCTTCCCCAGCTCTGTGCCCGGCTCTGGCCACGCTGCAGCCCCTCAGTGTCCCTGTGGCAGTGAGTGAGGGGCCCAGCACTGAGCACAGCTCTGGAGCTGCAGCCTCAAAGGGGATGGGCACAGCCCTGGCCCTGCTGGCCTCGTGTGTGGCTTTTTGGCCAAGACAGCAGGAGAAACAGCTGTTATCACAGAATCTTAAAGGCTGGAAGGGACCTCAAAAGACCATCCAGTCCAACCCCTCTGCCACAGCAGCAGCACCTAGCCAAGCTCTCATTCTGTAAGGGTTTGATGCAGCACAGGTGAACCCTCACACGGGCGGCAGCCAGGCAGCACCCAGCTGTGCATCTCCTGCATCTCCCCCACCTCCCCACAGCCATCTCCTCCTTGGTCTTGCTGACAGATACTTTTGCAAAATGAGCAGCATCCCCTTGAGCTGCCACATACTCCATTGGCAAAGGAGAAGAATACACAAGGCCTTTTACTGGGAAGTTACCTGGAGGCTGTTTGTTTAGCACTCAGAACTGTCTGCACAATAAGGGCTGGCTATGACTGGAACTGGTAAGTATCACTTCTACAGCAAGGACTTTTCTTCCCTACAACCATTCCTCCTTAAGTTCCAGGGGAAGTATTACACCACCCACTTTACAAGCAAAGGAAGCGAAGGAGGGCTGCAAGGAAGGAGAAGGGGGGATCTGAATGCAGGAACTCCTCTCTCTATATATGTACATACACACATCTACATGTGTGTGTGCACAACGCTGAGATCCATGCCAACAACAAGCACTTCCACAGAAGCCAAGAGCACATCCATCTGCTCTGCTCCCTTGGAAATTCAAATGCTGCAGACACAAGATGCTTTCTAAGCCACTCCATACTTCACCGTGGCAGTTTCTCGGTATTTCAAAGCAGAGCTCTCACCATTTGGTTTCTTTCTTATTCTCCCCTGTCATGTTGGGGTTTTTTTACACCCAGATACAACTAAACATTTTTGGAGAGCTCTCCTTAGGCTGATCTGACAGAGAACCTAAGTTAGCACAAACAAGGCATCCACCTTTTGCCTCTTTTTTGGTGCCACCTGGGCACAGAACCTGCAGCAGCCCCGAGCAACCTGGATTTTTACAGCACAGGTGAGGATATAACCCAGGGCCAAAGAGCAGTTTCTCCATGGGCCCAGGGGCATTCCTGCTGTTTGCCTCTGTGCCTGGCTTCACACAAAGCAGTGGGAATAACCTGGAGCTGCCACATTTTGGGCACAAAGCCACCTGTGTCCCAAGAGACACGGGAGCAACAGTGACATTAAAGGAAAAGCAGCGCAGCTTGTCGTTCCTGCTGCACAAGCTCGCACAGTCACACAATGGTGAGGGTTGGAAGGGACCTTTAGAGCTCATCCAGTGCAACTCCCCTGGGAAAGCAGGTCCCACCTAGATCAGGTCCCACAGGAACATGTGCAGATGTCCTGAGGACACTGAGCATCCTGTGTTAACTGCAAGGAACGGCTCAAATCGGGACATTTCCAAACTACATTTTCTCCTTTTGGCCTGTCCCCAACTTCTAACAAACACCCTCTGGCCTTAGATGCTTCACATCACCTCCACCACCAGCCTGGACCACTCCTTCCAGCTGCTTTGCTGCCCCTCACTGCCTCCCACCACACTTCTCAAGGTCACTGGAGTTTTTCCTGCTTATTAACTACGTCCTTCGTAGCTCTGCTGAAGCCACTCAGGAATGCGCCTGCTGCTTAGCTCAGCTTTGGATCCCCACTCCTGCAGCACGTCTGCAGCTCAAGGAGTGTGTCTCAGAGTTCACACAGACATCCCCTTTTCCCTGTTGGCATTTGTATTTCCAATTGCTTTCTTCCAGATGAAAATACATCACTACCCTTGAAACGTTCCTGCTCTCCACTGGCTGATCTGAGCAGGGGGGTGATTTGCATTTGCTGTCTTTATGGAACTAAGGGCAGCAGGAAAAGGAATGCTGAGCCCTAGTTAGAAAACAAAAAGACCTGAAGAAAGATGCTGAGAGTTGTCAAAGGAAATAGAATCAAATCTGAAAAAAAGGAAAAGCTTTTAAAAGCTTCAAAAATAGAAGCTAAAGGGGGAAATCAAACACTTCCATGGGAGGAAAAGCCTCAAAGTGACCTTTAGCTACACTGCTCTGTCTCAATAAACACCTTGTTAGATTTTACCATGATTTACAGAGCTCAAGTGCTCAGGGCCACGTTGATGCTGCCTCCCCAGCAACAACCATATTTCCTTCAATGAGAGGACAAGTGAAAGCCCTGCAGGTATTGTTGTAGGTTCAGGCCTGCTTCCCTAGGGATTTGGCTCCTGGGTATGTTCTCCAAGGTTTCATAAAGCAGGAGCTCCAATCAGAACATTTGCAGGAGTTAAACTTCACAACAAATGTCCCAGGTCATTCCCCCAGAGCTGCTGACAGCTGAGCTCACGCTGAATCTTTCAGGAGGGAGGCAAAAACACCAAATGTCTCCTTCTATATAGAATCCCAGCATGCTGGGGGCTGGAAGGGCCCTGCACAGCTCATCCAGCCCCTGCTACAGCAGCTTCCCCTGGCTCAGGGGGCACAGGAACGTGTCCAGGTGGGGTTGGAAACCTCCTGAGGAGCCTCCACACCCTCCCTGGGCAGCCTGGGCCAGGGCTCCCTCACCTCAGCACCAGAGGAGCTTCTCCTTGTGTTTAAGTGGAGCTTTTTGAGTTCCAGCTCATATCCATTACTCCCAGCTAGACAATACAGAAAGAAGTGTCACCCCGTCCTCCTGACACCCCCCCATTTAGGTGCTTCTAAGTGTTGATAAGATCCTCACCTCAGGCTTCTCTTCTCCAGGCTGAGCAGCCCCAGGTCCCACAGCCTTTCCTCCTCACACACATGTTCCAACCTCTCTTCCCAAAGCTTGTGCCTCAGAATGGACAGAGGGTGCCCACCCTCCATCACAGAACTGGTCAACAGGGAGGAGACTCACAAACCCCCCAGCCTCAGCTGCTTGGGAAAAGCTTCTCCCTTAAGTAACAAAAAGCTGCCCACCACAGGTAATTTAAATAACCTAAAGAACAAGTAGTTACAGAGGGACAAATTTATCCTCTTTGAAGGGCAAACAAGATTTCCCACCAGAGAGCTTCCACACTGTCTGAATCCCCTGCCACTAACACAGCTCATCCCTCTGGCTCCACATCACCCCGCAGGGCTCCCAAGGAAACAGAGGCTTCTGCCACAGAAACCATTCAAAAGCTCCAGTAAAAAGGCAGCCCAGATTAAAGGAGGTGAGGTTTTAGCATTGTCTAGTTTGGGCTGAAAAGGAGAGCTTAAGCTTTTCCCTGTTTTTTTTAATGGGGAGAGATGAAAGAGGAAAATGATGTCAAAGCCCCCTGTCCATCAGCACGGCGATGCAAAAGTCAGTCAGCACCAGTGAGCATCAGCAAAAATCAGATCTCATCAACTCTCTGGCAGCTCCTCCTAGGCAAGTTAACCCTGTGCTTACAAGATCACAGTGGTTTCATAACAAATAAAGAAGGAAAACATCCAGCAAGGGCTTTTCAAAGATTTTTGTCTCCCAAGTGCCAGCTTCTGCTGGGCTGCTCTGCTGGCAAGCTGACACCCTGGCACCAGCCATGGCAAAAAGCAGTATGGAAAACAGGGTCTAAGTCAAGCTGGTTCTGCCTCAGGGATCTGCTTCTACCAGCCTTGGCCTAAGGAACAGCACCCAAACACCCCAGGAGCAGCCCTGACAGGTCTGAAGCACACGTGGTGGGTGAGGGACAGGAAAATGCCAGCCATGCCAGAGAGGAAATGATCTCAGGGCTCCAAAGGGACCTCTGCTCCTGACCTTCTAGGAGAAAAGGAGGCTGAGACATGAGCACCCTTTACAAGTACCTGACAGAAGGTTGCAGCGAGGTGAGGGTCAGTCAAGTGACAGTAACGAGTGACAGGATAAGAGGAACTGGGCTGCAGTTGCCCCAGGGGAGGCTGAGGTTGGAGCTGAGGCAGAACTGTTTCCCTGAGAGGGGTGTCAGCCCTGTGCCAGGCTGCCCAGGGAGCTGGGGCAGTGCCCAGCCCTGGAGGGATCCCAAAGCTGTGGGGCTGAGGGCCAGGGGTTAGTGCTGGGCTGGGCAGGGTGAGGGGAGGGCTGGGACTCAAATGATCTTAAAGATCTTTGCCAAACAAAATGATTCTGTGATTCTATGGTCATGCTCACACAGCACCACAAGCTGCTCTCTCTTCAGTCAGTCCAACTTGCTTTAGATCTCCTTTTAGGTCACCTTCTCCCTCTCTCTGCCACATCTCCTTGCCACTTCAGGCACACTGCCCCATCCTTCCTGAGCTGCTGAGCCTCAGGCAGGAAACAGTGGCACACCCAAGAGCCAAACAGAACAGAAAAGGATTGTCACACAGAGCTGCTCCATCAGTCCAACACTGCTGGCTGCCCCTCCATCTCCAACCCCTCACTCCACACACACACACACACACACACACTTTGCTCTTCACCATTCCAGCAGCCACAAGCTATGTGAGATACCAGGGGCAAAATAATCACCCTGAAGCTGGCAGGGAAAGGGCAGAGGTGGACTCAAAGCTCTTCTCAACGCTTTAACTGCCTTCAGTCTAACCCAGCACGCTTGAAAGCCTTCTGCTTGCAGCCTCACAAGGACAAATTTGAGGAGCTTCCTCCGATCCACCCTCCTCTCCCTTGTCCAGACGAGCCCGGCAGCGAGGTGTCCCGGCCCCGGCACCCATCAAGTATTTCCTCTCATTTCAATAGCAGCCACACAAGAGATTATTTGAGCAGCTGGATCAAAGCAGCAGAGCCAGGTTCCAAGCAGAGCCCAAGACAACAGTTCCTCTGCTCAGATATCAGCTGCTAAAAATAAGCAGCTGTGGGAAAAGCACCGAGGTCCCTGCGAGAAAGATAACGCACGTACTGCTGCATGTCACTGCTGCTCTGGTGCTACCCAGAGGAAAAGCCTGTCAAAGCCTTTCCTAAATATACACACACTCATCTCTAACTCAAATTAAACTTCTCCCTAAGCCAAAAGCACTTGTGGATGACACACACTGTATGGAGACACCTCAACCAACTGCAGGGCCCACGACTTGCCCCTCTCCAACCCTTTGTTTTACCAGCAGAGCTTTCCCCTCTCACAGATGGATCCCAAGGGATGGACCTTTGAAGATGCAAGCTGTGACTTGCAAGGTGCCTGCACAGCCTCATGGCAGGACGTGGCAGCCAGAGGAACTGACACCAAGTGGTGATTCTAAGGGGGTTTGAAGTGAGAGAAACTTTGGTGCAGGTCACACACCAGCACAGACTCTGAGCAACCCCAAAGCAGACAGACAGGAGTGCACCAGGGAACTGGTTTCAAGGGCAACCTGCAGACAGGCACTTCAGAAAGCCAAGGAACCACAGTTAATGATCAACTGGCTCAGCACAAAGCTCTGCTTGTGGAAATGCAGTTTCTTGTGTATGAAGGAGAGGGCTTGCAACAAACTTCAGGTTTTGAGGCAGGCAGAGACAGCAGCTTCCCTTTAAAAGGGCAGCGGTGATAATGGAGCTGGCTCCTGACTTCTTGTCTAGGACAGAGGCTTGTGTGCAACCCCAAACACCACTTTGGACTGAACCCTCCCCAAAAGCTCCAGTCCAGCACAATTGTAGAGTGCTTTCCATGGTGCAAGTGCTCTCAGCTTTGGATGTGAAGCACCTCTCCACCACACTCCTCCTGTTTCAGTCCAGAAGATTGCAAAATGCTCCTGAAATTCAGCCCATAAGGTTCCCATCCTTAAAACACCCAGAGCTGCACATCTCACTGCTGCTCAGACTGCTCCAGCAAGCGCCTGCAGGACCTCAGTGTGTGCAAACACACTCAGAGAATCCCAGAGTGGTGGGGCTGGAAGGGCCCTGCAGAGCTCAGCCAGCTCCAGCCCCTGCTCCAGCAGCTGCCCCTGGCTCAGGGGGCACAGGAACGTGTCCAGCTGGGTTTGGGAACCTCCCGAGAAGGAGCCTCCACACCCTCCCTGGGCAGCCTGGGCCAGGGCTCCCTCACCTCAGCACCAGAGGAGTTTCTCCTCCTGTGCCAGGGGCACTGCCTGTGTGCCAGCCTGTGCCTGTTACCCCTTGTCCTGGCACTTCAGACAACAGGAAAATGCCACCCCATTCTCTTGGCAAACAGCTTGAATTACTTGTGTTAGTGAGATCCCCTGAGCTCAGGCTTCTCTTCTCCAGGCTGAACAGCCCCAGGTCGTTCAGCCTTTTCCTCCTCACACACATGTTCCATCCCCTCACTCAATGCCCACACTCTGCTGGATGCCCCCAGGCTGCCATTGGCTTCTTGCCCACCAGCCCACACTGCTGCTCATGGTTCTCTGCTGCCCACCAGCACTGCCAGGTCCCTCTCCTGGAGCTGCTCTCCAGCAGGTCCCCCCCAGCCTGTGCTGGGGCAGGGGCTTGTTCCTGCCCAGCTGCAGCACTCTGTCCTTGCCCTGGGTGACCCTCAGCAGGTTCCTCTGTGCCCAACTCTCACTGACTGGCAGCTCAGTCTCTGGTGAGTCTGCCAGTCATCTCCAGCCAGGTACCTTTAAACAGATTCAGCAGACCTTACTCTCCCATTTTCCTTCAAAATGTGTAGTTAAGTGAAGGAAGAGTTAAACTGAACAGCCACTAAACAGAGCCATGCCAGGCTAAAGCTTCAATCAGGCAAAAGGGTTTTTTCAGCTAAGAAAAAAAGAAGTCTTCCTGAGCAACACAACCAGGATGTTTTAATCTGATTTTCTTCCATTAGACAAGACAAAAAGAGCCCAGAGCAGATAATGGAGACTTTAGCACATGACATTGCCCAGGGAAAGCCTCAAATCCACCAGCAGCAGCAGCCTCGTGCCACGGGAGGCTGTGAGCAGTTCAGCACTCAGGCAGCTCTCACTGCTCACACTCAGTCACTGGAAATGTAAAAGCCACATGAAGGATCTCAGGCTTCAGCCCTGAGCCCCCCAAACTCTCCTTTAGGAGAGATCTGCAATGCCCTTAGTGTATTTAGGAAAAGGCTGTCCCTGCTTTCCCCCACTACAGGGGCAAACACAACGTGCCAGCCAGCTCCCACTCGACTCTCCAAGGACAAGAGGAAACCATGGGGGTTGGGTTTGATTCACTTTCCTCAGCTTGAGATTTTTTGGAGGGGATATAAAAGAGGGAGAGATGATCTTGATTTCACTGAAGCATTTGGCACCGTGTCCCACAGCAACCTCACAGCAAAACTGAGGCAGGGTGGGCTGGGTGAGCAGGCAGGGAGCTGGGTTGTGAACTGGTTGAAGAAGGCAGAGAGTGGTGACCAGTGGGACAGGGCCTGGTTGGAGGCCTGTGTCTAGTGGAGTCCCTCAGGGGTCTGTGCTGGGCCCAGCACCGTTCAGCCTGTTCATTAGTGACCTTGCTGAGGGAACAGAGGCACTGGCAGCAAGTTTGCTGCTGATCCTAACCTGGGGGCAGTGGCTGCCACCCCAGAGGCTGTGCTGCCATTCAGCCAGAGCTGGACAGGTTGGAGGGCTGGGCAGAGAGAAATCTGATGGAATTCAACAAGGGCAAGTGGAGAGTCTTGTGTCTGGGATAAAACAACCCCATGTGCCAGCACAGGCTGGGGAATGAACTCTTAGTGGTACAGGGAGAAGGGACCTGGGGGTGCTGTGGGGCAGCAGGATGAGCATGAGCCAGCAACGTGCCCTCGAGGCCAAGAAGGGCCCATTACCCCTTGTCCTGGCACCTCAGACAACAAAGTGCTGCCTCATCCTCCTGACATCCACCTGTAGGTACTTATCAGCATTGCTGAGGTCCCCCTGAGCTCAGCCTCCTCTTCTCCAGGCTGAGCAGCCCCAGGGCCCACAGCCTTTCCTCCTCACACACATGTTCCATCCCCTCAGCACCCTGGGAGCCCTCACTGGCCTCTCTCCAGCAGTTCCCTGTCTCTCTGCAGCTGGGGAGCCCAGCACTGGACACAGGGCTCCAGCTGAGGCCTCAGCAGGGCAGAGCAGAGGGGCAGCACAAACTCCCTGGCCCTGCTGGCTGAGGGCAAGAGATGCAGCTTGGCCATGCCACCATCAATAACCCTGAGGGCAGGTCCCTCAGCAGAGGCACAGGAACATCTTCCCACGTTACTGGACCACACTAATGTGGACCAACAAATTGAGGGTGATGTGGCAGAAGGGGAGCAGAGGCAGCACCACCTCAGTGGCCCAGGAGAGGAGGATGAAGCAATGCCAGGACACGCCAAGACACGTCTGAGCCTCACCCACCGCTGCCAACTCACAAGTCATCAAGTCCCTCCCCTTCACTCCATCCCTCTTTCCCCCTCATCAACACCACCACCACCACACTCTGTTTCAATATTCTGAGCTCAGCACTTGCAGAGGCAACAGGGACAGACAGGTACAACAGCTGGAGTTTGCTTTGGGGGAGGATTCAACCCACCACAGAACTCTTCAGGTACGTTCCTTGCGACCCAACCACGCAGCTGCCAGCAGCACAACATCTACAACCCCCCCAGGGAGCTCCTCCAAGAGCTGTGTCTGAGAAGAAAATCCCACCTCATGGACCCAGGTGCTCTGCTCAGGCAACACAACCAGCTTCTCAGCACCATCAAACCTGCACGAAAGGCAAGTGGGTCTGGAGGTCTCTGTGGAGGAGGAGCTTGAAGGCCCAGAAAGTGCCAGAGAAATGTAGCAGGTTGTTAATTAACCCTGGGGTGAACCTCTGTTTAATTAACCTCTGTTTTCATCCTCACTACCAAACCTGGGTCGTGGCCTGAATTTCAGATGTGATGCCACCACGAGGTGGGTGTTGAGCAGAGCCCAGGGACAGAATGGCAAAGGCAGAACCCAAGGCCAGACACACCACAGGGTCTTACAAAACCATCACAGATCCCACAGACAGAGCCCAAGAGACTCACTCAAACCCAAGCCTCCTCCTCCCTGCCCTTCCTTGCATCCCTCCTACTCCACATCCCTTTCCTCACAGCTGGGGAACCCCCTTTGCCCCGCTCCTCTCTGCTTTTCCTCTCTCCCTTCTCACTGCTCCCTCCTGCCCACTCCCTCAGGTGCCAGCCATCCTTCTCCCTTGCCCCTTAACCTGAGCCCCTCACTATGCTCAGACCCAACAGCCTGCTGGCCCCAGACCCCTTGGCCTTCCCCAAGCCTCTCCTAGACCCCCACCTCCCCCTTACCACCAGCCCTCTACCTGTAGACCCTCCTCTCCTTCCTAGTCCCACCACACTCTCCCTATACCCCCTACTCTCAGCCCTCAACTCCTCCCTACCCCCAGGACACCCCTCTAACGCTTCTACCCCCCAGTCCCCGGCATCCACAGCCCCTCAGTCTCCCTCTTCCCTTCCCAACCTCCCTCCCGCAGACACCGCAAGTAACTGCAACCCCATCCCAGTCCCTCCGACAGCCTTCAACCTTCCCCAGACCCTCTCCCTTTCTCCCCGCAAATCCCCAGCCCACCTCAGACCCCCTGCTGCCCTCATCCCCACGGGCCCCTGCTGCCCTCATCCCCACGGCCCCCTGCTCCCCTCATCCCCACGGCCCGCTCCGGACCCTCCGCAAGCCCATCACCCTCCCCGCGCTCCACTCCGGACACTCACACCCCTCTACCGCTCACCCTAAACGCCTCGCACCGCCCGTCCTCCACTCACCTGAAGCGTGCGCTGCCGCAGAGCCCGCAACCTCTCCCGCCGCCGCTTCGCCTCCTCCTCCAGCCTCCCCAGCACCGGCCCGTCCTCCTCCTTTTCTACCGCCGCACCGGGCGCCGCCATTTTTCCTTCCTTCCCGCCCACCGCCTCGCACCCCGCGGCGCGCATGCGCCGACCGGCAGAGCGCCGAGCGCATCGATGGGCTGGAACGCATCGATGGGCGCGATGGGGGGGGCGCAGATAAAGACTGGGGGGGGGGGGGGCACAAAAACATTAAAAATCGTTAAAAAAACGCCCTGAAAGGTAAAATAATCCCCAAATCATCCTTCTGCGAGCAGATAGGTTTATTCCTCCGTCTTCTTGCGGCGCGCAAGCTGGTTTAACGGGGGGTAATTCCTGGGGGGGCGCATGTTACGTTTTCCCACGGCTCCTTTTACCCCCGGCCGCGGGGGGGGGCAGCCAAAAACAGCGCTGGGCAAAAGCCTCGCCCGTCCGTCAGGTGCCCGGTACCGGGGGGAGGCGGTGACAGCCCCCCCGTACCTGGGGGAGGGCCCGGTGATGGGGGGGGAGGCGGAGCTGGCCGCCTCGCCGTGCCGTGCCGTGCCGTGCCGTGCCGTGCCGTGCCGTGCCGAGCCGTTCCGAGCCGTTCCGAGCCGTGCCGGCCCGGCATGGCTTCCCGGGAGCGGCTCTACGAGCTTTGGATGCTCTACTTCGCCAAGGTAAGGTGGGCGCCGCAGAAGCCCGCGTCGCCCTCCTGCGCCTCGCCCGCCGCCGGCCCCTTTCCAGCGCTTCTTTCTTCTCGCGGGGGGAGCCCGCAGCTCCCGACCCCCATCGCGGCCGCTGTCTGTATCCCCCGCCCCACACACGGATTCCCCACGCGGCGAGGCGCCGCGACCCCGCCAGCCCGTGCTCCCCCCCCTGCGAGCGCGTCGCGTCCCTCCGCCGCCCCGAGTCCCGCCGCCCCCCTCACCACGGCTGCCGCATCCCCCCGACCCCCTCCCCTTCTCATCGCTCCCGGAGGGGGCCCGCAGCTCCCCGAGTACCCGAGCCGGAGGGTTTGGGGTGTCCCCCCACCCGCGGGTCCCGGCGCCCCCGCCCGGCAGCGCAGCAGGTGCGGCCGCGGTGACATTGGCGCGATGGGACGGAGCTTGGGTCCTGCCTTTTTGGGGGGTGTCTTGCTCAGGAAGACACACCCCCCCACCCTGTCCCACCCCCACGAGTCCCTCGGGCTTTGTTTTCTCCTTAATTACCCCAGTGAGGCCGGGAGGGGGATCCTGGAGGAGAGGAGACACCCCCCCTCTGCTCCCTCCGTGCCACCCGCAGCTCCCGTGCGCCGGGTTTTGGGGTGGGGGGGTTATTTCTCCCCTCACTCTGTCCCCAGCACGTCAGCAGGGACACCAGGAGGGACCCCTCCTTAGTCCTAGGGGGCACGGGGACAGCTGTTGTGACTGTCACCTCGTCCAGCCCCATGGCAACCCCCTGACACCCACCAGCTCTTCTGCACCCCGAAACGAAGCCCCCTCCCTGCACCTCCCTTTTTGCTGAGTGATGGGAAAAAGGGGTTTGAACCCCCTAAATCCTCTCTGAGGGACGTGGGTGGGACAGGGCCTGAGGGGCTTGTACAAGGGACACGTGCTACACCGTGGAGGTGGCCATGGTTGCGTGGGGACAGGTACCAGCCCATGGAGGCAGACACCACCAAGGTGTCCGCGGTTGTAGGGGCACGTGTGGCATGCCTTGGAGCTCCCCACGGTTGTAGGGGTACCTGTGCCACTCTGTGGAGCTGGCAGTGGTTGCAGGGGGTCGTGCCACGCTGTTGGGGTGTGCATGGTTGTACAGGGACATGTGCCAGGCCATCAGGTGTATGTGGTTGTGTGGGGACAGGGGACATCTCCTTGGGGTCATTCAAGGACAATGTGCCATGGGGGACATGTGCCACACCATTGGCGTGCCCGTGGTCATATGTGCCATGCCGTTGGGTGTGTGTGCTCCTGTGATGGACATGTGCCACGCCACCAGGCTGTATGGGGACAGGGGACATCTTGGTGCCTGTGGTCACCTAGGGACACGTGCCACTCCATTGGGTGTACACGGTCCTTCGTGGCTCTGGACCTTCTGCTGTCCCACTGGCAGGCTTTGAGGCTTGAACCCAGGGCAGTGGGTGATGCCACCAGTCTGAGTGCCACCTCGATAGCGGCATCCCCCATCATCATCCTCCTCCCCAGCTGGTGGCATGGGCTGAAGGCCGCGTGCTGGGAGCGGGGGAGTTGTCTCTGGCAGCTTTGAAGCAGGGCAGAGCTCCTGTCACTGTGCCACCAGCGCTGGCAGAGGACAGGGATGTCCCCAGGGGTGTCCCATGGGGTGGCCATGCCACGGCAGGGATGCTGCCAGCTCTCGTCCCATGCCACCCCTGGGGGGGGGTCTGCAGGGACCTCAGCGCAGTCCCACCACCAAGCCCCACGTGTCACCCCGAGGTGACAACCAGGTGACCTTTTGTAGTTGGGTGAGTCCGGAGCTCTGGGCAGCACCGGTGAGGGATGGAGGTGCCGGCACAACGTTCCCAGGCAGCACCGCGCCGGCCGAGCCCAGAAGCCACCCAACAGGCTCTGCCAGCTGGCAACCGGCTGGGACGGGCACCGGCGGGGGCGGCTGGCGGCAGCGGCCCGTGAGCGCCGGCATGGGCCACCAGCGGCGGGTGGGTGCAGGGGAGGGGGACAGACACGTCTCGGGGCGGTGGGGAGTGGGGAGGGACGCTGAGAACCGGCACGCTCGATGCACCCTGGCTTGGCCGGCACCGGCGTGGGGGCGGCCGCAGGCTTCGGCTCGTGCTGGTTATGGGCAGTAGAGCCAAGCGGTGTCATGTGCCAGCCCCGGAGGTGATGCCCATCCTGTCTCCTGCCCCATCACCACCGCCGTGACCTTGGCCACGGCCCTGGCACATGCCCCAGCAGGGGCTGGAGAGGGATGGGGAAGGGGGGCAGCCGCCCCTGCACCCACCGCAGAGCCGTGGCGGTGGGAGGAAGCGCCGTTGGGGCGGCGGGTGACTTGGCATTTCCTGGTGCTCTGTGGCTTTGGGGGTTTTTTTTTGGTCGTTTTTGCACAAGAGTGAGGGAGAGGAAGGACGGGGGGGGGGGCAGATAATAACAACAACACCCCCCCTCGCCCTGCACCGGCGTGTCCCGGCTGTGCCGCCGCGGCTCACCCTGCACAGCCGCCATGGACGGGCAGGTAACGGGGGGCTGGGGGGTACGTGGGGACCCCCACACGCAGTGGGTGGGTGCTGGCAGGGAGAGGACGGCTGTGGGGTGGTGTTGGGACACCTCGGGGTCCCCAGTGGTGCTGTGGGTGCTTTGGGGGGTGATTGGGGCCCCCCTGTGTCGCTGGGGAGGGAGAGGGGAGCTGGTGTCTGCAGGGAGTGACATGTCCCCAAAGTGGGGGGGATGGTCCTGGAATGGGACTGCTTGGGGGTGCAGGGGGGTGTGGGGCACCCCAGGGTGCTGTGCTGGGGTGTGAGGGGATGTGGGGCACCCCAAGGTGCTGTGCTGGGGTGTGAGGGGATGTGGGGCACCCCAAGGTGCTGTGCTGGGGTGTGAGGGGATGTGGGGCACCCCAGGGTGCTGTGCTGGGGTGTGAGGGGATGTGGGGCACCCCAGGGTGCTGTGCTGGGGTGTGAGGGGATGTGGGACACCCCAGGGTGCTGTGATGGGGTGTGAGGGGATGTGGGACACCCCAGGGTGCTGTGATGGGGTGTGAGGGCACATGGGCACCCCAGGGTTCTGTGATGTAGTGTGAGGGGATATGGGGCACCCCAAGGTGCTGTGCTGGGGTGTGAGGGGGTGTGGGGCACCCCAGGATGCTGTGATGGGGTGTGAGGGGATGCGGGGCACCCCAGGGTGCTGTGCTGGGATGTGAGGGCACATGGGCATCCCAGGGTGCTGTGCTGGGGTGTGAGGGGATATGGGGCACCCCAAGGTGCTGTACTGGGGTGTGAGGGGATGTGGGACACCCCCGGGTGCTGTGCAGGAGTGTGAGGGGATGTGGGGCACCCCCGAGTGCTGTGCTGGGGTGTGTGAGGGGATATGGAGCTCCCCAGGGCACTGTGTGGGACATGGGACACCTCATGGTCCATCACTGGGGTGCTCAGAGATGTGGGTCACCTCAGGGTGCTGCACGGGGGTACTCATGGTCATGGGGAACCCCAGAGTGCCTTGTTGGGGGTGTGAAGGGACAGGGGTCACCTCAAGGTGCTGTGTGGGGGTCTGCAGGGACGTGGATCACCCCACGGTCCATCATTGGGGTGCTCAGAGATACGAGTCAGCCCTGGGTGCTTCTGTGGGCTGTGAGGTGACGTGAGTGACCCCAGGGGGTTGTGCTGGGGACTGCAGGGATGTGGGTCACCCCATGGTCCTGCACTGCCGTGGGTGACCCCGAGGGGCTGTACTGGGGTGTGGGGGGACGTGGGGCACCCCAAGGTGCTGCATTGGGTGCTCAGGCCCATGGGTGACCTCATGGTGCCACCCTGGGGTGCTCAGGGCTGCGGGTCACCCCGAGGGGCTGCACTGAGACGTCCCCAGGGCGCAGCAGCAGCACAGAGCGAATCAGGCCCTGCCTGCTGATTGGCTGGCGGCTGCCTGTGGGGCAGGTGTTCTGGGTGCTGATTGGCTGGCTGTTGTCTGTGGGGCAGGTGTTCTGGGTGCTGATTGGCTGGCTGTTGTCTGTGGGGCAGGTGTTCTGGGTGCTGATTGGCTGGCTGTTGTCTGTGGGGCAGGTGTTCTGGGTGCTGATTGGCTGGTGGCTGCCTGTGGGGCAGGTGCTCTGGGTGCTGATTGGCTGGCGGCTGCCTGTGGGGCAGGTGTTCTGGGTGCTGATTGGCTGGCGGCTGCCTGTGGGGCAGGTGTTCTGGGTGCTGATTGGCTGGCTGTTGTCTGTGGGGCAGGTGTTCTGGGTGCTGATTGGCTGGCTGTTGTCTGTGGGGCAGGTGTTCTGGGTGCTGATTGGCTGGTGGCTGCCTGTGGGGCAGGTGCTCTGGGTGCTGATTGGCTGGCGGCTGCCTGTGGGGCAGGTGTTCTGGGTGCTGATTGGCTGGCGGCTGCCTGTGAGGCAGGTGTTCTGGGTGCTGATTGGCTGGCTGTTGTCTGTGGGGCAGGTGTTCTGGGTGCTGATTGGCTGGCTGTTGTCTGTGGGGCAGGTGTTCTGGGTGCTGATTGGCTGGCAGCTGTCTCTGGAGGAGGTGCTGTGGTTGCTAATTGATTGTCAGGTCCACAGGTTGTGTTTGCTCTTGATGCTGATTGGTCAGCAGCACCACAGGTTGTGTTTGCTCTTGATGCTGATTGGTCAGCAGCACCACAGGTTTTGCTTTCTCTTGTTGCTGATTGGTCAGCAGCTCCACAGGTTGTGTTTGCTCTTGTTGCTGATTGGTCAGCAGCTCCACAGGTTGTGCTGCTCTTGGTGCTGATTGGTCAGCAGCTCCACAGTTTGAGCTGCTCTTGTTGCTGATTGGTCAGCAGCTCCACAGGTTGTGCTGCTCTTGTTGCTGATTGGTCAGCAGCTCCACAGGTTGTGTTTGCTCTTGATGCTGATTGGTCAGCAGCACCACAGGTTGTGTTTGCTCTTGATGCTGATTGGTCAGCAGCACCACAGGTTTTGCTTTCTCTTGTTGCTGATTGGTCAGCAGCTCCACAGGTTGTGTTTGCTCTTGTTGCTGATTGGTCAGCAGCTCCACAGGTTGTGCTGCTCTTGGTGCTGATTGGTCAGCAGCTCCACAGTTTGAGCTGCTCTTGTTGCTGATTGGTCAGCAGCTCCACAGGTTGTGCTGCTCTTGTTGCTGATTGGTCAGCAGCTCCACAGGTTGTGTTTGCTCTTGTTGCTGATTGGTCAGCAGCTCCACAGGTTGTGCTGCTCTTGGTGCTGATTGGTCAGCAGCTCCACAGGTTGTGCTGCTCTTGGTGCTGATTGGTCAGCAGCTCCACAGGTTTTGCTTTCTCTTGTTGCTGATTGGTCAGCAGCTCCACAGGTTGTGCTGCTCTTGTTGCTGATTGGTCAGCAGCTCCACAGGTTGTGCTGCTCTTGGTGCTGATTGGTCAGCAGCTCCACAGGTTTTGCTTTCTCTTGTTGCTGATTGGTCAGCAGCTCCACAGGTTGTGCTGCTCTTGTTGCTGATTGGTCAGCAGCTCCCCAGGTTGTGTTTGCTCTTGTTGCTGATTGGTCAGCAGCTCCACAGGTTGTGCTGCTCTTGGTGCTGATTGGTCAGCAGCTCCACAGGTTTTGCTTTCTCCTGTTGCTGATTGGTCAGCAGCTCCACAGGTTGTGCTGCTCTTGGTGCTGATTGGTCAGCAGCTCCACAGATTGTGCTGCTCTTGTTGCTGATTGGTCAGCAGCTCCACAGGTTGTGTTTGCTCTTGTTGCTGATTGGTCAGCAGCTCCACAGGTTGTGCTGCTCTTGGTGCTGATTGGTCAGCAGCTCCACAGGTTTTGCTTTCTCCTGTTGCTGATTGGTCAGCAGCTCCACAGGTTGTGTTTGCTCTTGATGCTGATTGGTCAGCAGCTTCACAGGTTGTGCTTTCTCCTGTTGCTGATTGGTCAGCAGCTCCACAGGTTGTGTTTGCTCTTGATGCTGATTGGTCAGCAGCTCCACAGGTTTTGCTTTCTCCTGTTGCTGATTGGTCAGCAGCACCACAGGTTGCGCTGCTCTTGTTGCTGATTGGTCAGCAGCTCCACAGATTGTGCTGCTCTTGTTGCTGATTGGTCAGCAGCACCACAGGTTTTGCTTTCTCTTGTTGCTGATTGGTCAGCAGCTCCACAGGTTTTGCTTTCTCCTGTTGCTGATTGGTCAGCAGCTCCACAGCTTGAGCTACTCTGGTGACCAGTTGATGCTCAGCCCCTGGGGTGGGCTCTGACCGCTCTGGCTGCTGCATCAGCTGATCCCTCCAGGGTGATGGGCGCTGTGGGTTCTGCTTGGCCAGCAGCTCAAGCCCCCTCCTCACCTTTGCAGAAGGACCTGTCCTACCTGCAGCAGTGGCTGGAAGCCTTTGTCATGAACTTTGAGAAGATCATCGCCCTCCCCTCGCTGGAGCCCCGCAGGTGAGGTGCCCCCAGCACCCAGGGGCACAGCACGGGTACCACCCACACCTCAGCCTGGGGCTTCCCACGGGGCTGGCTCGTCTGCTCTCGGTGGTTTTAAATCATCTGGTCCAGAGAGGCCCAAATATTGTGTTTAGTGTTGAGCCCCTTTCTCACTGCTGAGGCAGAACTGTTTCCCTGAGAGGGGTGTGAGCCCCTGTGCCAGGCTGCCCATGAGCTGGGGGAGTGCCCAGCCCTGGAGGGACCCCAAAGCCGTGGGGCTGAGGTGCTGAGGCTGTGGGTCAGTGCTGGCTGTGGCAGGGTGAGGGCAGGGCTGAAGTTCCTTTAAACCCAAACAATTCTATGTAGCCTGAGGGCGAGGGGTTGATGGGGCTGGAGGGAGTGTTACGGAGTACACTGTGGGTCTCATCCTGCCAGAGTCGTTTCCCCCTGTGTCAGGCCGGAGGAGTCGGTGTCAGAGATCCCGGTGCTGCCACGGGAAGTGCTGCAGGTGCTGAGCCAGCGGCTGGGACACAGCGTGGCCCAGGTCCCACGGGAGGGGGGCAGTGGGGCCAGCCTGGGGCAGGCTCTGCTGCTCCTCAAGTTCTTCATCATCATCTGCAGGTGGGTGAGAAACCCCCGTCACCACCACCAGCAATCCCCCCCCACAGGGGCATCCCACGTCCCCTCCATCCCCTCCCTGGGCTGGGGGGGTTCCGGGGTTTTGGTCCTTCTGGAGCTGCATCAAGTACATCACCCACCCACAAAGTACAGCATCCCCCCCAAAACACAGCATCCCCCCCCAAAGGGCATCACATCACCCCAGAACACACTGTTTACCCCCCTGACTCACAGCATCCCCCACAAAGTGTCAAGAAAAGTGCGTCCTTCCTCCCCTCAAAGCACATCACCCCCCTCAAAGTGCTGCATCACCTCACCCCAAAACAGAGAACTGACCCTCCCAAAGCACAGCATCCCCCTCAAAGTGCATCACCTCACCCCAAAACAGAGAACTGACCCTCCCAAAGCACAGCATCCCCCTCAAAGTGCTGCATCACATCACCCCAAAACAGAGAACTGACCCTCCCAAAGCACAGCATCCCCCTCCCCACCCCAAAATGCATCACACTTCCTCCCTCCAAGCACATCCCCGCTCCTGGCAGCAGCACGAGAGTGACCCCCCTGCCAGCAGCATCCCCACAAAGCCACCACCCCCGTGTCCTCTGGCAGGGGGAGGGACACAGGGGGCAACCACCCCCATAACACATGAACCCCCCTCAGTGTGGTTCCCCTTTCCCCTTCCAGGAACCTGGAGAACATCCAAGCAGACAAAACCCCCGGCTTCATCCCGGAGGTGCTGAGGCTGCTGCGGGTCTGTGCGAGCAAGGTGGGGAGAACTGACCCAGATTTTTTTGGGGGGGAAAAGGCTCAGATTGGTTGGGGTTTATTTTGGGGGGATTGAGATTTAATCCCACTCTGTTTTTCTGGCAGCTGAGGAATTGCAGGGAGGATGAGGGGAGTGGGATGCAGCTGGAGAGCGCCGTGCTCTACGCCCTCCATCTCTGCGAGTGCCTCTTCGATCCCTACCAGACCTGGAGGAGGCAGCTCAGTGGGTGAGTGTGGCACCCCCCTGCACCCCAAAACCCTCCACACACCCCTCCACACCCCCCACTTCAGCCCTCTCCTTCCAGGGAAGTCGTCAGTGCAAAGGAGAAGAGTAAATACAAGTTTGCTCCCGTCCCTCTGCCCACTGAGTTCGGCACCTTCTTCCAAGGTAAAGGGAGGCTCAGCCCCTGTCTTGGGCTCCAGCGGGTCAGGACGGGATCCATAGGTGCACAGAGCATCCAGGGACAGGTAGAGGATGGGAATGGGATCCATGAGCACAGGGAGGATCCAGGGAGACATATGGTATTCAGGGATAGGTGCGTGATTTGAGGGGAGATATAGGATTCTATACCTGCTACTGCTTGTCCTAGAGCTGCCCCTGCAAATGTAAGAGCCTAAACCTGCCCCAGCTCATCCTAAACTTGCCCCAGAACATCCTAAACCTGCCCCAGCTCATCCTAAACCTGCCTCTGCAATTACAGGATTCTCTACCTGCCCCAGCTCATCCTAAACCTGCCCCAGAACATCCTAAACCTGTCCCAGCTCATCCTAAACCTGCTCCAGCTCATCCTAAACCTGCCCCAGCTCCTCCTAAACCTGCTCCAGCTCCTCCTAAACCTGCCCCTGCTCATCCTAAACCTACCCCTGCAAATACAGGACTCTCTACCTGCTCATCCTAAACCTGCCCCTGCAAATACAGGACTCTCTACCTGCTCATCCTAAACCTGCCCCAGAACATTCTAAACCTGCCCCTGCAAGTACAGGAGCCTATACTTGCCACAGGATCGGTGTATGATTCAAGGGCAAATACAGGAGCCTATACCTGTCCAGGAGATCTTATACCTGCCCCTGGTTACCCTATACCTGTCCCTACAAATGTAGGATCCTATACCTGACCCTGGACATCCTAAACCTACCCTAAGGGCAAATATAGGAGCCTACACTGGATTATTATATGATTCGAGGGCAAACACAAGATCCTACACCTGCTCCAGGACTCTGTGTGTGTCCATAGGGGAGGAAAAGCAGAGGATCCTGTACCTGCCCCTGCAAATACAGGAGCCTATACATGCCTCTGGGTCTGTGTATGATCCAGGAGCAAATACAGGATCCTATACCTGTCCCCAGGACTCTGTATATGCCTGGATGGGGATGTTTGGGGTCCTGGGGGCAGGTATAAGATCCTGAAGCCCTGCACAACCTGGGGAGCTGCAAAAATAAGTCTAAAAGGGGTTTTTTGTGGGGGAATCCCACCCTCTCTGAATAAAAATCCCCTAAAAGTCCCAACGTGCCCAACTGCCTGAAAATCCCCAACCTGCACCCCAGAGTTGAACCATAAAAACCTGGGGTTTGGGGCAAAAATTAAACCTCCCCTGGGGCAGCCAGAGCTGCAAAATTAGTGAAAAGCTTCATCTCCTCCCTCATCAAAAGGGTCCAGCACCTCCACTGTGTCTTTTGGGGTGGATTTGGTTAGGAAAGGGTTGGGTTTGGGTGTTTTCCCCTCTGGTTTTTTTGTTGCTTTATTCCTCAAAGTAAATCTTCTCCCTCTTCATCCTCACAGAGTGTTTCCAAGCTGGAGGGCAGCTCCCTGAAACACTCCAGCTCCGACTTATCCACCTTTTTGGGGCCATTCTGTCTGGATCTAAGGTAATGTTGGGATGAGGGAGGTTTTGGGATCATCACCTAAGTGAGAAATCCCCCGAATGTCCTTTTCATCCAAGCGAGATGGAGGCTGAGATTAAACCACCTTCATTTTCATAAGCCCTTTAAAAGTTGTATTTGCAATTCCTAAGCCTTAAAAAGGGATTAAACTAGAGGAGGGGTTGAGCTAAAGCTCCTGGTTCAGCACCAGCTCAGCTCTGGGGTGGCAGATGAGAACTGTTATCTTTTTTGGCTGAAGAAATTTGAGTAGAAATAGGTTTTTAATTAACCCAGAGCGTGGAAATCACGATTTAATTAATGGCTTTGAAATTAATTGGCAGGCAGCCAGGAGAGGGGTGTAGTGAGGTGGGTGAAAGCTGCAGCAGCCTGGAGACATTGAGCTCGGTGTTTGTAGCCTCAGCTGAGGATTTTAGATTGTGATAAGGTGACATGAATGGTGCTGAGTTGAGCTGGAGGCCTGTGGGCAGTGGGGTTCCACAGGGATGGGTTCTGGGGCCAGTTTGTTCAACATCTTCATCAGCCACCTGGATGAGGGGACAGAGGGACCCTCAGCAAGTTCCCTGATGGCACCAAACTGGCCGATGCACAAGTGTCTGTGCTGCCAGTCAGTGAGAGCTGGGCACAGAGGAACCTGCTGAGTGTCACCCAGGGCAAGGGCAGAGTCCTGCAGCTGGGCAGGAACAAGCCCCTGCCCCAGCACAGGCTGGGGGGCACCTGCTGGAGAGCAGCTCCAGGAGAGGGACCTGGCAGTGCTGGTGGGCAGCAGAGAAACATGAGCAGCAGTGTGGGCTGGTGGGCAAGAAGCCAATGGCAGCCTGGGGGCATCCAGCAGAGTGTGGGCAGCAGGGCCAGGGAGGTTGTGCTGCCCCTCTGCTCTGCCCTGCTGAGCCCTGTGCCCAGTGCTGGGCTGACCAGCTGCAGAGAGACAGGGAACTGCTGGAGAGAGGCCAGGGAGGGCTCCCAAGGTGCTGAGGGGATGGAACACGTGTGAGGAGGAAAGGCTGCGGGAACTGGGGCTGTTCAGCCTGGAGAAGAGAAGCCTGAGAGGGGTCTTATCAATGCTGATCAATCCCTAAAGGATGGGGCTGCTGTGGGGTGGCCAGTGCCAGGACAAGGGGTAACGGGCACAGGCTGGCACACAGGCAGTGCCCCTGGCTCAGGAGGAGAAGCTCCTTTGGTGCTGAGGTGAGGGAGCCCTGGCCCAGGCTGCCCAGGGAGGGTGTGGTGGCTCCTTCTCAGGGGGTTCCCAACCCACCTGGACACGTTCCTGTGCCCCCTGAGCCAGGGGAAGCTGCTGGAGCAGGGGCAGGGGCTGGCTGAGCTCTGCAGGGCCCTTCCAGCCCCCACCATGTGGGATGGTCCTGTGACACAGTCCCTCACGTCCCGGCAGGCCAACGCTCTGCGTGCCGTCACGCCGGCGGCGGTGGAGGCGCTGCTGGGTGTGCTGCAGCGTGGTGGCACAGAGAACCCCCCGGGGCCTGGGCTGCTGGACTTGTCCTTGCGGGGGCTGGTGGCCGTGGTGCACGTGCTGCACGGCAGCAGCCCCGGCGCCGGCCCCGTGCCCCTGCGCCTGCTCCTGGACGGTTACTTCAGGGTGCTCAACTCAGACCTGCCCGTGGCGTCCCTGGCGCCGGAGGCGGCCGGCGGCCTCGTGGCTCTGCGTGTGCTCATGCTGGGTAGGTGCCTGGGGACGGGGACGGGGCTGGGGACTCGGGACGGGTTCTGAGGCGGCCGCACGTCCCTGTAGATGCCATCCCGGCCATGCTGAGCTGCGAGGACCGGCCGGTGCTGCAGGCTGTCTTCCTCAGCAACAACTGCTTCGAGCACATCATCCGGCTGCTCCAGAACAGCAAGGTACCGAGCGCTGGCCTCCCTTGGGGACCATCCTCACCCTTCCTGGCTCTAACGCAGCAGGGCTTTGCTGGGGCGGGACCCTCCGTAACCCTCTTCCCCCCACGTGCCGCTCCCTGTGCCCCACAGCTCTACCTCGGCAGCTCGCGGGAGGCGGGTGAAGCCCGGGATGAGGTCCCTTTGCAGCAGGTATTGTGTGGGGCCACCCCATAACCAGAGCAGCAGGCGTGGTGGGCTGCACCCCCTCGAGCCCACGGCTCAGCGCACCCACCACCCCCGCGATCCCCGCAGGGCTGTGACGGCGGCTCCGACGCCATCGCGGTTCACGCCGTCGCGGTGCTCACCGCCATCATGAGCAACTCGCCCTCAGCCAAGGTGGGCAGCAGGCCAGAGGCGGGGAGGATGGCCCAAAAGCACATGGGGTTGGTCATTCTCACCTCAGGGGCGGGCTGGGGGGAAGCAGCGCGTGGTGGGGCTCGTCACGGGGTCCCACGTGCCGGGTGCGTTGCAGGAGGTGTTCAAGGAGCGCATCGGCTACGCCCACCTCTATGAGGTGCTGAAGAGCCAAGGGCAGCCCACCCGACGCCTGCTCCAGGAGCTCCTCAACATGGTGAGCATGGCCCCTTCTCCTCCACGCCAAGCCTTCAGTGCTGGTGGTCCGTGGTACATCTCAGCCCTTGGCAGCTCCACTCCTTGCCCCTCAGTCCTCTCCACCCTGCTAATTGCCAATCAGCTTCCTCCTGAAGGGTCCCAGGGCCGTCTTGAGCTTGGAGTCGTGCTCAGCTTTGGAGAGTTTTGAGTTCTTACTGATGTGGTACTGCGTGTTGTGTCAGGGTCTCCAGGATGTTTGATGCTTAAGGCATCTCCGAGGCACTAGATACATGGGGATCTCTGCACAGGGGTTTACAAAATGCATGTTGCTCAGAGATCTCCAAATCCCTTGATGCATGAGATTCCCCAGGCCTTTTGATGCCTAGGGGGTCCCCAAGCCCCATGAAAGTCCCCCAAACCCTTGATGTATGAGGGTCTCCAAGCTTTTTGATGCCCAGAGATTTGCAAGACCTTTGATGCACCGGGGTCTCCAAGACACTTGATGTGTGGAGGTCAATGCATGAGGATCTCCAAGCTCTTTGATGCTCAGGGGTCTCCAAGCCCCTTGATGCATCTGGTCTTCAAGACATTTGATGCATGGAGGTTGGTGCACAAAGGCCTCAAAGGCTTTTGATGCACAGGGATCCCCAAGCCTCTTGATGCACAAGGTTCTCCAGGACCCTTGATGCATGGAGGTCAATGCATGAGGGTCTCCAAGCCCCTTGGTCTCCAAAACATTTGATGCATGGAGGTTGATGCACAAGGGCCTCAAAGGCTTTTGATGCACAGGGGTCCCCAAGCCCCTTGATGCACAAAGTTCTCCAGGACCCTTGGTGCATGGAGGTCAATGCAAGAGGGTCTCCAAGCCCCTTGATGCATTTGGTCTCCAAGACATTTGATACATGGAGGTTGATTCACTAGGATCTCAAAGGCTTTTGGTGCAAGAGGGCCCCCAAGCCCCTTGATGCACAAGGTTCTCCAGGACCCTTGATGCATAGAGGTCAATGTATGAGGGTCTCCAAGCCCCTTGGTCTCCAAGGCATTTGATCCATGGAGATTGATGCACAAGGGCCTCAAAGGCTTTTGATGCACAGGGATCCCCAAGCCTCTTGATGCACAAGGTTCTCCAGGACCCTTGATGCATGGAGGTCAATGCATGAGGGTCTCCAAAACATTTGATGCATGGAGGTTGATGCACAAGGATCTCAAAGGCTTTTGATGCATGGAGGTCCCCAAGCCTCTTGATGCACAAGGTTCTCCAGGACCCTTGATGCATGGAAGTCTCTGAGACACTTGATGCACAGGAGTCTCCAAGGGGCTTGATGCACAAGGCCTCTGCTGCCATCCCAGGCTGCCCATGGGGGAAGACCCATCTCCCCTCCATGAGCTCGGGACATCACCAACCACCACTTGTGTTTTGGCAGGCGGTGGAGGGCGACCACGGCTCCTTCCCGGTGCGCCCCATCCGCAACGAGCAGCCTCTGCTGATCCTGCTGGCCTGGCTGCCGGCGCTGGCGTGCCGGGACCTGCAGGCGTTCCTCTCGGGTTGGCTGCGGCGGCTGTGCGAGGCCTCCCTGCCCAGCCGCCTCACCTGCGTCAAGGCCGGCATGGTGGGCTACCTGCTGGCCGCCCTGGCCGCCGAGCCGGCGCTGCCGGCTGCCTGCTCCCAAAACCTGCTGGAGCTGCTGCGGGCGCTGGGCGGCCTCTCCATCCGCCCCGGGGAGCTGCGGCAGCTGCTGCGGCTGCTGCGGCGCGAGCGCGGCCGGGGGCCGCATCCGTACGCGGCGCCGGTGGTGCGGGCGCTGTCGGGCATGGCGCGGGCAGAGGGGCCCCCGCGGGCGCTGCAGTGCTTCGACCTGACGCCCGGCATGGCGGGGATCATGGTGCCAACCGTGCAGAAGTGGCCCGGCAGCGCCTTCGCCTTCCACGCCTGGTTGTGCCTGAGCGAGGAGGAAGCCGAAGCCCCGGCGGCGAGGCCGAAGAGGAGGCAACTGTACAGGTGGTGCTCGATGGAGGGGCTGGGAGCCGGGAGTGAGGTGAGGATGAGGAGGGGCAGCTCCTCCATCTCCACCGTGCTTCTCCTCCGCCAGCTTCTTCACAGCCGGCGGGACGGGCTTTGAGGCGTTCTTCACCGCCGGCGGCGTGCTGGTGGTGGCCGTCTGCACCAAGAAGGATTACATGACAGTGGCGTTGCCGGAGTTTGACTTCAACGACTCAGCTTGGGTGAGCTTTGCCGAGGCCAGATGTATGAAGTTCAACAAGGGCAAGGGCTGGGTCCTGCCCTGGGGCCACCCCAAGCTCAGGCTGGGGCACAGGGGCTGGAAACTGCCCGGAGGGAAAGGGCCTGGGGAGGTTGGTGCTGGCAGCTGAACAGGAGCCAGCAGCGTGCCCAGGGGGGCAAGAAGCCAGTGGCAGCCTGGCTGGGATCAGCAGTGGGGTGGCAGCAGGAGCAGGGCAGGGATTGTCCCCTGTGCTGGGCTCTGTGAGGCTGCAGCTCCAGGGCTGTGTCAGTGCTGGGCCCCTCACTCACTGCCAGAGGGACACTGAGGGGCTGCAGCGTGGCCAGAGCCGGGCACAGAGCTGGGGAAGGGGCTGGAGCACAAGGGGATGGGGAGGGGCTGAGGGAATGGGGGTGTTGAGCCTGGAGAAGAGGAGCCTGAGGGCAGACAGCAGCACTCTCTGCAGCTCCCTCACATGAGGCTGGGGCTGGGGGTCTGTCTGTGCTCCCAAGTGACAGGATGAAACAGGCTCAAGTTGCCCCAGGGGAGGTTGAGGCTGGAGCTGGGGAACAATTCCTTCCCCCAAGGGCTGTCCAGCCCTGTCCCAGCTGCCCAGGGCCGTGGGGGAGTGCCCATCCCTGGAGGGACCCCAAAGCCTGGAGCCGTGGGGCTGAGGCCATGGGTCAGTGGTGGCCGTGGCAGGGTGAGGGGAGGGCTGGGACTGCAGCAGCTTCAAGTTCTCTTCCAGCTGTCATGATTCTATGATCATCCCCATCTCTACCCTCATGGAGAGAGCAGCAGAGACATGAGGGCGCCTGACTCCCATTCCCTGTCCCCCCAGCACTGTGTTGACATCGTCCACGTCGCCGGCCGCCGGCCCTTTGGCCAGAACGTGGTCAGCATCTTCGCCGACGGGCACCTGCGGAAGACGGCGCAGCTCCGCTTCCCGTCCCTGCACGAGGTGGGGAAAGCCCCGCGGCCGCCAGAGCCGTCCCCACGGCGCGGGGCTGGGGCCCGACCGCCGCTCCCTTCTCCCTTCCAGTCCTTCACTTCCTGCTGCATCGGCTCCGCGGGCCACCGGACCACCACCACCAGCCTCCCCTCCGCCGGCCACCCGGCAGCGTGCCACGGGCCAGAGCCGCCCTTCCCCACGCACCCCACGCTCGGGCGCTCCCAGTCCGTCCCCGCCGCCTTGGGCCCCCACGCCTGGACCCCCACGCAGCCCCCCACGGAGGGGGTGGTGGCCACCACGGTGGCTGGCAGCCAGGACACCGAGTGGGGCAGTCCCACATCCCTGGAGGGTCACCTGGGCTCCGTGGCCATCTTCTGTGAGGCTCTGCAGCAAGCCCAGGTCAAGGCGCTCTTCTGTGCAGGTGTGACAAGGGGAGGTGGGAGGGACCCGGGTGACCACCAGCATCTCCTTCAGCAGGCCCCGGCTCACTCCAGTCCTCTCCCTCTAGGACCGAACGTCACGTCACCGTTTACGCTGGAAGGTGACTTGGTGGAGCTCAGCAGCAAGCTCTTGCTGTACTACACCCCCCAGGTGAGGACAGCCACCCCGCCAGGGACAGCCCTGGCTGACCCTCTGCCGTAGGTGACACCTCCAGGAACACGAGGATGCTCCCATGGTGCTCTCTTCCAGGCCTGCAGGAACAACATCTGCCTGGACCTCTCTCCCAGCCACGGCTTGGACGGGAGGCTGACGGGGCACAAGGTGGTCAACTGGGACATCAAGGTACGCTGGGTGCAGGGTGGCCTCTGTGGCCTGGAAGCATCTTGATCCATCCTTGGGTTGGATGTGCTCCTCCACAGAGGGCTGGATGTCCATGGTGGTTCCCTGGACTCTGTTGTGTGACATTGGGTCCACCAAGGACCTGCGTGGGTCCCCTAAGAACCTTGTCTGTCCTAGAGGTCCTCAATGTCCAGGGCGGGCATCACAGATGGTGCTTTTTGGGGCCTTTTTTTAAGTTGATGCTGTAGGATGGGTCTGGGTACAAGCTGACCTGTGCTGGTCACAGAGCCTGGCTCTCCCAGGCTTGGGCTGAGCCCATGAGCAGGCAGGATGGACCCCAGATGCACATGCAACTTCCTCCTCTACATTGCTGTCACCATGCAGCACCCAGCAAATCTCCTCACCTCCCTCTTTCAGGACGTGGTGAACTGCGTGGGTGGGATGGGAGTGCTGCTTCCCCTGCTCGAGCAAGTGGTGGCCAAGAAGGAGGAGCCTGAGGATGAGCAAGAGACCAACGACTTGGTGGGACCAGAGCTGACATCCTCCAGGAATGCCCAGGGCATGCTCATCCCGCTGGGCAAGTCCTCAGGTGAGGACCTCAGGAGACGTGGGGTGGTGTGGGTGGCTGTAGGTGCCACGTGGGTGGCTGTAGGTGCCACGTGGGTGGCTGTAGGTGCCACGTGGGTGCTGCTTGGAGCAGGCTGGTGTCCACCGTGGGCAGGAGAGCTCTTGCCTGGGGCACCGAGAGTTACAGAGTAATGGTGAAACCATTGATGTTTAATGATGTTATGACCTAATTAGCCATAAACGAGCAATTCTGGGAAGGTGAAGGTGGTTCCAGCCTGCTTGCCTCTGGCTTGCCTTTGTGTGGAGTCTCTGGTGTCTTATAGCAGGGCTGGGTTCATGCAGAAGCCTTCTCCTGCATAGCTGAAACCAGCTTTCTCCTGATACCCAGCTGCTTATTTCCAAGCTGCTTAGAGCAACAGAGGCTTCCACTGGCTTAAAGTTGGGAGAAATAGGGGAACGGGCTGAGAAGTTTGCAAAGTTGAGGTTGGGCTGTCCAGGATGCCCTTTGCAGGCAAAAAGGTGTTTGTGTGGGCACAGGGCTCACAGCTGGCGATGTGGCTGTGCCCTGTGCCCTGCAGAGAGCCGGCTGGAGAGGAACAGCGTGGCTGCCTTCCTGCTGCTGGTGAAGAACTTCATCCAGAACCACCCGGTGAACCAGGAGAGCCTGGTGCAGTGCCATGGGCCGGCCATCATCGGAGCCCTGCTGCAGAAGGTGTGAGGGGAGGGGCTACCAAAGCTGGGAGTGGGGCTACCAAAAGTCCTGGGAGCCACCCTCCTCTCACCCGTGACAGGTCTCTGGTCCGCTGCTGGACATGAGCACGCTGATGGCCTCGCAGATCCTCATGGAGCAGGTGGCCTCAGAGGGCAGTGGGCTCCTGCTGCATCTCCTCTACCAGCACCTCCTCTTCGACTTCCGCATCTGGAGCAACAGCGACTTCGCCGTGCGCTTAGGTGGGGGCCAGGGGGTGCTCAGGGGGGTTTCTCCATCCCAGCCGGCTGCCTCACGGCTGCTGGGGTGGGGATCCATGGAGCTGAGTCACGTTGGAGGCCTGAGTGAGGTTCCACAGGGATGGGTTCTGGGGCCAGTCTTGTTCAACATCTTCGTCAACCACCTGGATGAGGGGACAGAGGGACCCTGAGCGAGTTCCCTGCTGGCACCAAACTGGGAGCACTGGCTGATTCACCAGAAACTGAGCTGCCAGACAGGGAACTACTGGAGAGAGGCCAGTGAGAGCTGCCAGGGTGCTGAGGGGCTGGAACATGTGTGTGAGGAGGAAAGGCTGCGGGAACTGGGGCTGTTCAGCCTGGGAAAGAGGAGCCTGAGCTCAGGGGGATCTCATCAGTGCTTACAGATATGTGAAAGGTGTTTGTCAAGGAGTTGGGGCACCACTTTTTTCCTGTAGTGTCCAGTGACAGGACAAAGGGTGATGGACAAAAGCTGGAACATAAAAACTTAAGTAAAAACTTCTTTACTGTGAGGGTGAGGGAGCCCTGGCCCAGGCTGCCCAGGGAGGGTGTGGAGGCTCCTTCTCAGGAGGTTTCCAACCCCACCTGGACACGTTCCTGTGCGACCTGAGCCAGGGGAACCTGCTGGAGCAGGGGCTGGGGCTGGCTGAGCTCTGCAGGGCCCTTCCAGCCCCCACCACTCTGGGATTCTGTGATACTTCTCCCTGCAGGTCATATCCAGTACCTGGCCAACGTTGTCAAGGACCACAAGCAGCGCATCCGTAAGAAGTACGGGGTGCAGTTCATCCTCGACTCCATCCGAACACACTACGGGTGAGTGGCCACTTGTAGCCCCCCCAAACACCAGCCTGCAGGTGGGCTTGGCCCATTGGAGCTGTGCTTTGGGGTACACACCGCACGCTTGGGCTGGTTTTCCCCCCTACGAGCAGTTCCTGGGATAACCTTCCAGCGTGGGAGCGTGGTGACCAGTGCAGGATCTTCTGCTCCCCAGGGCCATGCCCCATGCCCAAGCCTCCACCCAGAGCTGTGCCCAATCAGCCCCAAATCTGCCTCCAGCAGCAACCAAGAGTATGGTGGTTTCTGCAACAAGCTGATGCCCTCTCCTTGTCTGACCTGATGAGTTTTATGATACTGGGGGTGCTCACACCCTGCAGAGACCCAAAGGGATGTGGTGGACGTTCCCCTCTGGGCAGGGTTGACTAGAAGGGACGTCCACACCAGGCTGCCCCAGAGCTTTTCAGGCTTCATGGTGGGATTTGGGATCGTGCTGGTGATGGGTGACAAGGCAGGAAGGTGGTTGTGCACATTCCTAGAGGGAATGCCCATGGATGTCTGTCCATCAGCACCTCCAGGGAGAAGACTACAGCCACCGACGACATCAAGACAGTGCAGACATCCCTCTTCAGCCTGGTGAAGGATTTCTTCTGCAGGAGCTTCTCTGGGGAGGAGATGCAGAGCTTGCTGAGCTACGTGGCTGGGGCACAGGACGAGCAGCAGGTACAGCACAGAGACACCCTGGTCTCCAAACACCTCAGTGTGCCACGGTCCAACACTTGGCAGCAGGTGGGGAGAGGCTGCCGTGGTCCTGGTAGGGAACTTGGATGAACAACCTCATGTCTTGCAGGTCTGTGGGGCGTTGGAGGTGATCCACAGCCTGCTGAAGGGTTCTCCTGCCCAGGAGCAGCTCTTTGCCTTCCTCTTTGAGCCGGGCCACGTGGAGGTCCTCTTCTCTCTGCTGGTCCAGAAGAAGTTCTCAGATGAAGTGCGGGAGAGGGTCTTCAAGGTAAGAGGGGGTCCCCAGCACCAACTTCTTGCCACCCCCAGCGGCTGGGGGCTGTGCTGCAGTGGGGTGGCCACCTCGCTTTGTCTCCCCAGATCCTCTATAAGATGCTGAAGTACGAGAAGGTCCCCGAGCGCAGCAAGAGCCGCCTGAAGCTGAAGGACATCGGGTACCAGGGGCTCATTGCCTGCCTCAGTGACGTCCCTGGCTCCATGCTGCTCTTCCGCTGCCTCTCAGAGCAGGTCCTTGGGGCAGGTACAGCGTGCTCTGCCGAAGCCAGGCTGGCCCTGGGCGCCCATCCCAAACACGTGCCATGAGGTCATCACTGGTGGCTTCCTGTGAGCCACAGCCAGCCTTGGAACTGGGGGTCTCCGGTGGTTTTGGGGGACAGAAGGCCATGCCCTACCACTGTACTCTCTCTCCTTGTCCACAGACCCTCTAAACTACAAGGATCTGGTGGCCGTGGTTTACCTGTCGCACCGGGCTGAGCTGACTGTGCGGCTCGATATCTGCCGCAAGGTAGGCAGGGCTGTGGGAGCAACGGCAGCCCCAGGGAGGGCTGGAGGGGGGAGTTGAATCCCCTTGGTGCTCAGTCACCAGTGGTGTTCCCCAGGGCTCAGTGCAGGACCCTGGGGGGTTGGTGCCAGTGGATGAAGATGAAGGACACTGAGGGGCTGGAGCTTGGCCAGAGCTGGGCACAGAGCTGGGGAAGGGGCTGGAGCACAGGGGTGCTGGGGAGGGGCTGAGGGAGTGAGGGTGTTGAGCCTGGAGAAGAGGAGGCTGAGGGGAGGCAGCAGCACTCTCTGCAGCTCCCTCACAGGAGGTTGTAGTAAGGTGGAAGAACTGTTTCCCTGAGAGGGGTGTCAGCCCCTGTGCCAGGCTGCCCAGGGCCACGGGGGAGTGCCCAGCCCTGGAGGGATCCCAAAGCCGTGGAGCTGAGGTGCTGAGGGCTGTGGATCAGTGGTGGCTGTGGCAGGGTGAGGAAAGGGGCTGGGACTGCAGGAGGGATTGGCCACTTGACTTTCTCTTGCAGCTCTTCCACCTGATCTACGCACAGCAGGACATGGTGAAGCAGCTGGCGAGGCTGGCAGGCTGGCAGGACACGCTCACCAAGCTCTATGTCAAGGAGTCCTACGAGTCCCAGCAGCACAACCTGAGCCACGTGGGCAATGGGGGCTGCCTGGAGCTCCAGCTCTCAGACCCCTCTGCCAAGGAGGAGCCGAGCCCACCGCCGGCTGAGCTGCAGGAGCTGGACGTCTTCCTGCCCCTGGGCTACGAGGCCTCCGACCAGGAGCTCTCCGAGGGCTTCTCTGACCACTCCATCTCCCCGGGTGGCCGCACCAAGTCCTTCCACTCCTACAACTTCAAGTCTTTCGACTCCTCCGACCGGGCCAGCCGCTCGTCCTCCAACCCCGGCGACGGCCCTCCCTTCGACGGCGTCTACCACCCGCTCTCGCCCTTCTCTACCTCACCCTTCGACCTGGGGCTGGACCTGGCCAGCACCAGCTCGGTGGCCACGGCTGAGAGCGGCGCGCAGACCCCCGCCAGCGGTCCCGGCACCCCGTCCCCTCTGGAGAGCTTCAAGCCCTTCCCGGGGATGCGAGCACGCAAGAGCTCCAGCCTCTCCAACGTGCTGGATGAGAGCAGCTACCAGGACGCTCTGCCCAGCGACAACGTTTCCAACACCAGCAACCCCCAGGTGAGCCCCAAACCGTGGCGCCCGCCGCCCCGGTGCCACGCTGGCCGCCAGAGCTCTCACCTCAATCCCCTGTTGGCAGCAAACTCCCGAGGAGGAGCTGTGCAACCTCCTGACCAACATCATCTTCTCGGTGACGTGGCGCGGGGTGGAGGGCTGGGACGACGTGTCGTGGAGGGAGCGAGGACAGGTCTTCTCCGTCCTCACCAAGCTGGGCACGGCGTGCGAGCTGGTGCGGCCCCCGGACGAGATCAAACGCAGGTGAGTCCCGCGCAGGCCCCCGGGCTGGGGGGTGGGTGGATCCCAAGGGAGGATGGCTCCCTGGATGGAGCCTCCTGCTCTGCCACAGCCTGCTGGAGATGATGCTGGAGTCGGCGCTGACGGACCTGAAGGAGTCGGGGCCGAGCGCCCAGCCCGGCCTCACCCACAACGCCCTCAAGCTGCTGCGGCTGCTGCAGGACTTTCTGTTCTCCGAGGGACACAACAACCAGGCGCTGTGGAGCGAGAAGGTGGATGGGCACAGGGAGGGGTTCCTGATGCCAGGCCCGAGCTCTGAACCCTGATGCTAACTAACCCCTGGTGCTGGCCCTGAGCCTAAACCCTGCGCTTACCTAAAGCCCTGAACCCAACCTGTGCCTTAGTCCTAAATCACAACCCTAACCCCAAACCAGTAAATCAAACCCTACCCCTAAACCTAACCCCAGCCCTGTGCCCTTGCCATAAGCCCCAGCTCTAGCCCTGCACCCCTGCTGTGAAGCCCAATCCTGTACCCTAGCCCTGACTTCTGATTCTAAGCCCAATCCTACAACCTTAACTTAAAACCAAATCCAACACTCCAATCCTCTAAGGTCGAACCCTGAACCCTATCCCTGACTCATAGTCTGTATGTTTAACCCATGCTGTAAACCCTAACTCTACACTCTTGCTGTTAACTCCAACCTTGCCCCTAAACCCTTAATCATAAACTTTACCCTTAACCCTACACCCTTTCCATAAATCCAACTCCCAGCTCTCCATCCTGAGACCTGCACCATAACCTGTAACCTCACCATGCCACCTGAATCCCAAACCTTAACCCTACACTCTTACTGTAAACCCAACACCCCAGCCCTGTGCCTGAAGTTCTAACCCCAAACCACAAGCTTAACTCAAAACCATACCTCCTGCATCCTTACTCCTAGATGTTGACCCTTATACTCTTGCCATCAACTTCACCCCAGTCCTACACCCTAGGCCTGACCCTTAACCTTTACCATAACCCCATACCCTAAGCCCAAAGCACAACCCCTATGAGCAGCTTGTCGTTAGGGTTACGGGTTGGGGCTCTACCCTACCCCTAATGCATCACCCTACCCCTTCCCCACAACCCCAAGCCGTGTCACTCAGAGCCAGGGGGACAGAGCGGTGGGTGTCGGGGCAGGGAGCTCACTGTGCCCCCCTCAGATCTACGAGGGGGTGAGCAGCCTGCTGGACAAGCTGGGCGTCTGGTACCACCTGGCCAACGGCACCTCCGACCTCAAGGAGATGGCCCAGACGGGGCTGCGCATCCTGGTGGGCTACATCCTGCTGCAGGACCCCCAGGTGGGCGCCCCGTGTCCCCAGCTGACCCCTCAGCCCTCGGGGAGGGCAGGCGAGCCCCGCTCACGTCCCCTACGTCCCCCCTCCTCCCCCAGCTCCACTCACTGGCCTATGTGAAGCTGCACAGCCTCCTGCAGACAGCCTCAGCCCCTAAAAAGGATGAGGCCTGCTACCTGCTGGGCAAGCTGGAGACCCCGCTGCGGCGCTCGCTGGAGGCCAAGTCGGAGGCGTTCTCCTGGCTGGTGTCCATCGTGCGGACGCTCATGGACCAGTGCTACGAGACCCTGCAGCTGCAGCTCTTCCTGCCCTCGCTGCCCCCCACCAACGGCAGCCCCACGTTCTACGAGGACTTCCAGCTCTTCTGCGGCACCCCGGAGTGGAGGGGCTTCATTGAGAAGCACGTGGGTGCTGTGGGGAATGGGCTGGCATCGCTGCTGGGGGAACACCTGCCCGGGCTTAGAGATGGGGCTGTGCTGTGACGGTGTCCCCACGTCACCACCAAGCTTGGGACAACCTGCAGGGGTTACCTCCAGGGCAGGGATGGTGGGTGGTGGGTGCCAAGCTCTGCAAACACCTCCCCCTCTCATTGTAGAGCCATGGAATGAGAGAGTTGTTTGGTTGGAAAAGATCTTTAAGATCGTTTCAGTCCCAGCCCTCCCCTCACCGTGCCACAGCCACCCCACAGCCCTCAGCCCCATGGCTCTGGGGTCCCCCCAGGGCTGGGCAGTCCCCCAGCTCCCTGGGCAGCCTGGCACAGGGGCTGACACCCCTCTCAGGGAAACAGTTCTGCCTCAGCTCCAGCCTCAACCTCCCCTGGGGCAACTCCAGCCCCTTTCCTCTTGTCATTTCCTCCTCCTTGTTCTCTCTGTAGGTGCAGCCAACCATGGCCCAGTTTGAGATGGACACTTTTGCCAAGAGCCACGACCACATGTCCAACTTCTGGAACGCCTGCTACGATGCCATGATGAGCAGCTCGCAGCGGCGGGAGCAGGAGAAGGCAGCCAGTCGCAAGATGTTCCAGGTACTGCCCTCTCCTCGCCCCTGGGAGATCACTCTGGGGGTGTGCTCCTCATCCCCAGCATGTCATCCTGGGGACATCCTCCTCACCCTGGGGACATGGTCCTTGGAGTGTGCTCTTCATCCTGGGGATGATGTTCTGTCAACCCAGGGATGTTGTTTCAGGGATGTGCTCTTTGCCCTGGGCACTTGTTCCTCACCCCAGGGATGTCATCTGAGGGTCATGGGGCTGCGCTTCTCAGCTCAGGGATGTCATCCCAGGGACATGTTCCTCACTCTGGGGATGTCATCCTGGGGATGTGCTGCTCACCTTGTGGACAGTAATCCCAGGGATGTACTCTTCATCCTGGGGATATCATCCTGGGGAGATCTCACTCTGGGGACATCACTCTGTGCTCCTCATCCTGGGGATGTTCTCATCATCCCAGGGATGTCGTTGTAGGGATGTGATCCTCACCTTGGTTACGTGTTTCTCACCCCAAGGATATCGCCCTGGGGACATGTTCCTTGTTCATGGGATGTCACCCCAGAGGCACGCCCCTCACTCCAGGGATGTGTCCCTCACCTTGGGGACATTGTTCTGGGGATGTGCTCCTCATCCAAGGAACATCATCCCAGGGATGTGTGCATCATCCTGGGGATGTGCTCCTCACCCCAGGGACATGCTCCTTATCCCAGGGACATCACCCTGGGATATACTCCTCATCCCATGTACATCAGCCTGGAGAAAGGCTCCTTGCTCTCAGGATGTCATTCAAGAGACCTGCCCCTCACCCTGGGCACGTTAATCCTGAGGATGTGCTCTTCATCCCATGGTGGGAGCATGCTCCTCACCCTGGGGACACTGCCCTCAGGAAGTGCTCTTTGTCCTGGGGATGTCATTCTGGGAGCATGCACCTCATCCCAGGGATGTGCACATCATGCTGGGGACACGCTCATCACACTGGGGACACGCTCCTTGCCCAGGGACGTCATCCCGAGGGTGTGCTCTTGATCCCAAACACATCATCCTGGGGACATCCTCCTTGCCCCGGGGATGTCATCCCGTGGACGTGCTCCTCACCCCAGGGATGTCCCCAAGCCCCCATCCCTGCTGTCGCTTCACTCTCCTGCTCCTTTGGCAGGAGCTGGTGCTGGAGCCAGCGACGAAGCGCTGCAAGGCGGAGAACGCCCGTCACGCCAACGTGCTGAAGCAGGCCAACCACCACCACAGCACCGTGCTGAAGCAGTGGCAGTCCCTGTGCCGCCTCCTCACCTCGCCCCGCTCCGCCTGGGCCGACCGGTGAGCCCCTGCCCGCGTCCCCACCGAGGGCTGGCAGGGCTGGGGGTCCCCAGGGCGCCCTCACCCACCCCTTGCCCCGGCAGGAACCCGCCCGAGGTCCGCTGGAAGCTGTCGAGCGCAGAGACCTACTCCAGGATGAGGCTCAAGCTGGTGCCCAACCTGAATTTCGACCAACACTTGGAAGCCAGCGCCCTGAGGGACAACTTGGGTGAGGCTGGTGGGAGGGGAGGACCCAGGGGTCACCCCTCCGTGCCGTGGGCAAGGGGGTGCCGGCGGTTGGAGGCGTGGGCTGGGGCTGAGCTGGGGACTGTCACGGACCCCACTGGGTTTGGGGGCCTTTTGCAGGATTTGTCCCCCAGCTGTGAGGGGGCCGGTGGGGCTGCTGACCCCCCTCCTCATTTCAGGAGCCGACCACCTCCACAACCCCACCGAGTCCCTCCCACTCGCCATGGCCAAGGAGGCCAAGGTGAGCGAGCTGGAAGACGACCAACTGGCCGAGGAGGACCTCCCCGTCCTGGACAGCCAGTGAGTGTCCCCATCCCCTGCCACGGCGCTGGGGGTGTCACCGGGGTCTCCTCACCCCGCTCGTGTCACCCAGGGCTGAGCCCAAGGAGCAGAACCAGCGGGAGAAGCTGGTGGTCTCGGAGGACTGCGAGCTCATCACCACGGTGGCCGTGGTCCCCGGCCGGCTGGAGGTGACAACCCAACACATCTACTTCTACGACGGCAGCAGCGAGAAGGAGGAGACAGAGGGAGGTAACAGCACGTGGTCTTCAGGGGGTCCCTGCAGCAAGGTGGGCTGAGGAACCCCCCACCCAGCCCCTCTCCCCCAGAAGCCCATGCCCACCAAGTGTGTTGTGTCACTGCCCCTCCTCAGCTGGAGAGGGAAACACAGCAAAGGGCTGGTGAGTGGAGACAAGGGCAGGGAGATCACTCAGCAGCTGCTGGGCACAACAGGCTCAGCCTGGGGAGCAGCGCTCTGGTTTGTGAATGAACACTCAGAGCAGAGCAGGGCCGTGAGAAACACAAGCTGAGGCCCGGAGCAGCGCCCCCAGCCCTCCTCCTGCCCGGCTCTGTCCCTGCTCCCCCCCAGCAGCGCAGGGGCCGGGCCATGGGGCTTCTCCCGGGCTCACGGCCTCCCTCGGGCACCCACCCGCTGCGGCGTGGGGAGACGTTCCCTCCGTGGCCGCTGGGCTGGGCCTGGGGCGGCAGCGGGGCCAGCTCGGAGCCCCCTGGCCCTGGCACACACAGGGGAAGCTCCCAGCAGCTCTTGGTTTAAAGCAGCCCCCCGGCACCACACCCTGCCCACACAAACCCACCACGGATGCCAGCCCGCTGAGGGCTGGTGGTGATGCCCACGGGGCTCTGTGCCCCCCTGTCTCTGCAGGGATTGGCCACGACTTCAAGCGTCCCCTGTCCCACCTGCGGGAGCTGCACCTGCGCCGCTACAACCTGCGCCGCTCCGCGCTCGAGCTCTTCTTCATCGACCAGGCCAACTACTTCCTCAACTTCAGAAAAAAGGTGGTGGCACCCTCTTCTCCCCTGCCCTCAAACCCTTCCCTGGGCACTGCCCAGGCTCTGGCAGCTCCACGCCCTCCCCCGTGTCCCCCCAGGTGAGGAACAAGGTGTACTCCTGCATCCTTGGCCTGCGTCCCCCCAACCAGATCTACTTCGGCAGCCGCTCGCCCCAGGAGCTGCTGAAAGCCTCGGGACTCACCCAGGTACCAGCCCCCTCTTGCCCACCCCCACCCCATATCTTCCCAAATGGCAGAGGGGAAGGTGCCAATGTGGGATGGGGATGGCCATGGGAGCGGGGATGGCCATGGCTTGTTGGAGATGACTGTGGGATGGGGATGGGCATGGGGATGGGGATGGTCATGGGACTGGGGATGGTCATGGGACTGGGGATGGCCATGGCTTGTTGGAGATGACTGTGGGATGGGGATGGGCATGGGGATGGGGATGGTCATAGGATGGGGATGGTCATGGGACTGGGGATGGCCATGGCTTGTTGGAGATGACTGTGGGATGGGGATGGGCATGGAACCAGGGATGTACATGGCCATGGGATGGGGATGGTCATGGGACCAGGGACAGGCATGGAATGAGGATGGGCATGGGATGGGAATGGTCATGGGACCAGGGATGGGCATGGAATGAGGATGGGCATGGGATGGGCATGGAACCAGGGATGGGAATGGGATGAGGATGGGCATGGGATGGGAATGGTCATGGGACCAGAGATGGCCATGGGATGAGGATGGGCATGGGACAGGGATGGCTGTGGGGTGGGGACAGCTGTGGGACCACAGATAGCTGTGGGACGGGGATGGGCATGGGATCAGAGATGGGACTCTATATGGTTATGGGACCAGAGGTGGCCGTGGGGTGGGATCAGGGATGAGACCATGGATAATCTGGGACCAGGGGTGGTTACAGGACTGGGAATGGCCATGGAGTGGAGATGGAGGGAGACTAGAGATGGTAGGGAGATGTGGCTGGCCATAAGACCAGGGATGGCTGTGGAATGGGGATGGCCATGGGACCAGAGAGGGCTGTGGGACAGGGACAGCCATCAGAATGGGGACGGTCCAAGACCAGGAATGACCATGGGACTCGAGATTGCCGTGGGATCAGGGATGGCCTGGGACCAGAGATGGGCAGAGCCGTGGGATGGGGGGAGGTTCTGCCCCATCTCCTGCCCACCTCAGCCACCCTCCCTTCGCTCCAGAAATGGGTCCTGCGGGAGATCTCCAACTTCGAGTACCTCATGCAGCTCAACACGATCGCGGGGCGCACCTACAATGACCTCTCCCAGTACCCCGTGGTGAGCCTCCCGTCCCCCCCATCCATCCCCCAGCGAGCCTGTGCCCCCTCCCAGCCTCACACGCCTCCCACCCACACCCAGTTCCCCTGGATCCTGCGGGATTATGTCTCAGAGACCCTCGACCTCACCGACCCGGCCGCGTTTCGGGACCTGTCCAAGCCCATCGGCGTGGCCAACGAGCGGCACGCCCGGGACGTGAAGGAGAAGTGAGTGACCCAACAACGAGGGATGGAGGACACAGGGAGCAGCTGGTTGGGCTCCTGGTGGACCTCCATCTCGTCCCCTAGGTATGAGAGCTTCGAGGACCCCACTGGCACCGTGGACAAGTTCCACTACGGCACACACTACTCCAACGCGGCGGGTGTCATGCACTACCTGATCCGCACCGAGCCCTTCACCACCCTCCACATCCAGCTGCAGAGCGGCAGGTGAGCACCCCGGGGCAGGGGGCACTGGGGAGGGGACGTGGTGCCACAGGGCAAACAGGCTCCAGCTTGGGTGTCCTGTGGCACCAGGTTTGACTGCTCGGACCGGCAGTTCCACTCGGTGCCGGCGGCGTGGCAAGCGCGGATGGAGAACCCCGTGGATGTCAAGGAGCTCATCCCTGAGTTCTTCTACTTCCCTGAGTTCCTGGAGAACCAGAACGGTGAGGGACACACATCATGCCCTGCGTGGGGACAGCAGCCATGGGAGCACCTCTTGCACCCTTTCCATGGGTTGGAAAAGACTCAGGTCATGGAGTCCCAGCCCTGCCCTCACCCTGCCACAGCCAGCACTGACCCACAGCACCTCAGCACCTCGGCCCCACGGCTTTGGGATCCCCCCAGGGCTGGGCACTCCCCCAGCTCCCAGGGCAGCCTGGCACAGGGCTGACACCCCTCTCAGGGAAACAGTTCTGCCTCATCTCCAGCCTCAACCTCCCCTGGGGCAACCCTCACCCTCACCCTCCACCGGCTCTGCCCACAGGCTTCGACCTGGGCTGCCTGCAGCTCTCCAACGAGAAGGTCGGTGACGTGGTGCTGCCCCGGTGGGCGCGTTCCCGTGAGGATTTCATCTACCAGCACCGCAAAGCCCTGGTGAGATGGATGGTGGAGCTCATCCCTAAGCCCTCCTCCACTCCTAACCCTGGGGAGGTTGTTACAGGGAGGTGGGAGCTATTCCCATCCCACCTTGGTAATAGAATCATTTGGGTTGGAAAAGACCTTTAAGTTCATTTGGATCCAGTCCCTCCCCTCACCCTGCCCAGCCCGCCACTGACCTCTGGCCCTCAGCACCTCAGCCCCACGGCTTTGGGATCCCTCCAGGGCTGGACACTCCCCCAGCTCCCTGGGCAGCCTGGCACAGGGGCTGACACCCCTCTCAGGGAAACAGTTCTTCCTAATATCAAATCTCAGCCTCCCCTGGCACAACTTGAGGCCGTTTCCTCCCACCCTTGGACAGGAGTCAGAGTACGTCTCAGCCCACCTCCACGAGTGGATCGACCTCATTTTTGGGTACAAGCAACGAGGCCCAGCCGCTGTGGAGGCCCTCAATGTCTTCTACTACTGCACCTATGAGGGTGAGCCATGGGGCAGGGAGGTAGGGGGACCCCTACCAGGTGGCCCCCCATGACCATCCCCATCCCCAGGGGCCGTGGACCTGGACGCCATCGCCGACGAGACGCAGAGGAAAGCTCTGGAGGGCATCATCAGCAATTTTGGGCAGACGCCCTGCCAGCTGCTCAAGGTAGCTCATACCCTCACCCCAAAGGCATATCCCCTTTTAGGGGGGGTCACCAACCTTCTGATGGGTCCCCTCGTGCTCCCCAGGAGCCGCATCCTGCCCGGCTGTCAGCAGAGAGTGCTGCCCGGAGGCTCTCCCGCCTCGACACCCGCTCGCCCAACGTCTTTGAGAACCTGGACCAGCTCAAGTCCTTCTTTGTGGAGGTGAGGACAGTGCTGGGGGGGATCCCTGGCCAGGACTAGGGCCGGTGTTGGCAGGCAGGAGGGTGGGTGCCCATGGGTTGCTGTCTCCCTGCAGGGCATCAGCGATGGCGTGGCGCTGGTGCAGGCTGTGGTGCCCAAGAACCAGGCGCATTCCTTCATCACTCAGGGATCACCCGACGTCCTGGTGAGTGCAAGACACCATCTCCTGTATCATCCTCACAGGAAAGCTCAGGCAGTGGGGGTTGGATGAGTGGAGGGTGGGGTGGATGGAGAGCTGGCTGAATGACAGAGCCCAGAGGGTGGGGATCAATAGCACAGAGTCGAGTTGGAGGCCTGTGGCCAGTGGAGTTCCACAGGGATGGGTTCTGGGGCCAGTCTGGCTCAACATCTTCATCATCGACCTGGGTGAGGGACCCTCAGCAAGTTCCCTGCTGGCACCAAACTGGGAGCACTGACATGCTGCCAGCCTTGGGGGACCAGGACCAAACCCCAGGAGGGCTCCATCTGTGTCCCCTCCATCCCTGCCCAGGTCACTGTGAGTGCCAACGGCTTGTTGGGGACCCACAACTGGTTGCCCTACGACAAGAACATCTCAAACTACTTCAGCTTCACCAAAGACCCCACCGTCTCCAACGCAAAGTGAGTCATGCCCGTGGTCCCCAGAGATGCCAGCAGCCCACCCCATGGCTCTGGCACCATCCCACGTCCCTCCCCACCAGGACCCAGCGGTTCCTGCAGGGCCCCTTCGCCCCCGGCGCCGACCTCAGCTCCCGCACCCTGGCCGTGTCCCCCGACGGGAAGCTGCTCTTCAGCGGGGGACACTGGGACAACAGCCTCCGTGTCACCTCCTTGGCCAAAGGCAAGGTCATTGGGCACATCACCCGGCACATAGGTATGTCCTCCTGCGGGGGTGGTGGGTTTGTAGGGCTGTGGAGGGAGGGAGGGGACTCGTGAGCAAGCAAGGCACGTCTGCCATCATCTCCCCACCTTCGGGGGACAATCCATGCTCCATCTTGCAGCTGGGGAGGGGTCAGGGTTAGAAGCATCCCCACATCTTGGTGCCATCCCGCTGGGTTGAGCGCTGTGGGACGGGACCAGCACCTCACGGTGTCCCTCTGGGTGTCACAGACGTTGTCACCTGCCTGGCGCTTGACCTCTGCGGCATCTACCTCATTTCTGGCTCCCGGGACACCACCTGCATGGTGTGGCAGGTCCTGCAGCAGGTAGGGGGCTTGACCCTTAACCCCATGCTGCAGCCCAGGGGCAGCTCATGGCTGGACACTGCCAGCAGGTCCCTGAGGTCCCCGTGTCCCCGTTGCCAGGGCGGCTTTTCCAGCGGCTTGGCTCCCAAACCCGTCCAGGTCCTGTACGGCCACGACGCCGAGGTGACGTGTGTGGCCATCAGCACCGAGCTGGACATGGCAGTGTCGGGCTCCAAGGTGAGCTGAGAGGCTGCTGGGGCAGGCAGCAGCGTGGGCAGGACCACCACTGCCATCACCCTTCCTCCCCCTAGGACGGCACCATCATCATCCACACCATCCGGCGCGGCCTCTTCATCCGCTCGCTGCGGCCGCCCGGGGACAGCTCTCCTCCCGCCCTGCTGTGCCACGTGGCCGTGGGGCCCGAAGGGCAGGTGGTGGCCCAGACAGCCGTGGGGCAGAGAGCCTGCTTGAAGGTATGTGTCAGCCTGGGCTTCCTAAAGCCTTTGCCACAGCCTCCTCCTGGAGGAACCGGCCGCCCGTGGCTTGGCTGGAGCCGCCGTGCCTGGCGTGGGGACGTGGCTGATGGCCGGGCTCAGAGGGTGGTGGGGGATGCAGTGAAATGCAGTTGGTGCCCAGGCACCAGAGGTGTTCCCCAGGGCTGGGTGCTCAGGGAAACGATGGTGATCTGGAGCAGTCAGTGTGGGTTCACCGAGGGGAAACCTTGCTTGGCCATGGGGGTTTGGTCACTTCTCTCCAGTAATGAGTGATAGGATAATGGGAAAGGGGCTGGAGTTGGCCCAGGGGAGGTTGAGGTTGGAGCTGAGGCAGGACTGTTTCCCTGAGAGGGGTGTCAGCCCCTGTGCCAGGCTGCCCAGGGAGCTGGGGCAGTGCCCAGCCCTGGAGGGACCCCAGAGCCGTGGGGCTGAGGTGCTGTGGGTCAGTGCTGGCTGTGGCAGCGTGAGGCTGGCACTCCAGGAGCTTCCAGGGCTTTCCCAACCCATCTGCTTCTATGGCTGCATGTCCCTGGTCGCCCTCAGCACCCTCATCCCGCTCCCCGTGCCCTGCAGGACAGGTTTGCCCTGCACCTCTACTCCGTGAACGGGAAGCACCTCTCCTCCGTGCCGCTGGGCCAGGAGGTGACGGCCCTGTGCGTGACGGACGAGTTCGTGGTGCTGGGGACCACGCAGTGCGGGCTGGAGATCCGGGACCTGCAGAGGTGAGGGCTGCCAACCCCCCTCAGCCCAACACAGCCCCTGCCTCGGAGTGCCGGGCGGGCTCCAGGGGTCCCACGCCGCCGCTTGTCTTGGCAGCCTGAGGGCGGCCGTGCCCCCCGTGCCCATGCGGGTGCCCGTGCACAGCGTGTCCGTCACCAAGGAGAAGAGTCACATCTTGGTGGGCTTGGAGGATGGGAAGCTCATCGTGGTGGGGGCTGGGCAGCCCGCTGAGGTGAGCACAGAACCCACCCAGCGGGGGCAAAGGCTTGGAGGAGCCAGGGGGGGTGTTGTGGTGCGCCCTGGGTGCTGCTGCCCTGGGGTGGTGGAGTTAGGGAACCTGGGAAGGGATGGGGGAGATGGAGGTGGAGATGGGGGTGGAAGTGGAGGTAGGGAAGGAGATGGAGGTGGAGATGGGGAAGGAGAGGGAGGTGGAGATGGGGAAGGAGAGGGAGGTGGAGATGGGGAAGGAGAGGGATATGGAGGTGGGGAAGGAGAGGGAGGTGGAGGTGGAAATGAAGGGGGAAGTAGGGAAGGAGATGGAGGTGGAGATGGGGAAGGAAATGAAGATGGGGTTGGGGAAGGAGTTGGAGATGAGAGGGGAAAGGAGATGAAGATGGAGAAGGAGTTGGAGATGGGGAAGGAGGCAGCGAGTAGATGGCAATGAGGAAGATGTTGGGAAGGGGATGGGGATGGGTGTGAGGGGAGCAAAGGATGGGGTTTGGAAGGGGATGTGTGATGGGGAAGGAGCTGGGGATGATGGAGGTGTGGAGAGTGTGGGGATGGAGAAGGGGATGAGGATTGGGAAGCAGGTGAGGATCTGGAGGGGGATGAGGATGAAGAAGGGTAATGAGGAATAGGGATGGGGAAAGGGATGAGGGTGGAGAAGGGGATGAGGACAAAGGGATGAGGATTGGGGATGGAGAAGCAGATGAGGATCTAGAAGTGGATGGGATGAAGAAGGGGATGTGGAATGAGGATGGAGAAGAAGATGAGGATGAAGAAGGGGATGAGGAATGCAGATGAGGATCTGGAAGGGGACGAGAATGAAGGGGATGGAGAATGGAGATGGAGAAGGGGATAAGGATGGAGGAGGGGATGGAAAAAGGGCTGAGGGCTGGAGAAGCAGCCGGGGATGTCCGGGCTGGGTGATGGATGTGTCGGGCTGGGGGCGGACTCAGGGGCGGGGATGTGTTGGGGTCGGGGCGGGCTCAGGGTGCGGGGGATGTGTCGGGATGGGCTCAGGGTGCGGGGGATGTGTCGGGGTTGGGGTGGGCTCAGGGTGCGGGGGATGCGTCGGGGTGGGCTCAGGGGTGGGGGATGTGTCGGGGTTGGGATGGGCTCAGGGGTGGGGGATGTGTCGGGGTCGGGGCGGGCTCAGGGTGCGGGGGATGTGTCGGGATGGGCTCAGGGTGCGGGGGATGTGTCGGGGTTGGGGTGGGCTCAGGGTGCGGGGGATGTGTCGGGGTTGGGGTGGGCTCAGGGTGCGGGGGATGTGTCAGGGTGGGCTCAGGGTGCGGGGGATGTGTCGGGGTGGGCTCAGGGTGCGGGGGATGTGTCGGGGTTGGGGTGGGCTCAGGGTGCGGGGGATGCGTCGGGGTCAGGGTGGGCTCAGGGTGCGGGGGATGTGTCGGGGATGGGCTCAGGGTGCGGGGGATGTGTCGGGGTCGGGGTGGGCTCAGGGTGCGGGGGATGTGTCGGGGATGGGCTCAGGGTGCGGGGGATGTGTCGGGGTTGGGGTGGGCTCAGGGTGCGGGGGATGTGTCGGGGATGGGCTCAGGGTGCGGGGGATGTGTCGGGGTCGGGGTGGGCTCAGGGTGCGGGGGATGTGTCGGGATGGGCTCAGAGTGCGGGGGATGTGTCGGGGTCGGGGTGGGCTCAGGGTGCGGGGGATGTGTCGGGGTCGGGATGAGCTCAGGGTGCGGGGGATGTGTCGGGATGGGCTCAGAGTGCGGGGGATGTGTCGGGGTCGGGGTGGGCTCAGGGTGCGGGGGATGCGTCGGGGTCGGGGTGGGCTCAGGGTGCGGGGGATGTGTCGGGGTCGGGGTGGGCTCAGGGTGCGGGGGATGTGTCGGGGTGGGCTCAGGGTGCGGGGGATGTGTCAGGGTTGGGGTGGGCTCAGGGGTGGGGGATGTGTCGGGGTCGGGGTGGGCTCAGGGTGCGGGGGATGCGTCGGGGTGGGCTCAGGGGTGGGGGATGTGTCGGGGTGGGCTCAGGGTGCGGGGGATGCGTCGGGGTCGGGGTGGGCTCAGGGTGCGGGGGATGTGTCGGGGTGGGCTCAGGGTGCGGGGGCCGTGCCGGGCGCTGACCCCGTCCCGCAGGTCCGCCCGGGGCAGTTCCACCGGCGGCTCTGGCGCTCCACCCGCCGCATCTCGCAAGTGTCGGCCGGAGAGACCGAGTACAACGGCGCGGAGAGCAGAGCCTGAGCGCCCCGCACCCCCGGGCAGGATGCGGTCCCGCGCCTCGCCGAGCCGGGGCGGGGGGTCGGAGCCCCGCAGCCCATCGCCCGTGGCCTTACGCAGCCCCGCGGGGGGAAGGGGGGGCGGGAAGGGGCGCAGAACTGATGCCCCCGCACCCCGCTCCCTGTTTGAGGGGGGAGCAGGAGGCGGGGACCCCTCGCTGGGCAGGGGGTGCCGCGTCCCCCCCGCCGGCCAGGAGCCGGCCGGGGCCTGTCCCGCTCCCTCGCGGGGGGGGACGGTGGCTGGGGGGGTTTTCTATCCGTTTTTAGCTCTTTTACAGAAAAAAAAAGCCAGAAAGTTAATAATAATAATAATATATGTCCGGGCAGAGGCTGAGTGAGGCTGCTGTGTGCCAGGGGGAGCGCAGCACACCCCCCCCAGTGTGTCCCCCACTCCCCAGCAGCCAGCCCGGGGTGGTCACACACGTGTCACGAGTGTGGGGGGTCTCAGCAGTGATGCACCCATGTGTTGAGTGTGGGGGGTCTCAGCAGTGATGCACCCATGTGTTATGAGTGTGGGGGGTCTCTGCAGCTTTGTACTCGTGTGTTGTGACTGTGGGGGGTCTCAGCAGCCATGTACCCCTCTGTCATGAGTGTAGGGGATCCCAGCAATGGTGTACCCATATGTCATGAGTGTGGGGGGTCTCAGCAGGGGTGCACCCATGTGTTATGAGTGTGGGGGGATCTCTGCAGCTTTGTACTCGTGTGTCATGGGTGTGGGGGGTCTCAGCAGCCGTGTACCCCTCTGTCATGAGTGTGGGAGGTCCCAGCAGTGGTGTACCCCTCTGTCATGAGTGTGGGGGGGTCCCAGCAGTGGTGCGCCCATGTGTTATGAGTGTGGGGGGTCTCTGCAGCTTTGTACTCGTGTGTCGTGACTGTGGGGGGTCCCAGCAGTGGTGCACCCGTGTGTCACGAGTGTGGGGGGTCTCAGCAGCTGTGTACCCCTCTGTCATGAGTGTAGGGGGTCTCAGCAATGGTGTACCCTTGTGTCATGAGTGTGGGGGGGTCCCAGCAGTGGTGCACCCGTGTGTCATGAGTGTGGGGAGGTCTCAGCAGCCGAGTATCCCTCTGTCATGAGTGTGGGGGGTCTCAGCAGGGGTGCACTCGTGTGTTGTGTGTGGCGGGGGTCTCAGTAGCTTTGTACACATGTGGCATGAGTGGGGAGGGGTCTCAGAAGCCATGCACACACATGTCATGAGTGTGGGGGGTCCCAGCAGGGATGCACCCATGTGTCATGAGTGTGGGGGGTCTCAGCAGCTGTGTACCCCTCTGTTATGAGTGGGGGGGGTCTCAGCAGCTGCGTATCCCTCTGTTATGAGTGTGGGGGGTCTCAGCAGCTGCGTACCCCTCTGTTATGAGTGGGGGGAGTGCCAGCAGGGGTGCACCCATGTGTCATGAGTGTGGGGGGTCTCAGCAGCCCTGCAGCCCCATGTCACGACCAACAGCCACGTACACACGTGTCACAAGCACGTGCAGCCCCGGCAGCCTTTGTGCCCACGTGTGATGAACGTGCCAGGTCTCAGCAGCCACATGTCACGAGCACAGAGGGTGGGGGTGGAGGGAAGCTGGTTTGAGGGGGGGTGTCTTCAGCAGCCCCCCGCACTCACAGCACCAGCGAGTGAGGTCTCAGCCGTCTCCCCTCTCCCCGCACCCCCTTCTCCCCGGGGCTGAGGCTCCGTGGCCGGCAGCAGCCCGTGCAGGGAGCTGGCAGCCCGGCCCCGTGTCCTGCCCTGCCCCTGCCAGCCCCCCGCGGGCCCCACGGCCGCCAGCGACCTCTGTCCCCGGCCAAGAGCCGCTGGCGGGTGCCCACGGCGTCACGTGGAGCCGCCACCGACCGCAGCCACCAGCGCGGAGCCGGAGCAGCCACGGCACAGCCACGGCACGGCCACGGCACGGCCATGGACAGACCCCCGGGCAGGTGGGCAGGGGCAGGGGGGCTCAGGGGAGGCCTTCACCCCAGGCAGCTGGCTGGCAGGGGCTGGAGGGGACAGCGAGGTGCTGCAGACGCAGGGGCCGGTGGCCACGTCGCGCCTGTGCCGGGGCAGATGTCCCTGACCCCGTGTCCTTGCTGGCCCAGCTCCCACAGTCCCATTTCCGTAGATCTCAGTCCCAGTGTCCCTGCTCCCACTGTCCCAGCCCTGGATGTCCCTGTTCCCAGGGACCCAGGTGGCCCAGCCCCGTGGGTCCCACTCCCAGGTGTCCTATGCCCTTGGGGACTCAGGTGGCCCAGTCCCAGGCGTCTCTATTCCCAGTATCCCAGTCCCAAGCAGCCCAGTCTCTTGGGGACTCTCGTGTCCCTGTCCCAGTATCCCAGTGACCCAGGTGTCCCAGTCCCCAGTGTCCTAGTCCCAGGTGGCCCATTCCCTTGGGGACTCGGGTGTCCCAGGTGTCCCTATTCCCATTTATCCCATAGGTCCCTCCCCCAGGTGACCCACAGGCCCCTATCCCAGGTGATCTTGTCCCAGTCCCAGATGTCTGCATCCCAGATTCCCCAGTACCACCTGTCCCCATTCCCAGTGTCCCAGTCTGAGGTGACCCAGATGTCCCAGCCCCAAGGTCCCACTCCCATATGTCCTAGTCCCAGGTGTCCCTGTCCCCAGTGACCCAGGTGTCCTAGTCCCAGGTGTCCCTGTCCCATACATCCCACATGTCCCATTCCCAGGTGATCTTGTCCCAGTCCCAGATGTCTCCATCCCAGGTTTCCCAGTACCACTGGTCCCTATTACCAGTATCCCAGTCCCAAGTGTCTCATAGATCCCAGCTGCCCCAGTCCTGGGGCTATCCCAGCACCAACCCTCAGGGGCTCAGCCTCCCACCCCTCACTCCCCACCCAGGGGACAGGACCCCACAGCAGCCCACTCTGAGCCCACGGGGTTGGGGTTTGGGTGCAGGATGGGTCCAGGGAGGGGTTTATTGGGTGTGTGATGGTGGGTGCAGGTTTGGGGGAGGGTGATGGGTGTAGGGCAGGTCTCCCCTTGGCTCCCTGCCCACCCCTACCCCCAGCAGCATGTGGCTGGGAGCCCCCCTGGAGCAGCTGCCCACGCCAGCGCTGAGCCTGGACCGGGCGAAGCTGCGGCACAACGCGGAGCAGATGCGGGAGCGCTGCCAGAGGCTGGGCCTGCGCCTGCGCCCCCACGTCAAAACCCACAAAACCCTGTGAGTGCGGCCCCCAGAACCCCCCTGACCCCCTGCAGCCCCCCAGCAACCTCCCACCTCCCCCCTCCCAGCACCCCCTCCAGCATCCAGTATCTCCTTCACACCCACCACCTTCCCCCAGCGCCCTTTATCCCACCCCAGCATTCCCTCAACATCCTCCCACCTTCACCCCAGCATCCTCCCTCCTCCCCAGCATCCCCCCTCCTTCCCTCTCATCCTCCCCTCTCTTCCCCTGTGTCCCCACATCCCCTCCATCCCTCATCCCCCACATCTTCCCCCAACATCCTCCCACCTCCTGTGTCCAGCATCCTCCCCAGCACCCCTCATCCCCCCAGCACTCCCCTCTCCCCTGATCCCACTCCTCCCCAGTGCTCCCAGCAACCTTCATCCCCACAGCTTCCCCCCAACATCCCCCCACCTCCTCTGCCCATCATCTTCCTCCTTCCTCCTCAGTAGCCCCAGTGCCTTCTAGTTCTCCCCCCATCCCCCCAGCACCCTCCTTTTCTCCCCCATCATCCTCCCTTCTCCTCTCCAGCATCCACCAGCATCCCCCTCCAGCACCCCACATCCCCCCCAGCTTCCCCCAACATCTTCCTCCCTCCTCCTCAGCACCCCCAGCATCCCCCCATCCTGCTCAGCATCCCCCTTCTCTCCCCCATCATCCTCCCTTCTCCTCCCCAGCATCCCCCTCCAGCACCCCACATCCCCTCCCAGCTTCCCCCCAACATCCCCCCACCTCCTCTGCCCAGCACCCTCCCTCCTCCCCCCCAGTGCCCCCCATCTCGCCCCTCTCCCCCCGTCCCGTCCCGGCGCAGGGAGGGTGCTGAGCTGGCGACGGGCGGCAGCCGCCGCGGGCTCGTGGTGTCCACGCTGGCCGAGGCTCGGTTCTTCGCGGCGGGGGGGTTCGATGACATCCTCTACGGCTTCCCGCTGCCGGGCCCGGAGCGCATGGAGGAATGTGCGGCCCTGGCCCGGCGCCTCGAGGCTTTTCAGCTCCTCATCGACACCCCCCAAGCCCTGGCCCTGCTGCGCCGCCACCCGCTGCCCCCCGGCAAGCGCTGGCTCGTCTGGCTCAAGCTCGACTGCGGGAACGGGAGGGGTAGGTACCAGGCAGGGGGAGGTCACACAAGGCAGGGGGAGGTCACACAAGTCACCCACCCCCCCAAAAACCCCACCCAAATAGCTCCCCCCCCAATCCGGCCAGCGCCGGGGGATGCGCGGATGGAGCATCACGAGGGGTGTGAGTGGTGGGATGCTCCATGGTACCCCCCAGAACCAGCAGGATGGAGCCTTTCACCCCTCCCCCCCAAGGCTACCCCAGTGTGAGGGGGGAGGATGCTCCATGTCCCATCAAGTCCCCAGAACCACCTTCTCAGCCAGGACGAGGCATCTAAGACATCCCCCTCCCAAAAACACCCAAGTCATCCTTCTAGGTGTCCCCACATCCCTCCGAACCCCAAGGACCAACATCTCAACCAGGATGGGGCACCAACGCAGCCCCTCTCCAAATCTCACCCAGTGTGGGTCAGCAGACCCCCTGCCTTCCCATCTCACCCACCGTGGGCCACCCAAGCCCCCCCATCTCACCCACCATGGGCCATCAAACCCCCACCGTTTCACTCAGTATGGGCCACCAAAGCCCCCTCCCCATTCCTCCACCTTCTCACCTAACACAGACCACCCAACCCCCCTTTCTCACCCCTCCACGTGCCACCCAAGCCCCCCTCCATCCCCCACCCCGGCCCCACGCTGACCCCCCCCCCGTGCCCGCAGCCGGGGTGCTGCCCACGGACCCCGCTGCCCTCTCCCTGGCCCGGGCCATCGCCGAGGATGCCCCGGAGGAGGTGGCGCTGGTCGGGGTCTATGCCCACTGCGGGAACACCTACGGCTGTCGCGACATCGCTGCCGTCCAAAGCGTCGCCCGCGACACCACCGCAGCCGTGCTCCGCTTCGTGGCGGCGTGAGTGACCCCCAGCCCACGGGCAGGGAAGGGTTAAGGGCCGTGGGTTGGAAGGAGGGGGGTGATGGTTCCAAGGTGGGACACTGTGGGATGGCCCCTTCCTTCCCTCCCTCCCCCCACCCCATAAAACGCCGGCGGGTGGTTGTAAATGCAAATTACCCCCATAAAACGGGGTCCTGCCAACCCCCCCCTCCGGGCAGGGGGAAGAGGAGGAGGATGAAGGCTCCGGGGAGGGGGGAGGAGGAAGATGTTGGTTCTGAGGAGGGGGAGGAGGAGGATGGCGGCTCCGCTCACCTTTGATGTGCGGTTTGGTGGGGGGTTGTGACCTGTGTCATTGTGTCCCGTCGCCCCCCACCCCCTCGGCACCCTTTTGTCCCAGAGCTGTTGCATCCTGGAGGGAATTGCTGCCGGATGAGTCCTGCTGGGGGTGGGGTGAGGGAGGTGGGGAGAGGTCAAGGGGGGGTTTTGGGAGGCTCCAGTATATCTGGAGGGCTCCCAGAAGCATCTCGGGGTGGCCTATCACATAGGGGAGATGGTCTCCAGCACAGCTCAGGATGCCCTGGCACATTGAAGTGGGGGTCTCCAGTACATCTAGGGGTGCTGTGGCATATCTCAGGGGGGTCGCAGGCACATCTGGGAGTGCTTTAAAGCATTGGGGGAGGGATCTCCAGCTTGTATGGGAGTGTCTGGACCATTTAGGGGCTCCCAGGCACATCAGGGTGATGGACCCAGCCCTGGTCTTGCTCCTGTGGTACCCAGGGGTGATGGACCCACCTCAGGTCCCACTCCCACGGAGTGCAGAAGTGCTGAACCCACCCCTGCAGTACCCCAGGGTGATGGACTCACATCCCATGGTGCCCAGGGGTGATGGACCCAGCCCTGCTCCTGCTCCTGTGGTACCCAGGGGTGATGGACTCACATCCCATGGTGCCCAGGGGTGATGGACCCAGCCCTGCTCCTGCTCCTGTGGTACCCAGGGGTGATGGACTCACATCCCATGGTGCCCAGGGGTGATGGACCCAGCACTGCTCTTGCTCCTGTGGTACCCAGGGGTGATGGACTCATGTCCCATGGTGCCCAGGGGTGATGGACCCAGCACTGCTCCTGCTCCTGTGGTACCCAGGGGTGATGGACTCATGTCCCATGGTGCCCAGGGGTGATGGACCCAGCCCTGCTCCTGCTCCTGTGGTACCCCAGGGGTGATGGACTCATGTCCCATGGTGCCCAGGGGTGATGGACCCAGCACTGCTCCTGCTCCTGTGGTACCCAGGGGTGATGGACTCATGTCCCATGGTGCCCAGGGGTGATGGACCCAGCCCTGCTCCTGCTCCTGTGGTACCCCAGGGGTGATGGACTCATGTCCCATGGTGCCCAGGGGTGATGGACCCAGCACTGCTCCTGCTCCTGTGGTATCCCAGGGGTGATGGACTCATGTCCCATGGTGCCCAGGGGTGATGGACCCAGCACTGCTCCTGCTCCTGTGGTACCCAGGGGTGATGGACCCACCTCAGGTCCCACTCCCACGGCAGCCAGGAGTGCTGGGTCGTTCCTGTGGCACCCAGGGATGACTCTGGTCTGGCTCCCCATGCTGCCTGGGGGTGTGACATCTCCCCTGGCCGTGTTGTGGCGGCTCAGAGGGGGTCCCCACGTGCCACAGGCTGCGGCAGGCGGGGGTGGATTGTCCCCAGGCCACCATCGGCTCCACGCCATCCTGTAGCCACCCGGTGCCGGAGATGGCCCAACTCACCGAGCTGCACCCGGGCAACTACCTCTTCTACGGTGAGCGGCTCAGGGTGCCCCCCAGCACACACCCAGAAGGTGAGACCCCTCCTCACCGCGAGCCCCCTGTCCCCGCAGACCTGCAGCAGACGCTGCTGGGCTCCTGCCGGCCGGAGGACGTGGCCATCCGCGTGCTCACCAGGGTGGTCGGGCACTACCCGCACCGCCGGCAGCTGCTGGTGGACTGCGGCTGGGCTGCCCTCAGCCTCCACGGCTACGACCAGGGCCCCGCGGGCTGTGCCGCCGTCGAGGGTCACCCCCAGCTCAGGTGGGCGCTGAGGGGGTTGGGGACAAGGGGACACACACACACAGAGGAGCGGGGGGTGACGGCGTGTGCCCGCAGGCTGGTGGGGCTGACGCAGGAGCACGGGCAGCTGGAAGCCGTGGACGGGCAGCTGGATTTCGGGCGCTTCCCGCTGGGCACCGTGCTGGCACTCGTCCCCTTCCACGTGAGTACGGCCCCGCTGAGCCCCGCCACGTCCCACCGGGCCCCCCTCACCGCCCCCACCCGCCGCAGGCCTGTGCCACCGCCGCCATGCACCCCATCTACTACGTGCACGCCGAGGGCAAGGTGGTGGAGCTCTGGCACCCCGTCCGTGGCTGGTGAGGAGGAGACGGGAGCTGCAGGGAGCTGTGCCCGTGCCAGGACCCTGTGCCCGCACCAAGGTCCTGAGCCCACATCGAGACCATGTGCCCACACTGAGACCCTGAACCCACACCAAGACCCTGTACTAATGCTGACATCCTGCACCCACACCGACACCCTGCACCCACGCTGACACCCTGTGCCCACACTGACACCCTGCACCCACACTGACACCCTGTGCCCACGCTGACACCCTGTGCCCACACCAAGACCCTGCACCCACGCTGAGACCTTGCACCCCCCTAAACCCCTGCACACACACTGAGACCCTGCACCCACACTGACACCCTGCACCCACGCTGACACCCTGTGCCCACACTGACACCCTGCACCCACGCTGACACCCTGTGCCCACGCTGAGACCTTGCACACCCCCAAACCCCTGCACCCACACCGAGACCCTGCACCCACGCTGACACCCTGTGCCCACGCTGACACCCTGCACCCACAATTAGACCCTGCACCCACACTGACACCCTGTGCCCACGCTGAGACCCTGCACCCACAATTAGACCCTGCACCCACACTGACACCCTGTGCCCACGCTGAGACCCTGCACCCACACCGACACCCTGCACCCACGCCGACACCCTGCACCCACACCGACACCCTGCACCCACGCTGACACCCTGTGCCCACACTGACACCCTGTGCCCACACAGAGACCCTGCACCCACACCAAGACCCTGCACCCACGCTGAGACCTTGCACCCCCCTAAACCCCTGCACACACACTGAGACCCTGCACCCACACTGACACCCTGCACCCACACTGACACCCTGTGCCCACGCTGACACCCTGCACCCACAATTAGACCCTGCACCCACACCGACACCCTGTGCCCACGCTGAGACCCTGCACCCACAATTAGACCCTGCACCCACACTGAGACCTTGCACACCCCCAAACCCCTGCACCCACAATTAGACCCTGCACCCACACTGACACCCTGTGCCCACACCGAGACCCTGCACCCACAATTAGACCCTGCACCCACACTGAGACCCTCCACCTCCCAAAACCCCTACACCCACGCCAGGGTTCTGCAACCCACTTGGGAGACCCCATGCCCAGGCCAAGGCTCTGCACCCACGCTCTGGGCTCCTGCATCCACGTGGAGGTCACGCACCCGTGTCCGGCTGCTGCACCCACGCCACAACCCTGCAGCCACACCGAGGTGCTGCACCCACGGAAAAGCCCGGCACCCACGTTGGGCTGCTGCTCCCCACCCCGGGGCCAATAAAGCTGCTTCTCCCGCTTCCAGAGGCTTTATCCCGCGGGTGCGGGACGGGACGGGCCGTGGGCAGTTGGGACACACACCCCCCGCGTCCCCCCGGTACCCCCGCGCCGACGGGCACCGGGACAGCCCGCGCCGAGCCCCGAGCCGCGCCACGGGCACCGCGAGGGGCGGGGCTTAGCGCGAGGCTCCGCCCCTCCCGCGGCTCGCAGCCAATAGCGGAGCGCCCCGCCCGGCCCGGCCCGAGGCGAACCGCGCTCGTCTGCGCTGGGGCCGCGCCGAGCGGAGCCGAACGGAGCCGAACCCAGCCGAGCGGGGCCGCAGCGGACCGAGCGAAGCGGGACGGGGTCGGAGTGGATCGGCTCGGCTCGGCTCGGACCAGCCCGGCCTGACCCGGCTTGGCTTGGCTTGGCTTGGCTCGGCTCGGCTCTGCTCGACCCGGCTCTGCTCAGCTCAGCCAAGCCCGGCTCGGCTCTGCTCAGCTCAGCCCTACCCGGCTCTGCTCGGCCCGGCCAAGCCCGGCTCGGCTCGGCTCTGCTCAGCTCTACCCGGCTCTGCTCGGCCCGGCTCTGCTCATCTCAGCCCATCCCGGCTCGGCTCGGCTCTGCTGAGCCCGGCTCGGCCCGGCGCGGGTTGCGGGGCAGGGACCAGTCTCGGCGATGCGGCGGGTGCTGCTGCTGCCGCCGCTGCTGCTGCTGCTCGGGCCGGTGCGGGCGGGACGGGACCGGGATGGGACCGGGATGGGGACGGGACGGGACCGGGATGGGACGGGACGGGACGGGCTCCCCGGAGCGCTCCTGCCCGCTGCCGGCCGCACTGCGCTTGGGGATCTTCTGCCTCTAACTTCTGTTGGGTTTAATTGAGTTTAGCTCCCTCCCATTGCATTTTACTTTATTTTCTCCACTCCCGTTCTGTTCCCTCTCCCTCCCTTCCCTTTTCCTTCCTCTTCACTTCATTTCTACCCCGTTTCAGCCCTTGCCGCTCCCGTTTGTTTCTCTCCCTCGTTCCCCGTTTGTTTCTCTGCGTTTCATCCCCGTTTGTTCCTTTTCTTCCCGACGGCTTTTAATTCATCTTCCCTTCTGTTTCCTTTTCTTTGTACTCTCTCCCCTTCCCCCGCTGTACTTTACCCCCCTCCCTCTGCGCTGTCCCTCCAACCCCGCCGTGTGCCCCCAGGCACCGGGAGGGGACCGCGACCCTCCCCACGGGCTGTGGGTCCATATTGATGGGGAGGGGGCGGCTGGGGGCGGGGGGGTGTCCACGAGCCCTCCCAGGGGACAGAGTCGATGGAAAACTGCGGCAGGACCCCCCCGCGACCCCCTCCCGCGCTGTGCCCGCAGGTGCCCGGGGGCTGCAGCACCCCGTGTCCCCCCGGCTCCGGCGGCACCCAGCCCTGCGGCCTCACCGGCAGCCTGTGCCAGCCCTGTGCCCGCAGTGAGTACCCCCTCCCCAAACCCCTCCCCACCCTCCCACACCCCCTGCCCGCTGCCCCCCGCCCGGCCCAGCCCCCAGTTAGGGGGGGGATGCACCCCGTGTCCCACCCCTCACTACAGGGTGGAGGGGTGGCCGTGCCTCAGTTTCCCCACCGAGGCGATGCCGGTTCCCCTGGGCGCTGGGGGGAAGGAGGGCACAGGGGCTCCCCTAACCTTTTGGGGGTGCCTCCTCTTAGCCCAGGCTGTGGAGCCAGTGACAGGGGACCCTTCGCCCACCACCCCCAAATTCCTGCCCCCCGAAGCCACGGGGCAGGACATCATCCCCGTGTACTGCTCCCTCTTGGCTGCCGTGGTGGTGGGACTCCTCGCCTACGTTGCCTTCAAGTGGTAGGTGTGGGATGGGTGGGAGGGGAAGGGGGGGCATAAAGGGGGGCACCTCGATGTCCTGGGTGACTCCCACCCCTCAACCCCCCTCCATGGGCAGCTGGCACACGTGTAGGCAGAAGCAGCAACTGGCCAAGGCACGGGCAGGAGATTTGGGGTCGTCACCCGACGGGGAGAAGCTGCAGAGTGACAGCGGGGTCTTCCTCGACACCCACAGCCTCCAGGAGCCCCACCAGCCTGGAAAGGGTGAGCACCCACCCCCCAGCCACGGGGTTTGGGGTGGAGGGGGGAAAGGGGGGCACCTATCCACTCATCACAGGGTGGTTTTGTCCCCCTCCCGTGTCATGTCAGGGTTCATCTGTCCCTGGGGAGCAGCTCCAGCTCAAAGGAGCATCCTCATGGGGTTGGGAGCACACATCTGAGTTTTAGGGTGCCACCGTGGCCCAGGGAGCACCCACATGGGTTTTAGGGTACACAGCTGCACCCTCAGGTGGGATGGGGAGCATTTCCACCGTGGGGTTCACCTGGGTGGGGTTGGGGAGCACCCAGATAGGTGTTAGGGATCATCTGTGCTTTGGGGTGCAGCTGCAGGGGGTTGGGGAGCACCAGGATGGGGTTGGGGAGCACCCATTCCCTGGGGAACACCCAAATGTGAGTGGGTGGAACCCAAATTGGGGGAGGGAGCACTCAAATGGGGTTGGGGAAGCACCTGGGTGGCGTTAGGGACCACCCACATCCCAGAGAGCACCCAAATGGAAGCCAAGAAGCACCCAAACAGGGTCAGGGAGCACTTTTACCTCAGGTAAGACCCAAATGGGGGTCAGGGAGCACCTGCATGGGGTTGGGGAGCACCCATACTCCAGACAGAACCTAAGTGGGGGTCAGAGAGCACCTAAACAGGGGTTGGGGAGCACCCATATCCTGATAGCACCTAAATGGGGCTGGGGAGCACTTAAATGGGGTCAGGGAAGCACATGGATGGGGTTGAGGAGAACCCATGCCCTGGGGAGCACCCAAATGGGGGTCAGAGAGCACCCAAATGAGGCTGGGGAGCACCCATAGCCTAAAGAGCACCCACATGGGAGTCAGCAACCACCCAAATGGGGTTGGGGAGCACCTGGATGGAGTCAGGGAGCACCCATACCACAGACAGCACCCAAATGGGAGTCAGAGAGCACCCACACCCCAGATTGAACCCAAATGGGGGTTAGAGAGTACCCAAACAGAGGCTGGGGAACACCTGGATGGGGTTGAGGAGCACCCATGGCCCGGGTAACACCCAAACAAGGGACAGCAAGCACCTGAAAGGGGTCAGAGAGCACCTGGATCACGTTAGGGAGCACCCATACCCCTAATAGAACCCAAACGGGCATCAGGGAGCACCCAAACTGGGGTTGGGGAGTAACTCTACCCCAGAGAGCACCCAAATGGGGTTAGGGAGCACCTAAGTGGGATTGGGGAGCACTCATACCCCAGCTAGCACCTAAATAGGTATCAGGAAGCACCCAAATAGGGTTGGGGAGCAGCTACATGGGATTGGGGAGCACTCATACCCCAGCTAGCACCTAAATGGGGTTGGGGAGCACCTACATGGGGTTGGGGAGCACTCATAGCCCAGCTAGCACCCAAATAGGTATCAGAAAGCACCCAAATAGGGTTGGGGAGCACCTACATGGGATTGGGGTGCACTCATATCCCAGCTAGCACTCAAATAGAGTTGGGGAGCACTCAATAGCACCTAAATAGGGCTGAAGAGCACCTAAATGGGATTGGGGAGCACTCATAGCCCAGCTAGCACCCAAATAGGGTTGGGGAGCACCCAAATAGGGTTGGGGAGCACTCATAGCCCAGCTAGCAGCCAAATAGGGTTGAGGAGCACCTAAATGGGGTTGGGGAGCACTCATAGCCCAGCTAGCACCCAAATAGGGTTGGGGAGCACCCAAATAGGGTTGGGGAGCACTCATAGCCCAGCTAGCAGCCAAATAGGGTTGGGGAGCACCCAAATAGGGTTGGGGAGCACTCATAGCCCAGCTAGCAGCCAAATAGGGTTGGGGAGCACCCAAATAGGGTTGGGGAGCACTCATAGCCCAGCTAGCAGCCAAATAGGGTTGGGGAGCACCCAAGTAGGGTTGGGGAGCACTTAAATGGGGTTGGGGAGCACTCATATCCCAGCTAGCACTCAAATAGAGTTGGGGAGCACTCAATAGCACCCAAATAGGGCTGAAGAGCACCTAAATGGGATTGGGGAGCACTCATAGCCCAGCTAGCAGACAAATAGGGTTGGGGAGCACCTAAATGGGGTTGGGAGCACTCATACCCCAGCTAGCACCTAAATAGGTATCAGGGAGCACCCAAATGGCATCTGGGAGCACTCCAATGGGTCAGGGAGCACTCCCACCCCACTGTGTCTCCGGGGAGCCGGTGGCACCTGCAGCACAACCCCTGTTGGGGGGTGATCTGGGTGCCCCCTGACCCTCCCCTCCCCTCGCAGCGCCCCGTCCCGAGGGCACCCCCCTGTGCTCCGTGGCCCCGCAGCGGCAGGAGGAGCTGCCCAGCGCCTGGGCCGGCCGCGACGGCGCCGCCACGGACTCGCTGTGCCGGGCCCTGGCAGCCATCGGCCACCACGGGGACGCGGCCACCTCCGTCTGACACAGCACGGTGGGGGGCTCCTGGGGGCTCCTGTCCTTTCCCCGCTCGTGGAACTGGGTTTGGTACCGTGTGAGGGTGCTGGGGGTGGGTCTGAGGCTGGGTGGTCGCTGCGTGGCCGTATTAAACGTGGCACTTGGCGTCGGGTGTCTGTGTGAGCGTCCCCTCCATCGCCTGGCACCAGGTGGGTGGCCTTGGGCTGTGTGTCACCACTGTCCTTCTGTCCCCTTAGTGGGTGTCTGTTGCTGGGATGTGTCCCCTCAGGGGTGTGGCAGCAAGGTGGGTGTCCCTGTGTCCTCTCACGCCTGTGTCACTGGGATCAGTGTCCTTGGAGGTCTCCAGGACGTGTCCTCACTGTGTCCCTTACACACGTGTCCGTGTGTCCCTGGGCTGTGTCCCCAAGCGTGTGTGCCTGAGTGTCCGTGTGTCCCTGGGCTGTGTCCCCAAGCGTGTGTGCCTCAGTGTCCGTGTGTCCTTGGGCTGCGTCCCCAAGCGTGTGTGCCTCAGTGTCCGTGTGTCCTTGGGCTGCGTCCCCAAGCGTGTGTGCCTGAGTGTCTGTGTGTCCCTGGGCTGTGTCCCCAAGCGTGTGTGCCTGAGTGTCCGTGTGTCCCTGGGCTGCGTCCCCAAGCGTGTGTGCCTCAGTGTCCGTGTGTCCTTGGGCTGTGTCCCCAAGCGTGTGTGCCTGAGTGTCCGTGTGTCCCTGGGCTGTGTCCCCAAGCGTGTGTGCCTCAGTGTCCGTGTGTCCTTGGGCTGTGTCCCCAAGCGTGTGTGCCTCAGTGTCCGTGTGTCCTTGGGCTGTGTCCCCAAGCGTGTGTGCCTGAGTGTCCGTGTGTCCCTGGGCTGTGTCCCCAAGCGTGTGTGCCTCAGTGTCCGTGTGTCCCTGGGCTGTGTCCCCAAGCGTGTGTGCCTCAGTGTCCGTGTGTCCTTGGGCTGTGTCCCCAAGCGTGTGTGCCTGAGTGTCCGTGTGTCCCTGGGCTGTGTCCCCAAGCGTGTGTGCCTCAGTGTCCGTGTGTCCCTGGGCTGTGTCCCCAAGCGTGTGTGCCTGAGTGTCCGTGTGTCCCTGGGCTGTGTCCCCAAGCGTGTGTGCCTGAGTGTCCGTGTGTCCCTGGGCTGTGTCCCCAAGCGTGTGTGCCTGAGTGTCCGTGTGTCCTTGGGCTGTGTCCCCAAGCGTGTGTGCCTGAGTGTCTGTGTGTCCTTGGGCTGTGTCCCCAAGCGTGTGTGCCTGAGTGTCCGTGTGTCCCTGGGCTGTGTCCCCAAGCGTGTGTGCCTGAGTGTCTGTGTGTCCTTGGGCTGTGTCCCCAGGTGTCCGTGTGTCCTTGGGCTGTGTCCCCAACCGTGTGTGCCTGAGTGTCCGTGTGTCCTTGGGCTGTGTCCCCAAGCGTGTGTCCCCAGGTGTCCGTGTGTCCCCTCCATCCCGTGTCCCTGGGCTGTGTCTCCTCACGCACGTGCCCAGGATGGGCGCCCTCAGCCGTGTCCATGTGTCCCCCCTCCGTACGTCCCCCCTCCGTTCCCATGACAAATGAAGGATGAGTTGCCTTGGATGGCCCAGGGAAGATGCTCTGTGACCACCCCCCAACCCCTGTGGGTCACCCCAACCCCATCCCACGCCCTTCCCGGGGGTCTGTGGCTCACAGGGTGACGAGGGGGGTGGTCTCTCGGGGAGAGTGTCCAGAGCAGGGCGCCATTGCCCCGTGTGCCCCGGGGCTGTGCCAAACCTCTGCTGGGGCTGTGCCAAACCTCTGCTGGGGCTGAGCTTTTGGGGGGGTGATTTTTCTTTTTATTGTCTTTTTTTATTATCATTTTTTTTCCTCTTTTTTTTTTTCCTCTTTTCTTTTTTTTTTACATAAAAAGTTCCGTAAAAACTGGATAAAGTAAAATGATTTAAGCAGTAAAATCAATCTTATCAACACAGGGGAGGCCTCTCAGCCACCCAGGGGCCACCCCACTCCCCACTATTTACAAGAAAACAGCTTAAACCTCGCGGAACCGAAACAGAAACTCAAGGAAACGACCCCCCCCCAACACTCCCCCAGCCCCTAAAACAACCCCCCAAACTCTCCTTACAAAGTGTTCCCGTGGTATCAGCACGTCTTGGGCTAAAAGCAAACCCAACCCAACCCCTCCCCCCCCCCAGGTATCAATATATTCACAGATATGTTAAAATATAATACAGAGCTGGGGGATGCACGGGGTGGGAGCTGGCAAAGCCCAGCTTGGCAAAGGCCAACTTGGCAAAGCCTGATCTGATAAAGGCCAACTTGGCAAAGCCTGGTTTGGCAAAGCCTGGCTTGCCATAGCCCAACTGGAGGAAGCTTGACTTGGTAAGTCCAGTTTGGCAAAGCCAGGCCTGGCAAAGCCGAGCCTGGCAAAGCGGCGGCAGCACAAAGCGCCTCACGCCGTAGGGAACCCAAGGTTTATTTTCCTCTTTAAAAAATAATAATAACAATAATAATAACAATAATAAATTCACAGGTGGGTTGTGGCTGGAACCACGGCTGCTGCTCAGAGCCCGGCGGGACTGGGGGCACTGCGGGGGCAACGGGCGTCACTCCAGCTCCGTGTCCTCTTTGGGTTTGTAGATGGCCCCGAATTTCTGCATGTACTTCTTGATGTACTCCTTGGTCTTGTGTTTGACGTTCTCGTTGCACTCCAGGTCCTCGGGGTTCTTGCAGTACTTCAGCTCCTTGTTCATGACGCCGTGGGTCAGCTGCGGGGGCAGGGGGAGCTGTCAGGGGGGAGGGTCCCCAAGCTCTTGTGCTCTCACTCCCCTCACTGGTGCTATTATTCCCCTCATAGTCCCCAAACGTTTGCTATGATTCTCCAAATATTCTCCTCATAGTCCCTCAATATTTGCTGTTAATTCCCCAAATACTCCCCTAAAACATTCCCCAAGTCTTCCCTGTTACTCCCCAAATATTTGCTCTTATTCCCCAATTATTCCCCTAAAACACATCCCCAAATATTTGCTGATTCTCCAACCATTCCCCAAACATTTGCTGTTGTTATTCCCTAAATATTCCCCCAATATTCCCACAGAATTCCCCAAACATCTGCTATTATTCTCCAAATATTCCCTTCACAGTCCCCCAATATTCCCTGCTCTTCTCCAAACACTACTCAAATATTCCCCTAAAACAGGCCCTAAATATTTCATATTCTTCTCCACTTATTCCCCAAAGTTCTGCTATTGTTCTCCAAACAGTCCCCTAAAATATTCCCTAAATATTTGCTATTTCTCTCCAAACATTCCCCAAATAATCTCCTAATTTCCCCCAAATATTTCCTATTATACTCCAAATATCCCCCTAAAATAGTCCCTAAATATTTCCTATTCTCCTCCAGTTATTCCCCAAAGTTCTGCTACTGTTCTCCAAACCTTCCCCAAATATTTCCTGTTAGAATATTTGCTGATTGCCCAAATAGTCTCCTAATTCACCCCAAATATTCTCCTAAGTTTCCCCAACTATTCCCCTAAAACTCTCCCTAAATCTTTGCCATTCTTCCCCAAATATCCCCTGTTGTTCCCAAACATTGGCTTTTATTCCCCAAACGCTCCCTTATTCCCAAATATTCCCCAAACATTGGCTCTTATTCCCCAAACATTCCCAAACATTGGCTATTCTTCCCCAAATACTTCCTATTAATATCAAGTATTGGTTGTTATCCCCAACTACTGGCAATTATTCCCCAAACATTGGTTCTCATTCCCAAATATTCCCCAAATACTGGATATTAACCCCCAATATTGGCTATTTTCCCCCAAATATTCACTACTGTCTCCAAATACTGACTCTTATTCCCAAATACTCCCCAAATATTGGCTCTTCTTCCCCAAATATTCTCCATTACTCCCAAATACTGGCTCTTGTTCCCAGATGTTCCCCAAATACTGGCTATTCTTCCCCCAGCACTTCCTATTAATACCAAGCATTGGCTGTTATTCCCCAAATACTGGCAATTGTTCCCCAAATCTTGGTTCTTGTTCTCAAATACTGGACATGAATCCCAAATATTGGCTATTTTCCCCCCAAACAGTCCCTGCTGTTCCCAGATACTGGCTCTTCTTCCCCAAGCACGGGCTGTTCCTCCCCAGCCTCACCTTGCGTGCCAGGTGCTTGAAGTCCTCGGTGGTGGTGATGCGGCCAACCTTGCAGTCGGGTTTGCGGTAGGGGTTCAGGCACTGCACGATGAACTGCGACATCTGGGCGAGACGAGAGGCAGCTCTGGCCCTGCTCTGCCTCAGCAGGCCCTGCTCCCACCCCCAGGGATGCCACGTCCCCCAGAGATCCACCACGGTGTGTTCCCCAAAGGTCTACCAAGACACATCCCTAAAGGCCCCTCCAGATGTGTCCCTGAGGGTCTCTCAAGGCACGTCCACAAACATCCCTCGAGATGTATCCCCAAGGGACCCTCAAGATGTTTCAAGGGTCCACCATGTCTCAAGAGTCCACCATGACACATCCCTGAGGGTCCCCCAAGACATGTCCCCCAAGGTCCTTCAAGATGTGCCCCTGAGGGCCCACCAAAATGCATCTTCAAAGGTCCTTCAAGTTATGTTCACAAAGGTCCCTCAAGACCTGTCCACAAAGGTCCCTCAAGATGTGTCTTGAGGGTCCACCAAGACACATCACTGACAGTCCCTCAAGACATGTCCTGAGGTCCCTCAAAGGTCAAGATGTGTCTCAAGGGTCCACCAAGACATGTTCCCAAAGGTCCCTCAAGACATGTCCCTGAAGATCCTTCAAGACACGTCTCCAAAGGCCCCTCAAGATGTGTCAATGAGGGCCTACCAAGATGGATCCCCAGAGGTCCCTCAAGACATGTCCCTGAGGGTCCCTTAAGAGGTGTCCTCGAGGCTCCCACGACCCCACTTGACCAACAACCCACGTGGTAGGTCTGAGCAGGTCTCCAGCACCTGCAGTGTCCCCCCAAGCTGGAGCCCACCCCTCTCTGAGGGAACTCACCTCCTTCCTGAACACCTCCTTGCTCTTCTTGGCGAGTTCGCTCGACGTGTCTGCTTCTGCTGTCTTGGGCTTCTTGGAAGACTGGAGAGGAGGAAAGAAAATGGTGTTGGATGCTGCTTCCAGCGAGCTTCCCTGCCCAGTCCTGGCCTGTTCTCCATCCTATTCCCAACGCCCTTCCCCGTTTGCTCCCCTGCCCAGTCCTGCCACACATCTGAGCTCAGATGAGCTGGTCCTGCCACATTCTCCACTTCAACCCAAGCACTTCCCAGTGAGCTCTGGGTGAGCTCCCCAACCCACTCCCAACACCCTTCCCACTTCACTCCCAGCCCAGTCCTGCTGAGCTTCCCAGCCCAGTGCTGTTACGCTCTCCCAAGCCCCTTCCCAGCCCAGTCCCGCTGCGCTTCCCAGCCCAGTGCCGGCATGTTCCTCGCCCCGACCCGGGCAAGCGGCCCAGCCTGCTCCTGGGGAGCTTCCCAGCACTCTGCTGCCACGTTCCCCACCCTAATCCTGGCACACTTCCCAGCCCAGTCCCCAGGTACTTCCCAGACCAATCACACCACCACAGAATCATTTGGGTTGGAAAAGCCCCTGAAGCTGCTGAGTCCCAGCCCTGCCCTCACCCTGCCACAGCCACCACTGACCCACAGCCCTCAGCCCCACGGCTTTGGGATCCCTCCAGGGCTGGGCACTGCCCCAGCTCCCTGGGCAGCCTGGCACAGGGGCTGACACCCCTCTCAGGGAAACAGCTCTGCCTCAGCTCCAGCCTCAACCTCCCCTGGGGCAACTCCAGCCCCTTTCCTCTTTCCTGTCATTCATCACTGGAGGCTCTTCTCCATTACCAAACCCTTCTTCATCACAAAGTCTTTCATCACCAAAACATTCTCCATCATCAAACCCTTCCCCATCCTCAAGCCCTTCTCCATGGGTAAAACCTTCCCTGTCACCAAACCCATCATCACCAAGCCCTTCTCCAGCACCCTCCCCCCGCTATCTCCAGCACACCTCCATTTCTCCCTTAAGCCAGCACAAGGAAAAGGTTCTTCTCTACAGAAGTCAGTTTGGTAAGGAGGGGATGTCAGTTTAGCCCTCAGAGGCTGTTGCAAATGATCAGCACCAATTAGGTAGCTGAAGCAGAGAGGGCAGATGGCTCTAGGGGGTATGCAGGGAAGCACTGCAAACGTCACCATATGGAAGTGTGTCAATAACTGTCCAAAGGAAGGAAATGCAAAGCTAAAGGCTGGCCTGGATGGACTCAGCCCAGGAATAAAGGTTCCTGGGATTTCAAGCTCCATCACCAGAGCCAAAATTCCAGGGGAGGAAAAGGATGAGAAATAGAAACTCTATTTCACAGCATCACAGGATCTCAGGGGCTGGGAGGGAGCTGCAAAGCTCACCCAGTGCAGCCCCCTGCCAGAGCAGCAGCACCTAGAGCAGGGCACACAGGGACTGTCCAGCTGGGTTGGAACGGCTCCAGAGGAGGAGCCTCCACAGCCCCTTCTAGACTTTTGCAGGCCCCTCTGCTGAGCTGTGGATGGCCAGAGCCACGATGCTGGAAGGTTTAATCCCTCCTGGAAAACGTGCAGAGTGAGGAGGGTGAAGAACTGCAGGAATGTGGTTGCAATTGGAGGGTGGGAGCGTCGCTACGGAGGCGGCAGCGGGTGAATTACAACCACATGGGAATCCGAGGTTACTGCCCTAAGCAGGAAAAGCCCAACCTCCAGGAGAGCCTGGCTGAGGAGGATGAGACTGAAAGCTCTGGAGTGAGTGAGAACCACAGCAGGGTGAGGTCAGCCAAAGCTGGGCGGCCCGTGTTAATCTGGGAACGAGGCACTGATGGATTCAGAGAGGTTTTGTGCCTGGAAACGGGGACTTTGGGGGGTCTGAGCCAGCACTGAAAACTCCTGGCAAGGTCAACACAGCCACTACAGCTCAAAACCACAGAATCAGAGAGCCACAGGATCGTTCAGGTTGGAAAAGACCTTGAAGACCATCAAGTCCAGTCACTAACCAAACACTGCCAAACCTCAGGCCGCTTCAGTTCCTCCATCGTCCCCCCAAGCCTGTGCCAGCTCCCCCAGCAGCCCCAGGGCTGGCTGCCCCTGGTGCACAGGACAGGACTGCCCTGGGGTCTGTGCAGGAGGTGTTAATGGCAGCTTCCCCTGGCCCAGCCCTGCTCCCACCTTCATGGGGTTTTCGTCGTACGTCGGGGTCCCGAGGTCCATTTCAGCTTCGTGTTCGAGGCTGGCGTCGTCCCCTGGGCTGTCCCACGTAGGAGGGTCCCACTGGGTTTGCCTGGAGGAAGACAAGAGACACACAGACCACTGTCACCTTAAAACAAGCCACTGGCACCCGACTGTCCCATCACCTGGGACGTCTCCCACCAGTCAACCCTCAAGGCAGGAGGTTACACGGCCCCACTTTGCTATCCTGGTGAAGGTCAAAGCCAAAAAAGGACTCAAAAATCAGCTTTCTGTCACTGATGACACCACATGTGGGGTCAAGGGAAGTTTGTTCCAGGCTCAGGCTGGTGTGGAAAGAGGGGAGGTGTCCCAGCAGAGACCTAGGGGCAGGTACTCCTTCCTGCAGAGCCCCTGGAGCCTCACGCCAAGTGTTCACCACAAGCACCTCATCATGGAAAGGATGTAGACCAAAGGTCCTGAGAAAAGCCACAAGGACAAGCAGGAGCTTGAAAGGATGGATGGGCAGACACCACGAAGCTCAGCCATACACTGGAGGAGGCCAAATGCAGGGTTAGAGCTCTCCTTGTCTCACTGCACATGGGAAGCACCACTGTGGCAGAAACAGCTTGGGCTGAGATGAAGAAGCCATGGGAGCCTGCTTGGGCTGAGATGAAGAAGCCATGGGAGCCTGCTTGGGCTGAGATGAAGAAGCCATGGGAGCCTGCTTGGGCTCATCAGGCCAAAGAGTGGGGAAGAGTCCCACCATGCTTAAACTGGAGAAGGATGGGAAGAACTGGTCTGGATTTCCTCAAAGTGGGAAGAGGGGAGTGGGCAGCCATCAGTATCCAAGGGCAGATGGAATGGTAAACCACTGACCCAGGGAGGAACACAAGCAGGAGAAATGGAGGCCAACAGGACAGAGCACTGTGTCTGCAGCACTATGGCGAGTACAAGGCTCTCCATCAAGTGAAAGGACTCAGAGATTAAACAAGAGGGATGCAGAGGGGACAGATCTCCAGCAGCCTGTGTTAGGGCTGGGGATGACTGAACGTGGCATCTGTTTTCCATCTGCAAACTCTGTGTGAAGTCAGGATGTGAGCTCTTCAGTACAATAAAAAACCCCAACCCTGAAGGCCTGCATCAAAGGAGACACTGCTTTGAGTTTCTCAAGGTTTCTGTATCAGAAGCCCTGTCCCACTTTGGGGCTTTTTACTTTTCAGGACACAGTGGGGGAGGGGGGAAGATGAAAGTTGTTTCAGGCAGCTCCCACGAGCTTCATCACGCTACTGGATTCTCCAGATAGCGCTGAACACCCCCAGACTGAGACTTGACTGCTATGTAAATCAACTATTGGAGAGAGTGCACTGAGGTACAAGATCTCCCTTCCTCTGCTGGCTGTGTACTGGAAGATACACAACTAAAAGCAGCACTGAGAGGAATCTTCCAGCTTGTGTTCCTCAAAACAAACGTTCCAAGGTTAATGAAACGACATCAGTGGCTTCTGGTGTAGCTGTGGGAGCTGCAGGAGGGAGGTGTTCCTCACCTAACCCTGACCTCATGGCAAGACTTCCACACCACAGCACAGAGCTCCACTGGTTTTCTTCCTGGGGTCTGAAGGTCTCCTGCTCTATTGGTGTGTCAGGTAGCAGGAGGGAGTCCAAAAGGGAGATGGAATAGGCTGACTGATGCAGAGAAATGAAGGCAAGAGACAACAACTGGCATCAAGAGGGTCAGGACTTGTGAGACAATACTCGAGTTTAACCCTTCAGAGAGGTGGATCCTCACACAGACCTCACCTAGGGTTGGGAACAACCCCAAAAATCCCTTTCAGGAGTCCAGACCTCACGGCACTCCTCTGGGTAAGCTCACTGGCATCCACCCAAAGCCCTGGCACCTTCCCCTGCTGAGGGAAAGGTGTGGGGCTGAACCCTGGGAAACGCTTCAGATCAGCCTGGAGAGCCTTGAAGATGGAAAAGATGCCTGAGCCACCACCAAAGATCTGTTCCTGTGGTGTCCATTTCCCTGCCACCCAAGCCCAAGGCAGCCACCAATGCCTGGTTAGCACGCTCACCTCGTCACCACGTGGTAGTAGTAGATCTTCCCCTCGGGATCTCGGGCGGTTTTCCAGTTGGGTGGGAGGACAATTGTCTTGGGCTTTGGAGGGGATGGTGGAGGCAGGTCCAGAAGGTTATTGCTGACCACAAGCTCTGGCTGAACACAGCACAAAAAAAGGAGGAAGAGAAAGACATGAGCAGCTGTTCGGGTGGACAGAGCAGCTCCTTCCCCCGCCACAAACACCTTGTTGAAGGCAAAAATAACACCACCAGCGCTGGTCCAAGGAGCGACACGGACGGCACCTTTCCCTAGACCTTCATCAGAGGCCACAAGCAGCCACCCAACCACATCCCAAGCTTGTGAAACAGCCACTTTGCCACCCAAGCTCTTCAATTCTCCGTGGTGGGTGCCAAAGCCACCATTTCGGTGACAAAAGCGGGTCATGGAGGTCCCACACGCCCACCCACACGCAGCTCTCTCAGCTGTGCTGGCAGAAAGCCTGAGCACACGAGGATCTGGGCTCAAAACCCCCCAAAAACGTGCCTGACACACACATTTACCTGCTGGATGGGCTGAGGCTGCCCGGCCGCCACGATGGTGGTCACGGCGGTGGGGGGCTGCACTATGACTCCCTGCGGGTGAGCCGTGTAAATCTGCTGGCCCTGGATGTACTGCAGACCTGGCTGGGGGTAACTCTGGAAAGGGGGCACAGGGAAATACATGTTAGCTTGCTTTGCCAAAACAGAACAGCCCTTAACTGGAAGGCAGGGTACAGCTGCTCTCACTGGGAACCACAAAGCAGAGGCAAGGAGAAGGATGACAGTCCTCAAGGGCTGGGGGCAGGTAAAACCCAAACCAACCACCCAGCAGCACTGGCTGAGGAGGGGATCAAGCAAATGACTTCACACACACTTGGCCTCTTTCATAGAATCACACAGTGGTTGGGGTTGGAAATGCCCTTGAAGCTGCTGGAGCCCAACAGTCCCCCAGCACTGCCACGGCCACCACTGACCCACGGCCTCAGCCCCACAGCTCCAGGCTTTGGGATCCCTCCAGGGCTGGGCACTCCCCCACGGCCCTGGGCAGCTGGGACAGGGCTGGACAGCCCTTGGGGGAAGGAATTGTTCCCCAGCTCCAATCTCAACCTCCCCTGGGGCAACTTGAGGCTGTCTCCTCTCATCACTTGGGAGCAGAAATCAAACCACCCCAGCCCCAGCCTCCTGTGAGGGAGCTGCAGAGAGTGCTGCTGTCTCCCCTCAGCCTCCTCTTCTCCAGGCTCAACACCCCCATTCCCTCAGCCCCTCCCCAGCACCCTTGTGCTCCAGCCCCTTCCCCAGCTGAATTGCCTTTCTAGGTTTGCTACTCCAGGCACCACACAACTGCCTGTGTCTCGCTCCTAGGAAGAACCAGGCGTTGGCAAGATGCTGAACACAGATGTTCTTGTTAACAAACACAAGGCAGAAGGAGATAGCTCTCCAGTATGGTCATCAGGAGCTCAAGGTTGAGCCTGATGGAAGGGACATGTCACTCAGATAAGAGATAAAGGCAGCTGACCTATTGCATTCTCTGTTTGGTTTAAGTCATGCAAGAGTGTATGACCCGGGGCAGCTTGAGATTGGAGATGGGGAACAATTACTTCCCCTAAAGGCTGTCCAGTCCTGTCCCAGGCTGCCCAGGGCCATGGGGGAGTGCCCAGCCCTGGAGGGATCCCAAACCCGTGGGGCTGAGGCCGTGGGTCAGTCAGTGGTGGCTGTGGCAGTGCTGGGGGACTGTTGGACTCCAGCAGCTTCAGGGGCTTTTCCAACCCCAACCATTCTGTGATTCTGTGTTTCCACATTTTACTGCTTCCTGGGCCAATGACACTGGAAGCTCTACCCAGAACTATCAATCCATCAGAATCAACAATCAAATACATCAAGAACCTTCGTGAACAGGCTAAAAAAGTCCCTGCAAGCTGTAAACTCCCGTTTGGCCCCAACAGCTCTGACAGACAGCACACGGCACACACCTGCCTACGGGCCAGCCTCCCAGGCTCCTGGCTGGGAAGTGAGCCGAGAGGTGCTCAGCAGCTCAGCACTAGAGCAAAGCACTGCTTGAATGCTCAGAACACCAGCAGAGAGGGAGTGTTCCAGGCTGGGACCCTTCCTTCTGTGAGTGCTGTGTGCCACGGGGCTTACCTGTACAATGGGCGGGGTGGTCTGCGAGTAGGGGGACGTCACACCATACACAGTCTGACAGGTCTGTCCCTGGTAGTATATGGCTGGCTGGGACTGGGCTGGCGAGTACTGCTGCTGCACAGCTACAGTCTGCTGGCTGGAATCCCACACCCCGTAGCTCTGGCTCTGCACCGGGCCCGGCGTGGCCACGGGCAGGACGGTCACGTTGGCTTCCTGATGGACCACGGGCTCGCCCTGTGCTACATACTGAGGAGTGGGCACCTCCATGGGCGTTGCTACATGTTGCACCACTGGTACTGCCTGAGGGGTGGGGAGGGCGGCTTCCACCGTGTGCCCAACCAAAGGCTGAGGGTGCTCGTAGGTGGCGGGTGAGCACATGGAATCCATGCTGGGGGTGGGCAGCAGCACCTTGCCGGCGTTGGGGTTGCTGGGGTCAACGTAGGCTTGCATGGGGTAGCCAGGGGGGTAGCCGATGAAGCTGTGGTGGGGTGTGCCGTAGCCCATGGAGTCGTAGGGCAGGGGGGACGTCATGCCCAGGTTCTGCAGCTGCTGTTGTTGCTTCTGGGCTTCCCTCTGGGCGACCTCCTGCTCGAACAGCTTGCGGCGCTCCTCCGTCGACAGCTTGTTGCGATCCTTGAGCCGCACCTTCTTCTTGGAGGATGCTGGTGTGTCATACCTGGGAGAGAAAGGGAAGGGTTTGTGAGACCTCAGACCACTGATGGTGGCAAACCCGGGGGACACAAACACCCAACAGCAGCATCAATCCCTAAAAACACTCCCAGGCTGAACAGCCTTTCCTCCTCACACACACCTTCCATTCCCTCGGCATCCTGGGAGCCCTCCCTGGCCTCTCTGCAGCAGTTCCCTGTCTCTCTGCAGCTGGGGAGCCCAGCACTGGGCACAGGGCTCCAGCTGAGGCCTCAGCAGGGCAGAGCAGAGGGGCAGCACAACCTCCCTTGACCTGCTGGCCAGAGTTTCAGCTGCTTGACCAACCCTGGCAACCCACTGAGAGAAGAATAACCCATCGGTCCTGCTCACACACAGGCAAGAAGCCAGGACAGAGCACGAGCTAAGTGGTCCCACCGGGTTTACCAAGTTCAGCTTGGTGCTGAAGCCAATGGAGATGCAAAGATGCAGGAGCAGGGACTTGGGTTAGTGGCTGGACTAGACTTGAAAGTCTTTTCCAACCAGTGTGATTCTACCATTCTAGACAGCACCGAGAGAACCGGAGAGGGGAGGCAACATCTCCAGGGCCAACACAGAACCCAAGGAGAAGGCAGAACAAGCAAGATGCCTCCCCACACAGGCTGAGTGCCCACGCTGCAGACCTTCTGCCACGGTTCCCCAAAGCAGCACCAACAGAGAAAGGGTCTGGAAGAGGCTCTCCAAGCAGAAGACGCAGCTCACACCACAGCACCTCCCCCAGCAGGAGCTGGGCAGCTCAGGGCTGGGGAACACACCCCAGGCAGACACACCAGAGAACAGGCTCACCAAGGGCACCTTCCTGGTTAGAGTGATGCTAGTTACTAGACCACAGACCCAGCCTGAACAAACAATCAAGTGTTTTTTAAATGCAAACAGGAATCTTGCTCCTGAGACGCAGCAGCCAGAGGGGCTTTTCCAGGGAGCCAAAGCTGGGCAGAGAAACACACACACAAATAAAGGCCTGAAGGCTTTGATCAACCATGGAAAATTCCAGATCAAAGGTGGGCATTTTGAGAAGTTATGAGACTGGTAAAATGGGGATTACAAGCAGAAATGCTTTGCAGCCCTCACTGGATGGATTCCACAAGCACCCAGTGCATCCTCTGCTCGCTCACTTCACGTTCCTGGGCTCCATTTTACACATCAAAAGCACACTGCTACCAACAGATACACTTAAGATGTTTCCTCCCACTCCCAGAGTAGCTGCAAGGATCTGTTAATGGGAACCTTATTGAGGGAAGAGCCCCACTGCAGTAATTAAAGCCTTTCCTGGCACTGCCTGGAGAGTTTACGCGAGAGGCAGCCGGCGTGAAGGGACGGGCAGGAGGAAACTCGGGGCTCAGAGCAAGCCAGAGATGCTCTTGGATTTCCTCTGCTCCTCTTCTCAACTCTTTTATTATCTAGCCTCATTCAATCCTTGATACAACCACGAGGGATGGGGAGGGCATCCCCAGAGCAGGACGGATGCACTAGTTCTTCCATCCTTCCTATCTCCCGACACCATCATCACTCGGCTCCGTTTCTACCCCCAGCCCTCAGTGATGTTTCCATCCTCCAAGCAGCTGAGTGCAGCAGTACAGATTTCCACCACACTGTTACACATTTGCATCTTCAGTTTTGACCCAGATGTTTTCAAGCTTCCCAGCACAGCTCATTACAAGGACAAAAGCTTCCTCGTCTGGCTGACTCACCACTCATTGTTCCCTAATTACTAAGTGGCTTTAGATCTTATTTAAGAGGGGCAACAGAAAGCTGACTTCTTTAAAGGAAATTCCTGGCTATTCTTCCTGCTTTGAACACGATCTGAAACCTCCATGTCATATTCTCCTCCTCTTAAACCAAGCAGCAACTTCCGAGGAGGGAAAGTGGGGATGTGGTGACAAAGCGGCCTTGGGCCAGCCCCTGCCACTGCCACCAGCCCAACCGCTCCCCTGGCCCTGGGAAAGGCTGGGCCAGGGTTTGTGACACTGATCCAGTTCTCTAGGAGAACAGTTAATAATTAAACAATTAATAATAAGCCTTTTGGCTTATTCCTTGAAGCACCCAACTCACCGAGGCACAAGGCTCCTACGCACCAGCTATTTAGCCCTCAGCTCTACTCCTGTGAGCAGCCATCCCACCGCTCCTGCCTGACCTGGGGCAGGGGGCTGCTCCTCTCCAGGTTACCTGAAGGTGAAGCTTTGGGTTATCCAAGAGGAGAGGCCACCTAACCCACCTAACACCAAGAGGCCTCCCGACTCCAGCCAGCGAATGCATCTCAGGGGGCACACAGGACTCCTCCAAGAGAAGCTTTCCTTCCCCATCCCCAGCTGTTTTCAAAGGCCACTATGACAATTTTTGCCCAAATTGTTTAGGCAGGACTACCAGAGACCCAACACTCCCAGCCCAGCAGTGGGATCCTCAGCCCTGCCACCCCTGCTGCCAGACAACTTGCCTGTCCTCCGGCCTCTTGGTTCCTCGCTCGTACGCCGAGGACGGGGGGGACAACGAGTCTCTCCGCCTCTTCTTCTCTTTGCTCTGGCTCTGCCTCTCAGGATCCCTCTCTCTGCTCAGGATGGGGTTCTTTGGGGTTGGAGTTTGATCCCTGTGACCAGCTGGCTCTCTCCCACGGTCAGCTGTTGGGGGAAACAGGTAAAGGAGAGAGAGCCTTTACAATTCAGAGTATTTCTAGTCCCCCCCCTCGTTTCAGTAGCTTTGTTCATCAACAGAGTCTTCACTCCAAGGAGTTACAGGTGGATCAGCCTCAGGGCTACATTTCCCACCACCCTCTAATTTTCAAGGACCAGGAGCTCTGAAGCTCTCTCTGGACATCCCAGACCGTGCAGAGCAAGTGTTTTCCTAGGAGCAGAGAGACGGCCAGGAAAAGGTGAGTACCCACCACTGCTCTCCTTTTCTGCTTGGCTCTTCTTGGGGATCCGGTACACCTCCTGCAAAGAGAGCCACACCGAGGTCAGAGCTTCAGCTGCTCACAGGAGCAGCCCCAGGTCTCCAGGGCTGCAGGAATCACACACACAGCATCCACAGCGTAGCAATCCTATGGTATATTTATAAGAAAGCAAACAAAACCCCCCACCCAGGGGCTCCTGAAGCCAAGTTCTGCTTTTAGGCAAATGACTGTGGTGCTTTCTATATATTGCCTCTGAGGAGCATTTTGTGTTTGAGCAGGTTCAGGTGGCTTTCTGGACCAAGTGCTGCAGGCTGTAAGGTGGCCATCCCACCCACATGCTGCCAGCACTGGAACTTGTAGCTCTGCTAAACAGCAAATAAATGACCCTTTGCAGGGAAACGAGCTGCCCTCCAGGTGTACAACTGTGCTCTCCTCCCTGTCTGCCATCAGCAGCTGCACAACCTCTCCTTGTACTCCCCCTGCTCTTCCAAGCACTTCTAGGAAGCCCTGCAAGGAGCAGGGAGTTGGACTTGGTGATCCTTAGGAGTCCCTTACAACTTGATGATTCGGTTATTTGACAACAGCTGCAGCTTCACCACGTTGCAGAACCAGAGGTGAGTCCACCACGTCTCATATGACGTTCCTCAGATCCCCACCCCGAGGGAAACAAGGGCAAGGCCAACTCCCAGGTCTGGCAAACCCCTTCGAGCAAGCACCTACTGAATGAAGGTTGCTGAGATCAGCTCACCACCCCACTCTTATGGCAGCAAACTCTGCAGAGTGGAAAGTGCCACTTCTATGGTTTTAAACAACAAAAGCCCCAACACGTGCCCCATGGGCTAAGAACATTCATCCTTAAGTGCACGAAACCCCGCTGTGCTCTGTCCACAAGACAAAACCACTTCAAGAGTGTTGCTGAAGGGTTACAAGAACAAGTGATCTGGGCCAAGATTTTACCCTTCTAACATACCTGTTTTGCTTTTCTGCTGAGCCTTGAGCACGACACAGCAAACACAAGCAGGCTGTCTGCATGCCATGGCAAGAGGCACTGACAATCTGTAAATTTGCCCTTTCATTGCTTCTTATTGATCTGCACGTTTGCTGTAGTTCAAAAGGCCCCAAATCCAGAGTGTTTTTAAACAAATGCCACTCAGTGAGGCAGCAGCTCACGGTTTGGGGAGGGGAGGGATGCAGGAGGAGCCTGCTGAGATGACAAAGCCTTTATACTGTAATAGCCACTGTCCAACAGCAGGGGTAACTCACAGTGGTTGAGGTTGGAAAAGCCCTTGAAGCTGATGGAGACCAACCATTCCCCAGCACTGCCACAGCCACCACTGACCCATGGCCTCAGCCCCACAGCTCCAGGCTTTGGGATCCCTCCAGGGCTGGGCACTCCCCCATGGCCCTGGGCAGCTGGGACAGGGCTGGACAGCCCTTGGGGGAAGGAATTGTTCCCCAGCTCCAGTCTCAACCTCCCCTTTCATAACTTGAGGCTGTTTCCTCTTGTCCTGTCACTTGGGAGCAGGGACTGACCCCAGCCCCAGGCTCCTGTGAGGGAGCTGCAGAGAGTGCTGCTGTCTGCCCTCAGGCTCCTCTTCTCCAGCTCAACACCCCCATTCCCTCAGCCCCTCCCCAGCCCCTTGTGCTCCAGCCCCTTCCCCAGCTCTGTGCCCGGCTCTGGCCACGCTCAGTGTTGATCCTCAGCCCATGGCTCCAGCCTGGCCAGGGCCCTCTGCAGCCCCTTCCTGCCCTCACACCCACCCACCCACCCCTGTCCTCTGCAAACGGCCCCAGGCTGCCCTCCATCCCCTCACCCAGGTCACTGGTGAAGCTGTTACACACAACAGGCCCCAGCAGCCAGCCCAGGGAACACCTCTGGTGCCTGGGCACCAACTGCATTTCACTGCATCCCCCACCACTCTCTGGGCCCGGCCATCAGCCACGTTCCCACCCCAGGCACGGTGGCTGCAGTTTCTGCAGCAGGATGCTGCAGCAAGACACACAATGGGAAACTACTGGAAAAAGGGTCAATGGGAATAGAAAGGGGCCTGGCAAACACAGCACTGCCTGCTCCTGCCACGTGCTGCTCTGGGTTCACCATGGCTCTGAACACACTGCTGCTGAAGCCAAGAAATACAGAGATGTCAACTCCACAGAGACAACTGGGTCTAAGCTTTGAGGTCAAGGAGGGTTGAATGTGCAAGGGACAAGAAGGCATCTGTGCTCTCTGGGCAGGAGAAAGCATTTTCCTCTGAAAGGCACAGCTGTGACCACAGCAAGAGGAGAGGGAAATGGATGAGCCCATGGCAGGGTCTGTCCCATCAGACTGGGCTGCCCTAAGGAAGGTCCAGGCAGCTCAGAACACAAAGTCATTACCATAGAATCATTTTGGTTGGTAAAGATCATTTGAGTCCAAGCCCTGCCCTCACCCTGCCACAGCCACCACTGACCCACAGCCCTCAGCCCCACGGCTCTGGGGTCCCTCCAGGGCTGGGCACTGCCCCAGCTCCCTGGGCAGCCTGGCACAGGGGCTGACACCCCTCTCAGGGAAACAGTTCTGCCTCAGCTCCAGCCTCAACCTCCCCTGGGGCAACTGCACCCCCTTTCCTCTTTCCTGTCACTCGTTGATTCAGAGAAGAGACCAACCCACACCTCACTACAACCCCCTTTCAGGAGGAGAAGCAGGGAACGAGCTGCATCTTGCTGAAGAGCAGCTACGGGTCTGCCCCAAGGGCTGTGCAGCCTCTAGCAGCTCCCTGCTGAAGATGGAGGCAGCTGAGTCTTTGAACCAACAACAAACAGAGCAATATGTGGAAACTGCTGCATGGAAACCAGATGGTGGCCAAACCAGCCACGAGCCAGGGGGAACTCTGAGGAGAAGCCTGGCTGCTTTTTGCAAAAAGGGAGCTGCTGGCTTCGAGCTGCAAAAGTGCCAAATCCACACAAGTGCCAGGAAGAGCCCACCAAGGAAAGCGGCTGGAACACAGAAAGTGCCACTGAAACTGAAGGGAAAACTCTTTCAGTGCTGAGGGGATGGAGCCCTGGCCCAGGCTGCCCAGGGAGGGTGTGGAGGCTCCTGCTCAGGAGGTTCCCAACCCCACCTGGACACGTTCCTGTGCCCCCTGAGCCAGGGGAAGCTGCTGGAGCAGGGGCTGGGGCTGGATGAGCTCTGCAGGGTTCTGCCAGCCCCCACTGTGCTGGGATCCTGTGACTCAAAGGTACTAAACTGGAGAAGACCAATGGATGCCAATGATGAGTGAATGGAAACAACCTGACAACCAGGTAGAAGCCCATCTTGTGCTGGGGTCCACACAAGCACAGATGGCAACGGGGAGACAGCTCTCCTACACCTCCATCTGCCAATCCAGACCCACACCTTGCTTCCAAGCCTTTGCCACCTAACTGGGCACCAGGCCCATTTCTGCTGGGGCTGAGGGGGCGAATCCCACACCTGGACACAGAGCTGGAAGGCCACCTGCAGCCACATCTGCCAGGGCTTACACCCTCACAGCCAAGCAACCTGCAGACAGACGTGCTGCCTCACCTAACTCTGCTCTGCACCACTACGAGCTTATGCTGTCCATTTGCTGAAGAAACACCACACATTTGAATCCAACCCCTACCAGGCTCCTACCCAACGCTTCACCAGCCTCTTCCAGATGTCCCCTTCCTTGCTTTCCTCCCTCCTGCAACGCTTCCTTCCTCAGCTCCTTCCACAGCTGCCCATCTCCTCTGCATGAGCACGAAGCTCCAGCACGATGCCAAGGGATGGAGGAGAGCAAATGAAAGGACATCCCTGCTCGGAGGCCAAAGAAACCCCACCACAAACAACAGCTTGGCTGCTCACCAGAGCCCATTGTTCTGGACAACCACTTCTTGCTGTAAGCTGTAATGAATTCTCCTACTGAAGGCATGTGATGTGCGTGCTGCAGCGAGAGCCAGTCGCTCTGGGACGGCTCGTCTGGGAACGGGACAGGCAAGGGCAGCTTTGCAGCGCCGTCCTCTCTCGATGGGTTAGATGTGATTTGGATTGACCATGTCAGGGGACAAGGACAGCTCGGTGTGCCTGGGTCACCCAAGCTCAGGCTGGTAATTAACCTCACAGGGTGGGTGCTTTAATGCAAAAGAGAACGTGCACCTTGGCCAGAGCTGGGACAACACCTCAGCTTGAACTCCAGTCCCTGCTGAATGCTTGTGAGGCCAGAAGTGTCCAACTGCAACTTTTTAAACCCATTTGGCTCTCTCAAGAGGGTTTTCCGAACAAGAAGATCCTCTCTAGCCCATAAAGGCAGCCTGGGGATCCTCAGAGCTGCGACTCCTACCCACCCCCTTCCCAGAAGGTGAGGGCATCTCCTGCCCAGCCAGGGCCGGAGCAAGCTGCTGAAAGCCCAGCAGCACATGCAGCGGAGCAGCAGCCGGAGCCCTCGTGGCCCTGCTTTCACACAAACAGCACGGAAATCCCACTGTGCGCTCCAGCCTGAGCCCCAACGCTCCCGAAGCACACGCTGCGCTGCGCTGCTCCTCCAGCCCTCAGCCACCAGAAGGCCGGGAAACGCTGCCGACGCTCGGCCGTGCTGCCCCTGCTGCTCGCTCCCGTGACGCCACGAGGGCAGAGCACGGCTGCGTCGCCTCCGCCGCGGGTCTGGCCGTCCGAGCGGTCCCTGGAGCCTTACCTGAGCGCAGCGCTGCGGCCGGAGCGCGCTACAGGCGCCTGGGAAAGCCACGTGGAGCCGGCAGCCGCCCCAGCCGGGTGTCGCCAGCGGGAGGAGCCGAGCGGCGCTGCCGGGGCGGCGGGAAGGGCGTGCAGCAGCCCCGGCTGAGAGCGCTCCCCGGGTGTTGCGGTGGGGATGCAGCGGCGGCCGGCGCCTCGCAGCGGGGCAGCCCCGTGACGCCGAGGCCGTGGCGAGTCCCGTGTATAGAGGTATAGAAAAAGAAAGCTCACTCAATCCTCTCATGCCAGGAGTGGGGATTTTCCCGGAGCCACATCCACTGCCGGCAATGGCCGCACCATAATAACGCCGGCATCACCGAGTTAACCACCTCTGTCCTCTTTGCACCTATCACACTGCTCATGCATCATCCAGCTTCCCAACCATCTTCCCGGCTCTTCAGCGTTTGCACGCTATGTCCTCTCCCTTCTTCAGCACGGAGTTGAAAATGGAGTTGAGAAAAGGAGACACATGGTCAGCTCCTTGCTGCCCTGAGAAGCTAGATGGAAATGGTTGAAATTACCAAGGGGGTCATCAGCAAGACTGGAGAGGACACAGCTTAAGTTACGAGGTTTCAGACCCTCCCGACCCCCCCATCCGACGCCAGTCACCGCGGGTGTTGGGCCGCTCAGGCCACAGCCCGCCTGCCAAAGGCGCGTGGCTCGTGCCACGGAGCTGACTGGGGGCTGCAAACTCACTCCCCATCCCCCTTTCCGTCTAAAGCACGGCCACGGCAGCACGAGGCTTTTGCTTTAGGCACTGGCCACCTCTGGGCACGGCTGAATAGGTGAGAGTCGGACAGAAGCAGTTAACTCTTAGTGCCGGGACAAACTCCAGCATGGAACGAATCCCCAGGCCACAGCTTCCTCACAAAGGTTTGTACAGGAGAGAGATGAGTTTTCACAGCCCCATGGCATGATTCTGCACTTTTTGGGGGGTTGGGTTTGCTGGGATTACTACAAAACCTGAGCTGCTGAGACACGACCCCCATCCCACGGCCAGACACACGCCGATCAGCCTACGGGCATCCGTGCAGAGAGCCCAGGTCAGCGAGTAAGTACAGGCAGGGGATGTGAAGCCACATCTTAAAGAGCATCTCTGACAGGTTGTGACCCCACAGCCTGACCACAGGCTTCAGCAGAGGTCTCCTGATAGCCCAGGCTGAGCTCCTCCGAGCTCAAGGCAGAACACACGTCTTGGTGATCAAATGACAGCATCAGATCAGACTCTGTCTCAGACTATGTGGCGGCTTCGCCCCTTTTGGGAAGCTTCACAGTTTTCATTGGTGTTTTATCAACGTGTTTTCTGTGCTGTTTCAAGATTAAAGACCACAGTGAGGGATCCTGGAAGGGAACACTGAATCACACAACACCTGAGGCTGGAGAAGCCCCTGAAGCTGATGGAGTCCAATCATCCCCCAGCAATGCCACAGCCACCACTGACCCATGGGCTCAGCCCCACGGCTTTGGGATCCCTCCAGGGATGGGCACTCCCCCACGGCCCTGGGCAGCTGGGACAGGGCTGGACAGCCCTTGGGGGAAGGAATTGTTCCCCAGCTCCAGTTTAAACCTCCCCTGGGGCAACTTGAGGCTGTTTCCTCTTGCCTTGTCACTCAGGAGCAGGGACTGACTTCCCCTGGCCACAGCCTCCTGTGAGGGAGCTGCAGAGAGTGCTGCTGTCTGCCCTCAGGCTCCTCTTCTCCAGGCTCAACACCCCCATTCCCTCAGCCCCTCCTCAGCCCCTTGTGCTCCAGCCCCTTCCCCAGCTCTGTGCCCGGCTCTGGCCACGCTGCAGCCCCTCAGTGTCCCTGTGGCAGCGAGTGAGGGGCCCAGCACTGACACAGCCCTGGAGCTGCAGCCTCCCCAGGGCCCAGCACAGCAGGACAACACATCTGATTGCAAGCAGAAAACTGAGCCTGGGTAGTCCAAAGCAAGCCCATGTCCAAAGACCTGACTTAGCTTTCAGTTTAAACAGTCCCAGGTATGAGCAACAGATGGAAAAGGATTTTGTTTCAATTCAAGCCCAAGTTCAGCCTGACAGAGTCACTTCACTGAAGTAAGTGGTGAGGCCCCGCAGTGATGGTCAGGCTCTGCGAGTTCAAACCTAATGAATCCGATTCACTTGGTACAGGGGGGAAAAAAATCAAACAATCCACAACCTAATTTGTCTACAGGAAGCATTTCAGTTGTTCCTGCAGTAAAGTCTCTTCTCCCACTGAGATTTACGGCACAGATCATTCTGCTCAAGGTTCACAAGTGTTTAAGGGCACCTGACCCTTCTGGGGAGCTCAGAGTTAAGGTAAGACTTGTCTGAAGTGCTATGTAAAGGGACCTTTGGAGATCATCCAGTCCAAGCCCCTACCAATGCAGGTCCCACCTAGATCAGGTCACAATAGTAACAGCTAATAACAAAGCTGTTGGGTGAAGACTGAGTGGCCAAGTTGGTCACCTACACTGTGCCAGACCAAGGGCCTGGTTCTGGAGGCAGCCAGCCTGTAGCCACCGAGCCCTTCTCTTACAGAGGGTATCTGCTCAAGGAAAGCCCCTATGGGAGTGAAACCACGAGCAGCTGCATACCCCAGCAGTCTTCAAAAGCTCAAAGAACACCCCCAAATCTGAGCACTGACCTGATGTAAGCAGCAGGCTGCAAACACCCAGAGGTTAAGCCACCACTGCGATGCAGGGAGTGCAAGATGGCCAGCAGGTCGGTGGGGGCTCAGTGTGTTGCAGGTGACAGGCAGATGTGAACACATCAGGAAACGCTGCCCATGTTGTGGCAGCTGAATTCAAGGCTCAGACTGACCACTAATTTGCTTCAACGCTGACAGATGCTGAGACACTTCAACCACAAAGTGACTGTGGTGCTGTCACTAACCCCAGAGATCACTTCAGAACACAATCCAACTGGTGAGGCTGGAAAAGCCCTTGAGGATGATCAAGTCCAGCCATTCCCAACAGTGAGCACAGCTCTCGAGCTGCAGTCTCCCCAGGGCCCAGCACAGGGGGACAATCCCCTGCCCTGGGCCTGCTGCCACAAGCCAGCATGCCCCTGGCCTTCTTACCCCCCCGGGCACGCTGTTGGCTCATCTTCAGCCTCCGGCACCAATGCCCCCAGGCCCTTTCCCCCCGGGCACGGCCCAGCCCTGAGCCTTGAGAAGGGAACCTCAGTCCCTCAGAACTGCCCTCAGCCTGACAAACAAGGGGATGACTAAAGCACCGTTGTGGTGCCCACACTGAACACATTGCCACCTGGAGATCTACTGTAAGCCGCACAGAGGACAGTTTGCAATGAAATGACATATATAGAAAGCACCTGGAGAAGCCCCTTTTGCACAGGAAAGTCAATCTTTGGCATCAAACCAGCTCAGCAACTCAGCCCCCCTTGTCCCGAGCCACAAGGCACTCTGCACCCTCCTCAGCGAGAGCAGAGGTGCTGTAGCTGCAGGCAGCTGCCTCTTACCTTGAGCTCCTTCCAGCTGTCGAGCAGCCTGGTGGCCAGGTCGCTCACATCCACGATTTTGTCCGTCTGCTCCTGGCTCCTCTCGCTCTCCACGTCAGACACACCCTCCTCTTCGTCCTGGGACGGCGTCTCCATCGCCATGGGCTCCTCCAGCTTCGTGCCATTGCTCTCCTTCGCCTCTGCCTCGGGCTCAGCCTCCAGCTCTGCAGCTGGGCCTTTGCTGCTCTCGGCCGGCGCCTCCACGGCAGCTTTCGCCTCCTGCTGCTGCTGCTCCTCCGGCACCTCCGGCGGCGTGGCTCCTTCCAGCTGCTCCAGGTCCTCTTTGCCCTCCTTCCCTTCCAGCTCGCTGGTGGTGTCAGAGATGGCACTGTCCATGCTGTTCTCGCTTATGATCTTCAGCCTTCGGAACACCAGCTTCTTGGGGGTGTCGGTGTCGCCCTCCGCGCTCTGCTTGGCGGAGAGGTCGGGCGTGTTGAGCGGGGTGTGAGCACGGGACGTGTTCTCGCTCGAGTAGCCGTCCCCCTCGCTCAGCTGGGGCACAGCAGTCTTGGTCTGAGCCCACCGTTGGATGATGGGAAGCACTTTGCTCTCCTCCAGCATGTTCTTGGTAGGGATAGGCAGGAGCTCTAGTGTCTTCATAATCTAGTTGCAAAGAGAGAAAGGCAGAGTGTCAGAGCCATCGGCATCTAAAGCTGTTTCCAACCCGCCCTCGTCTCAACGGGACAGCTCTGAAACAGCAAAGTGGTGGCGGCAGGTCACGGGGTGGGGACAACAGTGCCCCTTCCAAGAGCACTCACTGCACCAGATTAACTCAGCCCCTGGAGCTGTGGTCTCAAAAGCTGTAGCCCCACAAGCAGTGCCTCCCCATCCAGCTACACAGGGGTGATGGTCAGAGGAGCGCTGACTCGGCAGCTGCCAAGAGCTCCTGCTTTGGCTGCAAGGCCTGAAGTGTGTGCAGGGTGCATGGCCCAGCTGCAACAACTCGCTCTGCACAGCACGAGCCACATCAAGTATGGGTGGGTCTCCTCAAACCAGCAAGTTCTAACCCCTCAACTGAAGTCTTCCAGGCATTTACAGTCAAAACTCTCTCTGAGGGAGGATGGATGAGGAACCAGGTGCTGTAAATGGTGTCCTTCTCCCAGCCAGACCTGCTGTCCCTCTCACCATCAGCACACACCAGTGCAGAAGCCATCTCATTACACCAAGCTCCAGAAACTCCCAGGTATCCTCATCCCACTCCGAGAGCTGAAGGCTCACAGAAGCATGGGTAGGCAGCTCTACATCTTCTGATACCAACAGAGCCCATTCCTCAGAAGGAGAAAGGCACAAGCAGGACACAGCTCACTCAGAGATGCTAAATACCAACTTGGAGCTGAGCTAGGGAAGCAGGGCTGGGCAGGATTGTCCCTGCTGCTGAAAAACAAGAAGTCAGCAGAAGAGGTGTCCTGAGCTCTAGAGCTCAGGTGGCTTCTGCACTCATGCAGGACCACGTGTGCCTCTCAAACTGCACAGCAATCTCCTCGTGGAAGCATCTTTCCTAAAGGAGCTTGCAGATGTGTCCCTGCATGCCATGAAGAAGGGCAGACAGAAACCAGAAACAGGTTCCAGTTCACAGCATCCGTACCACCAGTTCCCTGGGAGGTTCAGCACGGAATAAACAGCAATGCCAAGGAGCTTTACTTAACTCTGTCTCAACTTGCTAACTCAGAAATCAGAGGAAAACCCACAGCAGCAAGTTCTTTCCATCCATGAAGCAGCTTTAGGGCTGTGGCTCTGAGGACACCAGAACCTGCTTTCACGGACACGCGGCTCGTAACCGACACACGAAGGGGAAAAGCCCCCAGGCTCCTGAGCGCTGAGCAACGCTGCTGGGAAAGCCTGGAACCCAGGGCAAGGACTGACCTCCAGCTGCAGCTTCAGGTTGTTGGCAGTGCTTCCTCTGCCATCGCCCAGCTCCGTCATCCAGATCCAGAGCAGCGACAAGCCGTGACACTCCAGGAAGGACTTGAGGCAGGACTGCGAGTGCGTGTTCTGGGTGAGCCAAAGCGACACAGCCCGTGGGAATGGGGAAGAGATTTACAGGCCAAACCCCCCCACTCTGACTTCCACAGGCTACCATGGCTAACTGCTCACCTGGGCTTATGCTGCCTGTCAAACCCACTGCAGAAGGCAGAAGGAGGCACCTGCCCAGCCCAGTGCACGTCTGATGGGATTTAAGGGGCTGCAGGCGCCAGCTGGGAGCAGTAAATGCCATCAGCAGTGTGAGAGCTGTTACCTGATGGACAGCTCGTATCAGGGAACAAACCTGACAGATAAAGGGCTGCACAGAAAACTGGCTGCAACCCACAGAATCACAGATAGAATCGTTTTGGTTGGAAAAGCCCTTTAAGCTGATTCGAGCCCCAGCCCTCCCTTCACCCTGCCCCATGCCTTTGGGATCCCTCCAGGGCTGGGCACTCCCCCAGCTCCCTGGGCAGCCTGGCACAGGGGCTGACACCCCTCTCAGGGAAACAGCTCTGCCTCAGCTCCAGTCTCAACCTCCCCTGGCGCAACTTGAGGCTTGTTCCTCTCATCCTGTCACTTGGGAACACAGACAGACGCCCCAGCCTCTTGTGAGGGAGTTGCAGAGAGTGCTCCTGCCTCCCCTCAGCCTCCTCTTCTCCAGGCTGACCTAACTCATCTGCACCCAGAGATAAACATGCAGGATAACCCTGGGGATACTACAGCTCTGACTTTAGGCTGACAAATCATTTGCTCTCTAAAGCATTACACACAAGGAATGTATTTGCTGCCAGAGACAGACATTTTGCACCCAGGCCCAGTTCCACCACACACAAACTGAGGAGGGGAGATTACACGGGCTCTATAAAGGCAGCAGAACCGCCTGGCTTGAGGCTTTCCTCCCACCTCCCTCCCCAAGGACACTGCTTTAAGGAGATGTGGATCCCCCCCTTCCTCTGGGTCCTCCTCACCTGTATGAGTTTGAGGCAGGTGAGCTTCTGCTCCTGCGTTTCGATCCGAACCATGAGCCGGGACAAGCTGAGCACTTGGTTCTTGTCCGAGAGGCCCTCTCCGTTCTCCAGCAGCGCCTCCAGCTCCCCATCCACCTGCCCCAGCCAAAGAAAGACACCTCTCAGGTGGGCCAGGCTCACAGATCTCGCATTGCCTTGGCTTTGAGGGCCATGGGAAGCCCCTCCCCAACCATTTGCCCAGATGGAAAAGAAACCTGGCTCTAACTGGACTCATCCTGGTTGGGTTTCTTTCACCTCTCTCCTACGATGGGGTACTTCTTTAGACCTCAAATCCCATATGAGAGCTTACTGCTCCCACCAGTTCTCTTCATGCTGGGGACAGAGGGCAGGCAGTTGCACACACGGGACACAGGCAGGAATCCCCCAACTCCACCACCTCCATTTCCCCTGACATACAGCAGTTTGGATGCAGTGCAGAGGAAATCCCAGGGGGGTGCACCAAAACACTCCCCAGTTTATCAGTTTGCACTTAAAGATGTGCACTAAGAAATCATCTTTAACTGCAGATACATCAGCTTCTTTGAGCCCCTGATGGGTATTTATCACCTCAACCACCATGAGCACGTCCCTCTCCATGCAGAAACCACACCACCAACGTCCATGGTCTGTCCCAGCAAGCAGCACCTCAAAACACCACCTCAATGCCTTATGAATGATTTCTTGGCTTCCTAACTCTCTGACACAGTAAGCAAAAGCAAAGCTGGCGTTTGTAAAGGCAGCTTCTCCCAGAAGAGCAGGTAACAGATCTGATCTGCTATGAGCAGAGGTTTGGATCTTCAGGGACAGAGCAATCCTATGCTGCAGTGAGCAAGAAGTCCTATGAGCTACTTCAGGAGCACAGGCAGGACAAGCTATAAAGAGACTACAGTAATAAGTCTGTACTTAAGTTACATATTTCATTCATGTCCACCTGCAAACACGACTGGAACTGAAGTCACAGCAAGTACAACACCCGTCCACACACGTTCCTCCCGGGAGCTGACTTGCCCCTAGGCCAAAACAACCAAGAGACTCAAATTTCACATCCCAGCCTGGGGATGACAAACATCTGCACCCTGTCAGTTGTCAAACATCAGGTAATGTCCTGAGCAGTGAAGCCAGCATCACCTGTCTTTCCCCAATCTTTCAAAGTCATGCAACACAAACCACATTCTTACAAGCCCATGGAGCTTAGTTTGAGTGGCACTGACGAGCAGACACTGCCAGAGCCCTCCCTGCTGGGACTCTGCTAACACAGAGAAAGGAAACACAGGTTTAACTAAAGTTCCGAGAAAATACAAGTACTGAGGGGCCCAGTGAAATAAAATGCTGTGAACAGAGGGAATCATTGAGGTTGGAAAAGCCCCTGAAGCTGCTGGAGTCCAACCATTCCCCAGCAGTGCCACAGCCACCACTGATCCATGGGCTCAGCCCCTCAGCTCCAGGCTTTGGGATCCCTCCAGGGATGGGCACTCCCCCACGGCCTTGGGCAGCTGGGACAGGGCTGGACAGCCCTTGGGAGAAGGAATTGTTCCCCAGCTCCAATCTCAACCTCCCCTGGGGCAACTTGAGCCTGTTTGCTCCCATTCTGTCACTTGGGAGCACAGACAGACCCCCCAGCCCCAGCCTCCTGTCAGGGAGTGTCAGAGAGTGCTGCTGTCTCCCCTCAGCCTCCTCCAGGCTCAACACCCCCATTCCCTCAGCCCCTCCCCACCACCCTTGTGCTCCAGCCCCTTCCCCAGCTCTGTGCCCGGCTCTGGCCACGCTGCAGCCCCTCAGTGTCCCTGTGGCAGTGAGTGAGGGGCCCAGCACTGACACAGCCCTGGAGCTGCAGCCTCACAGAGCCCAGCACTGACACAGCCCTGGAGCTGCAGCCTCACAGAGCCCAGCACTGACACAGCCCTGGAGCTGTAGCCTCCCAGAGCCCAGCACTGACACAGCCCTGGAGCTGCAGCCTCCCAGAGCCCAGCACTGAGCACAGCCCTGGAGCTGCAGCCTCCCAGGGCCCAGCACTGACACAGCCCTGGAGCTGCAGCCTCCCAGAGCCCAGCACTGACACAGTCCTGGAGCTGTAGCCTCCCAGAGCCCAGCACTGACACAGCCCTGGAGCTGCAGCCTCCCAGAGCCCAGCACTGAGCACAGCCCTGGAGCTGCAGCCTCCCAGAGCCCAGCACAGGGGAGCACATCCATGGCAAAGCCTGAACCTCGAGGTCATTGTGAGTCATCAATCAGAGAAGAACACTCCAGGGGTGACTTGACTCACACAGAGTGGACAAAGCCCAGGCTCTGCCTTTGGTTTGCTGCTACTGTCAGAAACAAACCAGCCCTGAGCCCAGCAGAGCTGCCCTCACCGAGTCCTTCTTGCGGGAGCGCTCCTTCTTCATCTTGCCGCCGGCAGCTCGGATGCTCACCCTGTTCTCTCCTCCCAGGTAACCCCGGCAGTTGGCTGAGCCACAGAAACATTTCTGAGCTTCTTTGCTGTTGGTGGGCACAAGCAACAGAAACAGTTTACTAACACATCATCTGCTTCCACCACAAGTTACTGCACCTCACTCTAAGCGCACCCTCGGAGGAGAGGGCTGGGAACTCCTCGGACCGGCACCTTCTGGCCACTGCAAATTCAAACAAAGCCCTTCTCTCATACACAGCTACCACGAGCCCATGTTGCCTCAGATGGAAACCCAAGCTCCAGGCTCTTTCCAGGTTAAGAACCAAGAATGAGAAAGGAAAATGTGGCGCTGTTGGGTCTGCTGGCTTCTTGCCACACATTGCAGCCAACGTATTCATTGCCCCAGTGACTACACAATGAGGATTCAGCACCCATCAGGACACAGGCTGGCATTTTATAGCTCAGAGCAGAATAAAGAGCAGGCTGGGGCTTGGTGGAAGTAGGAAGATCCAGGTGAAAGACAGTTTTGTGCATGGATACACAGCCATGGAGAGCAGTAGAGATTTCAGTTTCGTGACATTCAGGCAGTGTTGCTGCAGAGCCTCTGTGTTTTCTACTTGACACACTCTGCATTTTAAACCACATGCCAGAATGCTTGAGAGAATGGCTTTGGGTTGCATAATGCCCCAGGGGAAAGTGTCTCTGCAGTATCTGCAGTACCACAAAGCAGAACCTGAGCTGGGGAAGGAACAACCAAGAGATCAGAGCTGGAAAACTCCAGCGAGATGAGACTGGGTTCACCCAACTCAAACATGTGAGACAGCCAAATGAACCAACAGAGCAGAATGATTCTCCATCACTGAGCCCCCAAACAGGGCCAGCACAGGAAGACCTCATCACTTTGACTGAGCCACACATAGATAAAATGATGGGTGTATTGGCTGCACATGGCACGAGCCTCCAGCTTCAGGGGGCGAATTTGCAGCAGGAACAGAAAACTGGCAGCATCTGATGCTTTAGCACAAATGATTCTATGATGCAGCTAACAAATCCATTCTCCTGCTTAGAGCACTGTGCTGCTGAAGGCTGAGTCAGTCAGGAAAAGGAAGAGACACTCCTTAAGCAACAGTACCCAGTACAAAAACCCTTAGGATCATAAAGTGCATCTGCACCAATCTCATTGTTACATGTTGCTTCAAGCCTGTCACTGTACTCATCACAGAGGGAAATACTTCAACATACACCTGGACAAGCTGTAATGTCAGAACATCAGGCTCAGGTTTAGAGAAAGGAGCCAAAGCCCAGGCTGGAGCTTGCACACCTGCACTTCTGGGGTCGGGCAGGAAGAGGGAATGTGCTATCTGATGGGCTTTTACAGCTCTGCAAGTACTTGCAAAGTCGTAAAAGAGGGGTGGGTGGGGAAGCAGAGGCTCTGTTTAAGGGTATTGCAGAGTCTGGAGCTTGGGTAATTAATAATTAGACAGAGGAAAGAAACAGCCAAGATAATTATCTGGGAAATTTCCACTGGGGAGAGATGGAATGAAGTGGAACAAAAAGGGCAATAAAGTGACACTGGGAAAGACACATGAAATCAGGAGGAAATTCCCCTCTGAGTTTCTTGTGTCACAAGTGGAAGAAACTCGATCCAGGTAGCTCTTCATCTAGTTAAATTCCATTCATTTACAATGGCTCTGTTAGATGAAGCCTTGCAGTGGATAGCTCAGGGGGCATTTCTCCTTGCCCCAAAGCTCACAAACCCTGGCTGCCAGCAGCACGAAGCAGAGAGAGCCGAAACCTACCCGTATCTCTGGAACTGGTAATCAAAGGTCAGCTCCGAGCCCGAGGGGACCAGCTTGGTGGTGAAAAACCCAACTCTGAGCTGCCCATTCACAGTCCACTGAGGAGATGGGGGGAGAAAAACAAGATGACAGAGAGTTATTAGAGAAGCCAGGCCTGACTCTGGGTTTGCTTTACATTAACAAGACCCAGCATCACTGATAAGGGTAAAAGCCAACTGGCTTGGCAGCACTTGCCCATTTCAAAGGTTTCCATTTCACTAAGTTACAACAACAAAAACCCAGCCCCAAAACAAAGAGACACCGAGATAAAGGAGAGATGCTTTTCACTCTGAGCTGGCTAAATGGCAGGCTTGGGAGTGAGAAGCCAGCAGCTTTGATCCAGCCCTTTACCTTTTGTGTCTCGCAGTTCGGCTCACAGCTGTGGTTCATAAACCGGGAGCAGTTTCCCTTCTGGGTAGCATCGATTATCTGAAAAGAAAGGAAACGAGATATCCAGGGAAACAGCTCTGTCCCAGGCACAAACCCAAAGCAGCAGAGCCAGGGACAGCCCTGCATCTGAACACGGAAGCCATCGCCCTCTCCTGCTCCACTGAGCAGCTTTGTTTGGTCTGGAGAAAGGGATTTGTGACGATAGGAAACGTCCCCCTAATAAACAGAAGAGCACCAAGCAAGTGGGATTTGGTTCTTGGTGTTCATTGTGGGATGACACAGTGTCCTTTGGTTGGGGGGGGAATCCTGGGTTGTAACTACCAGTTTCTGACCCTCTGAGGGGTGATACCATGACTGTGAAAGCTGGGAAAGGCAAATATCTCTGTCACAGGCACCATATTCCAACAGAAAGGCTGTTTCCTGAACCACTGTGTCCTCCCTTCTGTAGCTGGAAACACTCCCCTGTGCCCCCTTGTGATCACAGAACAATCCCACAGCAGCTAGGAAAATTGCTTGCTCTGGGGGGAAAAAGGGGCAAAACAAGGAGCCTGAGTATTTTTAGCACATTTATTGTAAAGCTCCCCAGACCTAAGGGGTCTTGGCAGAAGGACACACAGACTTCTGTGGGAGTGGGACAGGCTGGATGTGGGGAGAGCAGGGGATGGCATCTACCTTGACTTCAGCGAGGCTTTTGACACCATCTCCCACCACATCCTATTGAAAACCCCAGGGAGTGTGGGCTGGATGAGTGGAGGTGAGTGGATGGAGAGCTGGCTGAATGACAGAGCCCAGAGGTGGGGATCAGTGGCACAGAGTTGGAGGCCTGTGGCCAGTGGAGTTCCACAGGGATGGGTTCTGGGGCCAGACCCACGGTGGGGCAGGGTGTGAGGAGCTGCAGCCCCTGGGAAGCAGCCACACTGGAGAAGTTCCTGGGGGACTGTCTCTCATGGGAGGGACCCCACACTGCAGCAGGGGAAGTGTGAGGAGGCCTCCCCCCGAGGCAGCAGCAGCAGAGCCCAGCTGGGGTGGACTGAGCCCACTCCCCATCCCCTGCGCTGCTGGGGGGGAGCAGGGACAGAGCCGGGCAGGAGGAGGGCTGGGGGCGCTGCTCCGGGCCTCAGCTTGTGTTTCTCACGGCCCTGCTCTGCTCTGAGTGTTCATCCACAAACCAGAGCGCTGCTCCCCAGGCTGAGCCTGTTGTGCCCAGCAGCTGCTGAGTGATCTCCCTGCCCTTGTCTCCACTCACCAGCCCTTTGCTGTGTTTCCCTCTCCAGCTGAGGATGGGAGTGACACAACCTGGGTTAAACCAGCCCAGCAAGGAGTCAGCACTGTAGGTACCCAGGGCCAAGCCCAACCAGGCTCCCCCAAAGCCACACACAGCAACCACCCTGCTCACCTCATCATTCTTCAGGGCCATGAAATAATAGTGGATGTTCTTGTTCCGGGCATATTCCTTCACACGAGCCTTGAACTCCTTGTGGTCCAGCACTTCTCCACAGTACTCCAGGACAAAAGTGTTGCTGCAAAAGCCAAGGGGAAAAAAACATCCCTCTCTTTAGATGTTTAGATGTTGCAGGCTAGAAACACCAAGGAACAGAAACAATCGCTGTTGAGACGGGCTCTGGCAGGTTAACTCGCAGCCTGCTCACCCTGGTGATGTAGCTGTGACTCTACAATTTGCCCTAATCTCAGGGAATCCTGATGAACTGCTGCTTTTACACCACCACGTGGGTAGGTGTATCCCAGCAAAAAGCCTGCACACAAGAGGAAAGCTCCCCTTCGAGCAGGGTTTGTTCTGTCAAAGAACAAGACCTTGTGAGTGCCGTGGTGAGGAAATGAAGGAGCACTGAGAGGAGACGCTGGCAGGTGCCTTCCCCACCGAAAGGGAAAGCCTGGCTGGTGGGGAAAGTGAGGAGTAAATCAAATCTCCCTTGTAACTGGAGGAAAGGTGAGTTTCAGAGCAGAGATGGAAGAGAACAACCAATCACCCCTACACAAACCTCAGAGATTGCACTCTGCAGATGGGCTTTAAACCCTTCAGTCTACCAAGAGGTGCTGCAATACAGCTCTCTTGTTGTCTGTCTTAAGTTCTGCCATGCTCAAGTTGCTCCCTTGCTCCTCATGAACTTGCCAAACCCTCCTGGACATGTTCCTGTGCCCCCTGAGCAAGGGGAACCTGCTTTAGCAGGGGGTGGGGCTGGATGAGCTCTGCAGGGCCCTTCCAGCCCCCACCATGCTGGGATTTGATACAGCAGCAAAAATCTCTGCTGTCAGACCTGCAGCTTTGCCAAGTGTCAGAACCATCTCTGGATTCCTCAGCAGAACTCTTTGTCTTCAACAGAAGTGAAATGATCACGAGTTTGCACAGAAACTCACTAAAACACCCAGAACATCTCTGCACGACAGGGTTCCAGGCAGAGTGTCCTGGAGCTCAGTTCTGGGTGCACTGGAGACTGAACACACACACACCCCCTGCCCAGCCCACTGCCTTTGGAAATGGAAATCACAGCCTGCTGAAGCTCTTGAGCTTGGAAATGGAAATCACAGCCTGCTGAAGCTCTTGAGCTCCAGCAATTTCTTCTCCCAAGCCTGTTGTTCACGTGCAGAGCAGCACGAGCGACTTGTGTGTGGCCTGAGAGGACACCCCATGACCTGCACACCAGTGGCGAGGAAAAGCCAGCCAGGTGTTGCTACCTGCAGGAGCACAGTGCAGCTCAGCCCCTCTCACTCTGACACCTCCCACCTGGCTCCCTCCTCCAGCAAACCCTGCTCCTCCCACTGCACTTTGTGTGCAGCAGCTCTCTGCATGTCCTCTCTCCTCTCTCTCCCTTCACAGCCTCCCTTGAGGCTCTTTTACTAGTGGGAGCATGACAAAGCACCAGCTCAGCAAGGCAGAAGGCAGCTCCTTGACTCACCCTGCCTAGGGAGAAGGGATTCCCATCTCAGGCCCGCTCCATGCACACACACCTGCAGAGCAAAACGTACCCAGCACTATTCCTCTTCCCAGCTACATCACTTGTTGAGTACAAGAGTTTCCAAACAGGACCATAACTCCAAAATTACCAACATCCCTCCTGCTGCTGAGAGGTTCAAGCAGCACAAACCCTCGCTGCCCGAGGGCCACCAGCTCCCTCCTGCCAGACAGGGTCAATAAAGGCACTGATCCAGGCACAACAAGCAAATATCACCTGGCTTTAGTGAAACAAACACTTGGATCTGTAAGCACAGCTGATGCCAAACCAGCCCTCAGCAGTACAGGGAACGAGGGAGGACAGACCCAAGAGACCTTCATGTAGTGCAAAGAGAGAGGACTCAAGAAGTCTTGCAGAGGTGGGAGGAGGAGAAGGGACACAAGTGTCTCTTCTGACACCACGTAATAGGGAAGAAGAAAGAAGGGAAGTGAAACACAAGATGAGGCCACAGAAACCCTGAGAGGAGGAGAAAGCACAACCAGAGTGGGAGACCTAACAGGCAACCAGCAGTCAGGCAGGTGCCAAGGGCTGAGAGGGACACCTGACAGAGGACAAGGACCACACACAAAGGTGACAGAGCCCCAGCAAATCCTCTGATGTCAGTGACAGCAAAGCAACGGAAGCAACTTCTGTTCCCTTCCCCGGGGAGCACAACGGCACGAGGACGTCGCCCGAGGAGCAAAGGCTTACGATGGCAGGTCTTTGGCAGCCCTCAGCCCCCAGCCCTTCTTCTCAGTGAGGATCACTTCCACATCTGCATGCTGCTTCTTCTGGAAGCGCCTGTTGGAGCAGTAGTCACCATTTGGGCACCTGGAAGAGCTAGGGGAAGGAAATGGAACAATTCAATTCCCAGCAGGACAAGAACAGGCTCAGGAGGAAAACAAAGGTGCTGAGGAGCCAGAATAAATTCAGTGTAAAACCTTCAAAGCCTTGTTCTGCTATAAAAATCAACAACCACCTGCCTGTCAGCATGCACCTGCAGACAGCTTCTTTCTGGAAGGGAGACAAAAGCACTTGGGAATGTGACTGCTGCTGTGTTCTGTGTCCTACAGTCAACCCGGGGTGAAACAGCCTCTCCTCCCCCGTTTTTAGGGGTTCCTGCCCCAAGATGCCTCTTCCCCTACATCTACTGCCCAGGATGTGAAACAAACAACAGACAGCAGGGCTTCTGCCAGGCAATTGCTGCTGACAGCCCTGGTGCCATGAGGAAAACCCCAGCAGGCATCCTGTCCCCTGCTCACCACGCAGCTCCCCCTTCTGCTAAGCCAGGAGGGAAAAGGACACCAGAGCCACGGCCTGGTGAGGCTCTGGGAGAGGAGATAGAGGCAAAAGGAGAAATGAGGGGAAATAAGGACCTCAAGTAGAGCTACATTTGCATTTCTGACTCCCTCCAACCACCTTTATCATGGACTAGAGTTAAGGCTGAGGAGCAGAAGACTCCAGGCCTTAACAGGAGGTTGCCAAGGTCCAAAGGTCAGACTTCAGTGCTGGTGTGTAGGCTCTGAAGATCACTCCACAGCAGCCAGGGAAAACACCAGCTCACAGACAGCTTGTTGCCACCACCCAGGGAAGGCTGGGTTGTTTTAGGGACTCCCAAGCCACCTGAGGGACAACCGTGGGCAGCTCACGAGATGCTACTCACCACTCGATCATGAGCAGGCGGTTGAGACAATCTTCCCCACAAGCCACCTCGCCCTGGGCTCGCTCCTCCTTGGACAGCGGAGGGCACTCACACAGCATCCGCTTAATGTCCCGGTGAGACTTGTTCTTCTTCCTGCTCAACACGAGTCAGCGACGCACAGGTCAGACACTCCAAACCCAGTCCCTGTGTGCCCTGCTCTAGGTGCTGCTGCTCTGGCAAGGGGAGCTGCACTGGATGAGCTTTGCAGCTCCCTTCCAGCCCTTGAGATCCTGTGATGCTGTGACTAAAACCTCTTCATTTGTTGTACAAGAAACCAATTCCCAGCAAACTCCCTCCTGACTTTCCTAGACAGAGGATTTCTCACCCCACAGCACGAGGTCTAGAGGTTGAAACTAAAAGGAGAAACTTTGCCTAGCCTCTCCTGGAACAACTCTGCTCTGTAACCATAAAGAAACGGGTTTCAGTTGTGCCAGGGGAGGTCGAGATTGGACATTAGGAAGAGCTGTTTCCCCGAGAGGGGTGTCAGCCCCTGCCCCAGGCTGCCCAGGGAGCTGGGGGAGTGCCCAGCCCTGGAGGGATCCCAAAGGCTGAGGGATATGGTTTAGTTTAGTGCAGGGCCTGGCGGTGTGAGGCGAGGGGATGGACTCAGTGACGTTACAGCTCGTTCCCAACAGTAATGATTCTGTGATTCTGGGATCTTCTCTACGAGCAGCTTGGCCAGACACGGGGCAGGTGACATCCCTCCCTCTCCCCCTCCAAATGATGCCAGTCTAGCCATAAAAACCTCTCGAAGACCCAAAAGCAAGTGAAAACCTGCAAGTGCTAAAGGCAAGAGGGGGGGAAAAAACCAAGACAGGCTGAAAAACCTCCGGTTACCTTTCTGTCAAGTACACGTTCTCCTCAATCAGGTCGAAGTAACAGGGCATCTTCCCTTGCTTGGCAAACTCCTTCCAGCGCTGGGGGTCTCTGAAGTCGTCCATGATGCACAGGCGCCCGACCATGGAGGAGTCCTGCGGCGCCGCCTCCGCCTGCTCGCCCTCCGCCTTCACCTTCTTCTTCTCCCGCGCGTCCCCGTCGCTCTCGGAGTCGCTCTCCACCTCGGGACGCCTTTTCTTCGGCGGGCCCCGCTCCTTCACGTCGTTTTTGTCCAAAGCTTTGCCCTCCTCCTTCTTGTCCCCGCCAGGCACGGGCTCCTTGCTGGAATTGCTGCTGATCTCGTGTGCCTGCACCGAGCCCTGCCCGGGCAGCTGGCACTGACTCGAGGGGCTGGGGAAACGAGCTTTGCAGTCATCGACCCACCGCTCGTCCTCTTCGAACTCCTCGTGGTCCTCGGTGAGGGAATCCGGGACTTGCCCTTGGACGCGCTCGTAGCTGCCGGCAGCGGCTCTGCCGCCGGCCCTGGCGTCCCAGTAACCGTTGCCCTGCCAGTAGCTCTGCGAGTCGCCGTACGCTCCCGAGCCCGGCTGGTAAACGTAGCCCGAGTACACCCCGAAGCTGCTGTCTGGCTGCTGGTAAGTGCTACTGGGCTTCTCTGGCTGGGAAAGGTCCCAGCCCACACCACTCGCATCCTCCGTGGCGTGAAAACCATCCGGCCTGGAGAAGTCTCCGAGGCCGGACTGGTGGAGGCCACCCTTGCCCTGCCTGCTGTCCGGCTTGGAACAGCTCATCTGGAGCCGGGATTCGTCGGCGCTTTCCAAACTCTCTGGCTGACAGAAGGGCTGCTCGTCCTGGCGGCCCACGGGTCTCCCCACGGCCAGCAGCTCCTTCAGCATCAGCCTCTCCTCCAGGCTGGCCTTGCCGTGGCAGTCTGCCGTGACATCCGCCTGGCTCGTGCTGTCGACGCCGTCGCTCTGGGGCTGACACGGGTCCGGCCGCGGCTCCTCCGTCTCCATCCTGCCGAGCTCGGTGGAAGTGGCCGGACTCTTCTCCATCCCTCTCGGAGAACACTTGCTCTCGGCCTGCGAGCCTTTACCCGCCACGCTCTCCAGCCTCTCCTCGTAGCAGGGCCTGCTGGGCTCGGGCCGCTCGTCGTCCCAATGCTCGGAGAAGCGCCTGCTGCCTTGGCTGCCGCGCGACGAGCCGGGGCTGTTCTCCTCCGTGGCAATGCTCGAGTTCTTGGGCACGACCACGACAGACTGCAGCCGTTTCCTCGGCACGCCGTCGTCCGAGTCCGAGTCCTCGCTGTCGCTGGCCTCGCTGCCGCTCTCGCTCTCGCTGTCCCCCGTGTCGGAATAACCCTCGCGGCCGGCGGGGCCAAACTCGGCGGCGCTGCCGCTGCTGTCGCACGTCGGCGCCTGAGTCACCGCCTCGGCTTCCTCTGCGGCGGCCGCCACGTCGCAAGAGGGAAACGGGGTGTCTGGGAAAGCCGCCGAGGGCTCGTTTCCCCCGTCCCCATCGGCCGGGTCGCCGGGACGCGGAACCCTCGAGCCCTGCGTCCCGCCGTCCTGGGTGGAAACGGCACCGTCCCCCGGGAGCTCTGCGCCGCGGCGCTCCGGCGGCGCCTCCGAGTAGTAGGAATGTTCATCTCTGAGCGACAGCTTCCCCTTCGCCGAACCAAGCTCGACGTGCTGAGCCTCCAGCTCGGACACCTCTTCGGCCTCGGACTGCCGGAGCGGCTCCCGGCACCACTCCGGCGGCGGCACGTCCCATTTGGAAGAGACGCCCTCCGGCGGCACGGGACGGTCCGGCCTGAGCCTCGGGGAACGGCCATCCTGCGGGGGCCCCTTGCTCGAGCTCTCCACGGCCAGGCTGACTCCTGGGGAAAGACGCCCGCGCTCGTCGTCGCCGGCGGGCTTGGAGTGGAGCTCCTCTGTGCCCTCGTAACCGCACGTGACGGTCTGCGGCTCCACCTGCACGTCCAGGAACGCCTCGGGCGCGACTCTGAGATCCGCCGGCTCCGCTTCGATTTCAACCTCCGGGGGATCCAGAGCCGGGGCGGCCTGGTCTGGGAAGTAGCAAAAAACGGGTTCTTTGGTTTTGTCACACGGAGCCGCCTGATCGTCCGGCTCCCGGGGCACGGCTTCGGGCTCATCTACATTCACGACGGGCAAAGGGGCGGCTTCCCCTTCCCGCCGCGGGACGGGAGCCTCTGCTTCCCTAAACAGGCTGCTGCACTCGCTGGACTGGACCCGGGCGTCATCTGGCTCTCGCTCCGGAGACACAAACGCGCTCTCAAACCCGTTGGGCGGCAACGGGTCCGAAGGACTCGTCTTGGCAACGGGCGATGCTTCGGACCGGCACAGGCTGTTGTCAGGAGACGCTGGGACGTCCTCTGTTTGGGAGGCACTGGAAGCTGCCAAACCGTCAGCCTCGCCCTCCGGGGACCCATTTACGCTCAACTCTGCGGGGAAACACATTCTCAGCGGCTCGTGCTTCGTCACCTTTAACAAAGCTTCTTGCTCCTGAACACCGTCGCGGCATTCGCCTCCTGCAAGCTCCTCGGCCTTCGTGTTGGCAAAACCCACGTGGGGTTCCTCTGCCTTCCTACAAGCAGGCGAATCGCCGAGCTGGCCTAACGGAGAAAGCGGCTTTTCCCTTTCCCACCTCCTCGCAGCGGACACCCTGATTTCACTGCTTCTCAGACAAGAGGCCTCTAAATCTAGAGAATTAGACTGCTGCTTTATTTCTTCGCTCGATTCTGTACAACAGAAAGAACTCTTAAATTTATCAGGCTTTGGTGTGGGGGTCTTTGAAGGGGTGGACTTATAACGGGAGGGATTCACATTACTGTCGGGCTTAGAATGGGATGTCCCCTTCCGATAGCCGAGCTCGTCAAGGGGAGAGCACCTTTTGGTTACTTCGCTTTCTGAAGTCCTTTTTGAATCTCGATCTGCTTTCGAAGAAGACCTTCCCCTCCTCTCCACGTCGGCGTGAGACGACGACTCTACTCTGCTGTCCCTGTCCGACTTGGAGTGAGGAGCCCTGGAGTCTCTGTAGGAGGAGGAGGAGCGGGACGACGTGCGCCTGGAGTCGCTGGATCTGGAATGCGTCCTCCTGTACTCGTCCTCCGAGTCCGAGCTGTCGCGCGCCCTGCTGTCCGCGTACGAACGCGAGTACCTGGACCTGTCCCTGTACGGGGAGCTCCGATGGTACCGGCGGTCGGACTCGTAGTAGTGCGAGCGCTCCGACCGCGAGTAGGAAGAGCCGGTTCTGGAGCTGCGCTCAGAGCGGGAGCGGGAGCGGCTGCGCCTCCTGTCTCTGTCCGAGCGGGAGCGGGAGGACGCGTAGCGCGATTCCCTGTCCGACTTCGAATGGCTCGAGTACTTCTCGTCCCTGTCCGACCTGGAGCGCGAGGAGGACTTGCCCGGCTCGTCGCTCCTCAGCGACGCGGAGCTCCGTCTGGCTTCCCTCTCCTTCTCCGTGCTGGACACCTTCGGCTCGTGCGAGCGCTGGCTGGAGGAGGTCCTCACCGAATCCTCGTCGGACTCGGAGCCCGGCGCCGCGCCGTCCGACTGCGAGAACTTCCTCCTGGCCCCCTGCCTCCGGGAGCAGGGGGGAGCACCCTTGGAGCCGTCGGAAACCTCGTCCTCCTTCCCAATATGGGAATCTTCCTTGTGCGGGGTCACCTCCGCCTGCTGGGGCGCGCCGCGCTCGTCCGCCCTGCGCCAGCCCCCGTCCTGCCTGGCGTCCGACGGCTCCGGCGCCTCCCTGGGCGCCGCGGGGCCCGGCTCCTTCGAAACGGGCACTTGGGCTTCCGACAGCGGGGGCGCCGGCTGCGGGAGCTGCATGGAGGCGGCTGGCGGTGCCGGCGGCGGGGGAGGAGGGGGAGGAGGAGGAGGAGGCGGCACCGCCGAGGCCGAGTCCAGGCCCGGCACCGGCGGTTCGCTCAGCGGGGCCGCGGGCGGTGGCGGTGGGAGGGTCGCTGCCGGGGCCGGGGGCGGTTTCGCCGTGACATTAAGCAAATGCTTTTTAAAATGGATCTTCCCCAGCTCTACCTTCGGTTTCGGAGGGGAAGGCTCCTCAGCTGAACCAGCGGCATCCCCCTGCTCCATCTTACTCTTGGGGTTAGAGTCAGCTTGAAGGGGGGCCGCCGGGGAGTTCTGAGCGTCATTTTGCTTCTCGTTGCCGAGAGCGGTCAGGAATCTATTGGGTAAGGTTTTCTTGGTTAAGCTGAAGCTGAAAGACACCTTTTGTCTCCCTTGCTCCTCAAGGTTAACCTTTGTCTTGGTGCCTTTGGGCAAAAAGCGACTGGAAGCGACGCCTTTGAAGAGCGGGCCTTTGATAAAGCCAGCCCTCTGCACAGTCTCAGGCTTGCCCTGCAAAAAGAAGGAGGCAGTTAGAGGAATTGTTCTTGGGGGCTGAGCACTGTTCCACAGCCAGAACCAAGAGTCTGCTTTCACCTGCTGAATTTTTCATGGAATAGAATAGAAAATGATAGCCTGGGCTGGAACGTGGGAGAGCAAAAATCAACCACCCAGTCGTCTGCAGTTGAGAGCAAAACCTCCTCCGGGGCTTGGGCTGAGGCTTTTCAAGCAGGCTTAGCAATGACCAGCCTCAAAGTCCTTCTTCTCATGGAACTCGTAGCAGTTGGGGTTCAACATACGGAGCTAACCGAAGCGACAGCAGTGCTTTACGTGCTGTGGGCTCAGGCTACAAACACTCTGTTTTTAAGCTGTCAGAGGGTTTGTTTCCACGTCCCAGGAAACCACACCTCGATTCCTTTGCTTTCAGCACAAATCAAGGCGACTGAGAACTCCAGCAGCAGTTTTAAGCCTCATCCCTTCCCACCTCACCTCTGCTGGCTCCTGCCCAGAACCTCCCCCCCCACCTCTGCAGCGAGGACCCTGCCACAGCACGTCACCAGCTCCAAGTCATCTTCTCTAGGACATTAAATGCTCAGGATCTCCACCAATAAAGGTGCTGTGCCAGTGTTTCCAACTGAACCCGGCTTTGGAAATGGAGCAACAAAGCTCCTCCAGCACGGGAAGCTCTCCACCTCCCCTCATCCCAGCCGAGATGAGCAATTTTGGGAGCATAAAGCAACGCCTGTTTATCCCCCTTGGCATTCCTCACGCTAATTTAAAGCTTAGGGCTCATCTGCACAGAGGCTGTCACAGGAGTGCGGGCCCTAAGGAGTAACGTGCTGCTGAAAAGCTTTTCTCCATCAAGATACAGTTTGGGGGGAAACTTGCCTTGTTTGTCTAATGTTCTTTGTACTGGGCATCACTGAGACAGCCCCACGTGGTCTGTTTAACCTGAACAATGTGTGGGCTGGTGGGCAAGAAGCCAATGGGCATCCTGAGGGCACCAAGCAGAGTGTGGGCAGCAGGGCCAGGGAGGTTGTGCTGCCCCTCTGCTCTGCCCTGCTGAGGCCTCAAGCTGGAGCCCTGTGCCCAGTGCTGGGCTCCCCAGCTGCAGAGAGACAGGGAACTGCTGGAGAGAGGCCAGGGAGGGCTCCCAGGGTGCTGGACCACGTGTGTGAGGAGGAAAGGCTGCGGGAACCGGGTCTGTTCAGCCTGGAGCAGAGAAGCCTGAGCTCAGGGGCACCTTATCAGTGCTGCCAATAGTGCTCATCCCCACAAATCCACGTTGCACGGGCACCATTACCTCCTGTGTGAGGAGCACAACTCCAGTGGAAACAGCTGTAGCAGTATCAGAACTACAGAGCTGGGTTTTACTCCCAGAGCTGGTGCATGAGCACATCTTTGGCAGCAGCAGCAGTTTCCTGCAACCCCCTGTGAATTATTACGTGCTTTGTTATCCTTTAACTCGGGTGGAACAATGAGCGGCTGCTCAGGCTGAAGGCACCACAGGCAACTGCTGGTGGAACAGAAACCTCATCCCGTTCTGTTTGTGCTCTTGGACATCCCATATCCAAAATTATCCTTATTTCTGAGGAAGTGCACAGGGTTTTTAATCTCAACTGTGAAATGAACAGTCTCAGCCACTCCAGGACTAGTCTCAGCTACTCGAGCCAGCACCACACACACATACACTTGATCTTCAGCTGCAGTGTGGATAAAAATGAGTGCTAGCAGTTAAAAAGCACTCTTTTTAAATGGATGTTCCTTACACAAGTGCCATTGCACAGGTGCTTCCTATGGGTGCTGTGGCTAAAAGGGCACTCGAGACAGTGACCTTGGGAAACAGAGTGCACGTCCACACACTTGAAACACTCTCCCCGCTGAAAACACTATCCCTGTCTCCAAAAGAAGCCACACATCAGAAATGATGCAGAGGTTAATACACAAGTGGATATAAACTAATTAAAAAGGACAAAGATTCAGTGTGCAGCCCAGCTGGTAGGAGCTTCTACGTGGCTGAATGAAGACCACCCTTCCTTAGGACACCAGGCTCAGCTTCTCCAAGAGCAAGGGAACATCGTTTCTGGGGGCTGCTGGGTCAATTATTATCCCCTACAGAACCAGAAATTTGCCCAACCTGTGTCTGTGTCTCAGGACAATGAGAGATGGGGTTCCTGTCACCATCCATGCCCTGGTGTCGAATGGAAGGAGTCTCCAGGAACACAAATCCTTGTCAGAGATGGGATTCCCCTCTTACACCAATTATAGCTGTATAAAGACAGTGCACTCAAGGGTTTTCTTGCTTGCTACAACTTTTGTGTACACCTTCACAGAAAACACAGGTCCTGAAGGCAAAAAGGAAGCTGCTGAGCTTCTGCCCCTCCCCTTTGCATAGTCTATTCAGCAGAGATCATCTATTTCAGAACAGATGTTTCACTCTCAGGTGCTCACCCTCCCTCCCATGGCTGGGGTGGGGTTTTTCTTTCCTTAAATAACAGCAAGTTGAACAAAAAAAACATGACTTGGAGAGCTGTAAACATGCTCCACAGGTAGCTTTTGAAATGTAATAGGCAGCAATTACTGGTGCAAGCTCTCTGGAGGAACAGGCCTTCTCCTTCCTTTCAGTGTCTTACAGAGAGGAAACATCTCCAAAAACGTTTTTGCTGTGGATATTTTGCAGCGAGGAAAAGGCAAGAGAAGCTCAGTCTGTGTAGTCAGTACAGACACCCCCTCAGTGGAGCAGTGGTGCTGCTGCAGCTCATTTCACAGGGAGGACACAGCAGCACAAGGAGGAGCAGCCTCTGGAGCAGGGCCGGTCCCACAGCATCACAAATCACAGGCAGCAGCTGTTCCTACGCTGGGATATTAGAAACTGCTCCAGTCTCTCCAAGTTTTCTCCTTTCCCCTTAAATTCCTTGGGCCACGTAGAGCAAAACTAATGCTCCTCACAGGTGAAGCCCTGGAACAATCATCTTCTGAGGGTGCAGAAAGCAGAAGCTACACTGAGGGCCCCAAGGGCACCGTCCAGCCCTGCTGCCCCATCCACGTGTGCAGACTGCAGCCATGGCATTGAGGGTGCTTCCCTTGTCTCCTGGATCTAACCACCAAACGAGAGGCACCCCAGGAAAACATCAGACCCTGGGTTGCTCTCAACTCACAGGTCGACCTAACCAGGTTGGGCCTAAGGCATGTCTCAGGAGCTCCAGCAAGGAATGGGTTTTACTCACCTCATTTTCTTCTTCTCTATTGCAATCCAGCAGAGGAAACATGCAAAAGAAAACAGAAAAGAAGGTGTAAACATCAGGCAGAAAGGAGAAAGGGAACGTCAGGAGTCTGCACACCAGCCCCACACGTAACCCCGCCGCAAGAGATGTCCCTGCCAGTGTCACCAAGGCCAGGCCAGCTGCCTCTGAAGGGGAGCAGGGCACGGTTTGGAAGCTCAGGAATTGCAACACTGAAAGTTCTGCATGGACTTTGGCAGAGCAAACCTTTATCTGAGCAAGCTGCTGGCTTGGGTTTGCAAACCAGCACGAACCTCACTCCAACAGACTAACACAGATGCAAAACAGAACGTGAGAATGAGATGGAGGAGCCTGGTTCTGGTTTCTTTTTCCATTTAATACTTCCCTTATTACCCAGAAACACTGGAAAGCATCTGCCTCTCTCATCCACAGATGGCACCCAGAGGAGCTGGAGGCCTGTGGGCAGTGGGGTTCCACAGGGATGGGTTCTGGGGCCAGTCTTGTTCAACATCTTCATCGGCCACCTGGGTGAGGGGACAGAGGGACCCTCAGCAAGTTCCCTTTAAACCACCAGTAACCTGCTGGGAAGACCCATCAGCAGTAGTAAGGTGCTCTTGTCTCTATGCTGGCTCATGTCCCATTGATAAAGCTTATTAATAGGCCATAAATTATTCTCAGAGCAACAAGAACAGGGTTTGTTTCCACTGAGGAAACATGAGCCATGAGCTGAAGCAAGCTGTGGAGCACAAGAGGGACCGGGTGTGATTTAATGGGGTTAAGCAAACCCTGACCAAAGCAGAGGAGGTCAGAAGAACAGCACTTTGACACGAATTAGTGACTGAAAGGAGGTTTCACTTAAAAACCCCAGATCCCAGAAAAAGTCTGGATCTCAGAAAGCAGTTTCAGGCTTCCAGGAAACCATCACTCTCGACAGTCACGTGTTTGGAGTGTTACAGCCTTTACAAGGGGTGAAAACAGCCCTGAAGCCTGGTGTAGCCAACAGCCAACAAGACCCCAGGTGAAGCCATCGCTGATTTTAAGGGTCTTTTCCAACTGAAACGATTCTGTGACCATCTCCACGACACCCACAACCAGATGTGTGATACAGCACAGGGCAACAAGCAACAGATGAAAGCTGGTGGTCCTAAACCCAACCAGCAATAAATGTCTCTGTGGCTAAGAGCACAGATTTAAGCAGCTCCATATCTGGAGACAGGTAATGAAGCTCAGCATCCACTATACACATCCTGCCATAAAGCTAAAGTAGCTCCTCCTAACAATCCAATTTCACTCTTGTTGATGAACCACTGCATCAAACCAGCATTAAGCTAAAATGCTTGGCAGGAACACAAAGTGGGGGTCTCCAAAACCCAACAGCTAAGGATAAAATCCTCCCTTTCACAGCAGGAATCACGGCACCACCCAGGCCAGCACTAAGCTCCCACCCTGGTCACAGTTTGCAGCCACAGCAGCACGTTCCCCAGGCAAGGTGTCAGGTTGGTAGTGCAGCCTCAGCATCTGCCAGCTCCAAACAGCTGCTCCACGAATGGAGGCTCCTTCCTTGGAGCTCTTCAAGACCCACCTGGACAATGGTCCCGTGTGACCTGATCTAGGTGACCCTGCTTCTGCAGGGGGGTTGGACTGGATGATCTCTAAAGGTCCCTTCCAACCCTACCATTCTATGACTCTGTGATTCTATGAATGGCAGAGCACCAGCTCCTGCATGGGGGGGGTTAAAGCAAGTAAGAAAACTGGGGCAAAAAAGCTGAATTCCTTCAAAAGCCAGAGAAAACCTTGCAGGGGAAAGAGGCATTAGGAAATGGATCTTCTTCTCTCCTTCTCAGGAGGTTTCCAACACACCTGGATACATCCCTGGAAGCTGCTTTAGCAGGGGCTGGCACTGGATGAGCTCTGCAGGGCCCATCCAGCCCTTGAGATTCTGTGGTTGTCCCTCTGCAGCAGCATTTCACAGTCAATTGTGCTTTTCCTTCCCAAACCACCCCACAAAAAGCAATCCCACCTCACACAGGTTAACTCAGGAGGCAGCTGCCTGGGGTGACAGATCCCATTTCCACTCACAGCCTGACACCCAAAACATATATATATATACACATAAATAGCTTTCCAAAGTTAGTGAAGGCCTTGCTGTTGGCTTCAAAAAAACCTATTGCCAAATTCCTCCCACGCTGGCTCTGAAGTTACATAAACCCCCCACCCATCCCTGTTCCAAGCCTGAGGAAGGAGCTGGCACACAGCAGAGCTGGCACCACACGAGCGTGCCTACGGGAGCTGGGGATGCAGCCAAACACCCAACCCTGAGGCTTTCCAGCAGCTTTCCAGCCCCAGAGCTTTAGGGTGAATCTCTGTTGTTCCCCCTCTGGCTGCAGGTGTAGAAAGGGAAGACTGTTGGGAAAATGAGCACTGAATTCATGCACCCCTTCCTGCGGGTGGGAAGGGAAAAGCTTGGTTGAAACCTGTAACTCAGGCAAAAGTGAACAACTCTAGCAACAAATGCCTAAGGAAGGGAACTGCACCATCTTCTCTTTGTCTGCAGCAGCCCTAGGCACTAATATTTACCAAAAAACCCATCAGTCTGCCACTACAGCAAAAGTAAACAACAATTTGGCCCGTCTGCCAGTTAAGTCTGAACAACTGAGGGCAAACAGCAGTCAGGTGAGGGCAAGACGTGCCTCCACACACCCCCCAAGTGCAGCCACAGCACACCCCAGACCCCCACACCAGGCAGAGGGGCTTGCTTTGTAGAAAACGCTTTTTTTTTTAAGGCTGTGGACCCAAATTTCTACCAAACTCCTTGTTTTTCCTGCTCCAGGAAACCTCCCAGCTTTGTCCCCCCTGTTGAGGTTGAACTGTGAGGTTCAGCAGAGCTGGGGTACTTCAGAGATGCTCAGGGAGCAAGTGAAGGAGCCTTGTCTCCTAATTTGAACTCTATGTGGGCTTTGCTCATGCTGAAAAAGCAAAGAAAACAACAACACAGCCTCAGGCTTCCCAAGTCTAAATGACAAATGCTGGTCTGGAGCAAGACAAAACTCAAAGAGCCTCATCTCCCACATGTCCCCTTTTGTTGCTTTTCTCTCTTCCTCTTTCTAAAGAGAGTAAATCTGGAAGCCTAAAGCTCTCATTTAAACCTCTGCAGGACTGACAGGCTGCAAAGCCCCATTCCCAGCAGGCACTCAGCTCACCTTGCTTTAGGGGGTATTGTGCAGGCATTAGCATAGGTGCATCTGAAAGCCTGCCTGCCTCAGCAATCACCTTCCCTTCTGAGGAAAGGAAACAAAGTGCAACACCTCAGCACTCAGAGGATAATCCCAGCCTCCAGATTGGTTTTGCTTTGGTGGGGTTCGGCCAGAAACGTGGGGGGATGCAGATGGGACTTCCAAGGCTGCTCATGGATCCACCAGAGCTTCAGCCACAACAGCGGGGAGAAGAAAGCCAGACAGCAACACAACAAATGAGCACTTCCAGGTGGAAATCTGCAGTCCTAGCAAGATCCTCCAGCCACAGAAGGGAATATCCTGATGGATTTCCCTGCTGTCTGGACAGAGGGCTGCACCTCCACACTTCCACTGCAATGAAGTTCACTCTCACCCGGCTCCTGCCTCCCTCCAAACCAAAGGATGCGACAAAACACTTCCAGACCTCAAATGCTATCACCTCCCTGGCTTATTAGTCTCTAATGTGACCAAGCTAGAGATAAAACCCAAGGACAAACATGCAGAGTCTCTGTGGCTCTCTGATGGTGCTGAACTGCTGCAAGAGCTTTTTGTACAGAGCACTGTGCTTTTGGTACCCAAACGTGGCCCCGCTGCCAGGAACTCAACGACTGGGTAATGTACAACCAGGTAAAAAAGAGCAGTGAGGTTAATAGACAATCCTGCTCCTCCCCCTGCACCAGCCAGGGACAGAGGAAAGGCTAAAGCACACATGGGGCAGGGGAAAGGAAAGAAATCACTATCAAACATCTTCTTTAAACAGGAGGCTGAAACCAAGCCAAGCTCTCCAGAAAACGAGGTCAAGGGAGCTGTAAGTGTCTACCTGTCCTCAGGGCACAGCAGCCAGCCCCAGCTCTCTCATCCCCTGCTTTCCTCACCAGCACTGGCTGCTTTTGACACCGTTTTCCCTGGGTTTACAGTTGGAAGGTTGGAGCAGGGGAAGAGACACCATTTGTCCTGTGCTGAAACAGGGAAGGACAGAACACACCCAGGAGCAGCAGCAGCTGAACACAGCAAATGCAAAAGGCTTTTTCTTTCAGCTTCAAAGGTGAGAAGGGCTGAGAGGCACCCTGCACAGACACAGGCAGCCAGGAAGGGATTCTGCTTTTAACATAGGTCTTGGGTCACAGAATCATTATGGCTGGGAAAGACCCTTAAGATCATGGAGTCCCAGCCCTGCCCTCACCCTGCCACAGCCACCAATGACCCACAGCCCTCAGCACCTCAGCCCCACGGCTTTGGGGTCCCTCCAGAGCTGGGAACGCCCCCAGCTCCCTGGGCAGCCTGGCACAGGGGCTGACACCCCTCTCAGGGAAACAGTTCTGCCTCAGCTCCAGCCTCAGCCTCCCCTGGAGCAACTTGAGCCTGTTTCCTGTTGTCCTATCACTTAGGAGAAGAGACTGAGCCCCACCTCACCACAGCATCCCTCCTCCCAGAAGTTCCCTTGGATGCAAGCAAACAAACGTGTTTGTGTTCCACACAAGTGGTGGAAGGAGTTAGGGGAACCCAGCCCTAGAGAATCAGCTCCATCTGGAGTGACCCATGGGCTGTGTGCCTGCTGTGCCCTGCTCACCTGCCCCTTCTCCCACACAGGTGGACTGTGGTGACCCCCATGAGCTTCCACTTCAGGCCAGCCCAAGGTCCCTTTTCCCACCAGGCTGGAGAGGAGCCATCAAGGACAGAATCAAGAGGCATTACAACATGAGATGGAAAACTTACAGCGCTATGAACTTTTACCTTAAGCATTTACACTCTGTTCCCTGCAGCTGGGGAAAATATAAGCTTAACAAAATATATCTAGTGTGAGCTGAAATGCCAGTTCTTTGCCATCTGGCAGCACCTGCAAAGGGACACACTATGAATTTAGGCCTGGCTCTGGCAGAGCCCATGCAGACCCCTCCCTGGGCAGGTCCACCTGATAGCCACCAAATCCTAAAGAGCAGGGAGCATCAGTCCTTGGAAAGCTTCTTTTCCTCCTCTGGAGCAGGGAAGGAGAGATTTCAGCAGCAGGTTTCAGAGTTAGCACCCCCCCATCAACAGCATTTAAATGGGGTCCCTTCTCAGGCAACCTCTGCCTCAAAGTGGTCTCCAAAGCACCTCCTTTGGAGGTGACCAGGCTCAGTCAGGAAATGTTTCACACATACCAGGCACTTTTAAAATGCATTTATCCCTACTTGTTGCAATTCACTCCTAAAATGTGTGCATAGCCCTGAGCCAGGCTGTCCTGGCCCCGGGGAAGGGTGAGGCTGCATCTAACACAAATGCAGTTGATCTGCTTATCACCTGCAGCAGGCAAGGAGGGGAAGATGCAGGACGGTTAGTGGCTCCCTTCCCCATGGGTTAACAGCAAAGAACCCCAGATCACGTTAAAACCACCATCCCAGAGCCTGGCAGTGTGCAGGGCCAGCACTTCACTCCTCAGCTTCACCCACTCACCCAACAACTCCTGAGAGGCTCGATTTAAATCCTCCCTCCTCACAGGGCCAGGCCAGGCTTAAAAGCTCAGGGTCAGCTCCCAGCTCTGCAGCAGCCTCCCTGTGCAACGCTGAACAAGTCACCAAGGTGGTTCTCCCCCCATCACGAACAAAAGGAGAGAAAAATCAAGTGCCAGCCTTCTGCACAACTCCCTCACACACCCCTAGCGATTCTAGGCTCGGGAGGGAAAGGAATCAGTAGCAAAAAGAAGAGTCTGGGGGTTCGTGTTCCTCAGAGCCCATCCCGTGCAACCACCAGGCTGCACTCAGAAAGTTCAGCGTGTGCTGCACCAAACTGCTCTGAGCTTAGAAGGTGTTTGATACCAAGGAAGAGAATTCAAGCGTTTAAAACCTGGCAAAAAGCAAGTGGCTACACCCAGCTTCCAAGCAAACAAACGCTTCTCTAAAGCATTCCTGTGCAGCAAGAGGGGAAGCAGAGGGAGGTCGGGAGCCTGAGAGCACGTGGCATCCTTTACAAACAATCCCCAGCAGGAATCCCCGAGCTGACTTACGATCATCCCGGTGACCGGCACAGGGCTTCCCTCCTGCCAGAGGAACCAGCAGCTCGGCGGCCACGGAGCTGCTGGGGAGATGCAGAGACGCTGAGGCTTCCTCTGGCCCCAGCAACGGCTCTGGGGAATTAGGTCTGTGTGCTAAAGAGGGGGAAAGAAACACCCACCCCAATCGCAGAGCAGAAAGGCAATGCCCCTCCCTCGGAGGGCAGGCCCGGGGAGGAAGGGCTGGCTCCCCAGCATGAATCCCTCGGGCTACATCACATTCTCTGCAGCATCTTCCCCCCCATCTGCGCTGCTGGACCGGAGAAAAACTGGGGGGGACTTGTATCCTTCCTTTGCTCTCACTGTCCTACTATACTTGCATGGGTGAGCAAACTCCTGCCCTGACTTCATCACTAAGCCTGCATGACCCCCTTCTAGCACTGCAGGTCACTTTTGTCTCCTAAAATGCCCTGTCAATAACGATTTCTCTCCTGTTCTGGGACTGCAGCCTGAGCTTGCATCTCCCTGCTTCAGGAGCAACGCCACTGATGGAGATGGGGACACCTTCCACCACCCAAAGAGTCTGGTGACACGGGGTGAGGTGGAAGCAGTCAGATGTGTCCCCTCAGTGCTCCCCAAAACAGAAAGCAGGCAGAAGAGGTTCACAAAAAACATCTCCAACAACTTCAGACATTAAACCATTCCATTTCAGTGGGGTGTTCTTTCACCTTGAGCATCACAGCAAGGTCACCTTGTAACTCCCAAACAAGGAGATGGCTTTCAATTACCAGGTGCCCCTAAACTCTGGCTTCAAAGGGCAGAACCCACACCCTGAAAACCCATTGTTGTCTCAGTGTGGGAAACAAAAGGCTGCAACAGCCCAGCTTAAGGTTGCTGCTTTAATATCAAATCCTCTCTGTCCTTTTCTTCCTTTCGCAACTTAGAGATGAAGTTTAATCCTGCACTACAGAACCTGCCCGGCAGGTTTAAGTCAGCACCGAGACACATCTTGGGAGCCACTCTGCATCCAATACAACAAAACAAACCCAAGCTCCCTGCAACACCAACTCCTGAAGAGTGGAGGGCTGCAAATGTGTTCTGAGCGAGGTTAAACTCAGCCTGAAAGAGCAAGAGAGGGAATGAGCAAAACCCCACACCCCGGGTGCTGCGGCGCAGCTGAACACGAGGTGACACCAGGCAGGGAATCGTCAAATTCAACTCCTCACACCCTCCTTTCCATGGACAACTGCAATAAAAGAGCAAGTTGGGAAGGGGCTGCATTAAGCAAACTCCAAGCAGTCAGCTCTGGAGCTATCTGGGAGGGACATGGATGCTACACGAGGCTGGAAACGTCATCAATTATTGTTTCTGCTCACTCAGAGTGACAGGCTCTTTATTGCCAGCTGCAAAACTTACACCCATGCACTTCAGACAACCACACAGTTACAGCATGGTGGTGGCAAGTGGGAAATCCTTGAAGGATGGTGGGTCCTGCCTTGGGGCCACGTCAAGCTCAGGCAGTGCCACAGGCTGGGGCATGGGGGCTGGAAACTGCCCCGGGGGGGTTGGTGCCAGAGGCTGAAGATGAGCCAGCAGCGTGCCCAGGGGTCAAGAAGCCAGTGGCAGCCTGGCTGGGATCAGCAGCGGGGTGGCAGCAGGCCCAGGGCTGTGCCCATCCCCTGAGGCTGCAGCTCCAGGGCTGTGTCAGTGCTGGGCCCCTCACTCCCTGCCACAGGGACACTGAGGGGCTGCAGCGTGGCCAGAGCCGGGCACAGAGCTGGGGAAGGGGCTGGAGCACAAGGGGCTGGGGAGGGGCTGAGGGAATTCCCATTGCAAGGAAAACACTGCATTGCAAAGAGAGAATCAGAAGGCAGACGAGAGAACCAGCTGAGAGCCTTCTCCAGGGGTGTCTCTGCCTCTTTTCCAAGCCGTCACGGAACTGTGGCATTCTGGAGAGCTCAGTTGATGCTGCTGTTGCTTATTAAGTGTGGAGTGTGTAATTATCTGTGCACGTGTCTGGGTGACTAAAGGTACCTGCTATGACTTGGAACTCAGAACATATCCCCTGGGTAGCCTACAGCTGCTACATTTGCTCGTTTTTTGAGAAAGCCAGCTGCTGGAGCACTCCCTCCCAGAGAGGCAACCCAAGGCCAGGACTGTCCCTGTCCCATTCACACACACCATTCCATCTTTGATTACTCCACCATGGTGAGCCCCATCCATCCACACGGAGCTAAACCGAAGGGGAGAAGGATTCCCAGCGTGCTCACACACAGGCAGCTCCTGCAAAATGCATCGTTTTCCTGCCTACAGGCAGCCCTGTTGGCAGAAACCACAGAGACCTCAACTGCACAAAGCCAAAATGTGGAGCTGTTTCACTTTTTCCCTCCTCTTTATTTCCCCTGAAGCTAAACCCTGCAGACCTTACCCTGCCTTTGCTGCACGCCACGTTTCCAGACCACGAGCAGATGGAGGAGTGACAGAGCTGTGAGTGGAAGCTTCCCAAGATCCAGGGCAGAAGGACAAGTCCAAAGATCCTCCTCCCTCAGAAACCAACAATGGTAAGAAGATGCAAAGTTGGGTACTGAAAAGCAGGGAGAAGACGACTTCTCCAAGAGCAGAGCTACAAACCTCAAGCTTTGCTTTGAAGTGAACTGGGCAACTGTGGCTGCAACAGGAGAAAGGCAAGAGGAGGGAACAGAGGGCGCTGCCAGCACTGTCTCCTTCCTGCAGATACCCAACCTGGAGAAAAGTGACCTCATTTAATCCAGCTCTGCTGCAAACAACCAGCCTCAGACAGTTTGGGTCCAGATGGGAATTTTCCCGAGATGGCACCAAAAATAAGCCCAAACCCAAGCGAGGAATCTGTCTGACAGCTTGGCCAGCCAGGTGAAGGTCCCCTTCCCACCACTGAGACAAATTTGGATGCATGAAGAGACTTTTCTCTAAATAAACTGACTCTTCAGAGGCATTGAGGCTTCACTGCAGAGCTGAAAAACCCCCAGGTACAACCAGGCAGCAAGAGAGACAAGTTCCTCCCTTCCTACTCCCCATTTCACACCCTGTGGGACCATCCTTAGTCTGCTTAATAAAAGAAGGGAAAGCCAGGTGTGAAACTGAGCCTTTCCCTCCCATTAGCACTTCCCCAATGGATTAGAACAGGCTGTAGGACCCAAACTGGGGTATTGAACCACGGCACATTTGCCAGGAGCTTCTGCACCAGCCTTACCCATCACATTCCCCAGAGAAAAGCTGACCAAGCTCTGAAGTGAAGCCTGAACAGCCCCCGAGTCCCCTCAGCTGCAAGAGAAGAGCCACAGCTGCTGGCACAGCCCAAAACATGAAGTTTTAGATGGTTTGAATCCATCTCAAGTCCCAAGAACAAAACCAATGGGGTGTTCAAAAGCACTGGCCCTAAACCTCAACCCCAGCAAACCACCCACGTGCATCACCAGCATCACCGGCCTGGGGAGGCATGTGGCAGAGGAAAAGCACCTTCTGGTTGGAAAAGACCTTCAAGATCATCAAGTCCAACCCTTCACCTTGGACTGCAGAGTCCACCGCTAAACCACATCTCTCAGCACCTCTCTCAGCTCCACAGCTTCGCAATGTGTCCGGGGGCGATGACTCCCCCACCTCCCTGAGCAGCCCATTCCAATGCTCAACGATCCTCTCGGTGAAATCTTCTCCCAAAAAGCAGCTAAACTCAAGCTGGGGAGGTTTACCTGCTGCAGGGTGTAAAAGCAGCAGCACATCAATCAGTCTGAGCCGTGGAGTGTGCAAAGGAACCTGCTGCAGCACCCTGGGGCAGAGACAGAACATGAAGGAATCCCCAGGAGGCTCAATCCGATCCATCTCGCCTCCTGCAACGAGCCCACCAAGGTGGCACTTGTCTGAGAGGGTCCTCCACCCTCAGGGGACATGTGGGGGTCTGCTGGGAGGGAGCAGGGGTTCAGTGCAGGTTTGGCTGCATCAGCTGCATCACTGTTACGGCAGGAAGAGATGAAGCTACTCCTGCCAGCAGCCTCCGATGCGAACAGCCGCCGAGGAGGCGCAAGCTGGTGTCAGACAGCTCTGTGGAGGAGTTGCAGAGCTCAGAGGCTGGCCACAATGTTCTGCTGCATGCTGAAGTTCTCAAGAACCTGAGTTCTCGTTGCCAAGTGGGACACGGAGAGAGATCAACCAAGCAAAAGCCAACTGGAGCTTCTTTGCCAAGAGGAAATCTTTGGTAACCTCCATCAGCACGTACTCGGGTCACCTGTAGATCCACATCCAGCTCCTGTAGCTCCACATCCAGCTCCTGTAGCTCCACCTCCACCTCCTGTAGATCCACCTCCACCTCCTGTAGATCCACCTCCACCTCCTGTAGCTCCACATCCACCTCCTGTAGATCCACCTCCACCTCCTGTAGATCCACCTCCACCTCCTGTAGATCCACCTCCACCTCCTGTAGATCCACCTCCACCTCCTGTAGATCCACATCCACCTCCTGTAGCTCCACATCCACCTCCTGTAGATCCACATCCACCTCCTGTAGATCCACATCCACCTCCTGTAGCTCCACATCCACCTCCTGCAGCCAACGTGCAGCTCCATCCCAGCACCAACACCCCCCCATCCTTGGAAGGGCTCAAGGGCAGGTTGGACAAGGCTTTGAGCAAGTTCATCTAGCGAAAGCCATCGCTGCCCACAGCTTGGACTGGATGATCTCTGAAGGTCCCTTTTGACTCAAACCACTCAGTGAATCATCCCCAGGACACACAAAGCTGCAGATGCTCCAGGCCAGGCCGTGACCAACGCTCTCACGTCTCGCAGCAGCACAACCAAAAGCTGCCTCCTCCCTCCCAACACTCCAGCCACACACACCCCTCTTCATCACAGCCCCAGGGGGATTGGGACTGGGGGATGAGTTGGCATCTCCAGCAGCAGCCAACAACCCACAGGTTTGGTTTTACCGGCCGCTCTCCGCCGCGGCAACTGACCAAACCTCTAACAGGGTGACGTTCCAGGGAGGGGATGGAGATGATGAGGCACGAGATATCCCCATCCCTGAAGGGAACCACCAGTGCCCCACTGCAAACCAACCTCCTCTCGAGCTAAAAGCACGGGTGCTGGGAAGAGCGTGGCCTAAATACGCCGGTGAGGAAGCGACAAACACGAGGAGACACACGGCAAGAGGCGGAACGTGGAGGCAGGGACGGGGGGAAAAAGGCTCCTAATAACACACAAAGGCGTCCTGAGAGCTCTCAGAGCCCCAGCCCAGAGCACACACCCCAAAGCCCCAAAGCCAGACCAACACACGGGCATTCCCGTGCAAGAGCCACTGCCAGAGCTCAGGTTTGTGATGCTGAGGATTGTTTTACACGAGCAGCAGCAGAGAATCGTGGCCTCACAGAATCATTTCAGTCACAAAAGCCCTTTAGGCTGCTGCAGTCCCAGCCCTCCCCTCACCCTGCCACAGCCACCACTGACCCACAGCCCCAGGCTTTGGGGTCCCTCCAGGGCTGGGCACTCCCCCAGCTCCCTGGGCAGCCTGGCACAGCATCCACCAACCCTCTGGGTGAAAGAGTTCTTCGCACACTCCAATCTAAACCTCCCCTGGCACGACTGGAGCCCATTTCGTCTCCTCCTAAGTACGACATAACCCACAAGCTTTCAAGCACCAAGCTCGGTGCGACGCTCCGTTTGACACCCAGCAGGGACGGGATCCCTCGGGCTCTACAGCTCGAGGAAAAGGCAAAAGACCAAATTCAGGAGGAAACTTTTTGGATGGACAGCAGAACGGCTGGAACCCAGAAGGTCACTCAGGGTGGGACTGTCGGTCCCCACCAGGGTTCAGCTCCCGAAAATCAGGCGCAGGGTTTGCTCCAAGGCCGCCAGGAGAAGGGCAGGAGCCACGTCAAGCTAAACACAACCCAGATTCTAAACGAAACTCTCTGTCTCTCACTCAGTTTAGGAGGCTCAGCCACAGGCAGGGCTTCAGCTAAGCCAGATCCTCAGCTGCTTGCAGGCGGGCACCTAGCATTTGCTCAGAAAAGGTTTGCTCTGGTTGTCCTTGCTCAGAACCACGCCATTTTTTAGCTCTGCCTCCAATCCAAGCACCGCACGGAGGTGTGTTACACACCAGGGATCTGCCTCCTTCCACCCCAGCGCCGGCCGCAGGTCGGGGATGCCACACACACAAAGTTTGGTGAAGCACCCGAATCCTTTGCAAAGCACGTCTAAAAAAATGCAAAAGTTGCGTTCAGAACCAGCAAGAAAGGGACAAGGGGGAGGTGGGGAAGGGGAAGGAATCCCACCGCTAGCAGCGGGAACGGAACGGCTCAGAAGAAGCGCTAAAGCCGTCAGCCCGGGCGTGATGGCAGGGGGGAGCTGCTGCAAATCCCCAGCGGAGAGGGGAAGCAGAGTTCACCGGCCATTAGGCTGCTCTCCCCACTTTTGCCTGACTCCTTCCTCCTGTCAGAAAATGGGGTCAGGGCAGGGGCCGACCCGGGGGTGTTGGAGGGAGGATTCAAAGGGCAAACTAAAGACGGGACTCGGTAACTCCTCCGCACGTCAGGGGAAGAAGAAAAAGAAGAGAAAAACGGAGGAAAAAAAAAGAACACTAATAAAAAGGTGCGGGAAAATGGCCCCCCCGGGGAGGCCGGGACACGTCCGCACCGCCCGCCCGGCCTCCCTCCGCCGGCCCGGGCCCGAGCCCCGCCGCCCGCGGGGCCGGGGAGGGCGAGCAGGGCAGGGGCGGGCCCCCGCGACCCCCGGCCCCGGCCTCCGGCAGCGCCCGCCGCGCCGCGCCGCTTTCCCTACCGGCCGCCTCCCTCCCGCGCCCGCCCGCCGCCCGCCGGCGCCCGGCCGCGCGCTCACGCAAGGCCGGGGATGCGCGGCCTACCCCGCGCGCCCGCCCGCCCGCCGCGCCCCGGGGCCGGAGGGACGGAGGGAAGGGGCAGCGGCGGCCGCGGCGCTCCGGCTGCCCCCCGCCCCGGCCCCGGCCCCGGCCCCGGCTCCGGCCCCGGCTGCTCCCCGCGGGCCGCGCGGCTCGGCGCGGCTCGGCTCGGCCGGGCCCGGCAGGCCTCACGCCGCGGCGCGGGGGCAGCGGCGGCGGCGGCCGGCGGCGCGGCCCGCGCTTACTCCGGGGTGGGGTGCTCCGGGTCGTAGAAGTCCCCCATGGTCGGGCGGCCGCTGTCGGGGGCGGGCAGGGCCGCGCCGGCGCCGGGCCGCGCCGCGGGGGAGGCCCCTCTCCGCCCTCCGAGCCCGGCGGGGGCTCGGCTCCGCCGCCGCCGCCTCACATCCTCCGCCGGGCCCCGCGCTGCAGCGGCCGCCGGCGGGGCCCCGCCATCCGCGCCGTTGCCCTGCCCTGCCCTGCCCGCCGCCCGCCGCCGAGTCCGCCCCGGCCGCCCGGCTCCTCCCCGCCGCGCCGCCGCGCCGCCGCTCCCCAGACCGCGAACGCCGCCGCTCCGCTCCCCCCCGGGCGGGGATCCCGCCGGCACCGGGCAGGGCTCCGCGCCGCCACCGGCCGCCGCACCCGCGGCATCGCCCCGCAGAGCGGGCGGCGGATCGCCGGCACCGCGCGGGGAGACGGGGGTCGCCCCGGGATCACCCCCGGGATCACCCCAGAGCCCGGCATCAGCCACGGGATCGCAGAGATCTGCCCGGGATCACTGGGGCCACACTGGGATCATCCCCAGGGACGCACTTGGATCACCCCCGGGATCACCCCCGGCATCACCAGGGACACATCAGACACCGAGGCCACATTGGGATCAGCCACTGGACCGCTGGGACCGCACCAGCATCTCGCTGGGATCACCTCTGGGATCACTTCTGGGATCACCAGGGTCATCAGCACCCCGGGATCACCCCCAGGACACCAGTACCCCAGGAATCTGGGATCTCCCGTACATCACAGCGCAGGATATCAGCAGCCCTGGCATCACCTGCACCCTCGGGATCACCTCCAGCACCGGGAAGGGGGGAGGCAGAAGCAGCTCAGCTTGCCCCCAGCACAGCTCTGTGTCGCGGTGTTGCCTTTCCAGAGATGCTCAGACCCAACCAAGCGCTGCTGCTGGAACTGCCTGGCTTGCTTCCTGCCTTGGACTACCCACAGCTGACAGCCTGACTGCACACAAGGTGGTTGGTTGGGTTGGGTTGGGTTGGGTTGGGTTGGGTTGGTTGGTTGTTCTTAGTGTTTATTTTTGATAATCTACTGTGGGCACTTGAGGCCCTTGGTGAGGTGACACAGCTCATTGAGTGCTGGGTCCCAAGCTGAGCCCACGTGCGCTACGTGACAGGGGTTTGTTCTTGCCTGCAGCTGTGATGAGCCCGGGCTTCTTCCTCATCTGCCTGAGGGATGCCACAGTCCTGGTGCACACGTGCTGACAACAGAGAACAAAACTGGATCAGCAGCAGCAGCTCAGAGCGGAATTCTCACCTGGAAAATCTCTTTTCCTGCAAAAAACATCCCCCCTTTTCCCCAGCCTTCCCAAGTGGTGCAGGGAAAAGCTGCCCAAAGCCTCCTGGTCAGCACATCCCTCCAGGCTCAAAGCAGGAAATTCACCTCTGGAGCCCTGCAGAGCTGGTTTTGAGACGTTTTCTTTAAGAAACGCTTACTGCTGCAGTGTGCTGCCCCAACACTCAAACAGGTGATCGTTTTGGAGCCCTGCTAAGCCCAGGGCTTTGCTGTTGTCTTACGGTGAGCCCTCAGCAGGAAGGACCTAGAAGTAAGTGCCCAGACTGGGTTTTTTAGCAGAGGGCCAGCAGGGGCTGGGAGCTTTACATCAGCCAAGGAACGTTTCAAAGAGCTGAGCTGTGCTACAGAACCAAACCCAGCGGTTTTCAAAGGGCTGCAGAGGAGCCCCGCAGCTCAGCTGGCACAGGAGCATCCTCCTGGTGAGGAAAGGCTGCAGGCCCTGGGGCTGTTCAGCCTGGAGAAGGGGAGACCGCAGGGACATCCCATCAGTGTTACAAATAACTAACTGGTGGGTGTCAGGAGGCTGGGGCAGCACCTTTACTGTTGTTTCCAATGGCAGGACAAGGGGTGATGGGAAGAAGCTGCAACATAAAAAGTTCCACTTAAGGAAAAACCATTTCAGTGCTGAGGGGAGGGAGCCCTGGCCCAGGCTGCCCAGGGAGGGGGTGGAGGCTCCTTCTCAGGAGGTTTCCAACCCCACCTGGACACATTCCTGTGCCCCCTGAGCCAGGAGAAGCTGCTGGAGCAGGGGGTGGCACTGGATGGGCTGTGCAGGGCCCTGCCAGCCCCCACTGTGCTGGGATCCTGTGGTGTGTGGGACTGGGCCCCACTGAGGTCACCTTTTGGTCAGTTTTCATTTTCGCCTTGTAGAATGAAGCAGAAGCTGGTCCAGCTGGAAGAGCCATCTCCTGCATCCTCTCATACCTGTCCTGCTCATCTTCCTCCTGCCAGCACAAAGACAGACCCCACTCCATGTCAAAAACACACCTCTGGAGAGGCAGAGGTCAGCTGACCCCCGCTGCCACACTGAAGGCTGACTCAGTAACCTCTGGGAAGCCTCACAGGGGAGAGGTGCCCCTGTCCCACACCTCAGGTGAGAGAGCTGGGCACAACCCATCTGCAAGTGTAAAGGGAGTTCCCTCAGCTGTCTTCTCACAGCTGTGCTCTGCCTGTAACTACCCCCAGAAGTCTCCTTTGCTCTGCAAGGTCATGTCACAGTCTGAAGGAAGTCAGAGCCCAGCCAGCTGATGAGAGCTGGGCCCAGAGGAACCTGCTGAGGGTCACCCAGGGCAAGGGCAGAGTCCTGCAGCTGGGCAGGAACAAGCCCCTGCCCCAGCACAAGCTGGGGGGCACCTGCTGCAGAGCAGCTCCAGGGGAGGGACCTGGCAGTGCTGGTGGGCAGCAGAGAAACATGAGCAGCAGTGTGGGCTGGTGGGCAAGAAGCCAATGGCAGCCTGGGGGCATCCAGCAGAGTGTGGGCAGCAGGGCCAGGGAGGTTGTGCTGCCCTTCTGCTGTGCCCTGCTGAGGCCTCAGCTGGAGCCCTGTGCTCAGTGCTGGGCTCCCCAGCTGCAGAGAGACAGGGAACTGCTGCAGAGAGGCCAGGGAGGGCTCCCAAGGTGCTGAGGGAAGGTGTGTGTGAGGAGGAAAGGCTGCGGGCCCTGTAGCAGGGGCTAGCACTGGATGAGCTCTGCAGGGCCCTGTTGAAGCAGGGTAGGGACTGGAAACAAAGCTCCCAGGTGCCCCTGCCCCACTGACAGTGTGACTGCTGCCTGCTCCTCTGCACACGACAGGGTACTTCAATCACTGTCCTATTTCAGCCTCTGAATGGTAAAGCTGATGTCAAAACAAGATGCATCTCCAGATAGTTGACCACAGATAGCATTACAATGCCAGCCTCTCTGCTTAGGGAAAGGGGCAGAGCTACCATGCCCTCCTTCTCCCAGGGCTTAGTTGTGCCCTCATTTCACACGTGGCCACCCAGGGAAACGGGCAGAGCTGCCAGGACAACTCACCAGGCACAGGACTCGGTTGATAGGAATCATCCCGGGTCTGATGCTGCCACCGGGCCTCAGAGCTTCCTGCACGTCCCTGGGGATGAGGAAGGACTCGCTGTACCAGATCTCAAACTCTGCAAAGCAAAGCAGGGGACAGAGACCAGGGCTGTAATGACCAGAGATGAGGGTGGATTTGCTCCCCATGGATCAGCTGGGACCTCGGTGCCCTTCAGCTCTCCCGTTGGGGCCTCAGAACTCCGTGCTCTTGAGTTAAAGAGGGAGGGGCGCTCTCAGGTAGCTTTGCTGAGGAAGCTGCTGCCTGTCCTTGCAGCCTGCCAGGAGCTGGGATGTGGTGGCTGGCCCAGGGGACAGTCCCCTGGGCTTGTGCAGCCCGAGAAGTGGTCGGCCACAAGATGGCACTGGCCCTGCGTCCCCTCCCCGGGCTGGAGCTGCCCGTTTCCAGTGATTTGGGGAGGGTCAGATTTCAATTCCAACGGCTACAGGAGCACAGGCACCTTCCAGCCCGGAATAGGCAGTGATAACACACAGCAGGAATTCTGTCCTTAGGAATGCCAGGCGCTTCCCAGGCGCCCACTGCAGAGGGGCTGTGCTCAGCTCCCTTCCTCTGGCACGTTTCCCCACGGAGCAGGAGAGCCCACAGCCCCTGCAGAAGGCTGGGCTGCCCAGGGGGCACCCGGGAATGGAGCTGCTTTCTGTGCTGGGAGTCCTGAAGGATGGGCAACCCCAGAGCCCTGCTCTGCCAGGCACAGGGGATGTGATGCACCACTGCCTTTTTACCCTTGTTTTAGCTGTGCAATGACCTCTTCACTCTGGAGTGATACAGATAGTAAGGGAGCCCATGCCTGTATGTTTAAACAAACAGCAAACATCTGGAGCACCCCAAAAATGTCCAGGTTGGCTCCAGTGCAAACCAGTGGCACTGCTTCTGCACAGTTAGGCTTTGGCTCTGTCTCCTGGAACAAGCCAAGCATTTCTGCCAGCGTGGGCTGCTCTGATGGACACAAGTTGTGCTGTGGAGAGCTTGTAGAAAATAAAGTGTTGTCAGGTGCACAGCATCCAAATGGTTGGGGCTCTGACGTTTGTCCACTCAACTCTCTTCCATCACAGGGGACAAACCTGGGGCTAGAGCAGCACTGCACTCCTGCAGGCCCACACTGAGTGGTTTGCAGCACAGCACACCCTGAATTTGCAGAGATCCCCCTGAGCAGAACATGTGACTCATCAGCACGAGGGTGCTGCTCATGAAGAACATGCTAAAACAACCGAGTTCTGCTTCCTGCCAAGGAGCCTGAGCTGCAGCTCTGGGACCTGAGTAATGCTGATCTCACAGGGGGACAGACTATCACAGAATGGTTTGGGTTGGCAGGAACCTCAAAGCTCATCCTGTTCCATCCCCTGCCATGGGACACCTTCCACCAGCCCAGGCTGCTCCCAGCCCCTTCCAAGCTGCCCTTGGACACTGCCAGGCTGGGGCAGCCACAGCCTCTCTGGGCAGCCTGTGCCAGGGCCTCAGCACCCTCCCAGGGAACAGCTTCTGCCTCCCATCTCAGCTCAGTCTCCCCTCTGGCACTTGGGAGCCAGCAGCCCTTGTCCTGGCACTCCAGGCCCTTGGCCAAAGTCCCTGCCCATGTTTCTTGGGGGCCCCTCGAGGGACTGGAGGCTGCTCCAAGGGCTCCTGGAGCCTTCTCCAGGCTGAGCAGCCCCAACTCTCTCAGCCTGTGCTCACAGCAGAGGGCTAGAACTCTCAGAGCATCTCCATGGCCTCCTCTAGGCTTGCTCCCACAGCTCCACATCCTTTGTCCGTTGTCTCTGCAACCCAGAGCAGCACCTGAGATGAGTTTGTTCCGACACTGGTCCACCAGTTCCTTGCAGTACTGGATTTCTGCCTTCAGGTCCTGCAGTTCTGCATAACCAGACCTGTACTCTTCCTTCAGGTCTTTCAGCTTCATGATGAGTAAAAACTCCTTCTCATCAATGATGATCCGGCCTTTCTCATCAACATACTCCCCTGCAGGGTAAGGAAAGGAAACAAAGGTTTCTGGTGAGGGTGGAGAGGGACAAAGCAGAGTCATTCTGCTTCGAACCACACGGTAGTTACACACTTATACTGAGGTTAACCACACAATTGACATTTCCTTAGACATGCTGTCTACAAACACAGCTCTGGAGTGGTGTGGGGCAGAAGTCACTGCTGAGCTGAACCTGCTCAGGCACCCTTCCTCCCTGTGCAGATGAGGAGGGAGCAGGCGCCATGGCAAGACACCCACTGGAGGGCATCTCATAGGGCTTTTATGGCTCCTGCTGGAAACTCCCTGGGCAGCCAGTCCTTTGGGGACATCTGTTGTTCTTGGTTTCCCTCAAGTCAGTTTATTCCTGTGGTTTCCAGCATCCCCCAGTGTGGACCTGCTTGTGCAGGGGGGTTGGACTGGATAATCTCTAAAGGTCCCTTCCATCCCACCATGCTGTGGTTAGGATTATGATCATAAAGAGCAAAGAAGCAACGAGCCCATGAGAAGACAGAGCCTCAGTGCCACAGGGATTCAAGGTGATTTGCCAAGCATTTAGCCAAAAGAGCTCTGCATCTTGCAGGATCAGATCCTGTGGGGAAAGCGTGGAGCATGTGGCTGGAGGAATCAGGTGGCAAACCACAAGGCCACAGGACACAAAGCCCAGCCTGCCCCACAGCCCTGGCAAGGAGCAGTAGTGGCCTAGAGGTCTCACCATCAGGACTGCTTTGAAACCAATGGCTCCCCTCCTCTGTCACATTCTCCACACACAGACTTACCCTCCTGCCACCTCCCATGCTTCTGAGCCTCCAGAGCCTTTTTGATGCCCTCCATCTCCTGTTTGATGAAGTTGATCCTCTGGGCCACTGCACTGCTTCTCTTCTTCCTGGCAAGGAGGATGCTCTTGTTCTCTTTATAGATCTGATTGATCTCACTGCCACCCTCCTCTTTAAAGTGCTCGAATGCCACAGACTTGGGTGGAGGGGAACTGCAACAGAATGCAAAGAAATGCCCAGAGCTGAGGAGGTCAGTTTGTTCTGCCCTGCAGCACAACACAGTTCCTGGGAGTGGCCATAGCTGAGGTCTGTGGATGGTATCATTTCTGTTGGAAAAGCCCTTGAAGCTGCTGCAGTCCCAGCCCTCCCCTCACCCTGCCAGGGCCACCACTCACCCCCAGCCCTCAGCACCTCAGCCCCATGGCTTTGGGGTCCCTCCAGGGCTGGGCACTCCCCCAGCTCCCTGGGCAGCCTGGCACAGGGGCTGACACCCCTCTCAGGGAAACAGTTCTGCCTCAGCTCCAGCCTCAGCCTCCCCTGGGGCAACTCCAGCCCCTTTCCCCTTGTCCTACCATTCATTCCTGGGGAGCTGAGACTGACCCCCACCTCCCTACAGCCTCCTGTCAGGTTGTAGAGAAACCCCTCAGCCTCTTCTTCTCCAAACTAACCAAGCCCAGTTCCCTCAGCTGCTCCTCATAAGACCTGTTCTCATATTTTTCCTCATATTTGGGTGCTTCAGGACTAAATTCTCCTGGGATGTCTTCAGGGTGATGCAAGGAACAGTCATCTACCAGCAATGGAAGTGCTCCCAGTACTTTGGAGATGTGTTGCCTGAAGCTTGAGAGTTCTCAGCAGGAAAAGATGGCTGGTGATGGGAAAAGCAGGGTCCAGACTGGTTTGTGTGGGGATCATGAATAGCCCCGTGGTGTTGAGCACATGTCCTCCTGGAGAGGTTCCTTCTTCTCAGCACCCTTAGCATTTTTTACCTCATCAACTCCATCCAGAATGAAAAGCAACCCAGTGCTGCCCTCCCTTGCCAAATTCTTGTCATGGTACCAGCAGCTGCCTGGCATATCATTGCATTCCCATAGAGAACTCGGGGCATTCTCCACTCTTCTGGCTCAGTGTGGCACCTCCTGTCATGACCTGGCACAGCTCTTGACCCACGTTCATGGCTCTGTGGGGTTTTGTGGCTGGACATGAGGTCTCTCTGCACTTTTACTAACCAAAGGGTGACGAGTGCTGTGATTTTTAAGGACTCCACACTTCACTGAGCAACTGATCAGGACAGAGCTCAAAGCAGACGGAGATGACCAACACCAACACCACCACCCTCTGGAATGGAGGGTGTCCTTACAACCACTGCTGTCCTACAGTGATCTCTGCATCTAAGCAATGAAGAGCTCACAAACTCTCCTCTTAATTCAGAAGCAGGTCGTTGTAGCAGTGCAACATGTCACAATCACTGTGGGGTAAAGCACCCTCTGGCAAAGGGGATCTGCTCCCTTACAGGGGCAGCTTACCTGGGCTGCTGGGAATCCTCCACAGGAGATGCCTGGGGGAGCTCTGCATCACTGTTTGCTGGATCTTGGTTCCTTGCTCCCTCTTTCACATTCAGATCCTTGGTGGAAATGATCACCTGGCTTTTTGATGATGAAAAAACATCCAGGTCTGCCTCAGACAGACAGCTCCCAATTCCTTCCTTCCTGACAGGGGGAAATGAACTGCATTCAGGAATTTCTTCACAATAGGAATCTGGAACCAAAAGGTGCTGCAGGTGCCCACTTTGCTGATTCAAAACTCAGCAGCCTGACATGGCTGCCAGCAACATTTGCAGTGAAATATCTACTCACAAGGAATAAAACCAACCTTGTTCTTACAAGTTCTTACTTCCTAGAGCAGAGGGACTGCCTTGTGTGGCAAATATTACAGATATGGGCTGGAGTAGCTCTCTTGAGAAGGATCACAGGGACAACAGTCCCACCCACACCTGCAGACAGGATAACCCTCTACCTTCAGAGGAACCTACAAACTGAATCCCCAAGGAGTCCATCCAACCCCACATCTAAATCCAGCCCAGCTCTCTGTTCTTTTCCCTCAGCTCACCTCTGCAGACTCAAAAGAGATACAGAAAGGTGCTTGCCAAGTCTCCTTCCATGTCCCTCATGAAACAGAACTGCACAGACGAGTCCCCAGTGTCACATGGATACAAAAGCCCTGGTGCTTCCCTTCCCCTCTAACACAAGGACTCTGGGGAAATGTCAGGGAGGAACCAAACAAATGCCCTTGGCCCCAGAAGGAGCTGTAGAAACTGCCAACACAGGAACCTCACTTCTATAAATTGCAGGATCTTTGTCTGCTCAGGACTGATTGCTGGGTCCCCCCTTTCCTCTCAAAATCTCTTCTCATCTGCTCCCCTGTCCACTGTCCTTTCCTCCCTTCCCACTTAGATCTCACTCTAACACTGTAAAGAAGAGCTGCAGCTTGAACGTGGCTTCTGATGCCATCACAGGAGCCCTCCCCTGCCCCTGTGCTTAACCCCTCAGCCTTGCCCACAGGCTAACCCTGTGCTGGCTGTGAGCTCCTCAGCTCCCAGCGTGTCCACCCTCTGTGCCCACAGCTCACACCCTGTGCAGCACTCCCTGCTCTTGGTTCATGCACAGATTAACTGTTTGCAGTAAATCTTCCCCACAATAGAGGTTTATGCTACCACAGGCTGAGCCTGCCTGCTTGGTGAGAACACCAGAACACCGAATGCCACGTGCCCATTAACTCAGCCGTGTCTCTGCCTTCCTCCATGAGCTGCCCACCACACCTTGACCAGGATCTGTCCCTGCAGTGACGCTTTATCAGAGAGAAAGGAGAGCTGTCTGGCTACTTGACTCACTTGGGCCACTCACTGTTCTTCTTGGATTTCTTCTTCCCACCAGATCTGGATGCAGAGGGAGGAGTTCCAGCCCCTAAAGCCTGTCCATCCTCTTCCCGCGCCGCACGCCCGTCCCCACCAACCACAGCTGCCTGGAAGCAGGAAGAAGCAAAACGTGGCCCAAGAAGCATCAGATCTGCAGCAGGAAAGTACCCAGCCCCTGCCCAGCAGCTGCCCCATCCTCTTGTGCAATCCCATCTGGAAACCTGTAGGCACTACCAAGTGTTTCAGGGAAACACAGCTGGAAGAATGGAGGAGAAACTAAAGTGGGGCCCAAACTACCCTGAAATTGACATGGCAAGTGCTTCAGCCCCTCAGGGAGGGAAACAACCTGAGTGCAGGGTCCCAGAAATGAAAGCACCCTCAGAACCCTCCATTCTGTGATGATATGTAAGGTAACTATGTTTCTGCTACTAATTCTCATGTGACCTCAACCAGAGGGGCCCTGAAGCACCAATATTCTGCATTTTCCTCGTGCCTTTCTGCCAAGGTGCATCCACACAAGCCCCAAGAGAAGTGTTTGCCTCTGCAGAACATGTCAGGGTTCTTTGATTTGCTGTCTGGGGTAAAACCAAAGCCAGGAAATAACCACTTCAGGGAGAAAATGCTTCAGAGGTGGAGATGAGTGATGAAAAATAGATTATGAACTAGAAGAGTCCACAGCTGAGTTTGTGGTTTGTATATGACACATTCACTGTGATCCAGAGCCTAGAAGGACTAAAGAGGGATCTCAGCAGAGGCAGGTGAGCTAACAGCACCACTTTCTACAACTGATTAACTGGCAGGTCACCTTCTAGTTCAGCTTTTCTTCAGTCCCACTTAATAAATGAGTGTGTTGAGATCATGGGCCCGATTCTGTGCTGAAGCCAATGCCCCTGTCAAGTGCTGTACCTCTGCCCTGGCCAAGGGGCTCTGACACATCCCATTCCCACGCCTGAGCTGCAGATCTCAGCAGGGTAAGGTTGAGAACTCGATGCAATTGACAGCTCAGCAGCAAGGGAACTGGTTCTAAGATGGATTCTGGGCCAGGCTCAAGCAGCAGGCATTACCTTACCCACAGCAGCCACAGCAGCCGAGTCGCTTTTGTCTATCAGAATGTACTTGCTCCGTAATCTGGCCTCCACTTCTTGTTCCTGTTGACTAGGGCAGAAACAGCCCCTCAGCATTCAGTGGGGACCATTTCACATGGCCAAAGGTGTGACACCTGCCCACAGCAGCCTTCCAACAAAACCCATCTCTGACCTGTGATCCCAGTCCCAGACACCCCACCTTGCTCCTGCTCCTCTTCAGTTACAAATATAACCACCAGGCAACATTTGAGCATGAAAGCCCTTTTGGCCTTGGGTGCCAGCACAGCCTGACTGCCCAGGCTCATGCTGCACCACAGACATTGTGTCCTCACAGGTTTCTCCAGGGCAGGCAGACTTTCTACATCAATATCCCAATGTGAGTGGCCACCTCTGCTGCCCTGCCAGACTGCAGCTGCAGACACTGGTGGGGCAGGGAGTGGGTGGGCTGCCCTAACCACAGAATCACAGAATGGCTTTGGTTGGAAATGTTCTTGGAGATGATTGAGTCCAACTCTTCCCTCAGCCCCTCCCCAGCCCCTTGTGCTCCAGCCCCTTCCCCAGCTCTGTGCCTGGCTCTGGCCATGCTCCAGCCCCTCAGTGTCCCTGTGGCAGTGAGTGAGGGGCCCAGCACTGAGCACAGCCCTCAGCCTAATACCCTTCTTGTGCTTTGATGTTTAGGACTTTTATCCAGCCTGTCATTCACTTTTCCTCTCCCAGCTTAAAATCAACTTTCATCATCCACTGGTGCCATTTTCAGTTAGCCACTGTACTTCATACTGACTCTTCAGTGCCTCATGGTACGTGTGATATCACAGCCAAAAGCTCGGTGGAACTTCTCAGTCTCACTGTGAAAAGCATCAACCATGGATGTCTTACCTTAAGATCACTTTGAACTGCTTAAACACCTCCTGGATTTGCCTGATGTTCACTATCTGAGGAAGAAATGCCCACAGTGAAGATCCAGGGAGGCATTTCGATGCTGTGCTCAGCTCTGCTGCTTCCAACATGCCAGACTGGGAGAGCTCTGCTCCCCACTTCCCGGGTCTCCACACCCAAGGAGTTGCCTTTACCCTGCCCTTGACAGGCTGGAGGTGGGTGTACTTTTTTCTGCTCAGCTTTTCAAAGAGAGAGGAATTTGCCAGACAATCAGGTTACAAACAACTGACCTTGCAGCTTGTGAGGCTGCTGCTCTTTTCACTGCTGCCCACAACTGCCTGAGTACTTGGAACTGCCACAGCACTATCTTTAGTCCTCTCTCAACCCATGACAGCAACTCAGTGCAGCTGAGCCATGCTGCCATCTCTGTTTTGGAGATGATGAGCAGAAGCAAAGGGCAGTCTGTAGCTGAGCAGGGATCTGCACTCAGCTCTTGCACAGTCGGAGACTGGACCAAGAGATGAAGTGCACTGTCTCTGTTCCCAGCCCTGTCTCTAGAAGATTCTTCAGTGCCACTGAAGTCATCCTTCCCCATGTGAAACTCCTTAGTCCTTCTCTACTTTCCCTGCTCCACATCACATTTTGCAGGCCAGGCACAACACACCTTCACATAAGCCCTTGTTCTGCTCCCCTCCTGCCTGCTGGAGGGAGAAAACAGGGACTTGGAAAGAAGAACTGGGAGGGAGCATCTAAACTGTTTGCTTTAAACTAAAGGGTTATCTAACTGTTTGAGAAACAGCCTTCCAGCAGCCCCCAGCAGTGTTGTCACAGTGGCAACAGTTCCCAACCAGACGAAACTTCACAGTAGCTCTGGGGGTGCATTTGTGACTTTCCTTTGGTTCCATTTTCTTTGCTTTCCTGTTTGCCCCCACGGGAGTATTTGTGTAAACAGGACTTTGGATGGTTCTTTTCACAATCCCTTTGCAGTCAGCAGGCAGTTTGGAGTTGAGAGACCCTGCCCTCATGAACCTAAGAGACTGGACAAATTTTGGCAACACACCTTGCAAAGATTTAGTTTGATGTTGTCAGGGAAAATATGAACAGTAATTGTTTAAATCACAGAATCTTTGAATGCTTTGGGTTGGAAGGGACCTTAAAGTTCATCTTGTTCCAACCCCTGCCATGGGCAGGGACAGCTTCTACTAGCCCAGGCTGCTCAGAAGCTCCAAATAAACCAATGCAAAGGGTTTCAGGACTGAGGAAAAGTCTTCTCAAGCTTCCAACAAATGCAAAAACAAATGAATGAAAAGTAGGAGACAGCTTTTAACCCACAGAAAGATGTGAAATTACAACTCCATAGTGTAGGGCTAAAGAGCCTCTTCATTGGCATTGCTCCTCTCTTAGAGCAGTGAGATGGAATCGGTATTTAAGTCCTTCTCCACTAGAAAACTACTTACATCAATCTCATGAATGGCTCCTCTTAGGTATTTCTGGACTTGAGACCTAATGTGTGCCACCTGGGTGTCAGTCAGAGGCTCGTAAGTCACCACAGACCGATTCACCTGAAAAACACAGTGAGCAGCTATCAGTGGATTACAAACAGGGAAGCAAGTACTGGCCTGATGAGCAGCTGACCTTGCTGTGCTGTGCCCAGGGAAGCCTCGTGTTTCATTTCTGAGGTGACAGGACAGGGCACCTGGGAGCATGCTGAAAGCAATGCATTCCCCTTCACATCTCAATCATGAGAGGGAGAGCTTCAGGGCTCTGACAAAAAACACCCCCAGTGCTTGGGGACTGATGCTACAACACAGTCCCACTGCACAAATCCCAAAATGCAGTGCTGGAAGCAGAAGGAAGAATTTAATCACACTGGACACTGAGTTAACTGCAAAACAAGGATCTAGGTCCAGTCTGAGATGCTGCAGACTGCTCCTTACCAAGTTGTCACGCATGGCCAGTTCCTGCTTCAGAAGAATAATCTCCCTCTCCAGAGCCTTCACAGTCCCCTAGCAGGAAAACAAGAAGGGGAGTGAATGACTACACGGTATTGGAGAAAAACCCGCTGAAAAGCAGCATTAAACTGTCTGCCTGAGAAGATCACAGCTGCGCACCAGCTCCCCCAGGGGTCGCTGCCAGGTTTGCATCAGCAAACTTGTGAGCCTGGAAAGCACTTTGCCTTTGATCAGGTTCCAACAGGGCAGCTTCTGCTGTGCCCTGGGTGTACTGCCTGCAGAGTCAGCCTAAGCCATCAAAAAATGGGCCACCTGGTTTGCAGTTTGATGCTTTCCTGATGTGCTACTGTAGAGGCCATTGAGTTGTGGGCTGTGAGATACCATCTGGAGAGCAAAGCAGTGTGCAGCTTTCCACTCTGACCCTCACTGAGTTCTGACATGAACTTTCCTAGAGGAAAGAGTCTCCTGTGGTGGATTTGATTGAACTTCTCTGTAACATGGAACATCTTCAAGCATTCACTGTTTAGCTTGTGTTTCCAGAAGGGTGTGGGTATATGAATCTCCTGGGCATTCAGTGAGAATTGGATACTGAGCTGCTTTTCAAGTGACCTGTTGAGCATCAAAGCCTAACAGCTTCCCTCAACACTGTGCTCTTCCAGCTACTCTATTTTCCACTCCACATATCTCAACAAAATCTGAAAGGGCCTGAAGAGGAAAAGGCAGTTTGTTGCACAGCTTCTTCTGGCAGCTGTCAGAGGAAACTCCCCAGCTGTTTCTCCACTTGCAGCCATGAAATGCAGCAGGGCTCTCTCACACACCACATGTCTAACCCATCAGAAAACTCTACACTTGTTCTTTGGGCTATCAGTAATTCATAGAGCCTTTACTGCTGCCAGCTTTGTTTCAGCTGAGAAAGTGCTGAGAAAGACCTAGAACACAATGATCTTTCCTTGAAGCGATTTCCTTGTTGAAGCAAGTTTTGGATTGGTGGCCCAAGCGTCACGTTCCCAGCAGCAATGGGGCTGATGCTGGGTAAAGCTGCAGGGAGGGCTGGAGATGGGTTCCCTACATCCCAGGGCAGCACAAGAGCACAACACAATGTCTCTGTTAAGAGGTGAAGCTTATCAGAAAAATGAGGGACTTAGATGCATGCAAGTTGAAAGAATTGCCACGTGTCAGGGCAGACGTGACCACCTGCACAGCTCTACCCTCCAGCACATTAAAGGGATCTCATGACAAAATGCTTCATACTAATCCATTTGAGCAGATACTTAAATTTAGCAAGGGCCAGCTTGGCTGCTGAGTGGCAATTCATGACACTCCTGAATTTGCCTCTGGTTTTTAAGGTCGTTGTCCTAAACATTTAATGATTCCTTCTTCCACCCCCCTCCTCCACATACCTCCTGGTCATAAGTCTCATTGAGGACTGGCTCTGTCGTGATCCATTTCATTCTGGTAGCAAAATGAAGAGAAGACAACTGAAAAACATGGGGTTTAAGTAACTGAAAGAGATTTGGCAGGGATAGAATATCCATAATCCATTACTACTCGGTCATAGCAGGTCCCAGCACATAGAAGCACCAAAGCTATTTAACTGCAGGGAGCAGGAGAGCATTTCTCATTCCAGGAGTGTATCTTCTAGTGCTCTCTGGCTTCTGGGATCAACCAGCTTCAGATGATCACTTTGTCTGTTCTGTTCTGCATGTGGCCAGCAATTTGTGTACCAGAGCTGGGATCTCAAAACCACCCACTTCTAACAACAAGGAATTTACATTTGAGATCAGTCACCTCTATCCTACAAAACACAGCAAAGGCCTTCAAACTGAATTCCTGCAGTTGGGTATCTGGAGACAGCCTGAAAACCCTCATCTTCACACAATGGTTGAGGTTGGAAAAGGCCTTGAAGCTGATTGAGTCCCTTGAGGCAGGGAACAGTTCCTTCCCCCAAGGGCTGTCCAGCCCTGTCCCAGCTGCCCAGGGCCGTGGGGGAGTGCCCATCCCTGGAGGGATCCCAAAGCCTGGAGCTGTGGGGCTGAGGTCATGGGTCAGTGGTGGCTGTGGCAGTGCTGGGGAAAGGCTGGACTCCATCAGCTTCAAGGGCTTTTCCAGCCTGTGATTCACTGTATCACAGGTTAAAAACCTTACTCTTAGGAGGTTCCTGTTGATCCCCGAACCAGCAGAAACCCGGCTCAGTTGTGATGTGAACTGTTGCAGTTCCACTGACCTCCTTATGTACCATTGAAAATCATTCACAGATCTGAACCAACCACAATGATTCACTATCCAGCCTGCTTAGATTTTGTGCCTCCTCTATTTCAGGCTCTCATTTCCCCTCCTAGGCCAGTTGCCACTCATCTGTTTGCATCACAAACCAGATTGTCAAGAGCAATCTGAGCTTCAGAGATAAGGTGAGCAATCCAAAGTGTCTGAAGAAGGAGGCAGGATGTTTCTCTGGGACTCCTGCCAAAGCCCTCCAGAAGCTATTCTTTAAACCAAGGGATGGCAAATTGCAACAGCAGCAGAAACAAGGCAGCCAGTTCAATGCAGAAACTCAACTTACAGTTTCTTCTACATGCACAGCTTCCCCACAGATATTTGCCACTAGGACAGTATTGCAACTTCCCCCTGGGAAGAAAAGAACCAAAAAGCCAAGCAATGAATATAATTTGTTGTAGTTCCCTTTTCTGGAATGTGTTATATTATGTGGTGAGGAAAGCAGAGAAAGAGAAGCACCAAGGAACACAGCCAGTTTGGAACTGTCCCTCAAACTCTCATGGGCCCATGAACACAGGGGCACAGAGTAAAGACTTGGGAATGAAGGTGAAATGTGTTTGTCACGTGGCAATGGTGCAGTGAGGAGATGGGAATACAAGCAGTCAGGAGATGGGAATACAATACATGCCCTTGGTGACCCTCAGCAGGTTCCTCCATGCCCACCTCTCAGCCACTGCAGCCCTCACTGAATGGCAGCTCAGCCTCTGGTGCATCAGCCACTGCTCCCAGTTTGGTGCCAGCAGCAGGGAACTTGCTGAGGGAACACTCTGTCCCCTCATCCAGGTCACTAATGAACAGGTTGAATAAGAGTGGTCCAGTAATGCCCACAGCCTGTTTTCAGCTGCTTTCTCCTCCCGTGTCTCCAGCCTGCATTCCAAGAGCATAAGGCTTTGCCAGGGATGCAGGATAGGCCAGAGCTTTGGGTTGACTGTCTATAGCCTGATGCTAAGGCAGGAGCATCTGAAAAGGCTTGTCCCACACTTGGCAGCTTTTTGCTGGTCATTTTCTTAAGTGCTCTAAGGTTCTGTGAATCTTTACTGGCTTGATCCTTGGGCTTTCCACTGTCTCTGGTGCCTGAAGAAAACCAGACAGCCTTTGCACATAAAAATAGTTCCATCTGTTTGTGTTTGTCACTCTCAGTGAATGACACTGTTTGGTAGGAAGCCTTGGGGGCTGGTGTAATGCCCAGCTCTTACCTAGGCAGTCCTTGAGCAGGTGAGTGAGCTTGCTCTGCCGGAAGGGGATGTGGTCCCGCTTCGGGTCAGCCAGGGCAACGATGATTTGCTCGAGGAATGACAGGGATTTGTTGATGTACATGGCTTCCTTCAGAACCTGCCCTTGAGACTGGAATGAAGCACAGAATCACTGAGGTTGGAAAAGCCTTTGGAGATGATTCAGTTCCCCCAGCACTGCCACAGCCACCACTGACCAGCCCCACCACTGGCTCAGCCCCACAGCTCCAGGCTTTGGGGTCCCTCCAGGGCTGGGCACTCCCTCACGGCCCTGGGCAGCTGGGACAGGGCTGGACAGCCCTTGGGGGAAGGAATTGTTCCCCAGCTCCAATCTCAACCTCCCCTGGGGCAACTTGAGGCCATTTCCTCTCATCCTGTCACTTGGGAGCACAGATCAACTCCCTCCTGGCCACAGCCTCCTGTGAGGGAGCTGCAGAGAGTGCTGCTGTCTGCCCTCAGGCTCCTCTTCTCCAGGCTCAACACCCCCATTCCCTCAGCCCCTCCCCAGCACCCTTGTGCTCCAGCCCCTTCCCCAGCTCTGTGCCTGGCTCTGGCCATGCTCCAGCACCTTTGATCTTGATGAAGAAGAAAAGGCAAAGCTCTCACAACACATGTTTCTGACCTAACCACGGCAGAGCATTTTCCTTACCAAGGGCACAGTTCTGGCTGACTGTGAGGGAAAGGAGGCAATTCAGACCAAATAAATTCTTGATCTAGAGCTTCTTTTCAGTTTGAAAACAAGTTTTCAGGAACTCCAAGCACCACTGGCTCTCCTTCCCAAAGGGTAAGTCATGTATTTGTCACAAGGGTGCTGTGATTTCTGATCAACACAGAGAGTCACCCAGGACCTGAAGGAGCTTTCAGTTGCTCAGCCCTAATGCTCCAGTTTGCCAGCTGTGACCAGAAGTGGGGGATTTGTGCTGTCATTCAGGAAATGAAAGGGAAAATCAGAGGTTCATTGAGAAATGACAGACTCAGGCTAAGAGAATCTGGGTCAGGCTGGAAAGCACAGGCAGGATGGGAGTCCCCAGCAGCTGGGAGCAGTCCAGCCCCCTCTGATGTCACATTCCCTCCTGTTTAGCACAGGCTGAACCCTCTGCTGGGGAAACCCCTTGAATTGCATCTCCACTGTGTTGATTACTAGACTCCTCACTGAAATACTCCTTCTATTACTTACTCCAGTCTTGCTCAGTCTCTCTGAGCCTGCCAGATCTATTAAGTTGATTTTAGAGTGAATGCATTTGACGTTGCAGAAAGCTCTGAAACGAGACTGAGGGAGAGAAGAATATCACATGTCATTAACAGTGGACTGAATTACAGTGAAAAGCAGACATGTCAAGATCCTCAGCCATCTGAGTCCCTGGAAGAAAAACTGTTGGAGCTCTCACCTCAATATAAATGGTAAAGATGCAATGGGATCTGGATGAATTCTTATTCAGGGTGTGCTCTGCTACTGCTCTGTTGGTCTCACCCTGCAAATGAATCAAGACAATGGTCTGAAATTGCTGCACTATAAAGGGAAGTTAGAAATCCACATGGTATAGCAAACAGGGGTTCAATCCTCACTCAGCAGAGCCTGGAACACTGAGCAGTTGGTTAGAGAAGTCAGAGCAGGGGCTCAGTGTTTTTAGCCAGAGCAGGAGCTGACTGTATTTGCTCAGAGCAAGAGCTGACTGTATTTGCCTCACTTTCTTACTCAAAGGCCTCTGAAAGCATTTCCCAGTGTGGCTGGTAATGCTTTCATGCAATCATGCCCTTTACCAAAGCCATTATCTGTTTCCACTTTCAAGGCTCAGCTCCCAGCCCTGTGGCTGTTTGAGGAACAGTCAATGCCTTCCCTGGCTGGTTCACTTTCTCAATGACTCACAAACCAGAGAGTTCCTCAAGCTTCAAATGTCACAGAAAACTCACACAGACATCAGAGCCAACAACTGCTGATGCCTCCTTACAGCAAAGGAGAGCAAGATTGAAAAGGATGTTGCAAGGTATGAGCTGTGCTGCCAGGCTGGTGAGGAATAAAAAGGAAAGGGAAGTGTCCAGAGCACAGCAATGCACTGGCCGACAGCTCTCCCAGCTGACTGCTTTGCCTGGGCCTCTAGGGACAATAACCTTGGAGAGCTGGGAGGTCAGTGACTGGCTCCACACCAGGGAGTCTAAATCAAAGGGCAAGAATGAAGGTGAAGATCTCTAGCTAAATGCTACCAACCACACTCCACAAGTGAAGAGTCACACCACTGTGAGAGGCCTCCTCACAGCCTGCAGGTTCTCTGCAAACCTCGAGACACAGGCTGAATTCATCTAAGGATCCAAACAGATCCCCATGTGTCACTTGCACATCTTCTGTCAACAGATCTCACCTCAGGCTGCATCATCACAGAATCCCTCAAAGAGTTTGGGTTGGAAGTTTTTCACCCCCCAGCACCCCCAGTCCCTCTGCTCAGGGCTGCCCTCACCCCACTCACCCCCAGCCTGTGCCTGTGCTTATTTCAACTCTTTAAAAAGAAAAGGGAAGCTCCTGCAAATCACAGAAGTTTGTTTAGGACACCACTGATCCCTTATTAAAAAAGCAAGCTAGAGATGTGAAGGACAGCAGGTTGCTCCTGGTTAGAACAGGCTTCCTGAGTACAGAACCAATTAGTTATTCATCTTTTCCTTATGAACTAAATCACTCACAAGTAAAAGAAACAAGCAGCCATAAGCAACCCTTCACAAAAACCCCTGCTGTAACATCTGACAAGTGGCTGGTATTTCACACAAGCCTTTTGAAAGGAAAGCTGATTCTGTGGCTGCCCTCACTATTTGGGTGCTGCTTGGAATCTCCAGTGCTACTACACTCTGTGATCTCACCCCAGTGTATTTCATCCATCACCTGACTTGCTCTGGTGCACATTAACACAGGCTTTCTCCAGGGAGATCTTCCAGAATCTCTGTGCCAGAGACATTTTCCTTGCAAGAACATGGGCTACAAGGAGTTACCAGTTCTTCCACGCACCAGAAAGAGAACAAAGAGGGCTGAATGTCCCCTCCAGCCCTCCTGGCCACCCACCTCCTGCTTTACCATCTCCTCCCTCAGCTTAGACAATAAATATACCAGAGGAAATGGAATACTTGGGTTTTCTTGCCTCAAAAAGGAGATTTAGGGCATCTTCCTCGTGGCTAACTGAATGTATGGATAAGCCCTTCACATAAACACCCTGTGGGCAGTCCACTACAGCCAGCTGCATGTCACTGCTCCCACTGCTTGTCACGGTGGGGAGAAGGTCAAACAGGGTCTCGTTGTAGATTTGCAGGTAGGAGATCCGCACAGTGAGGAAGGAATCGACTGAGCATGTCGCTGCTTTGAAGACCTGTTCAAAGGCAAAGAGTGTGTCAGTGGTGGTGCTGGAGTGAAGAGCATTCTGCAGCATCACTGCCTCAAAAGAAGCATCCCTGCCCCCTCGAATCATAGAACCATCAATTGGTTTGGGTTGGAAGAGACCTTAAAGCTTGTCCTGTTCCACCCCCCTGCCATGGGACACCTTCCACCAGCCCAGGCTGCTCCCAGCACCATCCAAGCTGCCCTTGGACACTGCCAGGGCTGGGGCAGCCACAGCCTCTCTGGGCAGCCTGTGCCAGGGCCTCAGCACCCTCCCAGGGAGGAACTTCCTTTCCTATAGCATGTTAAACCTGTGCCTCTGGACAGGGATGTGTCTGTGCAGCAGCAGGACCAACAGATCAGCATGTTGAAGCCAACACCATCCCAATGCTCTGATACATCACCAGTCCCAGTGCACAAGGGCACAGAGTGGTAAAGCAAAGGCACAAAGCAACCAGGGTTTACAGGATCATTTAGCTCTTTTGGTCATTTCTTAGATAAAAGAAAGAAGGAGGCGAAAAAAAAAGGACTGGTGGAAATAAGCTAAAACATATTCACTGTGTTAAGACACTTTTCTGAGTCCCAGAGGTGTTCCTGTTACTTCTTCCAGCCTCTTTTCCCACCCAGAGCCAGTACCTGCTGTATAGCTCTGGGGATGATCCCTCGGTGCTTGTACTCAGCAGTTGCTCCTGTCATGGTGTATGTTTTGCCAGCCCCTGTTTGCCCATAGCACATTATCGTGCCTGGACAAAAAGATGCAAAAGCAGAAGAATAACTTCAGGAGGGAACCTCTGCATTTCTCCAATGGGTCATCAAAAGGATCAGATCCAACCTCCACTTACCATTATAACCAATCAAAGCTTCAGCCACCAGTTTGGCAGCCACCGTCTCGTAAGCCACGTCCTGGGAGGTGTTGTGGAGGACACCATCCAGCCTGAAGGACCAGTCAGTCTGCCTGTTATTCACAACACCTTTCTTGGCATCCTTTTTGGTGTATATACCTATGCTCTGAAACCCCAAAAATAAAGAAGAGATGACTTTTAATAGCCACACAGACTGTCAGCAGTTACTGTCTGGACAAAACAAGCCAGGGCACTGAAGGCCTGGAGAAAGGGGAGCACAAATAAGGGCACTTTGTTACTCATCCTGGTGGGGTTTTTTTGGCAGTAGATGTTTAAACAAAGGAAATGTGGCTAAAGCTCATCTTTTTACCTTTCAGTGATGTGGCAGCTTTTGTATCCCAGGGAAATTAATTACACAAGAGAAAGTGAAGGGAGAATCTTTGATAGGAGGGGAGAGACACAAACTGCACCACAGGGAAACCTCTCAAGGTTATCACAGGGAATTCCTCACATAGCACTCAGACCCCAGCCCTTCTGGGGACTTTCTCTAGTGACTGTATCACAAGATGTTTTCTATAGTCACACTTGCTGACAGAATTGTTAGAATAGAATGGTTGGGGCTGGAAAAGCCCCTGAAGCTGATGGAGCCCAACCTTTCCCCCAGCACTGCCACAGCCACCACTGACCCATGGCCTCAGCCCCACAGCTCCAGGCTTTGGGATCCCTCCAGGGATGGGGACTCCCAGCCCCTTCCCGAGCCCTGGTGCCCATCTCTGCACACACTCCAGCCTCTCAGTGTGCCCCTTGGAGTGATACAAACTCCCAAGCCACAGCCAGCACAGAGGCAAACAGCAAGCACCACAATCACCATGCACCCAAATGTTCTGCATGCTTTAAGGAACAGAAGCATTCTGCATTTCTGGGGGCAAAACTGAAATCAAACTCCAAAGCTTTCACACTTGCAAGTTCTTTTTCAACTACCTTGTTGTCTGGTCCAAACTTGATCATATCTTGAGCAAAATCAGCTGTTGGCTTGACTCTCACAAATACTTGGACTCTCTTTTCTAGTGCATCCATTCTGACCGGAGAAGGAAGAGAGGGACCATCAGCACTGCAAATGTTGCAATGCAATGATATTTGTCACAAAAAGGAAAGCTCCAGAGCAGGCAAGTTTAAAACTAAAGCATTGACAAAGGTTCAGCTGCAGTTTCTCTTCTTTATTAAAAGCAACTATGAGCAGACAGTTGCTGCAAATTCTTTCCAGTATGGTTCTGCTCAGAAACCTGAGTGTGTGTGAAGAGCAGACCCTCATTTCCCTTCATGTATCAGGGACACGAGTGTTGGACAACACAAGATGCTGTTCCTCAGCCTTGTAAAGCCAGAGAATGGCAGGGATGTGCACTGGGGTTCTCTTCTGGTATTTTCTCTGTGTGAAGGCACACACACAGCCTACTGTTTTGTAATGTCATGTCATCCAGAGCCATGTTTCAAGCTTCTGAGGATGAACACTTCCAGGTCCCACAGCCACTCCCCATCAGACTGCTCCTACAGATACTTCCCCAGCTCCAGTGCCTGGCTCTGGACCCACAAGTAACTCATTTCATAGAAACACAGACTCAGGGAATAACAGAATCATAGAAGGGTGGAGGTTGGAAGAGGCCTTTAGAAATCATCCAGTCCAACCCCCTCCCAAAGCAGGTCCCACCTAGATCAGGTCACACAGGAATGTGTCCAGGTGGGGTTGAAACCGTCCTGAGAAGGAGCCTCCAGCCCCTCCCTGGGCAGCCTGGGCCAGGGCTCCCTCACTGAAACACTGAAACAGTTTCTCCTTATGTTTAAATGGAACTTTTTGTGTTCCAGCTTCTTCCCATCACCCTTTGTCCTGTCACTGGAGACAACAGAATAAAAGTGCTGCCCCAACCTCCTGACACCCACCTGTCAGATATTTGTAACTATTATTGAGATCCCCCTGAGCTCAGGTTTCTCTTCTCCAGGCTGAACAGCCCCAGTTCCAGCAGCCTTTCCTCCTCACACACATGTTCCATCCCCTCAGCACCCTGGGAGCCCTCCCTGGCCTCTCTGCAGCAGTTCCCTGTCTCTCTGCAGCTGGGGAGCCCAGCAATGGGCACAGGGCTCCAGCTGAGGCCTCAGCAGGGCAGAGCAGAGGGGCAGCACAACCTCCCTGGCCCTGCTGCCCACACTCTGCTGGATGCCCCCAGGCCTGCCATTGGCTTCCTGTCCACAGCCCACACTGTGTTTCCCACAGCCTGTGCTCCAGCAACAGCCTCGAGTTTCACACTAAATCTTTTGTATTCCTTAAGTATTTTCACTCAGCCTGGCTGCTCTGGCTGCTCTAAAAGGAAACACAGACTGCTCTGTATTTCAATTAGAGGCGAGCAATTGATTGATTACCTGGTCAAGGAACCATGGGAACCTTCTCCCATTTGAGACTACTGCAGTGATGCCAACATAATGTCAGTTGTGGACTCCAGAGTGGTGCTGGGTTGCTGTGTTTGCAATCTCTTCAGCATCAGAGACAGCCTCTGATAAACCATCTGTGCAAAAGCAGAGACAAACACACAGATGTCACCATAAGGACACACAAGAAAGCTGCCCACATATTTCCCAATCCTGTGTAAACAAAGGCAGGAGCAGCCCAGGTACAGAGCCAAGCAAAATGGAAACAGACATGCAGATACAAAGGTGGGGAGCAGCATGGAAATGGTGCTCAGCTGGCTCTGGGGGTTGTTACAGGTGACAAAACTCTGCTGCACAAATATGCCCCAGTGTCAGAGATATGTGCCTTACTTCATAGAATCATGGAATCACACACTAGCCTGGATTGGCAGGGACCCCAATGCTCATCCAGTTCCACTCCCCTGCCATGGAACACCTTCCACCAGCCCAGGCTGCTCCCAGCTCTGTCCAAGCTGCCCTTGAACACTGCCAGGGCTGGGGCAGCCACAGCCTCTCTGGGCAGCCTGTGCCAGGGCCTCAGCACCCTCAGCATGGAGAATTTCTTCCTTCTATCTGGCATGAATGTCTCTGGTTCAGTTCAAAACTATTCCCCCTTGTCCTGAACAACAAAGGCAAACTGGAGAGGCAAAGCTGCTTTGGGGGAGGAGGGTGACCATGAGGCAGAATTCCAACTCTAGTGACACTTTGTGAGTTGAATCCACACCCTTGGACACCAAAAACTCAGTTGTGCCCCAGCACCTCAGGCCCCCTGCACACTCCAAGGAGATAACAGGGAACAAAGGGATTGCCCTGGGCAGCCATGTCCTCAGTCCTTCTCGCTGGAGACAAGGGCAAAGGAGGGTGATCTGACAGGGAGTCAAGGTGCAGCGGGGCTGTTGGGACAGGGAAAGGATGAGCCATGTTTTAGTGGACCTTGGGAGACGAGAGATGAGGCTGAGGAAGGTTATGGAGACATTGCCTTAGGTGGTATGGTGATTGCTGGTGAGGTGGAACGAGCCCTTGAGTCAGGGCACGAGGCCTTGAGGAGAGGATCCAAAGCAACACAAGGAAAAGCTTCTTCCCTGTTGGGATGAGGGAGCCCTGGCAGGGGCTGCCCAGATGGGCTGTGGAGGCTCCTTCTCTGGAGACATTCCAACCCAGCTGGACAGTTCCTGTGTGCCCTGCTCTAGGTGGTGCTGCTCTGGCAGGGGGCTGCACTGGGTAAGCTTTGCAGGTCCCTCCCAGCCCCTGCGATCCTGTGATGCCGTGACAGTAAGGCCTCTGTGGGGTGGGGAGGGCCGAGGTCTTGAAAGGGGAACGAAGCCTCGAGGAGAGGGACAAAGAGGCCTGATGAGGGGGATAAAGCCTTTGGGGAGGGGAACGAGGCGTTGCGAGGAAAACAAAGCCCGGCGGAAAGGGCCTGAGGCCGTGAGGGGGGATGAGGCCCTGAGCGAGGGAACGGGGCTGCAGCGGGGGGTGCGAGGCGACCTGGCGGGTCAGCAGCGGCGGGATAGGCGCGTGAGGACGAGGCGCCGAGTCGGGGCGGGCTCCCGGGGGCTCCGCACGTACCTGCGGCCGCGCCGGGGCTCCGGAGAGCGGCGGCGGCTCGCGGGGGCCGCGTACGCGGTTGCCATGGCAGCCGGCACTTCCGGTGTGTCCCGGAAGTGAAGCGGCGAGGGCAGCGGTACGGCAGCCGGGCGGGGACAAGGAGCGGGGGAGGCGAAGCGAGGCGGGCGGCGGCGGCGGGGAAGATGCTGGAGGCGGCGGCGGCCGAGCAGCCGGAGCTGGACCCTGAGGACTTGGTGCACTTCTCGGTGGGCGATTTGCCCAGCCGCGGTTATGGCGTGATGGGCGAGATCCGGCGGCAGGGCAAGCTCTGCGACGTGACCCTGAAGGTGCGGCCCGGGCCGGGGGCGGCGGGGGGCGGCGGGACCCCCGGCCCTCACACGGGCTGAGGGACACCCCCGGGCCATGCTCCGGGGAGAACGAGGCAGCTGAGGTCCGCACGGGCCGGTTTGGGGGGCAGCTGGGAGCCCCCTTCGGTGAGGGGTAATGGGGCTGAGGACCCTTGGCGGCAGATGAAGCTTGAGGGACCCCCCGGCAGCCCCTGTGGTGGGGACGAGGCGGAGCTGAGGGTCCCCTCGCAGCCCGGTGCTCAGACACCAGCTCCCAGCCTCCTGAGTGGGTCGTCGGGGGGTGTTGGGCCTCCTCAGGTGTGGGTGGGGATCTCTCTGAGGGCTTCTTGGGGGTGAGGGGGGTGCAGAGCTCCTCCAGACCATATCGTGTCCAGCTCTGGGCCCCTCAGCTGCAGAAGGACAGGGAGCTGCTGGAGAGAGTTCAGTGCAGGGCCAGCAAGGTGATGGAGTGGAGAATCTGCCTTGTGCTGAAAGGCTGAGGGAGCTGGGGCTCTGCAGCTTGGAGAAGAGGAGCCTGAGGGCTGAGCTCAGTCATGTTACAAACCCATCAAGGGTGGGTGTGAGGAGGCTGGAGCCAGGCTGTGCTCAGGGATGGCCAGTGACAGGACAAGGGGCAACGGGGACAAGCTGCAACAGAAGAGGTTCCAAAGCAACACAAGGAAAAGCTTCTTCCCTGCTGAGGTGAGGGAGCCCTGGCAGGGGCTGCCCAGATGGGCTGTGGAGGCTCCTCCTCTGAGACATTCCAACCCAGCTGGACAGTCCCTGTGTGCCCTGCTCTAGGTGGTGCTGCTCTGGCAGGGGGCTGCACTGGATGAGCTTTGCAGGTCCCTTCCAGCCCTTGAGATTCTGTCATTGTGAGACACCCTGCCTCTGATGCCACCACTCACCTGGGTGTGAGGTGGGAGGTGGAGTCTCTCTCTCCCATGGGACCATCATTTTTTTTTCCAGCAAGCAGAGAGATTCAATAAAATGCCATGTTTTGGGAAGAAACAGGGCTCTCCAGACCCAGCCTTGTGTTTCAGTGGTGGTCCTGGCACTGAGGAGTGCTTTGAGAGGTCACACTGTGGACTATAATTGGTGCAGGTTTATGGACCAACCTCTGCTCCAACCCATGGGAGAAGGATCCTTTACCTTTATCTTGTAAGAACATCAAAGAAATAACCTATAACCTTGGTAAATGCTCAGGACTGAGTTCCTGGCTCTGCAGGGCTGAGCTGGAAGGGTTTGAGAGTGGCCAGTGCTGGGCAGGAGGTGCCTGAGTCCTTCAGCCCAGGAGCTCACGGGCAGGGGAGCTTGTTGTGGGATGGGTGAGACCTGCAACTCCTGGGATGGGTTGAGTCATTCCCAAATTAACTCTGAAGCTTTAATTAAATGTCAAGGTGTTTCTGTGCCTACTCACACTGGAACTTTTGACTTTCCTGCCTCTGAAGAACAAAGAGCCAGCGAGGGCTGTGCCTGTCGTGGACACGGCTGGAGGCAGGATTGGGGTGCATCCCTGGGCTACTTCATCCCCCCTAGAGGAGCTGTGGCCTCCTGGAAACAGGGGATTACTTTGCAAGCTGGAAAATGCTCGTTGTGAAGAGCAGAGCTGTACACTGATCCCCCCTGGCAGAGGCTGTACCTCCCATGTACCACAGGCTGCAATATCCTTCTGATGAGGAAAAGCTGCAGGAACTGGGGCTGTTCAGCCTGGAGGAGAGAAGCCTGAGCTCAGGGGGCCCTTAGCAGTGCTGCTCAGTCCCTACAGGGTGGGTGTGGAGAGGCTGGGGCCAGTGTTTGCTGTGTGGTGGCCAGTGCCAGCACAAGGGGTACCAGGCACAGGCTGGCACACAGGCAGTGCCCCTGGCACAGGAGGAGAAGCTCCTTTGGTGCTGAGGTGAGGGAGCCCTGGCCCTGGCTGCCCAGAGAGGGTGTGGAGGCTCCTTCTCAGGAGGTTCCCAACCCCACCTGGACACGTTCCTGTGCCCCCTGAGCCAGGGGAAGCTGCTTTGGCAGGGACTGGGGCTGGATGAGCTCTGCAGGGTCCTTCCAGCACCCACCATGCTGGGATTCTGTGCTTTAACATGGGGGTGACAAAACTCCCCCTGTGGTGAGCCCTGGGGAGGCTGCAGCTCCAGGGCTGTGTCAGTGCTGGGCCCCTCACTCACTGCCACAGGGACACTGAGGGGCTGCAGCGTGGCCAGAGCCGGGCACAGAGCTGGGGAAGGGGCTGGAGCACAAGGGGCTGGGGAGGGGCTGAGGGAATGGGGGTGTTGAGCCTGGAGAAGAGGAGCCTGAGGGGAGACAGCAGCACTCTCTGCAGCTCTCTCACAGGAGGCTGGGGCTGGCTGTGGAGGTTTAAAATCTATTGAGAGATGTCTCTGTTGCTCTTAAGTCTGCGATTTCTCCGCTGTCCTCCTTGATTCTTTATTGTACTGAAGACAGATTCCAGCAGTGACTGATCCATTTGGCAGAGTGCTGACAGTGTGTTTCCCTGTTGGTCCAAACAATCTGTCTTTGCCTCATACACACAGAATCCAAAGCATTTTTGATTCTCCTCGTTGTTTTGAGTCATCACATCAAAATATCCCTCCTCGGTGCCATCTCCTCAGCGCCTGTGGCTACTGAAGTCATTGATCAAATCTATTGAATGATTCAGGCTGCTGAAGGACAGCAAAGCCCCCTTGTCCAGTACAGAGTGTCCCCTCGAGCTGCTGAATGTTTAAGAAGTCCTTTTTCCTTAGCTGGACTCTGGAGGTGCCTTTGAATCCCTTCAGCACCTCGAAAGCAGCTGACGCAAAACGTGCTCTTCCCTGACCTCGCTGGGGAACGCGCAGGGTACAGCTGTAAATCCAGAAGGAGCCTGCCAAAGGAGTTCTCTAGCAGGGTTTTGTTTGATTTAAGGATTTAAGTTTGAGTGCTTCTGGCCCAAAACACAGGTAGGAAGAGGACTGAGAGGCATTTCAGGTCTCCCTGAAGGAAACGGTAGTCACACCACCGAAGTGAGTTTGTTGCCCTGTTTTTTTCAAGCCTGCTACTTTTAGTCTGTCCCATCAAGAAAGGAAAAAAAGCTGCCAAATGCCACTTTGGGCCAGAAGTTGGATTCCTCCCAAGGTGGCTGAAAACAACAGAGCAAGGAGCCTTGCTGCAGCACAGTTGGGGTTTGTAGCAGCCTCTTCACCGCTATCAGCGCTGGGGTCAATGGCTGGAAATGATTCTCCCAGCCCACAGAAATGTTTGCTGTACAAACAAGCCTAAAATTGTTAGGAAGTGTCAGCACTGGTGTGTGTTTGCTTTAATTATTCCCCTCATGAGGACAGGGCCAGCGTTCATCCAGGAGACGGGAGGGGCGGGATTTGTTCTCCTTTCTCTGCAGGCACCGGTGCTGCCTCAGTGGATGGCACCTGGCTTTAGGCACCATTGAAAGCAAGCACTGATGATTTTGGCTGGGCTCTCTGGGTGCTCCAACTCTTCTTACTCAGCTTAGGGGAATCTAAGTCACTGCTTCTTGGGATTCCCCCTGTGCAAAGCCAGGTTTCACGGGGCAGGGAGCGAGCTGCACGTCTTTCCGCTGACTTAAGAAGTGTTCCTCTAGAGCCAAAGCTCCTTTGCTCACGGATGGTCAGGGCTGTGGGTCTGAAACATCCTTTTCTGTCCTTGTCTCTTAAGTGGCTGCAGGTCAGAGCTCCTTTTGACAGTGATCACAGGCATCCATCCTTTCAATCTCCCTCAAAAGGTTTAGCTGAAGAATATGTTGGAATGGTTTGGTAGACACAGATATAAACTGGAGGGAGGAGGGAAGCAGGGAGACACACCTTAGTCTGTGGTTGGTTCACTTTCCTGTGGTGAAAGTAGGTTTTTTTTGCTTACTAAAGCCCAATTTCTGTTGCTGTTTTCTCCCAGGAGCACTCAGTTGTGTCTCAGCATGGCCTTGTCTGCTTTAAAGGAAAACCCAGCAAGCCTGCCAGTGTAACCTGGCCTGGGGATGTTACAGGAACATCTTCCAGCTGACTCTGTCCTTCTCTCCTCAGCCAGCACCAGTGGTGTTGGCAAAGGTGCTGGTGCTTGTATCTGTGCCAGGGGAAGGCCAAGCCTAGAGTAACCATCAAGTGTGCAGAAAGGAAGTGTCTCTCCTGTTGGGTTCTTTACTGGTGGGGTTTGAAGCTTTTGGCTACAACTGTGAGTGTGTCAAACAGTCTGAAGACTGGGAGACTTCAAACTGAGGGTCTGGGGCTTGGACTCTGTGTGTTGAGGTACAATCAGTGTCCCACAAAACCAGCCATTCTCTATACTCTGCCCCTAGGGCCAAGCTGGGAGTTCCAGTCATGGATTTAAGGTTGAATCACCCAGGTTTCTCAGGCCTGAAGCAGGCTGTGAGTGGTAAAGCCCCTGTGTGCACTCGTGAGAGCTTCAAACTGAAGGTGCTGAGCAGGACCTGCCCTAGGGAGGTCTCTGGGTGTTACTGGGCAGCTGTTGTTGCAGTTACCAAGAGCTGGGCTTCTCAGATGCAATCAGTGAGGTTTGATCTCTGCCTCCACCCATTTTCCCCCCCCAAAAGCTGGGTTATCAAACATTTTCTTGCAGGCTGTCTTCATCTCGGGAGGCTTTGGGGGTTGTTTTCTGGCTGCGTCGCTCACAGCGCTGTCACGCTGCTGTGCAAGCACCGCTCCTCCTGAGAGCACTTCACCCACAACATCCCCAACTAAACATGAGCTAAGAGCCTCCAGTTATATCTGCTGTCAGCACTGCCCTTGATTTTACCTTCCTGGTAGAAACTCATTAGCTTCTCCCTAAGCTCATTGGGTGAGAAAAGCTCCACAGTAAAGGTTTGGACCCTCATTGCTTTGGTTTCCTGTACACAGCAGCACAGCTGAACCTTTCCCACTTATTTCAGGGTGGATTTGCAGCCTTGTTTTTCTTCTCTGTGTGTGTGTGTGTGCATCTCTGTATATGTGTGTGTGTGTGTGTGCTCAAACCATTTTAGAGCTGTGAAATGCTGCAAAGTGCAACGAATTTCATCTCGCTGAGGAGCGGAGGTAACGGGGGTGTTAGTCCTTGATCTGGAGATCCTGCTCTGCTTTTTAATTGCAGGAAAGAAGCTTCTTGCTGTTTGTGTTCTTCCTGAGCATTGCTGTTTGTGCTCTTCCTGAGCATTAGGGGGTTTTTTTGAGGACAATTATCCTCTGGAGATGAAAGCTGCCTGGGCAGCTTTGTTTTGTGCAGTTTGCGTCTCTCTGCTTTAGGCCAAGGTACAAATGCTCTCTGGGGACACATCACAACTTGCTGGAAGCCTCTGGACTGAGCCACTCCATAAAACAAGGAAGCAATATTCCTCCTGCTTCTTCATTGATAAATCTGGGATCTCTCTAGTGTCTGCTCGTTGTGATCAGAGCCAGAGGAGAACCCAGAGCCAGGATCCAGTGATCTTGGCTTAACCTCTGAGGAGGTTTGTGCCTTTCTGAATCCTCAAAGAGCCCAGTTAAGGCAAGCTCCTCTTATTACTGCAGCTCCTTGTTTGGTTTTGAAATGCACAAATGCCACATTTCCATGAGTAACTCAAAGATTAATTACCAGAGTCTCACGTAAAAAGCCCAGCACAAGCTGAAAATCCCGCAGAGGCCGCGTGACGTGTTCCGTGTCTGAACTGGCCTGACAGGTGAGGGTCCCTCTGCCTTTTCTCCCCTTCTCATCCCAGCCTTTTCTTGCCAAATCAGACTCCTTAAAGCTAAACTCGAGCAGATGCAGCCAAGCTGCTGCCAAGCAGGCACAGAGGTGGAGGAACCCTCCCTTTGTCCCACCCTGGCAGTTGAGTGGAATTCCAGACAGCTGAGGCCACTTGCCTCACTCATTTCAGCAGGGTCCTTGAAAGCCTGGTGCCTGGCTGCTCTGCAGAGAGTAGAGCATGTTTGTGAGAGCCTGAAGGAGAGAGGAGCCTGGGGGAAGAGGGAATTTCTTTCTGTTTGAAGAGATGGTAGATTTTAAAACACCAGGTAACCTGTTGTGTGTGTGAGACCTTCAGGTGAAGGATCTCACTGAAACCTTATCATACAGCAGTAATGAGCTACTTTGGACTATGGATGGGCAGCATCAGTGCTGTTCCCCTTGTGTAAAAGCTGAGTATTTCTAGTGCTTTCTGGACACTCAACCCGAAGTGTTGGCAGAAGCCACACGTTTCTGCACTAAGCTTTTTGCACCGAGCGTGGCAAAAAGGCTTCACTGTTACTTCCAAACCCTCTGGGGCTTGTTTGCTTTCCTTAAAGCAGAAGCTGTGCTGCAGTTTCAGGTGGGCTTCAGCAACCTGGGTATTTAAGCTGGGGCCTGGCAGGGGCACTGGCAGACACTTCTTGGCCAGTTTGGAGCAGTAAACTGGGGTGAGTGAAGGGCAGAGCCGGGGTGTTGTCTGTGTTGCCGCAGGGGTTGTTGGAGTACAAGGGAGATTTGGAGTTACTGTTGGGAAGAGGAGGCAGGGAATGTTTTGGTCAGTGGCCATCTGAAGATGAGCCAGCAGCGTGCCCAGGGGGGCAAGAAGCCAGTGGCAGCCTGGCTGGGATCAGCAGTGGGGTGGCAGCAGGAGCAGGGCAGGGATTGTCCCCCCTGTGCTGGGCCCTGGGGAGGCTGCAGCTCCAGGGCTGTGCTCAGTGCTGGGCCCCTCGCTCCCTGCCACAGGGACACTGAGGGGCTGCAGTGTGGCCAGAGCCGGGCACAGAGCTGGGGAAGGGGCTGGAGCACAAGGGGCTGGGGAGGGGCTGAGGGAATGGGGGTGTTGAGCCTGGAGAAGAGAAGCCTGAGGAGACAGAGGAGCACTCTCACAGGAGGCTGGTGCCAGGGGAAGTCAGTCTCTGCTCCTGAGTGACAAGAGTAAAGAGCCTCAGGTCTCACCAAGGAAGGTTGAGATTGGAGTTGAGGAACAGTTCCTTCCCCCAAGGGCTGTCCCAGCTGCCCAGGGCTGTGGGGGAGTGCCCAGCCCTAGAGGGATCCCAAAGCTCTGGGGCTGAGGCAGTGCTGGGGCAACCATTGGACTCCATCAGCTTCAAGGGCATTTGCAGCCTCCACCATTCTGTTGCTCAGTGAACTGGGGTTGCCTGTGACTCAAGGACCTGCAGCTATTGGCTTTGCCAGTCTTTCAGGAGTGTGAAGAGGGCAGGGCTGGAGGCACTCTCCTCAGGATGATTCCTTTGCTCTTCCTCCATTCAAACAGAGGGCTTGGGGTCCAGCAAACCAGTTGGAATCCTTTGAGTTGGAAGTGAATGGTCTGGGAATGTGTGTGTACATGCAAAAGGAATGTGCTTTCTGGTTCCAAACAACTAGCTACCATTCCATCATCAGGCCTCTTAATTAGTCTAGCTCAGACAAGTGTCTGACTTAATGGCATCAATGTTGGCTTTGCATACACCAAGCTTGATCAGAACCCTTCCACATCTCGTGTGTGTGGGAAGGGATGGGTGGACAGGAAAGGTGTTTGTCTGAATCTCTGAATTTTGATCCCAGGTCTCTTAAGCTGTGCTGGTTTGTTAATCTCCTGGTGTTTGTGGTCAGAAAGGATGCTTTGCAAGCAGTGGTTCTCTTCTTGTTTCTGGGAAAGAGTATCCTTTGCCTTGAAAGAAGAGCATCTATAATCATGGAATCCTCAGAAGGCCCCAACAGCTCCATGTCCTTCTGATGTTGGCCTCAGAGCTGGAGGCAGTGCTGCAGGGGGGTCTCAGTGCCCACCCTCCTTGGCATCCAGCCCAGGGTGCAGTTCTAGGTGGAAATGATGTGTGGTAAAACAGCACACCTTTGCATAAGGGTGGATATGAGGTGTTTTGCTCAAGCTGTGTGGAAGGGGTGACAGCCCTGCCCAAAGGACTCATCCCAGGCCTCTGCCCAGTGAGCTTGCAGATGTGGAGTTCCTGGAGTGTTGCTCTTTGGTAGTTGTATAAAAAGCTAATTGTGGCTTAGTGGTCTGGATGTGATGAAGTGTGTGGTGGTTTCATTCGTGCCTGGAGACAGGCCTCAACTCAGGCTCAAAAAGCAACAGACACACTTACTGGTGTGGAGCTCAAGTGCAGCTCCTGACTTCCCTGACACCACAGGTCCTGCCATGAAACAGGCTGTTCTTGCAGACAAGGGCTTCCACCTGCAGCTGAAAGCTGGAATCCCCCACCAAGACTGGTTTAGAGATGACACAGTGAGAGGGAGGCCAAATACCAAGTGGCACCCCGGAGGTTTTGAGGCAGTTTGCCCCGCGAGGCCAGGGAGATGCCAGTGCTCTGGGTTGGTGCCATCCTGTCCCTTGGACACCTCCATCCTGGGGTGCATGCAGCAGTATGTAACCATAAAATGAAGATCATTCCTTGGAGTCAACTCTTGGATGCAAATGGAAAGGGCATCAAGTTCAAGGGCTGCATGGCTGGGCGTGAGCTGCTCTGTACAGCCAAGCCGAGCAAACCGTCCTCACTGGCTGCACTTAGGAGGACAAAAAGGGGATTTGTCTCAACCAGACAAAGCTTTTTCTGTGCTTTTATGTTTTGCTGGTACTTCTGGAATTAGTGGGTAGAGCTGTGATGGGTTTTCAGCAACGGGAGAGCTGTCAGTGGTAGGATGACATGGTATCAAGAAGGGCACAAGCTCATTCTCACTCTGACTGATGTGACTGTAGCATGACTCCAGCATTGGTCAGAAGAAAGGGAGATCATTTGGTTCTGGAGGTAGGGAGCAGTGTTTGAAGCAGGAGATGCAAGGATGAACTGAGGGCACATGCACTGTGTGTCATCCCTAGAAGGACTTTTCATCTTCTGCAGGAAGAACAGGTATTGTCCTTCACATGCAGCAAGAAATGTAGTTGCTCCTCCAGGACTTGCCTTGAAGCACTGGTGGTATGAATGTAAGCATAACTTCTAGGCCAGAGATCCCAGTTTATAAATGTCCCTTGAGGACCCATCATTAGAGGAGCAGGTTGAAAAATAAACCAAGGAATCACAGTTGGGTTTTGTTTCCATCCCAGGACAGTTTCTGTTCTGATGGCAGGGCGGATCAGCTCTGCTGTCACTGCTGACAGGGGCCAGACCCCAACCTTCCCTTGCTACTACAGCAGAAAAATGATTCCCTTTTTGTACAGCTGAGTCCTGGTTTCTTTCCCTGATCAGCAAGGTCAGGTGAGCCCCAGCACAAGGGAAGCAGTTGGGAACTCTGGGGCTTTGTCCATCAGCACCCCACACACAAATGGGGACTGAGCCTTGTGTGAGGAGCTGAGCTTTCTCCCTGCAGGTAACACAAATGAACTCTGCTTGCTCCAAACCTTGCCTTGCCTGTGCAGGGTTGTCCCCAGGGTGGCTAATGCCCAAGGTGAAACCCTTTCCTTATCAAAGGGTTAGTACCACACTGGGGGAACAATCCCATCCCTTGGAGCTGCCAAGCTCAGGGCAGGAGGGGTGGTGCTGCCCAGACACAAGGTATTTCATGCCCATGATGCTAGAGCTCTCATTAACCTGGCAGAGCTCTCATTAACCTGGCAGGAGCCTCACTGAATTGCTGGAAGTGTTTGCTCTTGTAATGACTGGCTGCATTATGTATAATGAGGTTGTTTGGTGGTGGCCCATCACGAGGTGAGATCGCAGCAGTGTGTCCCCGACACTGAGCTTCAGCTCTGCTTGGCAAACTCTTGCACACTGCTACAATCCATTGGATTTGGACTTGGAGACAGGGAACTGCTGGAGAGAGATAGTAGGAAATGGATCATGTTCTTTCCTCCTTCTCAGGAGGTTCCCAAACCCTCCTGGACACGTTCCTGTGCCCCCTGAGCGAGGGGAACCTGCTGTCGCAGGGGCTGGGGCTGGGTGAGCTCTGCAGGGCCCTGCCAGCCCCCACCACTCTGGGATTCTGGGATCTCCTGCCTTCTGGTCCCTTTCTGCCTTTCCTAGGGAGAAAGCCAGGCAGTGGAGATGCAGTTTAATATGTTCACCCATCAGAGAGTCAAGGTCAGAAAAATCTCAGGCTTGTGCTGTGAGGAGGTCACAAAGGTCTGGAGCTACAGCCTGAACTCCTCGGGAGGAAAAGGGCAGGTGGCTGCAGAGGGGATCTGTCTCTGGTCCTTCATCCCCACCCTGAGTGACAGCACCATGGCACGTGGAGAAATGCAGCACTGAGAGAGGACAGGGACTCTGATTGACCTTGAACTTGGCAGAGGGGGCGAGGGAAGCTGAGCTGTGAGCTGCTCAGGGGTTGGGACATCCTGGGGCACTGCACACTGGATAAATCCCTGCCACTGTGGAGATGGCTCCGAGACACATATCCCCTTTAACACTAAATCTGTTTGAAACATGAACCTCCAGCTGGTTTTGCTGCTGTACCCCAACAGAGGGCTGCTTCTCCTTGTTGGGGAAGGCTTGTTTTGAGTAACACAGCCTTGCTGGTATTAGCTTTAGTTCGAAGGTGAGCTTTGGCTGTAATTAGTTTCCCAAAGGGTGAAATGGCATTTGAAGAGCTGGGTTTGATTTATTTGGCACATTGTGGTTTTGGGTTGGAAATGAAGTTCAACTCCCAATGTTTTCCTTGCCCACTCGACCAGGTTCTGCTCAGCCTGGATGGGAACACCCACACAAACCTGCCTTGTAGTCTAGAAGGTGTATGAAGCCAACCTAAGTATTGCAGTTGGACTCACTTCCAGGCACCAGCACGTCTTTCAAAATCTGATGAGATATGAGACTTGTTCCTTCACCCCATTTCAAGCCAGGGAAGTGCTGAGAGCCAAATGCAGCTTTTGTGTGGTTTGGGATGTTTGAGACCCATGGGAAGGGGTTTCCCTGCACACTGCCTGCTCCTGGTTGGTGACTCCCAGAACTGCAGCTTTGGTCCTTTAGATGAAACATGTTCAGAAGAAAAACCCTCAAAGAAGAGTGAGAGAAAATCTCCTGGAGTGTTTAGTCAGCCCTTGCCCAGGGAACACACCTCTCTTGTGCTGCAGGCTCCGTCTGTGGGCATCTTGCTTTAGCAACAGTGTCTGTCCCCCAGCTCTGAACTAACAGCAGGAAGGCTCAGACCTTGCTCTGCATGTGGCAGCCAGGAGCTGGGGAAGGAGCAAGGACAGGTCAGGTCCTGCCACTGAGCTCCCTGAGCCCTCCTGCAGCTTCCACCAGGTCTGTGCAAGAGGTGCAGCACTGAGATCAATAATGAGAGCCATTTCCTTAGCTTGGCTGGTGTTTATTCCTCATCTGGCTGGGCCAGGAGCTGCTGCTCTGGGCATGCTGGTGGGGTGGCTTCATCCTTGGGGTAGGAGGAGGAGCTTGCCAAGCAGGTCTGGTGTTCCTGAGCCTCGGGGCTGGAGCGTGGGCAGGCTGAGCAGCCAGTTGCAGTCATCATGTCAACCAAGGTTGCAGCTGGTCATGTGTAAACGTCTCCCCAGTGAGAAGTGTCAAACAAAGAGCTTCAGCAGCCAGGTCTCCTTATTTACCTATCTTAATCCTGTACCTCTTGTGCTTCTCTGAGGAGCAGGGGAGAGGTGAACAGAGGCAGGGTTGTTGGTGTGCTCGGCTGGGCAGCGAGCCACGGGGGGTGGGGAAATGCAACCCCCAGCCCTGCACACAGGCAGGTTTTGTCAGCTCTCAGGGGTGTGCAGGTACTCCAGCTGCTTCCTTCTTCCCATGGGCTTTTCTTATTCAACTCAGGGTATTTATAAGTGTTTTTAAACATCTGGTGTTGGAGAGGCCAGGCCAGAGTTGGTGCTTGTGTGCAAGAGGCTGTGTAAGCTGGGTGGGGATTTCTGCTCAGCCTGCCATCATTACTTGTGGCCCTGAGCTCAGTCCCCTTTGACCACAGGCTCCTTTGTAAGTCCCAGCAGTCTCAACTCCTTCTGCCAGAGGTTCCCCAGCTTGCTGCATGCACACAAGGAAGCTGCCAAAGATTTTGTGTGTTGAGGGAACATGGGCTGTGCCCACCCTGTGCTCCAGCACTTGCTGCTGTAGCACTAGTGGAGCTGTTGCCTTAGCTTCCATGCTCACCCTTACCAGCTGGCTGCTGTAAAATACCCATCCTCTTGCTTTCATTGCTTTATTCTTTCCTGCTTCTTCTCTGGAACATCATCTTAGCCAAGCAAACCCCTTTATTCCTGCCTCTGCCCCCACCATGATCAGGCTCCTGCTCAGCAGCCCAGGAGCTCGTCTCCTGCTCTGGCTGCTGCCAGGAGCTCGTCTCCTTCTGCTCAGTGCTGGCAGAAGTGGAGGTGAAGCCCAGCATAAATTCATGACTGACCTAGCAGGGAAGGGAACAGAGCAGCAAAGGATTTGTCACAGTTCTCAGGTCTCAGAGCCTCAGGAGTGTTTTACATGTGGTTTGGGGTTAGTAGAAGAGAATGATACTGACTTTTACCCACCTTGAGCTGACAAGTCACCATACAAATACATGTGTGAGGGTTTTTCCATGAGCTGGAACAATCCCTACCATTGCACTTTGTGCTTTTGCTCTGGGCAGATGAGAACTCTGCAGGATCCAGGACAGTGGGGTTTGTGCAGGGACACTATGGGCAGGAGCTCAGCCATGCCTAAGCTAACCAAGACAGTCACAAGGCTCTCCAAAAGTGGTCCTGCCACTGCCAGACTTCTTCTCTCCCAAGAGTAAAGTCCTGGAAGCAGTTTGACTGCATGTTTGCAGCACTCTTTTAAATGGGGAAGCTCAGGCAGAGCAGCCTCGGGGCAGCAGCCTGGGCTGACCACACGCCCAAGGTCTGTGAGTGCCAGTGGTCGTGCAGGCAGGCACACACAGCCAGCAGCTGCCTGCTCCAGCTGCCTCCCCAAAGGTGATGTAACAACAGCATCTGTGGCACTTGAGAGTGCTTTTGTTTAAAAAAGGGGGAAGGAGCCCATCCCACTTGCTTGCTCGTGTTCAGCTCGTTTGGGTCAGCAGAACAAAGCTCAAAGGGGAGAAATCTTGCTTAAGTGAGGGGGGGAAAAGGGGAGAATGGACATAGAGTGGTGTGAGTCAGGTTAGGCTGGAAACTAGGGAAAACATACACCAACAGAGAGATGGGAGGCAGAAGCTGTTCCCTGGGTGCTGAGGCCCTGGCACAGGCTGCCCAGAGAGGCTGTGGCTGCCCCAGCCCTGGCAGTGTCCGAGGGCAGCTTGGATGTGGCTGTGGCTGGGGTCAGAGTGGTGATGTGGGATCTGTGATTGCCCCTTTGGGCAGCATGTTATCCAAAGCAGGGCCACGGGGGAGCAGTTCCTGCCCCCAGCAGCTGGGAGGAGCAGATGTGGGTGTGAAACCTGTGCATGCAGTAGTTTCTGCAAAGCTGTGGTCCTCTGGGCCTGGCCCTTCTCTGTTAGCAGCCTGGAGACAGCCTGCTCTTGGGCTCTGCTGCCGTTTTGCCTTTGCCTGGCTGAGCACTCATGTCTCACGAGGCTGGAGTCAGAGGTGGAGTGAGAAGCTGGGATCTGAGGCAGGCTGCTGTCTGCTTTGCAAGTGGAAACGATCCCACTTGCAGCCCTCGGTTCCTGCAGGGATGCCAGAGCCGTGCTACAGCGGGCTGTGTGGTTGGTGATGGGTGATCTGATCTTTCCCCCCTTCCCTTTCTCTCTCCTTTCAGGTGGGGGACCATAAATTCAGCGCTCACCGGATCGTGCTGGCAGCTTCCATCCCCTACTTCCACGCCATGTTCACCAACGACATGATGGAGTGCAAGCAGGATGAGATTGTCATGCAGGGCATGGATCCCAGGTACCGTCCTGGTGAGGGCATCCACGGGGCCCACGAGCGCTCCCTGGGCCTTGGCGTGGTGCATGTGTGGTCTGAAAGCCCATCCTCACTACAAGAGGGTTCTTCCATGAAGCCCTTCCAGTTGTTTCTTAGCCTTGCCTGTCTGGTGTGTGGGTGTGTGTGTGTGTGCAGGTTGCATCACCAGCCTGTTGCAGCTGCCCTTCCCCGAGCTCTAACAACCACTGTGGACAGTGCACTTCGTGCTGGTGGGTGTGCCAGTGGGCTGCAGGGCTTCCCTGCTTTGTGTGAGGTTACAAATGGCCTGAAAATAAGGCCATGCCTTGAGGAAATGATCACCTTTCCTGGTTTAACTGGGAGAGGCTGGAAATGGGGAGAAACTCCAGAGCCTGGCTGAGCTCACGTGAAGAGGTTGTGGGGGAAGGATGACACACGGCCCAAGTGTGACTGTCAGGTTGTTTTGCTGCCCCTTTAGAGCAGGGGCAGGGCTCTGTGAACCTCAGCAGTGAGCTGGAGGAGAGGATCCAGTCCAATCCCCTCTTGGACTGGGAGGGTGAGGTCTCAGGGGAGACCTCGCTCTCAACAACTCCCTGACAGGAGGCTGTGGCCAGGGAGGAGTCAGTCTCTGCTCCCAAGGACAAGAGGAAACAGACTCACATTGCCCCAGGGGAGGTTGAGATGGAGACTGGGAAGCACTTTTTCCCCTGAGAGGGTTGTCAGCCCCTGTGCCAGGCTGCCCAGGCCATGGGGGAGTGCCCAGCCCTGGAGGGATCCCAAAGCCATGGGGCTGAGGGCCATGCTCTGCCTGGTCCAGAGGGAGACAGTGGCATCAGAGCCCGGCCTTAGCTCCATGAAGTGCCCCAGCATTGCTCCATAAAACTTTCCTGGACAAGTTTTCCCATGGATTCAGCTCAGCAAAGTGCTTTTTCAGTGTTGTGAATGGCACTCGAAAGAAAATCCTTCTTTTAGCAGTGTCCCCTGCTGAGTTCAGTGTGACTGAGTTCTGCCCTTTCTCCCCCTTGTTTAGTGCCCTTGAGGCTCTGATCAACTTTGCCTACAACGGTCACCTGGCCATAGATCAGCAGAATGTCCAGTCTCTGCTCATGGGGGCAAGTTTCCTTCAGCTGCAGAACATCAAAGATGCATGCTGCACTTTCCTCAGAGAGAGGTAAGGGGTTGTCTTTGGGCTGTGCTTACTGCTTCCCACCAGCAGTTCCTGTGCCACCTGATCTAGGGGAACCTGCTTTGGCAGGGGGTTGGACTGGATGTTCTCTAAAGATCCTTCCAACCCTTACTATTCTAGGAGGTGCTACAGCTGGGGCATGATACAGGGCCTTAGCCAGCATGGGAATTCATACCTAGAGTCAAACTGAGTGAATGTTTTCCCTTTGTAAGAGTTTTCTGTCTGGTCACCCACCACAGTGGTAGCACCAACAAACCCCTGGCCACTGTAAGAGGGGAGGAACAAAGGGACTGTGCCAAGGAGCTGGGCAGGAAACTGTGGCAGAGCCTTCAGTTGGTCCCAGGTTTTCAGTTGCTGGTGTTTGGCTGGAGGATTGTTCCAGCAGCATGATCTGGAAAGGGAGAGGCTGGGCTGTCCTTTGGAAGTGCACCACACGCAGCTTCAGATCCTGCCAAGGAACTCTGATGGATTTCAGTTCCCCCCCTCAACCCTTTCCCTGCTTGATTCCTCTGCAAGCTGTTCAGTGCATTCCATGGCTGATGTTAAACATCCCTGCCCAATAAATGGAACATCTCAGCCAGTTCATTTGCTTTAAATCAGAGGTACCCTAAAACCACAGGTTGAGGACAAAACGTGTTTGTGAAGGGGTTTCAGCTTTCAGCCCCTCTGCATCCTGACTTTCTGCAGTAGGATTACTGAGAGTTCTTCTGTGCAAAACAAGCCCATTTCAGCTGAGGTGCTGGATTTGACACTGAGCTGGAAGGAGATGGCTTGCATTGATCTTCAAGTCCCTGCTAGCTTTAGGTACTTGTGTCTATTATGTGGGTGAAGTGAGGTGATTTGGCTTCTCAGATTTAACTGCCACAGTTCTCCAGCAGCATCTGGGTGTCCTAAATGAAGTCCTGTCAGTTTTGATTAATAAGAAGAAAACTGGTGGACTCTGAGCTCCAGTTCTTAAATGGAATTTAAACATGGGATATTTTTAGGCCCATAGTGCTGTGACCAAACCCTGAGTCATCCTTGTTTGAAAGTTCCCCCCATCAACTTTCCCCAAAGTAGAACACAAGCCATGTCACACCCTCACATCCATCTGGGCTCTGCTGTCAACACCTGGACCTGGGTTTTGTAGACCATTAACCAGAATCCACCAGGGTTCAAGGTATATTTCCCCACATGGGTAGTGTTTAGCTTTGGATCTGAGGGTTAGTGCCACGAAACAACACAACTATCAGCCCTTGTTGAAGGGTGACATGGGCTTCTGGTTTGGGTGTGAGTGTCCAGGACACAAACCTGTTCTGTAGGGCACATGGCTGGATGGAATATCATCTTCTCCAGCTCCTGCATGCTGCTGAGCAACTTTGTGCCGTGGCTGTTTGGCTGTGCTGGGATCTGCAGAGGAGCTTCTCACTGTCCAGCCTCCAGCTGCAAAAGCATCTTTGGCAATAAAGCCTCCTTAATTGCAGGAAATGGCTCTGTGAAGCTGCACAGATGCTGTTCTGGAGTACTGAAACAAGATGTTAGATGAAAACCAGAGACTGGCGGTTGGTATTTGCACAATGTGCTTGAATCCAGCCTGGTGTCCAATACTGGAGTTAAAAAGAGAAGGTGCCAGATGCACAGCCCAGGCACCCTAAGGTGTAGGAGGAAGGGATTGCTGTGCAAAGCCTCTCACTTCCCCTCAGCTGACAACCTGCAGCCTTCAACCAGAGCCAGATGAGTCTGTCCAGTGGCTCCTTGGACGTTTTGAAGCTGTGGTTTCCACCCTCTGACCCTGCTGAGGATTCCTCTTCAGATAGAGAGAGATAACACTCATCAGGGAGCTGGAGCCGTGGTTGAAGAGGGCACAGCTGTGGCTCTCACTGCATCACGTATCCTCTGGGGCTTGTGTCGTGTCACAGAAGGAATCACAAGCAGGTTCAGTCCTTCCATTAAACTGGCATTCCTTTTGCTCTCCTCTTCCTCCTCTTTCCCAGGCTTCACCCCAAGAACTGCCTGGGGGTGAGGCAGTTTGCAGAGACGATGATGTGCGCGGTGCTCTACGACGCTGCCAACAGCTTCATCCACCAGCACTTCGTGGAGGTGTCCATGTCCGAAGAGTTCCTGGCACTGCCTTTTGAAGACGTCCTGGAGCTCGTGTCTAGGGATGAGCTCAATGTGAAGTCTGAAGAGCAGGTGTGTGCCTGATGTAGATCTCAACTGAGGCAGGTTTTTTTCTGTCCTTGAAGGGTTTCTGGTTGCTTGGGAGTGGAGTGGGACACGACCCTACTCCTGGGCTGAATGAAGCTGAGATGTCCTGGCATGGTGGGGACACTGAGGTGCTGTGAGGACTCCCTGAGCCTGTGCTGCTGATGTTATCTTGCTCTGAGAAATGCCTGCTAGAGTTTCTCAGACCATAGATGTTAATTAAAGTAGTCATGGAGGCATCCAAAGCAGGGCAGATGAAAGGTGCTTTGAAGAGCTCTGCCTCTCCAACATCTGCAAAGGCAGCCTAGAGGGACCAGCTCAGCTCTAGACATTTACTGTGTAGTTATCCAGAGTGAACAGATGGATCCCTCTCATCCAAAGCCTCTTCTGGTTTGTCACAGCACCATTCTGCTTCTTTCTTCTCCTGAAGACTCCTAACACTACATAACCAAGGGTTTGTGTTCTGTCCCACCTCATCTGCCAAGACCCTCTTCCCAGCTCCCTCACCTCCCTGCAAATGTTCCCACTGAACATACTCTCACGGGACAGGAGATCAGTCTTGCTGCAGACTAAGTTTGAGACAGAGAAAGCAGCACCAAAGCCAAACCCTGGGAACCTGAGCATCAGATGAGCCCCTTGGCCCAGCGCAGAGCATCGCCACTCCATCCTGGAGCCGTCTCACCCTGAGATCAGGGGAAGAACTTGATGAATCTGTCGTTTCTTTTCCATCAGACAACTGGCAGCAATAGGAACTTGATCAAAAACCCAAGGCAAAAGTCTCAGTGTGCCCAATTACCTCTGTTGTGCAGGTGTTTGAAGCTGCCTTAGCTTGGGTGCGGTACGAGCGAGACCGGAGGGAGTCGTTCCTCCCCGAGCTCCTGTCCAAAATCCGCCTCCCCCTTTGTCGACCCCAGTTTCTCACTGACCGTGTGCAACAAGATGACCTGGTGCGCTGCTGCCACAAGTGCAGGTGAGCTGTGGGACGTGGGGGGAGGAAACCAGCCAGGGGATGGGAGCAGGAGTGTGCTTGAGCAGTGTGAGAGCCTGCAGCCCTCTCTTGCTGTGGGCAGAGCGCTTCAGGGAGCAAAGCGGCTTCCCTGGGTTACACCGTTGCCTCCTAGAGGTGTCAGGAGGGGGAAAGTCAGTTAAATCTGCATCTGAAATAGGGAGAATTCATCCTATCAGCCAAGCTCTGTGATGAATGGGCTTTGGTTTCAGGGATCTGGTGGATGAGGCAAAGGATTATCACCTCATGCCCGAGCGGCGCCCGCACCTCCCGGCCTTCAAAACCCGTCCCCGCTGCTGCACGTCCATCGCTGGATTGATTTATGCTGTTGGGGGCCTCAACTCAGCAGGTACCTTGCACATCCTCTGCCCACAGTGGGGAGAGCCACAGTGTTCCCAGAACTCCAGCATGGTGGGGGTTGGAAGGGCCCTGCAGAGCTGCTCCAGCCCCTGCTACAGCAGCTTCCCTTCACTCGGGGGACACAGGAACGTGTCCAGGTGGGGTTGGAAACCTCCTGAGAAGGAGCCTCCACACCCTCCCTGGGCAGCCTGGGCCAGGGCTCCCTCACCTCAGCACCAAAGGAGCTTCTCCTCCTGTCCCAGGGGCACTGCCTGTGTGCCAGCCTGTGCCTGTTACCCCTTGTCCTGGCACTGGCCACCACACAACACTGGCCCGCAGCCTTTCCTCCTCACACACATGTTCCATCCCCTCAGCACCCTGGGAGCCCTCACTGGCCTCTCTCCAGCAGTTCCCTGTCTCTCTGCAGCTGGGGAGCCCAGCACTGGGCACAGGGCTCCAGCTGAGGCCTCAGAGGAGCAGCACAACCTCCCTGGCCCTGCTGCCCACACTCTGCTGGATGCCCCCAGGCTGCCATTGGCTTCTTGCCCACCAGCCCACGCTGCTGCTCATGGTTCTCTGCTGCCCACCAGCACTGCCAGGTTCCTCTCCTGGAGCTGCTCTCCAGCAGGTCCCCCCCAGCCTGGCCTGGGGCAGGGGCTTGTTCCTGCCCAGCTGCAGGACTCTGCCCTTGCCAGCTTCTCTCAGGTGAAGCTTTGAGCCATTTCTCTGTGCAGCATTTTGACACTCAGGGTGGCTGTGCCCATTGTTTAACAGCTAGAAATTCCATCGAGGTCAGGTGTATTTAGAACAGCTCTTCTTGCACATCCTAAGCAGAGCATCTTGAGCTTGGTGTCCTCTCCTATAACAACAAGCAGAACCTGGAAGTATCTCAGTCCTGTTGGGCTTGTGGGATCATGTGTGCAGAGCCAATGCTCTCACATGAGCCACAGTGTAAAAAGGTGACAGAAAGTGTTCATAAAACTCTGCTGGAACTTCCACCAACCTGGGAGGTGGGATCTGGACAGGAGGTGTATGTTGGGCACTGCTCCATGGGCTTCACACTCATCACAAACCCCAGGTCCCACGGGGAAGTCACCCTCCAGGACGCAGCCACCAACCAACGTGACACTGCAGGGCTCTGCTGCCCCTTTGAGGTGATGAGGCCCCACTTCCACAGCTTAGGACTTGTCAGCTCTGCTGCTGCACCACCACTCTCTGGGCCCGGCCATCAGCCAGGTTCCCACCCCAGGCATGGTGGCTCCAGCCAAGCCACGGGCAGCTGGTTCCTCCAGGAGGAGGCTGTGGCAAAGGCTTCACCAAAGCCCAGGCTGACACATCCAGCCTTTCCCTCATCCACTGGCTGTGTGGCCCTGTGATGGAAGGACATGAGGTCGGTCAGACAGCAGCTGCCCTTGACAAAGCCACGCTGGCCGGGCCTGAGCCCTTGGTTGGCGCTGGAGCGGCGCTGGCTGCCCCGTGTGCAGCCTCGCCCCAGGGCGCTTCCTCGGGCCTCCCCCTTTTAATTTGAGTAGCAAATTTTTATGCAGGCGACTCCCTGAACGTGGTGGAAGCGTTTGACCCCGTTGCCAACCGCTGGGAGAAGTGCCAGCCCATGAGCACGGCGCGGAGCCGCGTGGGCGTCGCGGTGCTCAACGGGCTGCTCTACGCCATCGGCGGCTACGACGGCCAGCTCCGCCTCAGCACCGTGGAGGTCTACAACCCAGAGACAGACTCCTGGAGCAAGGTGGAGAGCATGAACAGCAAGAGAAGGTGCGTGTGGGATCTTCTGGGGGAGGTTGTAGGGCGGTGGGAGGTGTTGGGTGGGGGTGGAGCGGCTGGGTGACGAGTGGAGCAAAATGATGGTGGGGGTTGGAAGGGCCCTGCAGAGCTCATCCAGCCCAACCCCTGCTACAGCAGGTTCCCCTCGCTCAGGGGAACATGTGAGCAGGTCACTGAGCAGCTCACCTTGTGCTAGGAGGTGCCAGTTCTTGCACAAACTGCCCAGCTCTGGCTGGACTTCTGGGGGTTTATCCCTAGGGATTGTGTTCCTGAGCTTCCATAATGGCAATTCCAGGGTGTGATCCCAGTCTCTGGCCTGAGGCATCCCATTTGATCACCTTTTCCAGCCAAAGATGTGATTTACAAGGTGTGGTGACAGGGGCAGACACCTTGCTTTGATGAGCTTTACCCCTGACAGCAATTAGTGAGTCTCTCCTGAGCCACATCCCTCAGCAGTTCTCTCTGACCCCCAGCACTGGGGAGGTCTTTCTGGGCAGCTGCAGTTTCTGGGATTTTCACCCATGAGCTGGGTCAGATTCTCTCCCTCTGTTGTGTTTTAATTCCTTTGACCAGGGACACAGGGTGTGCTCGTGCCACAGGCATCTTTCCCAAGCGCTGAGGCTCAGAGCTCGGTTGGGATTGAGCTGCTGAGCAGGCTGGAGGGTGAAACAAGAGGAAGAGGAGGAGGTTTGTTGGGCTGAGGAAGGGGATGGGGCCTGAGGCCTCTCACGGGGTCATGCTCTTGGTTGCAGTGCCATGGGAACAGTGGTGCTGGATGGTCAGATCTATGTATGTGGTGGATACGATGGGAACTCCTCCCTCAGCTCCGTGGAGTCCTACTCGCCAGAAACAAACAAGTAAGAGCACTTCATGCCCCTCAGGTATCCCTCAGTCTGCTGCCAGGGAGGTGCTGGGCTGTGGCACTGCTGGGCACCTGGGCTGGAAAAGAACAGGGGGAACAACGTGGAATCAGAGACTCATTTCAGATGGATCTTTAAGGTCACGGGGTCCAATCCCTCCCCTCACCTTGCCCAGCCCACCACTGACCCACGGCCCTCAGCCCCGGGGCTTTGGGGTGCCTCCAGGGCTGGGCACTCCCCCAGCTCCCTGGGCAGCCTGGCACAGGGCTGACACCCCTCTCAGGGAAACAGTTCTGCCTCAACTCCAATCTCAACCTCCCCTGGGGCAACTCCAGCCCCTTTCCTCTTGTCCTGTCACTTAGAGGAGACTGAGCCCCACCTCACCACAGCATCCCTCCTCCAGAAGTTCCCTTGGATGCAAGCAAACAAACCACGTGTTCAATAACACAAGTGGTGGAAGGAGTTAGGGGAACCCAGCCCTAGAGAATCAGCTCCATCTGGAGTGACCCATGGGCTGTGTGCCTGCTGTGCCCTGCTCACCTGCCCCTTCTCCCACGCAGGTGGACTGTGGTGACCCCCATGAGCTCCAACCGCAGCGCCGCCGGAGTCACTGTGTTCGAGGGTCGGATCTACGTGTCGGGAGGCCACGACGGGCTCCAGATCTTCAACAGCGTGAGTCTGGGGCTGCTGCAGTGCCACAGGCTGGGGCACAGGGGCTGGAAACTGCCTGGGGGGGTTGGTGCCAGAGGCTGAAGATGAGCCAGCAGCGTGCACAGGGGGGCAAGAAGCCAGTGGCAGCCTGGCTGGGATCAGCAGTGGGGTGACAGCAGGAGCAGGGCAGGGATTGTCCCTGTGCTGGGCTCTGTGAGGCTGCAGCTCCAGGGCTGTGTCAGTGCTGGGCCCCTCACTCACTGCCACAGGGACACTGAGGGGCTGCAGCGTGGCCAGAGCCGGGCACAGAGCTGGGGAAGGGGCTGGAGCACAAGGGTGTTGGGAAGGGGCTGAGGGAATGGGGGTGTTGAGCCTGGAGAAGAGGAGGCTGAGGGGACACAGCAGCACTCTCTGCAGCTCCCTCACAGGAGGCTGGGGCTGGGGGAGGTTGGTTTCTGCTCCCAAGTGACAGGACAAGAGGAAATGGCCTCGAGTTGCCCCAGGGGAGGCTGAGACTGGAGCTGGGGAACAATTCCTTCCCCCAAGGGCTGTCCAGCCCTGTCCCAGCTGCCCAGGGCTGTGTGGCAGTGCCCATCCCTGGAGGGACCCCAAAGCCGTGGGGCTGAGGCCATGGGTCAGTGGTGGCTGTGGCTGTGCTGGGGACTGTTGGACTCCAGCAGCTTCAAGGGCATTTCCAACCCCAACCATTCTGTGATTTAAAATCACTTTATCCCTGCATCCCTTTGAGCTCTGGGCTGTCCCAGGTGTGTGCCCTGGCCTCTGCTTTCTGTGCCTGTTTGATGGCTTCAGTTTCAGAACCAGATTCTCTCTGCAACACGAGGCCTCCCCAAGGGGGTTGGTGGCATGAGGCCACCTGCCTCTTTCTCCTCTGGCTCTCAGCTCTCTGTGTGCTCCCTAGAGAACAACCTGATGCAGAACAGAAAAGACTGGTTCAGCAGTGGGAACACAAGGAGCTGTATGTGAGTGGGCTCTGACCAACGCTCTGCTCCCAGCAATGGGTCATAAAGGGATTGTTGGGAGCAGCAGTAACTATTTCTGCCTCGCTCAGCAGATCAGGGCAGGCTGCTGTGTGCAGCCTGGAGTGCTCCTGAGCCAAGAACCACAAAGCTGCTTGTCTGAGCACGTTCCTGAGCAGGGCAGGTTTGGAGCAGAGCAGGAGCCACTGCAGATGGGATCCATCTCATGGTCTCTCAAGAAGCACAAGAGCTGAAAGATGAGAGTTGCTTGTATTTCACCTTTCTGCCCCCTGAGGTGCCAAAATGTTCCATCTGCAAACACGTGGCAGCCTTGCCCAGCACTGGCAGAGCTGAGGTGCAGAGGGAGGGCAGAAGCCTGCCCTTTGCCACGGGGCAGGGGATGTGGGCTTGGAGGGTGCAGCAGTGGGGCCATGCAAGAGAGAAACTGACCAGGCTGAGCTGAAATAACAGCTGAAATAACAGCAACTCAACATGGTTTGGGTGTGAAGGGACCTCAAAGCTCGTCCTGTTCCACCCCCTGCCATGGGACACCTTCCTCCAGCCCAGGCTGCTCCCAGCCCCATCCAAGCTGCCCTTGGACACTGCCAGGGCTGGGGCAGCCACAGCCTCTCTGGGCAGCCTGTGCCAGGGCCTCAGCACCCTCCCAGGGAACAGCTTCTGCCCCCCAGCTCAGCTCAGTCTCCCCTCTGGCACTTGGGAGCCAGCAGCCCTTGTCCTGGCACTCCAGGCCCTTGGCCAAAGTCCCTGCCCATGTCTCTTGGGGGCCCCTCGAGGGGCTGGAGGCTGCTCCAAGAGCTCCTGGAGCCTTCTCCAGGCTGAGCAGCCCCAACTCTCTCAGCCTGTGCTCACAGCAGAGGGGCTCCAGCCCTGGCAGCAGCTCTGGGGCCTCCTGTGCACTGGCTCCAGCAGCTCCACGTCCTTCTGCTGGTGGCCCCAGAGCTGGAGGCAGCACTGCAGGGGGGTCTCAGCACAGCAGAGCAGAGGGGCACCATCCCCTCCCTCCAGCTGCTGCCCACACTCCCTGGCACCCAGCCCAGGCTGCAGGGGGCTTTCTGTGCTGTGAGCACACACTGATGGCTCACAGGCAGCTTTCCACCCCCAGCACCCCCAGTCCCTGTGCTCAGGGCTGCCCTCACCCCACTCACCCCCAGCCCGTGCCTGGCACCGCCTCGGGGTCACCTCTTTAGCACCAAGGCTCCCCGAACACCTTCCCCCCCCGTCCCCTGAGCGCTGGCACGTGTGTCCCCGCAGGTCGAGTACTACAACCACCCCACGGGCACCTGGCACCCCGTGGCCAACATGCTGAACAAGCGCTGCCGCCACGGCGCCGCCTCCCTGGGCAGCAAGATGTTCGTGGCGGGCGGCTACGACGGCTCCGGGTTCCTGAGCGCGGCCGAGGTGCTGAGCTCCGGCGCCGGGCGCTGGGACGCGCTGGTGCCCATGAACACCCGCCGCAGCCGCGTGTCGCTCGCCGCCAGCTGCGGCCGCCTCTACGCCGTGGGGGGCTACGACGGACAGTCCAACCTCAGCTCCGTGGAGATGTACGACCCCCGCAGCGACCGCTGGACTTTCATGGCCCCCATGGTGTGCCACGAGGGGGGCGTGGGGGTGGGCTGCGTGCCCCTGCTCACGCTCTGAGCGGGATGGGGGCGCTGGGGGGGCTCGGGCAGCTCCGCCGCTGCTCGCAACCGCACACGCCATGGGAAAGCGGACTCGAAGCATCCCCCTCCCTTGGCTTTTTGGGGGGGCTCAGACGTGCTGCAATGGGGGGGAGGGGCGAGGACCTGCTTCCTCCGCCCCTCGGGTTTCCCCCGAGGCGCCTCGTTGCACCATCCAAACGGCCTCTCCAACGACTCCAGCGGCGGCGCAGCCCTCCCCGGCCGCCCGGGGCTGGCCTCGGGCTCTGGGGAGGCTCCGGTCACACCTCCCCGAGCTTACTGAAACACCGCGGCGTCGCCGGCCGGCCCCCAGCCCCGAGAGGTGCTGCTGGCACGGGGCGCCCTGGGCTTCTGCGGCTCTGGGAGGGGGGAACGCGACCCCGAGAAACCTCCCCCCGGCAGCCGCGGGATGGAGAAAGCAGGAAGAGGAAAAAGGGGTCGGTTAAACCCTGGGCTGGCTTTAGCAAGGCTGGGGAGGAGAAGGGTGAAATGACACTAAGCAACAGGCTGAGGCTTTCCAAAGGGGAAAGGAGGTGTGAAGTGGCAGGAGGGCCCTGAAGTGCAGCCTAGGGCTGTGTTTCCAAAGGGGATGGCGAAGGGGCGGCTGCAGCAGAGCTGAGTTCAGGAGGGGCAAGAAAAGCTAGGTGTTGGGGGTGAGCACAGGCAGAGAAAGTCCCTGCAAGGACACGGGGTGAGCAGCTCAGCCTGAGGCTGGGGGAGAAAATCCCCAACCTGGGGCTTTCCTGGTGTGTTGCACAGGGACAGGTCTTGGGGGGGAGTGGGGAGGGAGGAGAAACTCCTTGGTTCTGTCCACGGAGCTCCCTGCCCAGGGAATGCTCCTCTGCACCCACTCCTCCAGCACTTCTCTTGCATGACCGTGACCCAGCATCCCTGCACCGCCCCTCTGTGCCCCCCTCAGCAAAGCCACCCCCCTCCCCGGCCGTGGGCACGCGGAGCTGGGCTGTGGGGCCACTAATGCCACTGGCCACAGCCCGGGGACAGCGATGTCACCCTTGTCGTGCCCCAGCCCAGTGCTCGGGGGCGGTCAGACCCGGCCCCTCCTGTGTCCTGGAGCTGGGGGGGAGCTGGATGGTGACCCCAGCCCCCGAACCCACCCCGCACCCCCCCACACGCTCCATCCCTGGCTCCCAGCGCCGCTGGCTGGGGTTTTACCTCTGGGTGTACATGTGGCTGTGGATATTTGGGTATATGTATATTTTCGGTATCTGAGGAGCATCTCTGGCTATAAATGTGACGTTTCGGTGTACAGACCCAACTCCTCTGACTGTCTGTCTGTCTGGCAGCGCTGGGGTCACCGCAGGGCGAATTCCCTGGGGGGAGGGAGGGTCCCATGCTGCTAAAACTCTTGGAAAAGGCCAAATCCCCCCTCCCCGAGCCCAGGACTGGAATCAAAAGGAGTTTGCTTTTGCAGGAATAACCCCGGGAGCGCCGGGGTCGCTGCAGAGGGAGCAGGGATCAATCCTGCGCCCTCCAAGTCACGGAGAAACCCCCCCAAATGTAGCCAAATGTGTTAAAAGCCGCTGCTCCCCCCCCCCTCGTGCCCCCCCAGCCCCCGGAGGCCACTTTTGCTGCCACCTAACCCTTGTTTTATATTAAAACCCAAGAGAAATCCATCCCCTGGACGGCTGCTGTGGCATCTTTGAGTGAGGTGGGGAGGATTCCCGGGCACGCCGGCCCGATCTCCGTCGGGGGCCGGGGCTGTGGGACGAGTCTGAGCCCCGAGCAGGGGGGAGATCGGAAGAAGAGAACGCTCCCAAGTGCGTGGGGAGGGAGCGGGGAGGGGGCTCGTCGGGAGCCGGGGGGATGGCTCCGTCCTGGCTCGGGAGGAGCGCGACGGGGCTCGGCCGGGAGCAGCCGCAGGGAAGGGGCCGCCCGGGGGGGCTCGGAGCGGCCCCGGCCCCGCGCCAAGGACAACACGGCGAGCCGAGCCCTGCCCGCAGCCTGCAGGGGCCCCGCTCCCCGGCACACACGCGGATCCCCTCACACAGCCGGACTCGCCCACGGACGGTCCCTTTGCCCATCCCTCCGCCGGGGACCGAGCCCTCACCCGCAGCCGATCCCTCTGCAAAGCTGATCCTTCCTCCTAGAGCCGAGCCCTTCGCCCAGAGGTAATCCTCTCTCCAAAGCTGATATCCTCTCCAAAGGCGATTCCCTCTGCTAGAGCCGATCCCTTCTCCAGCCCTCTCCTAGAGCAGATTCCCTCTCCAAAGCCTCTAGAGCCGATCCCTTCTCCTAGGGCCGACCCCTTCTCCCAGAGCTCATCCCCTCTCCAAAGCTGATCCCCTCTCAGAGCCGATCCCTTCTCTCAGAGCCGATCCCTTGGCCCAGAGCCGCCCCCAGCCCGGAGCCGATCGCGTCTCTGCCGGCCGGGCGCGGCCGTGCCCCGCATGGCGCTGGTGCTGGGAGCGCTGCTGGTGGCGGTGGGCGCCGCGGCGCCCCCGGGGCTGCCGGCTCCCCGCGACCTGGCCCGCTCGGTGCTGGAGACCCACGGGCAGGAGCTGAAGCTGCTGAAGCTGCTGGGAGTCGCCAGGACGGTAGGAGCCGGGCTGGGCGGTGGGGGGTGGGCACCCAGCCCGTGGGGACCCGTTTCCCTGCCGGCCTCGGGAAGCCCCCGCCAGCTCCATCCTTTCCCCCTCCTTCCCTTCGCTTTCCCCGGCAGAAGTTCGACTGGGGCACCCATTTCAGCATCAACTTCACGGCCCGGCAGCCCGTCTGCCCCAAATCCGGCCCCGACCGCCGCGGCACCGGCTGCCAAGCCCGGCCGGGCAGGGTAAGCGTGGCACCGGGGGTCCTCCCCCCAAACACGGCGGCGTGGGGGGACAGAATGGTGTCCCCGGGGTGCTCAGCGTCGCTCCGCGTGTCCCTCTGCCCCCGCAGATCCAGCGGTGCTCAGCTCAGGTCTCGGTCTTCACTTTCCTGCCCGACGTGCCGCTGTCGATGGTGGAGTGTGACCGGGAGCCGGTGAGACCCCAGGGACCCTCCCCCTGCCGCGCCTGGGACGGCGGTGGGGACATTCCCCCCTCCCCAGAACTCTGGGGACGTTATTTTGGCCGCAGCGTGAAGCCCACCCTTATTTCTCTCCCCAGCAGCCCGGCGGCAGCACGCAGCCCCGCTCCCCCGGCACCAGCCCTGGTCATCCATCATCATCATCATCATCATCATCATCATCATCATCCTCACGGCCGCCTCCCCGGCCTCACCCCCCCGCCGGCACATCGCGCCTGGGGCCGTCCCGCCGTCCCCCGCCCCCAACGCAGCTGCAATAAAGACATTTTGGGGTCGCACGTGTGCGTGTGTGTGGTGACACGGCCCGAGGGGGGAGGGAGGGGGCTGGGGGGCACCCCCCGGCGTTGGGCAACGGGGATGGGGCAAGCCCGGGGTTGTGCAAGCCCGAGGGGCACCAACCCGACACGAGCAACGTGCCTGGTGTCCCTGCGGGTCCCAAGGGGCTCCGAGGGCTGGGGACACCCCGGGGAGTGGGGACGGTCCCCGATGGCTCCCGGTCCCAAAAGTCGTGCCTCTCCCCCCTCCCCTCTCCCAACAAAGGGGCTCCCAGGGCTGGAGGACACCCCAGGAACGGAGCTGTGTCCCTGGGAGGGACCAGATGTGCCACCTCCTGCACATGGGACACGCTCAGGACCCCTTGTCCCGTTCGTGTCCCCCCCTTTCCCCCTCCCCCAAAGTAACTGCCACTCTGTGGGCTGGGGCCAGAGGTTTCCGGAGGGGGGGAGCCGAGCCCCGGGGCGGGATCCTCAGCTTCCCAGAGCGGGGATAAAAGGGGACACGGGAGGTGCCGGTGGGGACAAGGATGCTGAGCTCCTGGGCGCTGGTGCTGGCGGTGCTGGGGGGGGCCTGTGCCCTCCCCGCCCCCGCTCCCCTCCCCTACACCCAGGCTCTGACTCAAGCCATCGACTCCTACAACCAACGCCCCGACGTGCAGAACGTCTTCAGGCTGCTCAGCGCCGAGCCCGAGCCCGCCCCGGTGAGTGCCACCCCACTCCTGAGCTCCCCACACCCACTCGTGTTCCCCTCCACATACTTATGACCCCACTCGTGACCCCGCAGGGTGTCGAGCTGAGCACCCTGAAAGCCCTCAACTTCAGCATGATGGAGACAGAATGTGTCCCCGGCGACCACCTGAACCCCGACGACTGCGACTTCAAGGAGAATGGGGTGAGGATGAAGAGGAGGAGAGATGGAGATGAGGATGGGGTGGGGGCAGGACACACTGAGGGGGTCTTGGGTGTCCTCACTGGGGTCTCCTGTCCCCTCCAGGTCATCAAGGAGTGCTCAGGGCCGGTGAAACTCCTGCAGAGCTCCCCTGAGATCGACCTGAGCTGCACCGACGCCTCCTCCAACGTGAGTGGGGGGTCCAGGGAGGGCAGCACCTGCTGATGGGGGCAGCCAGTGGGTGGGGAGTTGGTGTCCTTCCTCCTGACCCATATCTTGGGGTTTCCTGTGCCCCAAAACAACACCCTGATGTCTCTGTCCCACCATGAGGGTTCCAGTGGGGGAGGATGGGATGGGATGGGATGGGATGGGATGGGATGGGATGGGATGGGATGGGATGGGATGGGATGGGATGGGATGGGATGGGATGGGATGGAGGGGTCCTGGGGCACTCACAGGGAGCTGGATGCCACAGATGTAGGGTCCTGGGTGTGAGGTCACAAGTCCTGTGTGAAAAGTCCCAACTGGAGTCCCCAGTACAGACTCCTGGGCATGAGGTGGGATGGTCCTGGGAGCAGGGACCTGGATGGGGAGTCCCAGGTGTGGTTCTTAGGTGCAGGGTGCTGTGTGTCCCAGGGGGGTCCCCAGTGCTGGCTCCTGGGTGTGGGGTGCTGGGTGTAGGCTGCCAGATGCCACTTGCAGGGCACTGGGTGTGAATTCCCAGGTGTGGGGTCCCTGGGTGGGCTCCTGGGTGCACTCCCAGCTGCAGGCACCTGGATGGGGTCCTGGGTGCAGGGTGCTAGGTCCCAGCTGGGGGGGTGCTGGGTCCCACACGTGTCCTGAGTGCAGAGTCCAGGGTGTGTGGGGTTCCTGACCCCGGCAGCAGCAGCAGTGACCCCCGTGTCCCCCCACAGCCGGTGCTGGTGCAACGCGGCCGCTTCGGGCGCTTCCTGCGCCGCATCCGGCGCATCCGGCCCTCCATCAGCTGGAGCGTCCACGCTCGGGGCAAAGTGCGGTTGGGCTGAGCCAATAAAAGGAGCTTTGTGGCCACTGCACCTCTGTCATCAGCCCCTTTTGTCCCCCGAAGCGGTGGCAGCAGGGGGGTGGCAGTGGGGGGGGGGGAGGTGCAGCTCCCGAGGGATCCCCCACGACGTGCCTCGGCTGTGCCATCACTGGGGCAGGAGAAGGGGGTGCAGGGGGAGCCCCACATCCCAAAAGTGGGTGTCCCAGGGTCGTGGTTGCAGCCCCAGCTCCCCGTGGGACCCTGGGGATGTGCCTCCCTGTCCCCTCCACCCCCACATGGGCCAGTGAACCGAGGGACTTGTGCCCACGGGATCCGCGGTTGGCACAGGCTCCCGGGAGAGCCCCTGGCCCCTGGGGTGTTTCGGCGTGCAGTGGGGCACCCAGTCCCGGGGGTGGGTGTCAGGATGAGGCTCCAGGGAGCTGGCAGTGCCCATGAGGAGTTGACCCCACTGCACCCACCCCAGGACCCTTCCTCAGCATCAGTCCCCATCCCATTCCCCGTGTCCCAGCAGGGTAACGGCAGCAGCAAAGGGCACAGCAGCAGCTTTGTTTGGGGAGGGGGGTGTTGGGGCAGGTCCCTGAGATTCTGGCTCCTCCTGGGGAGTCTCATTTCCTCTTGGTGGCCTTGAAGAGGTCGATGCTGGTGGCCACTCTCTTGATGGCCACAGTGAGCAGCAGCCAAAAGCATGTGGCCCGGGTGGGGAGTGGGGAGTGGAGATGTCACAGGGGGGACACCATGGGGACCCCCCTGACTCCCTCCACCAGGCCCTGAGGCTGCACCCCACTGTGTGTGTGTGTCCCCTGGGACCCCCCAATTCATGTCCATGCTGGTGGTGTGGGCACAGAGCAGTCTTCAACTGCTCCAGGGGATGACTGTCCCCAGGTAGGGACCCCCCCATGAGCCCTCCCAAGGCTCTCACCCCATCCTGCTTGAACTCAGAGGTGTTGGGGCATCACAGCTCCACGATGCTGAAGCTGAGGCACTGCAGGGAGCTGAGCTCGATGGGATGGGGACAGGAGAGCTGCCACCCACCACTGGACGCCTGGATCCGACGAGAGAATCCCCCCACATCCTCCCCCCCAAACCCCAACGCAGGGGTTCTGCTGTCGCCATGGGGACCAGGGGATGTCCCCAAGCAGCGGCACTCCCCGGGGCGGGCTCGGGGTCCCCTTTAACCCCCTCTGCGAAGCTGCAGGTCCTGCCCCGGGGCTCGGTTCGTCCCGTCCCCGCCCAGAGCGGCTGGCGCGCGGGGTGCTGGTTATTTGTGGGGGGACACACGCAGGACGGGGGATCCTGAGCGCGTCCCGTGTGCGACGGGTGGCACGTCTGGCCCCCCTCGGCGACACGGCGCCGCTCACGGGTTGTCCCCGGCCCTGGGAGCCGCTTCGCTGGGCAGATCGGGAGGTACCGGGAGCCCTCGGGACCCGCCCCCGCCCCGTGGTGGGATGCGGAGAGGGGCCGGGGCAGCGCGGGGAGCCGCGGGTGGCACTGGCAGCCTTTCGGGGATGTTTATTGCAAGCAGAGCGCCCGGGCGGGGGGCGGAGGGGTGCGGGGGGCGGCGGGGACACGGGGACACACACGCGCGCGGTGTCACCCGCTCAGGGGCTGGGCTGTTGGAGCGGGAGCCTGTCGCGGATCCAGATCTTGCCGCACTGGATGAAGCTGCGGAAACGCTCCCTGATGCTGCTGATGATGCTGCTCAGTCGCGACGTCCCGGTGCGGCCGAACTGCGGGGGGGAAGGAGCGGGGTCGGTCCTCGGGGACACCTGGGTGACAACCCCGTCACCTGCCCGCTCCATCCCCCGGCAGCCGGGGCGGCAAAGCCGGGGCTCTTCTTTGGGCTCTTTCTTACCGCGATGGGCACGTTGTCGCAGGAGAGCTGCACCGTGGGCTGCTGCTGCTCCAGGAACGCCCATCCCCGGCACCATCTCACCGCCTGCGGGGAAGCCGAGCGGGACACGGGGAAGACGAGGGCGGCGGCACCCCGACCCCTCCTCCCCCCGTGCCTCAGTTTCCCCTTGGCCAGCCCGCGGCCCCTTCCCCGGCCGTGCCTCACCCTGAGCCAGCCGCTCTTGCAGGCGGCGGTGAGCGGCCCCGGCGCCCGGCACGACGTCTCCTCCACGGTGAAGCTCAGCTCCAGCCGCCGCCGCAGGTCCCCGGGCTGCCAGGGGGCACGGGACGGGTCACGGACCCGCGGTGCCCCCGTCCCCGGCGCCCCCCGATCGCAGCACTCACCCAGCCGGGCCGGGGCAGGGCGTCCCGGAGCCGCAGGACGTAGGGGCTGGCGGCCCTGAGGTTGAGCAGCTCCACGGCCGCCGCCACCGCCTCCTCGTAGCCGACGGCCCGGAGCCCCGGCGGCACGGAGCCCGGCGGCCCCGGCGGGGACCCCTCCGGCCCCGGCGTGGACTCCTTGGGCCCCGGCGTGGTGGCCCTGGCCAGCGCCAGCGCCAGCAGCAGCGGCGGCAGCGCTCTCCACGGCTCCATCCTGCCCTCCACCACCCGCCCGGCGCCGACCCCCTTTATGGGACCCGCTGGTGAGGCGGCGGCACCCGCGGGTGTTCCCTCGGGGACACTCCCCCCTGTGCCAGCCTGCTGGGGAATTCCCGGGGGGACTAATCCGGGAGCCAAGTCCCTCCCCCTTCGGTCCTCGGGCCAGAGGAGCTGTGGCAGAGGTGACAGCAGGTCACAGCGAGGCCATGGAGGCTGCTGGACCCAGCAAGGTGCACCCTAAAGAGCCAACCCGGGCTCCGTGGGGACGTAGGGTGACCCCACATTGGGTTTCTCACCCCTGTATTGAGTTCCTCACACCCATGTTGGGTATCTGACTCCAACATTGGGCTTCTCACCCCCACATTGGGTTTCTCCTCACCCCACATTGATTTTCCCACCCCCACGTTGGGTTCCTCACCCCCACATTGGGTTCCTCACCCCCACATTGGGTTTCTTACCCCCAACATTGAGTTTCTCACCCCCACGTTGGGTTCCTCACCCCCACATTGGGTTTCTTACCCCCAACATTGAGTTTCTCACCCCCACGTTGGGTTCCTCACCCCCACATTGGGTTTCTTACCCCCAACATTGAGTTTCTCACCCCCACGTTGGGTTCCTCACCCCCACATTGGGTTTCTTACGCCCAACATTGATTTTCCCACCCCCACGTTGGGTTTCTCACCCTCACATTGGGTTTCTCCTCACCCCACATTGATTTTCCCACCCCCACGTTGGGTTCCTCACCCCCACATTGGGTTTCTCCTCACCCCACATTGATTTTCCCACCCCCACGTTGGGTTTCTCACCCCCACATTGGGTTTCTCCTCACCCCACATTGATTTTCTTACCCCTGTGTTGGGTTTCTCAGTCCCTCACATTGATTTTCTCACCCCCACGTTGGGTTTCTTGTCCCCATGCTGAGTTTCTAACCCCCATGTTGGGTTTCTTGCCCCCACGTTGGGTTTCTTGCCCCTACATTGGATTTGTCAGCCCCACATTGGGTGTCTCACCCCTACGTTGGGGTTTTCACCGCCATGGTGGGTTTCTCAACCCCATTGTCCCATGGGAGTGGAGGAAGAAGCTGTCCTGCCCCATGGCTGGGGCTTTCCCAGAGGGGTTTACAGAAGACATCTGTCCCTCATGGCAAACAAAGAGGGTTTGACCAAATGCCAACTTTGGGAGCGGCTGACCCTCCATCCAACCCCACCACGTGTGGTGAGAGGAAGCCCAAAGGCACCCAGCAAGCTCAGAGCCTCCATGGAGAACGTTCTCATCGTAAATCAAGTGGGGATAAGTGTCAGTGTCAGAGCTGGTGGGTGGCACCTGGGAAGTCCCCAGGGACAGGCACCATCAATCACCAACCCTGCAGGGGAGAGCCAAGGTGAGGTTATCTTTCAGCCCATCCACGTTGGTCCTGAGAAGCTCCAGTGATGGGGGTCCCACCACATCCCTGGGGAGGTTCTTCCAGTGACCAATTGCTCTGGCCATACAACCAAAGTTGAGGTGAAACCTCTCCCACTGTGACTTGAACCATCCTGGCAGTCTGGTGTTTTGGTGGGGTCTTCCAAGGAGCCACGTGGAGAAGGAGCAATGGGTACATCTCCAAGGAGAAGAGACTCAGCTCCTAGACCAGGTTCTCCAGCTCTTTGGCCACCGTCCTGGCCCTCCTTGGGACTCTTTCTAGTCAGAGTGGGCTTTTATGGAGCCAAAATCCTTCCAGCCCTTGGAAGGGAGCAACTGCCTGAGCAGCACCCAGGTCCTGTAAGGTCCCACCAAGGGATGCATCAGGTGTCCAGAGGAAATGTTTTGCTCCTTTTGTGATTGTTTTTTCCCCTGCAGCTCCCACTCAAGATTTAATGGTGACCAAAACCAGCATCAAGAACTCGGAATGTCCTTTCTAAGCATCACATTTAAACCCTGAGCAGACTCATCCCTTGGAAAATCAATATGCAAGCCTGCAAAGCCATTTTTTGGGTCTAAAAAGGGAAAAAACGGTGACTTTTAATCAGGGTAACCCTCAGGTTCCCACAGATACAGCTGCGTTTCTCAGGCCAGCTCCAACACCCCCAAAACCAAACACAAAGGATGTGGAATCGTGAGAAACACCGTGCTCGTAAATCAAGACTCTCTTTATTTGAGCATCCCAAGGGTGAGCTGCCCCTCCCCATTCCTCACAACCCACATGTTTATCTTTGAGTTGTTCCCACAGCCAGGCCCCCATCTGTTTGGACACTCTGATACAAGAAGGAACCACCGGGGTCAGGAGAGGCAGAACATGACCAACTGTGTGAGGACACAGCTCCAGGGCTGTGTCAGTGCTGGGCTCTGGGAGGCTGCAGCTCCAGGGCTGTGTCAGTGCTGGGCTCTGGGAGGCTGCAGCTCCAGGGCTGTGTCAGTGCTGGGCTCTGGGAGGCTGCAGCTCCAGGGCTGTGTCAGTGCTGGGCTCTGGGAGGCTGCAGCTCCAGGGCTGTGTCAGTGCTGGGCTCTGGGAGGCTGCAGCTCCAGGGCTGTGTCAGTGCTGGGCCCCTCACTCCCTGCCACAGGGACACTGAGGGGCTGCAGCGTGGCCAGAGCCCGGCACAGAGCTGGGGAAGGGGCTGGAGCACAAGGGGCTGGGGAGGGGCTGAGGGAATGGGGGTGTTGAGCCTGGAGGAGCCTGAGGGGAGACAGCAGCACTCTCTGCAGCTCCCTCACAGGAGGCTGGGGCTGGGGGTCTGTCTGTGCTCCCAAGTGACAGGATGAGAGGAGACAGCCTCAAGTTGCCCCAGGGGAGGTTGAGATTGGAGCTGGGGAACGATTCCTTCTCCCAAGGGCTGTCCAGCCCTGTCCCAGCTGCCCAGGGCCATGGGGGAGTGCCCATCCCTGGAGGGACCCCAAAGCCTGGAGCTGTGGGGCTGAGCCCGTGGGTCAGTGGTGGCTGTGGCAGGGTGAATCGAGTGATTTGATTTGATCACCTTCAAGGTCTTTCCACTTATAAGACCCAAAACATCAACAGGATGCCTCGGTGGGCACTTGGCACCCAGCCGGGGTTCACCCACCATCCATCACGGTGTCCCTGGGGAAAGTCAGGGGCCGAGGGTGGTCGGTAGGGGCCAGGAGTGGCCAGTATGGGCTGGGGGTGGCCGGTAGGGGCCGGGGGTGGCCGGTACGAGCTGGGGGTGGCCGGTAGGAGCCGGGGGTGGTCGGTACGAGCTGGGGGTGGTCGGTAGGGGCCGGGGGTGGCCGGTACGGGCCGAGGGTGGTCGGTACGAGCTGGGGGTGGTCGGTACGAGCCGGGGGTGGTCGGTAGGGACCGGGGGTGGCCGGTACGAGCCGGGGGTGGTCGGTAGGGGCCGGGGGTGGCCGGTACGGGCCGGGGGTGGTCGGTAGGGGCCGGGGGTGGCCGGTACGGGCCGGGGGTGGTCGGTAGGGGCCGGGGGTGGCCGGTAGGGGCCGGGGGTGGCCGGCACGGGCTGGGGGTGGTCGGTAGGGGCCGGGGGTGGCCGGCAGGGGCAGGGAACGTCTCCCACCATGCCCGTTCCCCGGAAGGGCTCCGCGTGCCGCCCCGGCGCCGCAGCCGCTACCGGGTCATCGCCCATGCGCGGGGCTGGCGGCGCCGTGTGCGGCCCGGGCGGGAGAGGTCAGAGCCGGCGGCCGTGGGGAGGCCGAGAGAGCACGGAGAGGGTGGGATGGGACCCGGCGGGGAGACGGCCGGGCATCGGGGGTGCCCGGGAGAAGCGCCCGGGAAGGGGGCGATGGGGCCGGGGCGGGGGAAGAGCTGGGGCCGGGGGGAGAGAGACGGGGCGGGGCCGAGAGGGAATCGAACGGGGCTGGGGGGGCCTGAGGGGAATCGGACGGGGCTGGGGGGGTCTGTGGGGAGAAACAAGCTGGGGAATTGCGGGCCAGGCATGGTGGGGCCCTGAAGGAATACCCCCGCGGAGGGAGGGGCCAGGCTCAGGGGCTCTGAGGGAGGGCAGGGAGCGTGGTGTGGGGGGACTGGGAGCTGGCAGGGAGCTGCCTGTGCTTCTGCCTCCACTCCTTGGGAAGCTGTGCCACAGCTGGGCAGCCCTCACAGGGTCTGAGGGCAGCAGTTCCCCCTGAGCAGCCTCGTCCACAGCGGTGTTTTGCCAGCTGATTGCCAGTACACGTGTATTTCCTCTTCACAGCCAATACTGGGAGCTGAAGGAATCCTCACGACCACAACCCAGCTGCCTCCTTTTTCTCTCTCTGCAGTTCTCCCCCTTCCTAAAGGCTTTCTTTTCCTTCTGTAGGGTTCCCAAAATGTGGCACTGACGTCCAGCCCCCTCCCTGCCCACCATGGCCGCTCACCTGGTGCGACGCTGCTGCTGGAGGCATCTGGGGGCTTTCCTCTGCCCCTCCTCAGCCATCCCGGCCTCTCTGCTGGCCGGGAAGCTGGCCACGACAAGAAGAGCTCTGCCTCATCCACCTCTCTCTTCCTTTCACACCTCAAGCCCTTGGAGGTGGGCAGATGGCTTCTCAGTCAAAGAGCAGGTGGAAGAGAGTGGAAACGCTGAGTACAAGGTGATCGAGGAACTAATTGAGACAGCATCAACTCCTCACGAACTCTTGCAGCTGAGTGAGCTGCACTCTCTGAACAGCAACCAGGCCTCGCTGATCATCACTCAGCTTTCCCGGCTCACAGCAGAGAAAAAGCTGGAGGCAGGGAGCATTCTGCAGGATGGACGCTTCCAGCAGCTCATCAGCATCACAGACTCACAGGTGAGTTCCCTCCTTGCACAGAAAAGCTCTGGGGAAGGAAGATGAGATAGAAAGCAGCCAAGTGCTCCTGGGATTCGTAGAATCATATGGTCACTTTGGTTGGAAAAGACCTCTGAGCTGCTGCAGTCCCAGCCCTGCCCTCACCCTGCCACAGCCACCACTGACCCACGGCCCTCAGCACCTCAGCCCCACGGCTTTGGGATCCCTCCAGGGCTGGGCACTGCCCCAGCTCCCTGGGCAGCCTGGCACAGGGGCTGACACCCCTCTCAGGGAAACAGCTCTGCCTCAGCTCCAGCCTCAGCCTCCCCTGGGGCAACTCCAGCCCCTTTCCCCTTGTCCTGCCATTCATTCCTGGGGAGCTGAGACTGACCCCCACCTCCCTACAGCCTCCCGTAGGGGAGTTGTAGAGAGGGCTTCAGCCAGCTGCTTGTGCAGGGTTTGTACTTTGGCATTCTAAGTGAAAAATGAAGTTGAGGAGATCAGGAATCGGGATGCTTGGTTATTTCCATCTAAGAATGCTGTTTCTTGGGCCACAGACAAAATGCCTTGGAGAGATCTTCCTCCTTAAGCACTCCCTCATTCCTGCTCCCATGGGTTCTGGGATTTTTCACTCTGAATAAAGCTGCACCTTGGCCAGTTATTGGCAAGGACATGTTGTCTTCTTCCACAATCTCTGCTCCCTAAAACCCCTGTGAGTGTAGTGAGAGAAGTGAGGCAGCGTGACCAAAGTGCAGGAACCTTCCAGGAGGGACGTGGGGAGGCGTTTTGAGGTTTAAGATGAGCAAACTTGCTGCAAACCCAATTATCCTTCTGCCACGAGCTGTTAGTGCAGCAGCAGCCTCCTGCTGAGGGTCAGGGGGGAGTTTACAGATCTCAGGAGAGCTGTGAGACTGTTTGGTGCCATCAGGGAACTTGCTGAGGGTCCCTCTTGTCCCCTCATCCGGGTGGCTGATGAAGATGTTGAATCAGACTGGCCTCAGAACCCATCCCTGTGGAACCCCACTGGCCTGATGTTGGGCCTGACTGGCAGCTGGGTGTTCCTGTCTGTTCTCTGATCAACACCTTTCCCTCTTGTCTCTGTGCTTCCCAGATTTCTCAGGTGTGGAATAACACCTTGGTGAACCTCCTGAAGAGCCTCTACTGCCTGGGCCTGGACAGCAGCAGCAGGGAGATGCAGTCGGTGGAGCAGGAGGTGCTGTGGCGGCTGCGGCGGCTCAGCTTCAGGCAGCTCAGCTCCCTGGCAGAGTTCCTGGCACCCAGGGAGAGCAAGGACAGCAAACTGCTCTCTGAGCTCATCAAGAAGCTGGAGCTGCGTTGGACGGAGCTGGAGGGCACCCGGAGCGTGGTGGCCATGATGGGCAAGGTCGGGCACATCTCCCCGGCTCTCATGGACCGGCTGGAGGACAAGGTAGGGCTGGGGCTCTCCTGGCATAACACACCTAAAACCACAGGATCTCTGAATGCTTGAGGTTGGAAGGGGCCTTGAAGATCATCAAGTCCAGCCATTTCCTCAGCACTGCCACAGCCACCACTGGTCCTTAGCCCCACAGCTCCATGGCTTTGGGATCCCCCCATGGCCCTGGGCAGCTGGCACCCCTCTCAGGGAAGTTTTTCTCCATCTCCAGTCTAAACCTCCTCTGGGGCAACTTGAGGCTGTTTCCTCTCATCCTGTGGCTTGGGAGCAGAGACCAACACCCCTCTGGCTGCAGCCTCCTGTCAGGGAGCTGCAGAGAGTGCTGCTGTCTGCCCTCAGGCTCCTCTTCTCCAGGCTCAACACCCCCATTCCCTCAGCCCCTCCCCAGCCCCTTGTGCTCCAGCCCCTTCCCCAGCTCAGTGCCCGGCTCTGGCCACCATCACCCTGTGCCTGTCTGTACCAGCTGGGCTGGGCGGCTCTGAGGGGAGCTGAGACAAGGAGTGGCTGAGCCATGGCACCCGTTGGCTTCAAAGGGGGCTGACCTGTGCTGTGTGTGGCTGAGCAGATGTTTCTGACAGTGGCAGGCGCAGGGGATTGTCCTTTGGCTCACAGCTCCACACGAGCCCCGACTGCAGCTGCGTCAAATTCGCTCCTCGGCTGCCCGTGCTGGGGACCGGCCAAACAGCTGCCACAGCAACCACTGCAGCTCCTGAGCCCCACGTTCCCTTCACCCTGGGGCTAAGGAGATGCTGCAGACAGAACCCTGGGGCTGGGTCACACCAGGTCAGCAGCTCAGACAGAGCCCAAACTAACCGTGTTGGGTTGGTGTAGGTTCAGAGGTAGGATTGTTCTAACTCACGGCCCTCAGCACCCACAGCTCCAGGGCTTTGGGATCCTTCCAGGGCTGGGCACTCCCCCAACTCCCTGGGCAGCCTGGCACAGGGGCTGACACCCCTCTCAGGGAAACAGTTCTGCCTCAGCTCCAGCCTCAACCTCCCCTGGGGCAACTCCAGCCCCTTTCCTCTTGTCCTGGCGCTTGGGAGAAGAGACCGACCCCCTGCCCCAGCCACAACCTCCTGTCAGGGAGTTGCCAAGAGCCAGAAGGTCTCCTCTGAGCCTCCTCTTCCCAAACCCTCCTTGGCAGGCTCTGGAGCTGGCTGAGCAGTTCAGCCCCGATGACGTCCGGAAGATAACCTTGGCTCTGGCCTACCAGAACCGCCGCTGCGTGCCTCTGCTCCGGGCCCTGTCCTACCACCTCGTCCAGAAGCACTCAGAGCTCAGCCTCAGCGTCCTCATGGACCTCATTTTTGCCTATGGTAAGTGGCTGAGCCTCCTCAGGACCTGCCAGACCTCATGGCACGGGGCATTTAGCACTGGGTGAATCTGGGAGGAGCTGAATCCCCTCGTGTTCCAGCCAGCCCTCAGTCTGTCCAGTTGCTGCCGTGACTCCAGGTGCACCAACAGCATCTGCTGTAGGTCAGGCTGTGTTCAGACCAAGCAGCTGGGGTACCACCACTCATTGGGTCTTCTTCTGCTCCCCAGGTTTGTTCTGGGCACCAGATGTCTGCCACTGACATTGGTCCTTGTGCTTTTCCCACTGTTTGGTGCTTCCAGCACGCTGGGGTAGAGTCCAGCTGGATTTGGCTGCTTGAGCAGGGGATTTGATGGTGGTGCTGCTGTGGGCAGATGAAGGAGAAAGGCTGGTGGGGGTGTGTTGGGCTGGAGCTGGCACACAGCAGGGTGGTATCCAGCTCAGAGCACAGTCAGAGTGAGCTCAGGTATAGAACCCCAAATTCACACAATAGTAGGGGCTAGAAGGGCTACAAGTGCCCCTGCAAGTGCCAGGAGACACTCAGGGCAGTGGCAGCCACCTTGGTGATGTTCCTGGCCACAGCAGCCACCAGACCCATGATGGTGACAGACTCTGGTGTAGAACAGCTCTGTTAACAGCAGGCTGCCACCAACTGAGAGCCTGGATTAGGATCCTGAGTGTCTTTGTTCTCTGGCTCCTCGTCCTGTGTGATGTTGCATTGTCCTGGTTGCCTCTTATTGTTGGTAAGCAGCAGAGAGCCCAGGCGAGCAGGGGTGAAGCCCAGGCAAGCAGGGCAGAAGGCCTGGCAAGCAGGGATGCAGCCTAGGCAAGTAGGGAGTGAAACTCAGGTGAGAAGGTGAGCAGGGATGAAGCCCAGGGGAGCTGGGTTGAAGCCCCAGGTGAGCAGGGCTGCAGCTCAGGGATGCAAGGATGCAGCTCAGGGATGCAGCTCAGGGATGCAAGGATGCAGCTCAGGCATGCAGGGATGCAGCTCAGGGATGAAGGGATGCAGCTCAGGGATGAAGGGATGCAGCTCAGGGATGCAGGGATGCAGCTCAGGGATGCAGGGATGCAGCCCAGGTGAGCAGAGCTGCAGGAAGCCAGGAGAGGAGGTGGTTTGGGAGCCTGAGCGGCAGCCGCTGCTTCTCCCCGCTGCTGCTCGAGGTTTGAGCCCGGTGCTGCCGCTGCCGTGGGCGGGCTCGGTCCCTGCCCGTGCCCCTCCCCCGGGCCGTCCCCTGCTCGGCTCCGGGCGCAGGGCAGCGGGATGCAGAGCTGGGCGCGCTGCCCGGGAAGGAGGGGCCGAGGCCCGGGGGGAGGCGGGACGGGTCGCCGAGCCTCCGCCCCCGGCACAGCTCCCGCACCGCCTCCGTGTAAGCGGCTGCCACCTCTCTCTTTGCTCCTTTAAGGAAAACTGAATTTCCACCAGCCCCAGGTGTTCCAGAAGATAGCCACGGAGCTGCAGCCCCTCGTGCCCAGCATGACGCCCCTCGAGCTGACGCGCTGCACCAGATCCTTGGCCCTCCTCAAGTGGCTCAGCCTGCCGCTCTTCGAGGCCGTGGCGCAGGTGAGGGGATCTGGGGGAAACAAGGAAGCCCTCGCTGGCACTGGCCCCAGTTCCCCTGGAAATGGGAGCAGTTTTCCCCACAGCCCTCAGGAGATGCTCCCTGGAGGCCGTTGCTGCTTTCCTCGCCCAGCCGGTGGCTGTGGTCAGGTCTGATGGGACCCACAGCTCCTCCCCTGCTCGAGGCACCACTGGGAGCCCAATCCCATCTGGGCCTCCAGTCCTGCTCTATTCCCCCCCAAGCACCTTCCCAGCTCTGCTCCAGTTCATGCACCTGCACTTTTGTGTCCATCCTGGGACACTGCAGAGCTCTGCCTCCTTCCCTTGTGCCAGGACAAAATCCGAGGGAAGCACTACAAGGACTTTGGCTCGTGGTTTCCCATCTTGCCACGAGGCTGGCTGCATCCTTGCCTGACACTTTTGACCTTTTTCTGTCTGTAGGATGGACCTAAACCTCTGCTTTTGTCCCCTCTGTCTCCCAGTATGCCCTGGACAAAACCAAGCAGCTGTCGGTCACACACCTCTGTGGTATCATCCTGTCCTTTGCTCGCCTCAACTTCCAGCCCAGCAACAGCGAGGACTTCTTCAGCATGGTAACCTTCCTCCTTTCCCCTCTCCATCACCCTTTCTCCCTCCCCAGGCAGCAGGAAGGCTGCACATCTCCTTCTAACCCATCCCTGTGCCAAAGAGGGTGGTGGGTGTGTGTCCAGAGCCGGGCACAGAGCTGGGGAAGGGGCTGGAGCACGAGAGTGCTGGGGAGGGGCTGAGGGAATGGGGTGTTGAGCTGGAGAAGAGGAGGGTGAGGGGAGACAGGAGCACTCTCTGACACTCCCTCACAGGAGACTGGGGCTGGTTGAGGTCAGTCTCTGCTCCCAGATGACAGGGCAAGAGGAAATGGCCTCAAGTTTCCCCGGGGGAGGTTGAGATTGGAGCTGGGGAACAATTCCTTCCCCCATGGGCTGTCCAGCCCTGCCCCAGGCTGCCCAGAGCTGAGCCGGTGTGTTTTCCCTTCGGGCAGGTCCACGAGGAGCTGCAGGGGCAGCTGGCCAGGCTGGAGCCTCCCCTGCTGACCGAGCTGGTGTGGTCCCTGTGCGTGCTGCAGCAGGCCAAGGCTCCCTACCTGCAGCAAGTGCTGGCGCCCGACTTCCACGCAGGGATCCGAGGTGAGGCGGGTGGTGCCCACACGGGGGAGACAGAGAGCAGCGAGGCGGGGTTGAAGGGCTGGGCTCCGAGGGGACGGCTCAGGGGGATCCCCACGCCCCCCAGCCAGGGCACAGCACCAGGGCTGGTGAGAGCCAGGGGCTGGGACTCCAGCGGCCTCTTGGACCTGGGTTTGTGCCTGTGTGCAAGAGGGGAGAACAGAGACAGCAAAGGAGCTGTCTTCATCCTCTGAGCCTTCCTTGCAACCCCTCTGCCCCAGGGCTTTGGGCCTGAGCTCTGCTTCTGCCCCCCCAGGCGACCAGTCCCCCAAGGCTCAGAGCTTGTTGCTGAAGCTGATCCACATCAACGCCGCTGCGCACCTGGAGAGCCCCGGCTACAGGGGCCCGTTCCTGCCCACGGCAGCGCTGGGGGCCACGGCTCAGGTGGCAGGGGACAGGCTGACCCTGCTGCAGAGCAGCCTGAGAGAGGCCCTGGCCAGGCTGCTGGGGAGCCCCCAGCTCGGCCGCTTCAACGTCCGCACGCTCTACGGGTGGAATGTGGGTGAGTGGCGGCCTCCCCGCCCCCATCAGCACCCTGGGACCCTGGGTGGGCTCTGACAGCTGGGGGGAGTTGAATTGGAGGGTTGTAGGGGGCAGATGTGGGAGGAAAATACTGTGGAATCGTAGAATCAAGGAATTATGGTTGGAAAAGGCCTTGAAGATAATTAAGTGCCAGCCCTGCACTCACCCTGCCACAGCCACCACTGACCCACGGCCCTCAGCACCTCAGCCCCACGGCTTTGGGATCCCTCCAGGGCTGGGCACTCCCCCAGCTCCCTGGGCAGCCTGGCACAGGGGTGACACCCCTCTCAGGGAAACAGTTCTGCCTCAGCTCCAGCCTCAGCCTCCCCTGGGGCAACTTGAATTTTCCTCTTGTGCTGTCACTTGGGAGCAGAGATCAATCCCCCCAGCCACAGGCTCCTGTCAGGGAGCTGCAGAGAGTGCTGCTGTCCCCCTTCAGCCTCCTCTTCTCCAGGCTCAACACCCTCATTCCCTCAGCCCCTCCCCAGCCCCTTGTGCTCCAGCCCCTTCCCCAGCTCTGTGCCCGGCTCTGGCCACGCTGCAGCCCCTCAGTGTCCCTGTGGCAGTGAGTGAGGGGCCCAGCACTGACACAGCCCTGGAGCTGCAGCCTCCCCAGGGCCCAGCACAGGGGGAAGGCCCCTCCTGCTGCCTGGCAGTGCAGGGGGTGGGGGGCAGCTCTGGGCTCTGCCCCTCGCAGCCCTGTCAAATTCGGCCCTGCCTGCCCCGTGGCAGGGACCGGCCCTCGGGCTGCCACAGCAACCGTGTGCTGCACGTGCCCCACGTCCCCTCCCCTGGGACACTGGGGGGTAAACGGCCACTGACACCTCTGCTGCCTCTTGGCCTGCACTGAGGAGGGGGAGGTGGTTTTGGGGGGCACCTGGGGTGTTGTGTGTGCAGCCAGGCCTCAGCAGTGCCTGTGTGCTCCCCCCTCTCCCTGCAGATGCCGAGGTGGTGGTGAACGGTGAGAACAAACCTCTGCCTGTGAAGGACTTTGCTGCTCCCCATCTGCTCTGCTCTGAAGGGACGAAGCCGCTGCCACCGGGTGCCAGGAGGTGGGTCTGGGCTCAGATGTGCCCCTCCAGGGAGGAGGAGGAAGGCCCTGCCTCCCCTGGGCTCCACACTTCAGCGTCTCCTGGCAGTGCCAGGGGCACTGTGCCCAGAGCCCCTCTCCCCTGGGGTGGGCAGAGGACAGGAACTGGGGCAGGGCTGTGCCAGGCCCCCAGGATAACACTGTGGAGCTCTGACCAGCCCAGCTGGTGGTGAGAGGGACAGACACTGGCCATGGCAATGGTTTCCTCTCCCAGAGAGCCAGTGCCAGGCCAGCCTGGGGGAGCCTGGGGCCAGACGGCTGCCGGGCCTGGGGCTGTGCATGAATTGGGCTCGAGAGGGCTCCAGCAGCCTAAAACCCAAACAGGCTCGGTTTGGAGGCGGCCCTCGGGCTGCAGGCTCCGCCTGAGCCCCCTCCCCTTCCCCCTCCCCTCGGCCAGGGTCGCGTTCCTGCGCTGGGAGTTCCCCAACTTCAGCAACCGGAGCAAGGAGCTGCTGGGGCGCTTCGCCATGGCGCGGCGGCACCTGCAGGCTGCCGGCTTCCTCGTGGTGGACGTGAGTAGCCGCGGGCAGGGGCTGCGGGAGGAGCAGGCGCCTGGGGAGGGGGGAACCCGCTCCCTCCTCACCCTTCTCACCCTCCTCACCCTCTCCCTGCTGCCTCAGCCCCGGATTAGCCGCCCTGACAGCGGGTACAGGGTGCCCGAGGGATCAGGAGTGGAGCCAGGGGCTCAGGGTGCTGATCCCTCCCCCCAGCCAGAGCCCGGCTCACGCATTAGTTGGCTGCCCGAGGTAATTATAGCTCTGCCCTCCTGCCTGGGGGAGGAGATCCGTGGCTTCTCCATGGCTGGAGGGCCACACGTCACCCCAGAGCAGTGTCACTGTCACCCTGCTTCTGCCCATGGGCCTTTCCCTCGGGGAGGGGGGATGTGTGTGTGTCCCTCCCGCAGCCCTGTGAAGTCGGAGGTTCCCCACGCTGTGTCTGCCAGCTGCTTTGGGATCTCCCCCCTCTCCCTGTGCTGGCTGGGGAGGTTCAGGGAAGGGAGACAGCAGCAGGAGGAGGAGGAGGAGGGACACATCACTTTCTGCAGCCTCAGCCTCCCAGGGTGTGTGGTGGGATCCCCCCGGCTGAGGCTGAGCCCCAGCCCGGCTCCCGCAGCCACAAAGCAAGTGCCCGGCGCTGCAGCCTCTTCCCCCGGCTCCTGCCCGTGCCCACATTTTCTCCCAGCGACTGTTTCGTTTCCCCCAGGCGCCGCTGAGGCTGCGGGGGGAGGCCGGGACAGGAGGGTCGGAGCGCTGCTCTCCTCCGCGGCTCGGGTGAAGCGGGGAGGGAGCGCTCCCGGGGCCCGGGGCGGGCGGGGGGGCTGCGCAGAGCCTCCAGCCCCTCCTCCCGACGCCGTCTCCTCCTCCCCGATCCCCTCAGGTTCCTCACTACGAGTTCCTGGAGCTGAAGCTGGAGCGGCAGCGGGTGTCGTACCTGCGGGACAAGCTGCACAAGGCCGTGGCCAAGGAGCTGGTGAACTCCCCGCACTGAGGCTGCGGCCCCGGCCCCGCCGCCCCCCGGCCCGGGGCTGCACCGAGGGGTCGGCAGCGCTCTGCCCTCGGCTCCGCCCCCGCCCCGCCTGCCCATAAAGAACCGGCTCGGCCTCCCCGAGTCCCGTTTGTCTTTGTGTCGTTGTCCGGGGGGCTGCGTGGGGCTGGGGGGCGGTGGGGAGGGGCAGCGCCGGTTCCTGGGTCCCCTTCCCAGGGCCACAGCTCCTGTGCCAGCCGGGACCGTGGGGAGAGCCCTGGGGGGGCTCTAAAGGGGAAGGGGGGACCCTGCCCCACAGCACCCCCACACACACACTGTGTCCCCCGTGGCGAGGGGTCGGGAGCAGCCCCCTCCCCACGCCGCCACGCACAGGGGCTGGCAGCCAGGAAGGGCTTTGGGGAGGGATCAGTGCCCATCTGGCCCCGGGGCCACTCGCCACGGCCCGTCCAGCCCTCTGGCTGGTGAGGGGGGGGCACAGCCTGGACATCCCCCCCAGTCCTGCAGCGGGAGGGATGGGGGTGAGGGGGGGGCCGCAGCCCTTGAGCCATCACAGGGAGCTGCTGAGTCACGGCCCCGGGGCAGCTCCTGGCAGCAGCCCCAGCCCAGCCCGTGCCACCCGCTGCCAGGCACCGGCCCCGCTGCTTTTCGGGCCGTGCCTCGGTTCCCCCCTCCCCTCCCCACCCTTTGTGCCCCCTCCCCACGGCGCCATCGCTCCAGCCTCCCCATCACCATGGAGACCAGCAGGGCCGTTCCCATGGCGACAGCACCCATCGGCCTCTCCAGGGATGCCCCGAGGACAAGTGGGGAAGGCGGGGGGGGGGGGAGATTGGGGATTCAACACCTCCCCCAAACGCGGCTGCTAACCCCTCTGCACCACCATGCTTTTGGGGACAGGGGGAGGGCTCCTCCCCCCATCACACCCAGGCCCCTGACAGATGCTCAGCCCCCCTTTTGAGGGGAAAAAATCCTGGTTTTAGGTGTTTCAGCATCAGTCCTTCCCCCTCCCTTCCTCCGAGGTGGGGAAACTGAGGCTGAGACACCCCCCCCTTCCCCTCCACCCCCGGCAGCGATGCGAGCGGCGGTGGGTCCTCCCCTTCCCCCCTCCTCCGCCGCAGTGCCTGGCACACACCCCGAGAGAGGAGGGGAGGGGGAAAGGAGAGAAAGAAAAGGCAGGAGAGACAGAGAGAGAGAAAGGAGAGACAGAAAGGGGGGGGGAAATAGGGAAGGGAAAAAAAAGGAGCCGGCGTTGCTGACATCATCTGGGATGACGGCGCTGATCCGGCCGGCGGCCGCCCCAACGCAGCCGCGCTGATGCTCCCGGCTCCCGGCGCAGCCGCCTCCCTGCAGCCCCGGGCGGGCGAGCGCGGTGCCGGGCGGCCGGGCCGGGGCCGCCGCAGCCCCCCCGCGCCCGCGGGACCCCAGCGCGCCGCCGGCATGGCCGAGGGAAAGGAGGCAGGTGAGGCCCGGCGCAGCGAGGGGCGGACGGGGCAGCGTGGGACGGAGCGATGGAGAGCGGAGCAAGGGATGCGGGAGCGGGGATGGAGCAACGGGGGATGGAGGACGGAGGGGCAGGGGGATGCGGGGCGCAGGACGCGGCGATGGAGGGCAGAGGATGAAGGAATACGGGACGGAGAGAGGACGCGGGGCCGACCGCAGCAGCCGCTCGCAGCCGCCGGCCCGGCCGGGGGGCTCCGGTACCGGCGCCAGGCGGCTCGGTCCTCCGGGGAGGCTGAGCTCGGCCTCGTCCCCTCCTTCCCTTTCCCCCGAGACCTCCGGGTGGGGAAACTGAGGCACGGGGCGCGGCCCAAGGTCACCCCGCGCAGCCGGGACGGGGTGGGCGCTGGAGGGTCCCCACGGAGTCGCCTCCCCACCAGCCTCAGTTTCCCTCCGGGAGCCGGGTGCGGAGCGGCGCGGGGGTCCCCAGAAAAGCGGGGGAGGGGGGGGTCAGGTCTGCCTTCCCACCCCCCGGGGCAGCAGGGCAGGGGGTCCCCAGGCCAGGTGGGAACTGCCAGAACCCCCAGAATACCTCCAGCGAGGATGAGGAGGGGTCCCGGGCAGACAGGAGCGGCGAGGGGCAGGGTTCAGGTGTTTCTCTGAGGCAGCCCCCCCAGAATGACACCGAGGGGGAGGTCGCAGCCCCAGAGACACCCCCTAAATTAACCCCCCCCCCCCCCCGCCAGTTCCCGAGAAGGGAACAAGAAGCCCCTCGCAGGCCCTTTAGAGGGGGGGCTCGTTGCCCCCTCCCGGTGTTAAATGCCCCGGAGCGGCCCCACCTCCCCCCTCCCAGCAGCCCCCGCGGCCCCGCCCCGCCCCTCCCCCTCTATAAAGACCCCCCCGGGGGGGCTCCGGGAGGTTCGGTTGGGTTTGGGGTCAGAGGTGTGTGTGAGCCGCTTCTGCCCCATGGACGTGTCCTTGGGGGGCTCAGGTAAGGTGCGGGGTATCCCCTCTACTCGCAGGTGGGTGCTGGGGTGGCCGTGAGGTGGGGAGGGGGCTTCACCCACTGTCCTCCTTAGGTAAGGGAGGGCTGAGGACTCACAAGTTCAGTGCATGGGAGGGGGGGCACGGAGCTCCCTGCGTGGGAGATGCTGGGGGGGTGGTGGTGGGGGTGGCTGCTCCCCCCATGGAGGGGTCACCATCGTTGGGGGGCACCTGGGCTGTCCCTTAACGCAGCTGCATCCACGTGCTTGGTGGGGGGGAGGGGGATGATGCGTTGGTGTCACCTTTGGTGTCCCCTCACCCTGGGATGACCCTCTGCTGCTGGGGGGGGGTCACCCTGTTCCCCACCCCTGGGGTGACCCCAGCCTCACCGGGTGCCCCCCGTTCCCTCTCCCCCCGGCTGTTGCCCCCATCCCGTCGCAGGGCTGCCTGTGGCACTGAGGGGGGTGTCCCATCTCTCTGCAGCCCCCCCCGCCGCCTGCCGGCCCCCTGCCCGCCAAGGAGGAGGCTCGCCCGCAGCCCGAGGGGGCCAGCTGCGACCCCGGCCCCCCCAGCGCCACCCCCCCCGCCGAGACCTGCTGCCCCCCGCCCCCCGCAGACCCCCTGGACACCCGCATCGTCATGGGGGAGGAGACGCGCTCCCCCACCGCCCCCGAGCTCCGGGGGACCCCGTCGCCCTCCCCCCCGCCGCCTGCCGTGCCTTGTCCCTTCCCTGCTCCTGCCAAAGAGCCTTCCCCGGGCAGACCCCCCGCCGCCCCCCTGGACCCCGACCTGTTCTTCACGGCCCCTTCCACCCCCATCCGCGCCGGGGGGTCCCGGCTGCCGCCGCCGCCCCACGAAGAGCAGACGGACGGGGAGAGCGAGGGGCTCTGCTCCCCCCCCACCTCCCCCTCCGGCTCCTACATGACGGCCGAGGGAGGCAGCTGGGGGTCCTCGGGCACCGCCAGCACCTCCCCGTCCTGCTCCCCCAACCTGGTGGCCGATGCCGAAGCCGTGGCCGAGGCCGAAGGCTCCGTGGAGGCTGCGGTGCTGGCGGCGCTGCCGTCCTGCCTGGAGGATCCCCCCGTCTTTGCCTTGTCTCCCGAGGAGGAGGAGGATGACGACGAGCCCTTTGTGCCGCCGGGTGATGAGGATGATGATGAGGATGGGCAGACGCCAGAGGAAGACGAGGATGAGGAGTGGGGGGTGCTGGGCCCCGAGGGCTTGCCCGGCGCCGGGCTGATCCCCGCGGCGCTGCTGCCCTTCCGCGGCAGCCTCCTCTTCCAGGCCGAGGCCGTGGAGATCGCGCCGCTGCCCCCCGGCTCGGCCCCCCTGCCCCTGTCCCGCCAGGACGAGGAGGAAGAGGAGGAGGAGGAGGGAGAAGAGGAGGAGGAGGGCGGCAGCACCTCGGCCTCCTTCCTGCGCTCGCTGTCCGAGACCTCCATCCCCGAGGGGGTGGACGAGTCCTTCGCCTTCCGCGACGACACGTCGGCCTCGTCGGACTCGGCGGCGTACGACGGGGAGGAGGACGAGCGGCTGTACGGCACCGAGCGCCACGCGCTGCCCCCCGGCCCCGGCGTCCAGCTGCAGCTGCAGGCGGCGCACAGCGGCTCCCCGGAGCCCCCCGGCGCCGCAGACACGCGGCGGGATGCCAGCGGGACCCCCACAGCGCCCCGCGGGGCAGGCGGCGTGGAGCCAGATGGCGAGACCTTCCTCACCTCCTCCTCCTCCTCCTCGGAGCTGGAGCCCGGTGGCCCGTGGGAGCCTGACCCCGTGCCGGGGGGGGATTCCCTGCCGCAGCCCGGTGCTGAGGAGGAGCCCCAGGACACGGCCGGTTCCAGCCCGGAGCCGGCCACCGGCAACGTGCTGCAGCCTCTGGGCCTCTGCTCCAGGGAGCCCAGGGACCCCCACAGCCACGTGCTGCGGGAGGACGGCGCACAGGCAGCGGCCAACGGGGAGCCCCAGCGCAGCCCTGGCAGCGACGCTGGCGATGGAGGTGACGGTGACCGTGAGCTGGGCACCGGCAGAGCAGGGAGCACCGAGCCAGCAGCCACCCACGGCCACCATGAGCCAGCCACCGTGGCCACCGACGTGACCCCCGGCCTGCCGGGCTCTGTGGCCACTGACCTGCTGGGGACATCCAGCCTGCAGGATGAGGTCGACGCTGACCTGGTACCTTTGGTGGCAGCTGATCCGACGGACACCGTGGCCACTGAGCCGGTACCATTGGTGACAGAGGAACTGGACACTGTGGCCACTGACCTGGAGCCATTGGTGATGCCTGAGGTGATGGACACTGTGGCCACTGACCTGGAGCCATCTGTGGCCACTGAGCTGATGGATACTGTGGCCACTGACCTGGAGCCATCTGTGGCACCTGACCCGATGGACGCTGTGGCCACGGACCTGGAGCCTTTGGTGATGCCTGAAGTGATGGACACTGTGGCCACTGACCTGGAGCCATCAGTGGCCACTGAGCTGATGGACACTGTGGCCACTGACCTGGAGCCTTTGGTGATGCCTGAAGTGATGGACACTGTGGCCACCGACCTGGAGCCATCTGTGGCCACTGAGCTGATGGACACTGTGGCCACGGACCTGGAGCCTTTGGTGATGCCTGAAGTGATGGACACTGTGGCCACTGACCTGGAGCCATCAGTGGCCACTGAGCTGATGGACACTGTAGCCACTGATCTGGAGCCGTTGGTGATACCTGACTTGGAGCCCTCGGTGGCCACTGACCTGGAGCCATTGGTGACACCCAGCCCATCAGATGAGCTGGACACTGTGGCCACTGACCCGGTGGCATCGATGGAACCCAACCCACCAGCCGCTGTGGCCACTGACCCGCTGGCATTGGTGGCACCCAGCCTGCCTGAGGAGGTTGACACTGACCTGGCACCATCGGTGACACCCGTCCCACCAGACACCGTGTCCAGTGACCCAGAGCCATCGGTGACCCCCATCCCAACAGATACTGTGGCCACTGAGCCAGTGCCATTGGTGACCCCCATCCCACCAGACACTGCTGCTGCTGACTCAGCACCACCAGTGACTCCCATCCCAGCGGATACTGTGGCCATCAACTCAGCACCACCAGTGACTCCCATCCCAGTGGATACTGTGGCCACTGACTCAGCACCACCAGTGACTCCCATCCCAGTGGATACTGTGGCCACTGACTCAGCACCACTAGTGAGCCCCATCTCAGTGGACACCCCTGCAACTGACACAGCACCCCCAGCGACCCCCATCCCAACGGATACTGTGGCAACCGACTCAGCACCACCAGTGACTCCCATCCCACTGGACACCACTGCAACTGACTCAGCACCCCCAGTGAGCCTCATCCCAACAGATACTGTGGGCACCGACTCAGCACCACCAGTGACCCCCATCCCAACAGATACTGTGGGCACCGACTCAGCACCATCAGTGATCTCCATCCCACTGGCCACTGCTGCAAGTGACTCAGCACCACCAGTGAGCCTCATCCCAACAGACACTGCTGCAACCGACTCAGCACCCCCAGTGATCCCCATCCCAACGGATACTGTGGCCACTGACTCAGCACCACCAGTGAGCCCCAACCCACTGGCCACTGTGGCCACCGACCCAGCACCAGCAGTGAGCCCCATCCTGCTGGATGGCACCACGGCACCCCTGCCGCAGGACGTGTCCCCCTGCAGTGCTGCTGAGGAGCTGGGGGCTGAAGTGGCCTCAGCCCTGGAGCCGGGGCTGAGCGTGTGTACCCCGGGGTTGCTGGCAGCTGAAGCCCCCAAGGAGCAGGAGGCCACAGCCTCATCCCCAGAGTCCCCGCAGCTGCTGGAGCCGTCCCGTTCCCGCACCGGCTCCGGCTCCTTTGCCCCTGAGGACGGCGCCGGAGAGGCGGCCGTGCCCCCCGGACCCCCCGCCTCTGAGGAAGAGGAGCGGGAGGCTGCTGCCGGGCGCTGCCTGGCCCTCTGCCTGCCCCCCTCGCCTCCCAGCCTCCCCCCGGCTGTCTTCACGGCCTCGGAGCGGGAGGTGTACGTGGGGGAGCCCCCGGCCCCCCTGGAACTGCTCCAAGCACCCGGTGCCTTTGGGGAGCGGGGGCCGGCGTGGCAGCGCCGGGAGGATCGCCAGCGCGTCAGCGCCATGCTCCGGGGCTCCTTCGGGGCTCTGCCGGCGCCACGGCTGCCCCCCCGCGCCCCGCAGTCCCCCGAGGGGCCCCCCGAGCCCCCGGCCCAGCCTGCTGAGGAAGCCGATGCCAAAGTCCCCCCCAGCGAGCCCCCGGCGCCCCCCGGGCAGCAGGAGGAAGAGGAGGCGATGGCGGGGGCCGCATCCAGCCCTGGGCCGGGCGGAGCGGGGGCTGCTGAGCTCGAGCTCCCCCCTGAGCCCCCCAACTTGCCAGCGGCCCCCTGTGCCCCCCTCCCCAAAGCCAGCCAAGTGCCTCCTGTCGCTGCGCCGCCGTCGCCCCCCCAGGCGCCCCCAGGGCTCCCCGCCAGCCAGGAGCCCCCGTTGCTCCCACCCCCCTCCAGGAAGCACCTCGAAGGTAAGAGAGACCCCCCAAAAATCCCCCCTGCCCACGGTGGGGGGCCAGGGTGGGCATCACCCAAGGTGGGGGGCTGGGGGTCCCCTTTAAGGAGTCCTGGGGTGGGTGATGGGGAGGGGGACAGCAAGGTGGGTTCAACCCCCAGGGAAGGGGTTTGGGGAGGGGGCACCCCCAGCTCAAGCCCCCCCCCAACTTGCACCCCCAGTGGGGTGTCATATGGGACCAGGCTGAGCGTCACCCACTGGTGTGGTTCTGGGGGTCTCAGGGTGGGTTATGGGGGTGAGCAGAGGGCTCAAGCTCCCCCAGGAGGGATTTTTGGGGGGCATTCCCAGCTCAGCTCCCCCCTTACTGCATGGGTGAATGTGTGGGACCAGGGGGCATCACTGGGGACCACCCACAGTGGGGGGTGCTCAGGGCCCGGTTTGGGGGTCCTGGGGGGTGAGTAGAGGGGTCTCAGCTGACACAGAGGGGATTTTGGGGTGCCCCTCCAGCTCAGCTGCCCTGTTCTCTCCCCCAGCCCCCCAGCCCTCCACACAGAAGGAGAAGGAGCCGCGGGGGAGGCAGCTGGGGCCGGGGGGCGGGCGTGGGCCCCCCCGGGGGTCCCTGCAGTCCGAGTCGAGCTCCTCCAGCGAGGGGGAGCCCCCGGCCCCCTGCCCCGAGGCGCAGCGGCTGCGCCCCGACAAGGGCCCCCCGGGCCGCTGCCAGCCCAACCACAGAGGTGAGATGGGGGGTCCCCTTTGGGTCTCCCCCCCCTCTCCATTTCAGGAGAGAGGTTCTGTCTCACCCCACTCCGCTCAGCCCCAGGGTCGTGTAACGAGTCGGAGAGTAACGACGAGTCCATCCCCGAGCTGGAGGAGCCCGAGGGCTCGGAGCCGCCGCCACAGAGCCAGGTGGGTTGTTCTGGGGGGGACAGTGGGGTCTTCCCCCCCTTCCTCTCCCAGCCCTTTGGGGTGATGGGGTTCCCCTCACCCGGCCGTCTCTGCAGGCACAGCTCACCCACTCGCTGGGCACGGGCGAGGAGACCGTCAGCAAGGCCAAGCAGAGCCGCAGCGAGAAGAAGGCCAGAAAGGTGGGGCTGGGGGTCCCCAGGAGGGCTGGAGGGGAGCTGAGGGTCCCCAGGAGGATTGGGGCATCTCCGTGGGGTTGGGGATCTCCAGGAGGAGCTGGGGTTTGCCATGGGGATGGGGGTCCCCAGGAGGGGTTGGGGGTCCACATGGAATATGGGGTCCCCTGTGGGGCTGAGGGTGCCCAAGAGCAGTTGGGGGTCCCACATGGTGGTGGAGCTTCCCAAGAGGAGATTGGGGTGTCCCCTACGGGCTTCCTGTGAGTCCCCTCCAGGGTTGGGGAGGGTAAGATGGGCTGGGGGTGGAATTAGCCCTGGGGTGTTGGGGGTGGAGGGTGCAAGTCCCTGCTGTGTTGGGGGTCTTCAGGTCATGCTGGGGTGTCCCAGCACTGGGGGGTGATATGGGGGCTCCTGTTCTGGGAGGGCTCAGCCTGTGCTTGGCGTGGGGGGTGTGACGCTGTCCCACGCTGTGTTCTCACCCTCGTCCCGGGGCCTTTGGGGGGCTGCTGTGGGCACTGGGGGGTGTGTGTGTGTGGGGGGGGGTACCCGTGCCCACCCCCCCGTGCCCCCCAGGCCATGTCCAAGCTGGGGCTGCGGCAGATCCACGGCGTGACCCGCATCACCATCCGCAAGTCCAAGAACATCCTCTTCGTCATCACCAAGCCCGACGTGTTCAAGAGCCCCGCCTCCGACATCTACATCGTCTTTGGGGAGGCCAAGGTGAGGGCTTGGGGGGCTGGAGGGGGAGGCTGGTGGCCTCTGAGGACCAAGGGGTGACCCTTTGTGTGTGTCCCCAAGATCGAGGACCTGTCGCAGCAAGTGCACAAGGCGGCGGCCGAGAAGTTCAAGGTGCCGCTGGAGCACTCGCCCCTCATCACAGAGACAGCCCCCAGCCTCAGCATCAAGGAGGAGAGCGAGGAGGAGGAGGAGGTGGGTGCTGGGGGGGGCACAGGGACGGGTGGACCCCCCCACTCCAAAACAACCCCACGGGAGTGGGGGTGACAGGGCTGTCCCCCCTCCTGGCAGGTGGATGAGACGGGGCTGGAGGTGAGGGACATCGAGCTGGTGATGGCTCAGGCCAACGTGTCGCGGCCCAAAGCCGTGCGGGCGCTGCGGCACAACAACAACGACATCGTCAACGCCATCATGGTGAGTCAGAGGGACCCCCCAGGCTCGGAGGGACCCCCCAGGCTCAGAGGGGGTGCAGCCTCTCCCTTGGGGTGCTGGGCATCCCTGACACTCTGCTCTCTCCCGCAGGAGCTGACCATGTAGCGGCCGGGAGCATCCTGGCCCCCCTCCCTGTATAGATGCACAGTTACTGCCCCTCCCCACCCTTCACCCCAAAACCTTCCTCTGTCCCCCCTCCATCCCCTTCCCCAGCGTCTGTAACGCTCAATAAACGGCCTCATGTATCACTTGGCTCGCACCCGGCCTCCCCTCGTGCTGACTTTGGGGGGACTCGCCCCCAGCCCCAGGTCCCATCGCTGGGCTGGGGGGGCTCAGGGCGTCCCGTCCTGGCAGTGGGGTGGGTGCAGGGGCTGTGATGGGCTTTGGGAGACACTCAGGAGTGTGCCATGGGGGAGGTTGGGGGGCAGCCCCTCGTTAATTTGGGGGTGTTTAATGGAGGCCAGTGCTGCTCCTTTCCTACAGCAGCTGGAGGATCCTCTTTGGGGTCAAAAGGGCTGTAGGGGGTGGATGTGGGGCCATGACCTGCTCCTGGGGACGAAAAGGGTCCTGCCAGAGGTGTGGGGTTGGTGCCTGGGCTGCACCATCCCCCTTCCAGCTCCTTCCTTCCTCCCCAAGTTGTGGCTCTGGGCTAATCAGGGACCCTCTCCCCCCAACCCCTTCTCAGGTGCCCCCTGCAATTGGCACCTCACCCTTGGGGATGTGGGGCAAAAACAGGGTGCACTTAGAACTGCGTGTAAAATATACACAGCAGGGATGTTGTGCCTCCAGGCTTCAGCAATGGGGTCCTGGGGGCCCAGGGAGACCTCCCCTATGGCTTTGGGGTGCCCTGGGTGTGGGAGGGGGGCTGCAGGGGGCTGGTCCTCGTGGTGTAGGCATGCAGGCCAGCTGTGTGCCCCCCACCTCACCTGGGCACCCCGTTATCAGGCAGGGAGGGGGCCAAGCCCCCTGGCCTCAGCCCCTCCGTGGCCTCAGCAGCTTCTCCTGCAGGGCTGGAGCCGAAACGTTCCCACAGCACGGAGCAAGAGGTTTAAATAATTCACATTGTGGTAAACTTCATTCAAAACCAGGGGCAGGAGGAGGAGAGCAGTTACAGGAGGGGATCCCATGTGCAAAACTGTAAACCAGGCCCGGGGGCTGTAGCAGAGTCATCACAAACCCCCCCCCCAGCCTCTGCAAGGCTGAGCCCCTGCCCCAGGGTGGGAGGAGCAGCAGAGCGCTGCCCCCGCTGCTGCCGGGGCGCTGAGCTCAGGAGGAGTCTCTGTCCATGCTGCAGCCCAGGGCTTCGATGTCGCTGCTGATGTGGGAGATCATTCGGTCCCACTCGTCCTCCTCGGACGGCCCCGACTGCTCGTCGGAGCTGCCGGCGGCGCCGGTGCCGTTGGTGGTGGAGGTGGAGGCGGAGCTGAGCGTGCGGCGGTAGCGCCCGAAGCTGTCGGTGATGATGCCCCGGCCGTCCTTCACCCCGATGGTCTCCAGGAAGTTCTCGAAGTGTTGGCTGTCCTTCTCGGGGATGAAGGGCCGCAGACCTGCGCGGGAGGAGGCGGCTCAGGTCAGAGCCAGAGAAGGTGGGTGCTGGCAGGGTCCTGCAGAGCTCACCCAGCCCCTGCTCCAGCAGCTGCCCCTGGCTCAGGGGGCACAGGAACGTGTCCAGCTGGGGTTGGAAACCTCCTGAGAAGGAGCCTCCACACCCTCCCTGGGCAGCCTGGGCCAGGGCTCCCTCAGCTCAGCACCAGAGGACTTGCTCCTCCTGTGCCAGGGGCACTGCGTGTGTGCCAGCCTGTGCCTGGTACCCCTTGTGCTGGCACTGGCCACCACACACCAAACACTGGCCCCAGCCTCCTGACACCCACCCTGTAGGGGTTGATCAGCATTGCTGAGGTCCCCCTGAGCTCAGGCTTCTGTTCCCCAGGCTGAACAGCCCCAGTTCCCGCAGCCTTTCCTCCTCACACACATGCTCCATCCCCTCAGCACCTTGGGAGCCCTCCCTGGCCTCTCTGCAGCAGTTCCCTGTCTCTCTGCAGCTGGGGAGCCCAGCACTGGGCACAGGGCTCCAGCTGAGGCCTCAGAGGAGCAGCACAACCTCCCTGGCCCTGCTGCCCACACTCTGCTGGATGCCCCCAAGATGGACTGTGCTGTCCCTCCTTGCTTGTTGCCACCCACCCCTTTACCCCTTCACCTCCCGCCACGCTGAGTGGCACCCAGCACAAAGTGAGGGCTGAGGGAGCAGAGCAGGGCCAGCAGCGTGTCCCCAGAGCTGCCACTCACCCAGGAGCAGGAACTTCCTGCTGTCCCCGTAGAGCTGCTTGAGGTTGATGCAGAACTCGTGGATGGAGGCGCCGTTGCGGTACTCGTGCAGCAGCATGGCGAACTGCTGGATCTCCTGCGAGGACAGCTTGGTGCGCAGCTGCAGGGGAGAAGCACACACTCATGTTGCCTTGCAGGAGGAAGAGCTGCAGCAATGAAGCAGCTCATCCCCAAGGGAGAGCAACCCACCGCCAGGCTGGCAGCTCCCAGCTGGGCTGAGCTGGGGTGGGTGTGTGGTGGATGGGGGGGGGTGGAGGCTCCCACAGCCCAAGGTGGGGGAGATGAAAGCCTGGGGCTGTTGAGCCTGGAGAAGAGAAGCCTGAGAGGGGTCTTATCAATGCTGATCAATCCCTAAAGGATGGGGCTGGTGTTTGCTGTGTGGTGGCCAGTGGCAGGACAAGGGGTAACAGGCACAGGCTGGCACACAGGCAGTGCCCCTGGCTCATGAGGAGAAGCTCCTTTGGTGCTGAGGTGAGGGAGCCCTGGCCCAGGCTGCCCAGGGAGGGTGTGGAGGCTCCTGCTCGGAGGTTTCCAACCCACCTGGACACGTTCCTGTGCCCCCTGAGCCAGGGGAAGCTGCTGGAGCAGAGGCTGGGGCTGGATGAGCTCTGCAGGGCCCTTCCAGCCCCCAGCACTCTGTGACTCTGGGATGTTCCTCCAGCAGCATGGGCTCACATGCTATGTGCTGAGGCCACGATGCCAGACCAAGAGCACTTTACTTGGCAGAGCAGCCTTCCAGCCTGTCCTGCAGCCTGAGGCCTCCCTACCGTCATCATGTAGTCCTGCAGCAGCTCTGCGGCCGTGGTGCTCAGCTCACTCTCGCTCACTGTTGGTATCTGGGGAGACTGTTGTGTGGAGAAGGACGAGGGGGAGTTGTCACCTGCATCCAAGGTTTCTGAAAAGGAACTGAAACACAAAAGCATCGTGAGGCCTCCAGAGCCCCTCAGGCACCTTCTGCACGGCCAGGAGAGGCTGGGAGTGGGGTGGCACATAGGCTCCAGCTGCACTAAGGGTGGTGAGCTCCAGCTCCTGAGGGAATCTGAAGGTTCCCAGGACTTGAACCACATCAGTTTAGTGCCTGTCTGAAAATGATGCCAAGATCAAATATCCCCTGCAACCGCTTGTTCTGACAGGAGGTTGTGGCCAAGGTGGGGTCGGGCTCTGCTCCCCAGGAATGGATGACGGGACAAGAGGAAAGGGGCTCAGGTTGCCCCAGGGGAGGCTGAGGCTGAGGCAGAGCTGTTTCCCTGAGAGGAGTGTCAGCCCCTGTGCCAGGCTGCCCAGGGAGCTGGGGCAGTGCCCAGCCCTGGAGGGATCCCAAAGCCGTGGGGCTGAGGTGCTGAGGGTCAGTGCTGGCTGTGGCACTGGGGGAATGGTTGGACTCCATCAGCTTCAAGGGGCGTTTCCAACTGAAATTACTGTGAGTGTGTTTTGGAGGAAACCTCTTTTGGCAGCCCCAGCTCTGCTGCCACAGGGCCCTGCACGTGCAGCGTGTCTGTGACCCTCCTCAACGCCGCAGCAGCACAACAACGTGGCCCCGGCCGAGCCCGGGAGCCTGACACAGCAGAAAGCCGCTGCAGTGCTTCAGCCCCAGCCAGCAGCAGCTTCCCAGCGTGCAGGGAGCAGCACACCCTGCTCTGGGGGCCTCAGGGCCAGCGGGGAGGCTGCACTAACGGGTGCTGAGCAGGCTGAGGGCCGTGGCTCACTCACAAAGTGCTTGCTTCCATCTCGTAGGGCTCCTTAACGTCCACTTTTGTAGAAGAGTCGTCTGCAGGGAAAACATTGGAGACAGGGGGTTGGAGGGGCAGGAATTCGGTGCCCATCCCACCCCATGATGTACAGGAAGGTGCCCAATTCTGACTCAGCTTTCAGAGCTGGGAGGGGAGGGGCTGAGGGGGTGGCAGGGCTGAAGGCAGCCACAGCACGGCCACGGCCACAAAGGGGTCGTTTTATTAAGCACCTGGATCTAAGGTAGAGCAGAGAAGCAAAGGGCTGAGGGGAGGAGGACAGTGGCTGATGTCCCACCAGGGACAGACCTCTGCAGCTGGGGGCAGCCCTCATACAGGCAGGTAAAGCAGAGGAGGGGCTGCTCTTTCACCGCCTGGTGGGAAGGAAGGCACCAGGCTGGCTCTGGGCTTGGGGTGGGCTGGAGAGAAGTGAGAGATGTGAGTGAAGGTGGGGAGAGGCCCTGAGGCAGGGCCAGTAAGAGGCAGGGCTCTGCAGAGCGTGGGCTCACCGCTGTGCAGGGACATGTGGCGCGGCGGCGTGGAGGCCCCATCGAATATTGCTCTGTCCAGGAAGTCAATCGTGGACTCAGTGTAAACAATCTGGAAGACTTGGCTGAGAAGGGAGCACAGCTCCTCGGCAGTCACCTGGGGAGGGAGCAGAGCAGGGCAGGACACGCCGTGGTGGCCTTTCTCTTGGCTCCCCACAGCAGGGTATGCAATGGGTGCTGTGTGTAAGGGTGCTGTCCCAGCGAGGACGGGGAACCTCCTCACCCAGGATCCCCAACACCTGCACAGTCTCCAGGGCTGGGGGTGACAAACCACCTCAGCAGCCACCTCCTGCTGTCCCACGGGGTTTTCCTCACTGCCACAGGGACACTGAGGGGCTGCAGCGTGGCCAGAGCCGGGCACAGAGCTGGGGAAGGGGCTGGAGCACGAGGGGCTGGGGAGGGGCTGAGGGAATGGGGGTGTTGAGCCTGGAGAAGAGGAGCCTGAGGGGAGGCAGCAGCACTCTCTGCAGCTCCCTCACAGGAGGCTGCAGGGAGCTGAGGTTGGCCTGAGGAAACAGCCTCAGGCTGCCCCAGGGGAGGTTGGAGCTGAGGCAGAACTGTTTCCCTGAGAGGGGTGTCAGCCCCTGTGCCAGGCTGCCCAGGGAGCTGGGGCAGTGCCCAGCCCTGGAGGGATTCCAAAGCCGTGGGGCTGAGGTGCTGAGGGGTCAGTGGGGGCTGTGACAGGGTGAGGGGAGGGGTTGCACTCGGTGATCTTAAAGGTCTTTTCCAACCACAAGGATTCTGATTCTACCTATCACCCCACGCTGGAGAATCAGCCCATCCCTCTTCAGCTGCAGCAACAGGAGATGGATGCTCCACCATCAACTCACAGCTATTAATTACCACCCAGATTTCATGAGAGTGCTCTGTCCTGCTCCTCAGATCAGCTCCCTGGGATTCTGGCTACATAACCTCCATCCCAAACAAGTGCAGGCACCCCAGGGAGTGTCAGAGCTGAAAACAAGGTGAGCAAAACCTGCAGCCCGAAGGCAAAGGGTTCCTGCTGCAGGAGCACACAGCTGAGGTCAGAATCTCTGCATCCAGACACCAGATGAAACAAAGTCCCACATCAGCATCAGAAAAACGCCCTGGTCAGCAAAATGCTGCTGCAGGACATTTGCCTGTCTCCACACATTCCCTGCTGTGGGAGAGAGCCACGGGCCCCACCAGCAACAGAAAACCAGCTTCTGACACCTGACCAGGTTTTCTGCCCCAAGCAGCACCCTGTGCACCAGCAAAGCCTGACCCACACCCTGCAGCCTGCCTGTGTCACAGGCTGGGTGAGCAGCTGCTGTCACCTAACAGAGGGGACGCTTGGAGGCAGCAGGATGAGGCTGCCCTGGGGCTCCTGGGCTCTCCACCACCGGCCCCAGAGGTTGTGGCCACCCCAAGTCTAAGAAGCAGAAACCCTCCCAGCGTCGTTGCAATCACAGAGTTGACTCTGGAGGTGACCCCAGGGTGGGACAGGGTTTGAGTGCAGTGGTTTGAGTCTTACTTTGTTCTCTGTAGCCAGGACCACCAAGCAACAAGCTTCCACGGGGCCCACCCCGCTCTCGGACAGCGAGCCCGACGTGAGGGCTTTGGAGCTCTCGGCGCAGAGGCTTTGGCTTGGCGAGATCCCGGGGTCCTGAGCTGAGGAGGAGATGCAAAGGTGGAGGTGGGGACAGGAGGAAGGAGGCCTGGCCTGGTGAGCTGGCTGCAGTGGGGAGAGCAAAGCCCCCAGAGCAGGAGAGCAGGGGATCCCACAGCTGGGAGATGAAGGGAGAGGAGGGAATCCCCTCTCTGCAGGAACTCCACCTGAGCCCTGCCCGGGGCCAAAGTCTCTCTGTAATTTAGAGCTGGTTTCTGCCAACTCTGTAAATCTCCTGCTACATTTACAGGGCTTAGGCAGCCTCAGAACTCCAGCAGCAGAATTAGGGCCTTCTAAGTCTCTCACTCCTTTATTCCACAGACTGTCCTTTGCCATCACGGGGCTGATAATCCACTAAGTCGCTGTCATTACATCTTCTAAGCAGCTCAGCCCTCCCCAAACACTCCAGCCCCAAAACCACACAGGTCTCTCACACACACACAGAGCTCACACACAGGTCTCACACACAGAGCTCCTGGGGGCAGATTCAATCCTCTCCAGCAGTGTCAGAAGTGCTGGGTGTCACTCTGGTTATTCAACAGGGGCATTTGAACAGCCCATGTCATGATGAAATCCTGAATCCAGCAACTCACACGAGGGTAAAGAGCAGGTCTGAGGCACGTGGGGATCAGGCTGGAGGATCCCAGGAGGTTGTGGCCGGGGGTGTCTACTCCCAGGTGACAGGATGAGAGGAAGCAGCCTCAAGTTATGAAAGGGGAGGTTGAGATTGGAGCTGGGGAACAATTCCTTCCCCCAAGGGCTGTCCAGCCCTGTCCCAGCTGCCCAGGGCTGAGGGGGAGTGCCCATCCCTGGAGGGACCCCAAAGCCCTGGAGCTGTGGGGCTGAGCCCATGGGTCAGTGCTGGGGAATGGTTGGACTCCAGCAGCTTCAAGGGCTTTTCCAACCTCAACCACTGTGAGGGCAATACTGGCTGCTCTGGGGCTCTGCCTCACGACCCCAAACCACACCTCAGCGCTGAGCAGACGGCCCCAGCCTGCCCCTGCCCCCACAACCAACCTGTCTTCAGCACGACCAGGTGAGAGGAGTCATCTCGGATGTAGGACACGGAGGCGATGTCGTGGATGGGGACCCTGAGGATGAGATCTTCTCCATCCCTCCACACCAGCTTGATGTTGTAGGCAGAGAGACTGATGACAGCATCATGTTCCTGGGTCAGCTGCCCCGGGAGCTGGTGTGCTCTCTACAACAAACACGGCCACACTGATTTGCTCCGTGACGGTACCAGGCTCCCCCGTCACGTCTGTGACCCCAGGGTGGAGGACAACAGCTGGAGCAGGGCCCAGCCCCGAGGAGGCTCCACAGCTGCTTTGTTTTCCATGCCAGAGCCTGCAGTGAGTGGGTGCTGGAGGGGCTGAGGCTCACCTTGGCGTTATCGATGAGCTGCAGGATTTCCGTGCGGCTGGAGGGGTTCAGGTACCCTGGGATGGATGTCAGCTGCCCTAAATACTGCGAGAGGAGAACCAAAGTGTTGCTGCAGCACACAGGCAGCAGCTCCTGCAAGAAAAACACCATCAACAGCGAGCAGGGGGCTGCTGGGCCAAGCCCCTGCACGTGCAAGATCCCTCATGGCCTTTCACACGCGGTTCTTGCAGAGGGTTTGTGTGGGCAGGGTGTGGTGCTGGGGGCTGCTTTAAACCAAGAGCTGCTGGGAGCTTCCCCTGTGTGTGCCAGGGCCAGGGGGCTCCGAGCTGGCCCCGCTGCCGCCCCAGGCCCAGCCCAGCGGCCACGGAGGGAACGTCTCCCCACGCCGCAGCGGGTGGGTGCCCGAGGGAGGCCGTGAGCCCGGGGGAAGCCCCATGGCCCGGCCCCTGCGCTGCTGGGGGGGAGGAGGGACAGAGCCGGGCAGGAGGAGGGCTGGGGGCGCTGCTCCAGGCCTCAGCTTGTGTTTCTCACGGCCCTGCTCTGCTCTGAGTGTTCATTCACAAACCAGAGCGCTGCTCCCCAGGCTGAGCCTGTTGTGCCCAGCAGCTGCTGAGTGATCTCCCTGCCCTTGTCTCCACTCACCAGCCCTTTGCTGTGTCTCCCTCTCCAGCTGAGGAGGGGCAGTGACACAAGGACTTGGTGGGCAGCTGGCTCAGCAGGGTTATCCCCTCCCAGCCCCCAGGACGTGGTACCTTCACTTCCTTCTCGATGTAGTCGTTGAGCAGCACGTCGGGCTCGACGCGGTCGGGCAGAGACACCAGCACCGTGTGCAGCGGCCGCCGCTCCGTCACCTTCTCCTGGGCTTTCTTATCCCGACCCTTTTCCCCCTTCAGGAAGACTCTTTTGAAAGGAGACACTATTCCAGGCTGGGGAGAGAGGGAGAAACGCCGGGGTGTCGTGGTTAAAGGTGGCAGAGGGAGGTTTCACCCCGAAACAGGGAACCAGCAGCACTGAGTGCCCAGTGCCCCTGCAGCCCCTGCAGCCCCATCCAGCCTGGCTGTACCCTGCTCAGTCTCACTACATCTAACCTGACATTTCATCTCATTTTACACCTCCCTCAAGCATCTGCAGACAGAAACTCAACGAAGGATTGCAAAAGGGAAAGGCAAAGTTGTCTGAGGTCTCTGGGGAGACTCACACACGTGAGAACACCACACCATGGTGTCCTGAGAACATGAGATGGATTTCCCTGGGGAAACAAACAGCTCTTGGTGGTTCCTCAGCCGTGGAGTGCTGGGGATGCAGAAACATCTGAGGCCAGGCAGCATGCACACACGGGCTCTCAGCTACAGAGGGAGCATCACCACCGGCGTCCTGCCTCAACAGCCTGGAGTGTGCAGGCCCAGGAGTGCTTTGGGGCAGAACTGAGCTGTGGCTGATCCCCACCAGGCTCCACACCAGCCTGTCTGATGGCACAGGAGGAGAAGCTCCTTTGGTGCTGAGGGGAGGGAGCCTGGCCCAGGCTGCCCAGGGAGGGTGTGGAGGCTCCTGCTTGGGACGTTTCCAACCCCACCTGGACACGTTCCTGTGCCCCCTGAGCCAGGGGAAGCTGCTGGAGCAGGGGCTGGGGCTGGCTGAGCTCTGCAGGGCCCTTCCAGCCCCCACATTCTGGGACTCTGAGAGCCTTGCCATGGGATGCTGTGTTTAGCACATCACCTGCTGCTGGCCCCGTCCCTCCCTGCGCCACGGCCGCTGCTCAGGGCACACGTGGGGCCCTGTGCCCTTCACGAACCTTCTGCCTCTGCTGTTGCTTTTCTCCATGCAGACAAGCATGAAAGAGCTACAGGAACAAGGGAGACCAAAGCCAGAAAGAAAAGAGTTTGACACCATCACACTAGGGCAGGGAAGCAGGATGGGAAAGCTGCTGGCTGAAGAGCATTTAGCAGCTCCCAGAGTGAGCCCGGCACTGCAAGGACAACAGGGACAGCCTGGCCCTGAAAAACGTCCCTTGCACCAGGGAGATAAAAATAGTGAGAGTTTAGAGGGTAAAAGGGACAGAAAGCACAGCTACACAACGCTGGCCTCAGGAAACAGCTCTGCCTTGGCAGCAGCAGGGCCAAGCACTGTGGATTTTAGGGACAGCATCCCTCCCTTCAGCTGGGCTCCCAAACCCGAGCAACCCCTGCTCCGTGCAGCCCTGCTGGCTCCTGCCAAGGGGCCCAGCCCCTTCCTGCCTCCACAAAGAACCCTGAAGGCCACCAGGTCCGTTTGCCAAGCCAGGAGCGTGGGGCTCGACCCCAGCTCTGCCAGCCCAACAGTGTGTGACCCCAGAGCTCTGCTGCCACTGCATGGAGATGTCATTCCACAGCAGAGTCAGGACTCCAGAGCAGACGCAGGAATCCTCTGAGAGGTCGGGGCTGCCCCACGATGGTGCCTCAGATGCTTCCCCCTCCAGCAGCTGGGCCCAATGGCTCTGGCTCAGCTCACCTCTCTGTGCCAAGGCTGCTGCATCCTGCTCCCTGTGGAGCACACCACAGAAACTCCTGCTCTTCCCTCCAGCCTGCCCAGGGCTGGGAGCATGCTGCAATGCAACCATCACAAAGGGATGGACTATACCCTCAGCAAGCTCCCTGATGGCACCAAACTGGCTGATGCACTGACTGAGCTGCCAGCCACTGAGAGCTGGGCACAGAGGAACCTGCTCAGGGTCACCCAGGGCAAGGGCAGAGTCCAGAGCAGACTCTGTGTCCTCTCAGTGTCCTCTTCCAAGATGTTTCATGCTCTGAGATGAACATGGAGACACCTGGGCACAGGCTGGAGCACAAAATGTCCAGGGGGGACAAGGGGGAACTCCTCTGGTGCTGAGGGGAGGGAGCCCTGGCCCAGGCTGCCCAGGGAGGGTGTGGAGGCTCCTTCTCAGGAGGTTTCCAACCCCACCTGGACACGTCCCTGTGCCCCCTGAGCCAGGGGAAGCTGCTGGAGCAGGGGCTGGGGCTGGCTGAGCTCTGCAGGGCCCTGCCAGCCCCCAGCACTCCATGATTCTATGACTCCCCACGTCCCACAACCCCGGGCCCTTTGGGAGAACCACCGGCTCTCCTTGAAGGCAGACTTGGGGGAGCCCAAATCTAAGGCAGAGGCCTCACCCAGCGTGATGCAACACGAAACAACAGCTTCTGCATTCCTGGGAGCAGCACTTACCTCGTTCTCCATCCAAGCACCGGCCTGAGGGAGAGCAGAGCCAACGCGAGCCGGTGCGGAGCCACCGAAGCCCTTCCTGGGGGACAGAGGGGAGCTGCTGCCCTCACCTCGGGGGCTTCTGGGGCTCAGAGGGCTTGGCAAGGCCGGGAGCTTTCATTCTCCTGCGCCAGGCAGTGGCCAGGAAGTGCAAGAACCACAGTTTCCTTCTGTTAGACGCAGCAGCAGCGACGAGGCAGCGGCTGGGGGAGAGCTCTGGCGGCCACGGGGCTGGGTGCAAGGCGAGGCAGCTCGTCCCACTCCTGCCTCCTGCAGACCCCCCTAGAGGCTGTGCGTGCCCCCAGGACTGAAAGACCTCTGGCTGCTTTCCTCTCCTGAGTTTCAGAGCTGCTTTGTTCCCCCAGGTCCAACGACACCTACAGAGGCCAAGGGCTGCCAAGCTTTTTTTAGGGCCCGTATTTTGAGTCCTCAAGGGGACACAAAGTAAAGCAAAGCTTAGACACGAGGTTAAGAGCTGCCTGCCTGCAGCCTGGGACGGCACAAAGCCTCCAAGCGAGCCTTGCTGGGCTCAGTCGTGAGCCCAAGGCTCAGGCTCACAGGATTAAGGCCAGGAAGGTGCTAATTTTACAGTCAGAGAATGAAATCAGGGAGGTAAAGGCCTTGATCTCCCCGATGAAACCTGCCCTGTGAGCAGCAGGGAGAAGGTTGGCTGGAGGAGCCTCGGTGTGTGGGATGCAGGCAAACCCCTCCAGCAGGCCCCTTTCTTTGTAGCCTGAGGACAGAAGGGTCCCATTTCCCCTTCAAACCCCTACAATGGTTTGGGTTTCTTCTTTTGCCCAACTCCTCACTCACAGCTGCAGCCCCTGAAGGTGGCAGCCACTCCCCAGGGCCTCCTGCTGCTGCTGGCTCTTAAACTCAGGGGGAAAACTGCCATTTCATCCACTTAGTGAGGCATTTAAGGCTTGACTAACGTGAAGAACCCGAGTGGTGGGGGCTGGAAGGGCCCTGCAGAGCTCAGCCAGCCCCAGCCCCTGCTCCAGCAGCTTCCCCTGGCTCAGGGGGCACAGGAACGTGTCCAGGTGGGTTGGAAACCTCCCGAGAAGGAGCCTCCAGGGGCTGCAAACTGAACAGAAACAGGACAGACCTTCAGGAAAAAGCCCAGGAGACCAAACTGAGCCTGGGACTAAGCCCCCAGCCTAGAGGAGCCACAGCCAGCAGCAGTCAGGAGGGAGATGGAGTCACAGCCCAGCCCAGAGAAGCCACCAACGTCCCAGGGACACATCTGTGTGAAAGCAAACCATCCCCTGATGCCACTTGTCCTGCCTCAGGTCAATAAAAGGTGCCACAGGGGTTTCACTGAGCCCACCAGCTATGTTAGGAGCTGTCTGTAAGTCTCCACCTCTCTCAGGCACTGGGGAGGGGTGAGGCTGGGATGAAGGCCCTGGCTGCAGGGGAGCTCAGGGGAGACAGCCTGACTCACCACCAAACCCTCAAGAGCTCGAGTTGGAGGCTCCATTCTCTCCTTCCCTTGACTCCTTTAACTCCTTGAGGGGTTAAATCCATTTGCAGACCCAGTAAGAGTCCAGGAAAGCACTGAGAGCTCTCTGCACAGCATGTCACGACACAGACACTTCCAAAGCCACTTTATTTGGTGCCCAGGGCTCTCACAGCATCAGCAGAGCGGGCCCAGTCCCATCAGAGGGAGGATGATGGACGAGAGGCGTCTTCCCCCTGCTGCTGGGGGAAAAACTGGTGTCTCCTGGATCAGCAGCAGCAGCAGCCAGGGTCTGCTCACCCATCCCACATCCCCCTGCAAGCCCTGGCCCAGCAGCACATCCCACCCCCAGCTGCACTTGGCCTCAGAAATCCCAAGAAAGCCATTTCTGGGGGTATTTGCCCTTCCCCATGGTTGTTATTACTCCACTCTGCTGGTGTGAGGGGGGGTTTAATGCCAGACCACAGGGTAGAACAGGGCTTTCCCCCACGCTCCACAACCTCCTGGAGAGCCTCCTCTGTGCCCATGTGCACACACAGCAGGACAGGGCTCTGTGTCAACCTGCTGCTTTGCTGCTGGGGGACAGAGCTGGTTCTAGTGTAGTGCCTCTTGGCCACTGGTTGTGGAGTTTGGGCTGCTTCCACCCACCCACAACCTCAGAGAGCAGTTGGACAGGCCCTTTAAATACAAAGCTGAACACAAAGGTGACAGAGCATCCCTCTCAGCAACAGAAACAGCTCCTTAATCTCCTCCAGGGGATTATCTCCAATAAGGCTAATTCTCCCCCAGCACAGTCTGCAGAGAGATTAAAGGAGTCTGAGCCCTGCCCAGTCACGCAGCCCTGGGGCAGCAGGGTCCCAGGGGCACTCACCTGCTCCTGCAGGGGCACACTCCTACAATTGGTTCAGCTGGAGAAGCCCCTGAAGCTGCTGGAGTCCAACCATCCCCCAGCACAGCCACAGCCACCACTGACCCATGGGCTCAGCCCCACAGGCTTTGGGGACCCTCCAGGGCTGGGCACTCCCCCACGGCCCTGGGCAGCTGGGACAGGGCTGGACAGCCCTTGGGGGAAGGAATTGTTCCCCAGCTCCAGTCCCAACCTCCCCTTTCATAACTTGAGCCTGTTTCCTCTCATCCTGTCACTTGGGAGCACAGACAGACTCCCAGCGCCAGCCTCCTGTGAGGGAGCAGCAGAGAGTGCTGCTGTCTCCCCTCAGGCTCCTCTTCTCCAGGCTCAACACCCCCATTCCCTCAGCCCCTCCCCAGCCCCTTGTGCTCCAGCCCCTTCCCCAGCTCTGTGCCCGGCTCTGGCCACGCTGCAGCCCCTCAGTGTCCCTGTGGCAGCGAGTGAGGGGCCCAGCACTGACACAGCCCTGGAGCTGCAGCCTCCCAGAGCCCAGCACTGACACAGCCCTGGAGCTGCAGCCTCACAGGGCCCAGCACTGACACAGCCCTGGAGCTGCAGCCTCACAGGGCCCAGCACAGGGGATGGGCACTGCCCTGGGCCTGCTGCCACCCCACTGCTGAGCCCAGCCAGGCTGCCACTGGCTTCTTGCCCACCAGCCCACAGTGCTGCCCATGTTTCTTTGCTGCCCACCAGCGCTGCCAGGTCTCTCTCCTGGAGCAGCAGTGAGCTGTCTGCACTGGGCCTGGGCTGTCTCCCTCCTGCCCTGCTCCCAGCAGGCCGATGCAGAGCTCACACCAAGTGCAATGAACACAGCATTCCAAGTGCAGCCAGAAACACTGTGTTTCATTTCAAAGCTGCTCCTTCAAACAAACACATTAAATGTAAGTAATGGAAACCCACAATTTGCCCAAAGCACCAAAGCTGAAATGAGCCTGAAACACACCCCACCAAAGCAGCAGCTCTGGGCTAAAGGCAAGGCTTGCACAAATCCACTCCCAAAACAAGGCTCAGCTCCATACTTTCACGTTTCAGGCTGCCTTGCCAGCTGAGCTGGGCTGTCTCCCCGACAGGATTTTCCTCTCAGGCAAGAGCAGAGGAATTTTCCCTGGCTATTTTTAGCAGAACCTTGTTTCTCCTCCCAAAGAGATTCCTCCTGCCCGCCCAGCCCAGCCCAGCCCTCCACCCACGCTCTCATCTCCTGCAGCTGAGCCAGGCAGCTGGAGCAAGAGGCTGCAGGCACGTGTGGGAGGCTCAGCCAGAGTCCACAGCCTGGGAGGAACCAAGCTGGGGAAGGGGCTGGAGCACAAGGGTGCTGGGCAGGGGCTGAGGGAATGGGGGTGTTGAGCCTGGAGAAGAGGAGCCTGAGGGCAGACAGCAGCACTGTCTGACAGGAGGCTGGGGCTGGGGAGGTTGGTCTCTGCTCCCAAGTGACAGAACAAGAGGAAAGTTCAAGTTGGCCCAGGGGAGGCTGAGGCTGGAGCTGAGGCAGAACTGTTTCCCTGAGAGGGGTGTCAGCCCCTGTGCCAGGCTGCCCAGGGAGCTGGGGGAGTGCCCAGCCCTGGAGGGACCCCAAAGCCCTGGAGCTGAGGTGCTGAGGGTCAGTGGTGGCTGTGGCAGGGTGAGGGCAGGGCTGGGACTGCAGCAGCTTTAAGATCTTTCCACCCAAAATGATTCTCTGAGATCCTGAGGGGACTGACAGAGGGTGCAGTTGCAGGGAGGTTTTGGGGCTGCTCTGGCTGAGCCAAGCAGAGCCTCTTGCCCAGCAGCCTGTGAGTCCTTCCCGAGCCTGGCAAACATCCTTTTGGCATAAACCCCTCTGAGTGTGGCTCTGTGCTACCCTGCTTTGCTGTGTCTTGCCTCTTGCCCTCACATGTGCAGCCATGCTGCTGTATGAGCTGGGGCTGAGGCACTACCCCTTGCACCCACCCCCAGAAACGTGGGCTCATGGCCCCAAGAGCTCTTCCCTTGCAACGTGGCCTTTCCCTGCTTCATTTCAAAGCAGCTCAGAGGCCCTGTGCTGGCAGCACTGGCTGTGGCTGCTGAACCCCACTGGGGACTGCGTGGAGCCTGGCCAGGAGAGTGTGTGGGACTATCTGGGAAGGCCAGATCTTGCAGAGGGAGAGGAGAGACTGCTCTGAAACAGCTCTGCAAATGCAGTTTGACTTGCATAAAATGCTGTTCTTCTTCATCCTGTTTTGCTGCCTTTGATGCTGCTCAGAAGAAAGACTTAAGAGCCTTTTTTCCATTAAGTCCCTCAAGCTCTTTGCTTAGTTTTGTCTGTCTGGTGTGTGTCTGCACATTTCATCACCAGCCTTTTAAGCAGCTTCCCTTTGTCTCCTCACACACACCCACCCACCCCTGTCCTCTGCAAACGGCCCCAGGCTGCCCTCCATCCCCTCACCCAGGTCACTGGTGAAGCTGTTATACACAACAGGCGCCAGCACCCAGCCCAGGGAACACCTCTGGTGCCTGGGCACCAACTGCATGTCACTGCATCCCCCACCACTCTCTGGGCCCGGCCATCAGCCACGTTCCCACCCCAGGCTCCAGCCAAGCCACGGGCGGCCGGTTCCTCCAGGAGGAGGCTGTGGCAAAGGCTTCACCAAAGCCCAGGCAGCCCACATCATGAGGTGTTTCCAGACAAGGCCATGCCTGAGGGCTGCTGAGGCTCCCCAGCCTCGGGTACGTGTCCAAGCAGCAGCCCAGAGCCCGCAGCATCGCCCTGCTCACCCCAGCTCCTGCCACCCCCTCTGGTAGGAGCCAACCACTGCAGGATGTTTATTTACTGATGGTTTTGCCAAGCCTTTGAGCAACCAGCCCTGTAGGAGCCCTTTTCCCATGGCTGCCCCTGCCCTGAGCAGTGCAGCTGCAGAGGAGGGAGCAGGAGCTCCCGTTACCCACAAGCAGGTCGACCGGGCCCTGACCTCTGTGCTCCACATCCTCTGGCTTCAGCCACTGCCTTGGCACTTCCATCCATCTCCATAAATCCTTCCAGTGCTTTCCTGCCAAAGTTCATCTCTTGCTTTGCAGTGCTCTGTGGATACACTGGCTGAGCCACAGCCACCTCCAGCTCGCTATGGGCCACATCCACACCTCCCACTGTGCCCAGTTCAGCCCCATTAGGGAAGCCTCATCAGCTCCACTGAGGCCACAGCACGTGACTAATCCAAGCCATTTGATCCCCCAGTTCTGCTCTCACCTGCCCTCCCGGCACCACAAGGCAGCGGCACAGCCCGAGCTGCTGCGGAGGCTCTACTGAAGCTGCTCTTCCCTTGCAAACACTGCTGGAGCTGATGCAGTGAATTTGGGCTATCCCACCCCCCCCGGGGAAGCCTCACTGTCATAAAAGCATCAAAAATAAAGACTAAGGCAGGAGGGGGCTGCAGTGAGATGAGGAATGTGAAGTGAGTTAAAGACCCCTGCGTCAGGCTCCCGGTGAGGCCTCAGCAGTGTCTGGGCTGGTGCCACTGAGCCTCCGGGTGCCCTGAGAGGAGGAAAGGGGCAGCCCCACCTTGACATGATCTGTTGTGATAATGAGTTTCAGCCCCACACTGAAATTACCTGCTGGCAATTTGGTTTCTGCAGAATAATTTGCTCCTGAAGCAAAGTGCAGGGTGTCTGCTCCCAGCCTTTGACATCCCACACAGACGGGAGCACAGGCTCTGCAGTCAGCCTCCCTCCAGCCCCAGCTCCTCCATCCAGGCTCCTGCTGTAACCCCATTCCTGGCTCAGGGCACTGAGTGCTCCCCAGCTGCCAGACCCGCTGGGAGGACGAGCCAGGCTGCACAGACCATGGCTGCAGCACGTGTGGCCGTGGCCAGCGCCTCTGTGCCAGCGCCAGGCTGCTCCTGAGCCCTGCCTCACTCAAGCTCGTGCTTCCCCCTGGGAGGAACCACTCCAGGCACGGGCACAACACAGCAGGGGGATGGGCAGTAACCAGGTAACGTCCTTGGGCTTGGAGGTGAGGAACAAGAAGCTTCTTTGGAAAGAAATGGAACAAAATCACCCAAAACCCAACGGTGTGAGGGCTGGAGCCCTCCTGTGAGAGCTCAGGCTGAGAGCTGCAGCTCCAGGAGGCCTCAGAGCAGCCTCCAGTCCCTCGAGGGGCTCCCAAGAAACATGGGCAGGGACTTTGGGCAAGGGCCTGGAGTGCCAGGACAAGGGCTGCTGGCTCCCAAGTGCCAGAGGGGAGACTGAGCTGAGCTGGGAGGCAGAAGCTGTTCCCTGGGAGGGTGCTGAGGCCCTGGCACAGTCTGCCCAGAGAGGCTGTGGCTGCCCCAGCCCTGGCAGTGTCCAAGGGCAGCTTGGATGGGGCTGGGAGCACCCTGGGCTGGTGGAAGGTGTCCCATGGCAGGGAATGAGTTTTAAGGTCTCTTCCAACCCAAACTATTTTGAGGATGCTACTGGCAGGAGACTCAGGCACAGAGCTCAGTTTCAGGGCATTAACCTGCTCACCTCTGCCAGGTGTAGTGCCCAGGGAGAAGGCTGTTCCTGTTCTGCTCTACATCCACAGACCCTCAGCATTCCCTGGGTCACACAGAACTGGACACATTCCTGTGCCCCCTGATCAAGGGGAACCTGCCTCAGCAGGGGCTGGCACTGGATGAGCTCTGCAGGGCCCTTCCAGCCCCAAATCCATTCTGAGATTCCGTGAGAGCTCCTGCCAAGGACGAGCCAGCCTGTGGTGGGGTGGGCATCAGAGGAGCAGTGTGACTGCAGCTGGACAGGAGATGCCACCTGCAGATCTCTGCAAGTCAGCATGGTGGATGTGTCTGTAATGCTGATAGAGGTGTCCTCCCCACTGCCTCTCCCAGTTCAAGCTGGGGGAAGCGATGCTGCCCAGCACAGGGGTGACAGCAGCCAGCAGCACGGGGCAGGGTCGAGTCTGGGCTGCAGAGCAGCTCCTCAACCTCAAAGGTCAGCCACAGCACTGGCTCATAGCATATCCCATTCGAGGACAGAAGCCAACTGGGAATGTATCCTGTTCCCAGTCACCATGGGAGTACCTGCTGCCAGCCCTGGCTGGTTTTAGGGACAGACTCCCTCGTGTAAAGGCAGAGCACAGCTCTGAGAGCAGCCCTTATTATCTAGTGGCCCTGGGCCAGAGGAAAGGGCCGTCTCCCTGCCCCCAGGGCGTGGGCCAGGCGTGCAGGAAGCTGGGTGGGCAGAGGACAAGCCCTGGAGCCAGTGCCAAGGTCAGGAGCTGGGCTGCAGGGAAGCTGGGCTGCCCCTGCCAGCAGCCTCTCCAGTCACAGCAATGCCAGGCATCCCATGTCCAACTGACTCAAGCAGCAGGTCTCAAGCATCCCGTGCCACAGCTGCCACCACCTCCAACAGCTGAGACCCCAGAGGTTCACCCACCACACAGGGCAGAGCCCCCAGCAGCCTCCCAGAGCCCTGGGACAGAACTCCACACTGCAGGGCAACGTCAGCACAGCTTTTGCAGCGTCCTCCAGTCCCTGCTGACACCACAGGGCCCTGCTGTGCCCCAGACCAGGCAGAGGGTGTCCACATGGTGCACCAAGGAGGCTAAAACAGTCCCACCAGGAGCCAGATGGCGAGTGTCAGCTTTAACAGCTCCTTAGAAGCACAAGTCAGTTTAATTTGTGAAGTAAGCAATTGAAAGTGTTGCCAGCTGCACAAACACAGATGTGTGGCACCAGAACCATCCAGCCCTTCGTGCCAAGGGGGTGAGGTAAGGCAGCAGCCAGAGGAAGATGCAGGGCAGAGAAGAGCCACAGCAGGGGCACGAGATCTGTCCCATTTCAGGCCAGAGCCTCATCTCTTCTGCCCCTTTCCCTGCTCCCAGGCAGCTTTTACCCCACATTTCCCTCCTCAAGATGATCCCACCTCCATTCAGCCTCTGCTCCTTCCATTCCTGAAGGCTCTGGGTTTCCTCTGCAAGTGGGAGGAAGCACTGAGTAGAGAAGAAGAGCATCTCCCTGCTCAAGACTGGGCTGAGGCCAAGAGCAGGATGGTCCTGCTGAGCCCCGTGCAGCCAAGCGCCGGCGGTTCAAAGCAGAGCAGCTGCTCAGACCCAGTCTGGCGGCTCAGGCGGCTTCCCCACCAACATTTACATCATCAGACAGCTCTCACCATGAAAAGCCTGCTCCCCAAGCCAGAGGCCACCCCCTCAGAGGGAGCAAGGATGCCAAACTGCCTCCCTAGTGAGCAGCTCAATTAGACAGTTGAAGAGCCATCAGGGAAACGTCGAGTTGCACTCGGGAGCTTCCCCAGACTTCATCTGGAGGGACTGAGGGGCTGGAGCATGGCCAGGGCAAGGGGCTGGAGCACAAGGGTGCTGGGGAGGGGCTGAGGGAATGGGGGTGTTCAGCCTGGAGAAGAGGAGCCTGAGGGGAGACAGCAGCACTCTCTGCAGCTCCCTCACGGGAGCCTGTGGCTGGGGGGGGTCTGTCTGTGCTCCCAAGAGACAGGACAAGGGGAAAGGGGCTGGAGTTGCCCCAGGGGAGGCTGAGGCTGGAACTGAGGCAGAACTGTTTCCCTGAGAGGGGTGTCAGCCCCTGTGCCAGGCTGCCCAGGGATCTGGGGCAGTGCCCAGCCCTGGAGGGATCCCAAAGCTGTGAGTTGGTGGCACTGTGAGGGGAGGGACTGGACTCCATGATCTTAAAGGTCTTTTCCAACCAAAATGCCTCTCCAGTTGTAACACAGAGGGTGTCAGAGAGCTGCATGGCAGTGCTTTGGTGGTTCTCACCTGCACAAGCCCCAGGGAGGATTGCATGAAGCAGCACAGCACTGAGATCAACTATTAGCTGTCTGCAAATGGAAGCTAATGTACTGTCCTGCTTAGGGCTGGCTCAGGGCTCATTTCCCACCCAGCAGCTGCCCCAGGGCTGTACTTTGGGGTTACACTGAAGAGGATGCTGATAAGAGGGATGTTTTGGGTATTGCTGAGCAGTGCTGCACAGCACCAAGGCCCTTTCTGCTTCTCACCCTGCCTGCCAGTGAGTGGCCTGGGGCAGGGGGAGCTGATGTGTGCACAAGAAGCTTGGTGGGAACATGGCCAGGGCAGCTGACCCCAAACAGCTGAAGGGTCATTCCAGACCCTAGGATATCACTTGCCTTTTGCCCCTGGGTTTTGTTTCCCCAAACACAACAGCAGCAATCCTCCTTACTGTTGCTATACTGCATTTTAATTCACTTATCATACTCATTCTTAACCCATAAGACTCGATTTTCTTGTCCCCTCCCCCCCATCATACAGGAGGCCTGGGGAGGGGCAATGACTTGGGCTTCCTTGCTGGCTTGGCTTGAACCACCTCAGGTACACATTCCTGTGCCCCCTGAGCAAGGGGAATCTGCTTTGGCAGGGGGTGGCACTGCATGAGCTCTGCAGGGCCCTTCCAGCCCCCAGCACTCTGGGATTCTGTGACTCAAGCTCAGCCTTTCAAGATCTTTTACATGAGGCCTGGGTTTTGCCTGGCACCAGCCAGCTTCATGAACCAGCTCTACTTGAGGTATTTCATAGGCACCTCACTTCTCCCTTTCCATTCCTCTGCACACACAGCCCACCTCAGTGCCAGAGGCCTCCAGCACGGAGCAAAACACACTTGGGAGCCACAGGCCCAGTTTTGGCAGAGGTTTCCCAGTGATCTGCATGAGAAGGAACTGCTGGACTGGCCAAAACTCTCAATATTAAGCAGCATTTCAAGCCACAGGGAATTCAGGATTGGGATCAGCTCTGGAGGGCAGATCTGCTGCAGAGGCCTCACATCATGCAGAAGCAGCTCAAGTCACCCCCAGGAAGAGGCAAACTGAGAGGATGGCAGAGCTCTGGAGCATTCCTGAGCTGGAACAGTTGGGAATTTGATGGCCCCCACAGCAAATGATGTTGGGAAAACCCACACAGGCACTTTGCACCAGATGCCATGCAGCAGCCTGGCAGCCAAGGCACAGACCTGCCACATTGTAAGAGCCTCCATGACAAGGCCAGAAGGAAAAATCCTCTCTGCAGGCAAATAATAACCAGGGTAGCCAAGGAATCTGCCTCCATTCTCCCTCCACCCCTTCTCTTTCCAGGAAGCAGCACATGAAGAACATTTGTTCTCACCTGAGGCTCCCAGGAACCTCCTCTCCAGCTCCAGGCAGGGTCAGAGAGCCACAGAATCATCTTGGCCAGGCCTTGAAGCTGCTGGAGTCTACCCTCTCCCCTTGCTCTGCCCAGCCCACAGCCCTCAGCCCCAGGGCTTTGGGATCCCTCTAGGGCTGGGCACTCCCCCAGCTCCCTGGGCAGCCTGGCACAGGGGCTGACATCCCTCTCAGGGAAACAGTTATGCCTCAGCCTCCCCTGGGGCAGCCTGAGGCTGTTTCCTCTTGTCCTACAGCTGAGGAAGCCTCATGGCACAGCCAGAGCCAACACACTCCCAATGGATCCATCCTTCCTCACCATATTAGTAAGAAGCAGAGGTTCTGTCCCAGAGCTGTTTAGCTGGTGAGCACAGCCAGAAGCAGGATGTGTGGGAGTGCTCCACGCTGATGGTGCCACATTGCAACAACCTTGTTGGTGTGACCCACCGACAGGAGAGCTGGGAACCAGGAGCACCTGAGAGGATTCCCAGAGCTCCAGTTTAACAGGTACAGGCTTTGTCTGATGCTGTTAGGGAGGCAGTCCTAACAGAGAGCTGGATTTGTTCCCTTTAGAATCTCAGAGTGGTGGGGGTTGGACGGGCCCTGCAGGTCTCACCCAGTGCCACCCCCTGCTAAAGCAGGTTCCCCTCGCTCCGGGGGCACAGGAACCCCATTCAATATTTCTAGTTCTTATCAGTTTCTCTTATCGTTTGGAAGCAGTTTCAGCAGGACGCTCTGCTGCCACCTTCTGAGAGCGCCGTTACTGCAGGTGCCCTCCAAACCACTGACAATGCCTCGTTTCCCCCCCCAGTTATGTCATCGAACTGAGAGAAGAGAGAGCAGAGTTAACTCTGCCTGCTCAGGGAGCGCTGCAAGCAGCCCAGCCACGAGCTCTGCCTCCCCCACACGACTTAAAAATAGGTTTCAAGGAGAGAAACTAGAACAGCTCGTTTGCAGTCAAGGCAGACACAGCTTGCTGCCTCCTGAGGGGCACAGGGTGTGCCAGCCCCGACTACAGCTGACTCGATAGCTATCCTAACATATGAAAGTGTGCAGAGCTCCCAGTTTTCAGCAGAACGAGCAGCCAAACCAAGCCAGTGCTGTTAGAGGAGATATTTTAAGCTGTGTCATTAACCACTCATCTCTTTTGCATCCGGAGCAGAGAGTAAATCAGCCCCTGGCCCTCACTGGGGTCAGGACAACAGCAGAACAAAGGGAGCAGAGCAGAGGGGCTGCCTGGGATGCAGCGAGGACAGAACAGTGCTCCCCTTAAACCCCAAGATCACACAGAAAACACGTGTTTTCGTGGAGGGAAGCGAGGCCCCACCCCTGAGAGCAGCTACAGCCCCGGGGAAACGCTCTGCTCCAGCAGGACCAAGCCTAAGGAGAGGCAGACAGGGCGTGAGAAGCCAGGCCAGGCCCTGCCCTCCCTCGGGAGTGTTCCCGGACCGCGGGCCGGGGCCACAGAGGGCTCCGCTCAGCCGCGGCCCAGGGCGCGGGGCAGCCCCAGGCCCGGCGGCGGCGCACAGCGGGCGCGGCTGGCGGCCCCACGCCTCCGAGGCGGCCCCGCAGCGCCGGGACAGCCCGCTCTCACCTTCTTGCCTTTCTTGCTCTCCTCCTCCATGTCTCCGGCGGCGGCGGCGGCCCCGGCCCCCCCCGGGGCATCCCCGCAGCGGCCGTGCTCGCTCGGCCTCGGTGCGCGCCGGGACCCAGCAGCCCGGCCTCAGTGGCGGGCGGCGGCCATGGCCCGTCCCGCGCCGGGGCCGCGGCTCCCGCTCTCGTTCCCGCCCGGAGCCGCCTCACGGACACCAACAGCTTTTCAATCCTGCCGCCATCTTGGGCGGCGGCTTCCCGGCCTGCACCGCGCCGCGCCCTCCCCCGGAGCATGACGTCACTGCTCCCGCCGCGCATGCGGGAAGGCGATTGGCCACTCCCATCAGCCCGCCCCCGCCCCCTTGGAGATGCGGAACGCTATTGGCCGCGATTACCATCCCGGCCACGCCCCCCGCGGGGAGGCGGGATCCCATTGGCCCGCCCACGCTCACTCCCCGCCCATATAGGGCGGTGCTCTGTCGGCCGCGCCCACGGCTCGGTGCCGCTCCTGCGCATGCGCCGGCTCCTCCCGCGCTGTCCCCGGCGCTCGGCTGACGTCACGCGGCCTGGCCGTCGCGCCCTCAGCCATGGCGGCGCTTCCCGGTGCCATCCGCTTCCATCCGCTGCCATCCGCGGCCGGGGCTGCTCTCACGGAGCGAGGGAGGAGCAGAGGCTCTTCGGGGCAGCGTTGGCGAGGCGCCTTCCCCGCCATCGGGCCCCGCCGCCGCAGCCGTGAGGTGCCGTGGGGCTCGGTGCATGCTGGGAAGGGTAGTCCGCCATGGGCCTCGGGCGGGCGCTCGGGGCTTTCCGCGGGGGTGTCCCCGGGGGTACAGGGCTCGTGGAGACGGCTCTGTCGGGGAAGGGGACTCCGGGGGTCATCGGGGGGGTGATGAGGGTCTTTGGGTCGGGAGGCGCGGGGCGCTGAGGGTCCTCGGGGGCCGTGAAGGTCCCCGGGCGGAGCTGAGGTTCCATGGCGGGAGTGAGGATCCAGGGGAAGGGAGAGGGGCTGCACGTCCCCCTCAGCAAGTCTTCCAGCGTGGGGGGGCCTGCTGTGGCCCTCGCTATTCCTACAGCACTTGCCAGAGCAGCCCTGGGACGGTTTGAGGCCTCTCCCTGCCCTCACCAGGGAGGGGTTATAGACATCCCAGACACCTGGCTGATGAGGGCAACCCTGGAGACAACGCTGGCCAAGGCCAGCCAACTGCCCTCTCCTCCAGAGCTACTGAAGCTTTCCCTCCTCTGTTGCAGCCTCTCACTCAGATGATCTAGAGATGTGGAAAGCTGCTGGGATGGAGGAGGCCTCGTTCTCATGTCTCCACATGCATGTTTCTTCCTCAGAAGCAACACAGAAATGACACTGGCGGTAAGGGGAGATGAGGCTGAGGGTCTCTGGGTTGGGGGCTGTGTGTCCCCTGGGGGGGATTGAGCATACCTGGGGTGGGGAGCAGGGGGCTATATGTCCTCCTCAGCAAGTCTTCCAGCGTGGGGGGGCCTGCTGTGGCCCCCACCATTCCTACAGCACTTGCCAGAGCAACCCTGGGATGGTTTGAGGCCTCTCCCAGCCCTCACTGGAGAGGGGTTGTATACATCCCAGACATCCCCATGACCGGGGAGAGGCCCCCAGAGATGTTGCTGATGGGATAAGGCTGGCCAGCTGCCCCCTCCTCCAGTGCCACTGATGCTTTTCCTCCCTGGTTGCAGAGTTCCACTGAGATGAGAGACTCTCACTTTCTAGAGAAAGCTGCTGGGATGGAGAGGGCCTCATCTTCTCAGCTCCATACAGATGTTTCTTCCCCAGAGCCAACGCAGCAATCCTACTGGTGGTAAGGGGAGGTGGGGCTGAGGGTCTCTGGGTCAGGGGGCTGCATGTTCCCCTCAGCAAGTCTTCCAGCGTGGGGGGGCCTGCTGTGGCCCCCACCATTCCTACAGCACTTGCCAGAGCAACCCTGGGACGGTTTGAGGCCTCTCCCTGCCCTCTCCAGGGAGGGGTTATAGACATCCCAGACACCTGGATGACTCTGGGAGACCCTCAGAGACTGGGGAGGGTGGGCAGGGAGTGAACTGCCCCATTCTCCATACCTCTGACAACCTTCTTTCTCTTCCTGGTTGCAGGCTCCTGCTTGGGTGATGTGTTGGGATGGAGGAGGCCTCGTCTTCTCAGCCCGACTGGGGTGTCTCTTTCCTTGAGATGATGCAAAGATCGTGCTGGTGGTAAGAGTTGTGTCACACCTTGATATTAACCCTTCCCTCTTGGGATAGTGAAGCTGGGGACAAGCAGATGCAGCGAGGGGGTGGTGGCAGTCCCCAGGGATTCTGCCAAAAACCCCTTGGGCCATCCCCAGCTTCATTAGTGCCATCATGCTCATCCTAATTGTTCCCCCCATTTCTTTTCCAGCCTCACACCACCATGGGGTTCCCCTCTCCACCAGTCCTCGCCTTGGTCTTCCCAGAGCTCCCAGTTATTCCCAAGGTTTTAACTGGGAATCCTGGAATGAGAACGGGTTTATTGATGAATAAATCATGCCTGTTTTTCCCAGTGGGGTTTTGGTACCGTGTGATAAAAGGGGGAAGGGACATGTGTCATAGTACCATAGAATGGATGCTTAGAAATGATCCAGTGCCACCCCATGCTACAGCAGCTTCCCCTGGCTCAGGGGGCACAGGAACACGTCCAGGTGGGTTGGGAACCCCCTGAGAAGGAGCCACCACACCCTCCCTGGGCAGCCTGGGCCAGGGCTCCCTCACCTCAGCACCAGAGGAGTTTCTTCTCCTGTGCCAGGGGCCCTGCCTGTGCCCGCTACCCCTTGTCCTGCCACTGGCCACCACACACCAGCCCCATCCTTTAGGGATTGATCAGCATTGATAAGACCCCTCTCAGGCTTCTCTTCTCCAGGCTGAACAGCCCCAGTTCCCGCAGCCTTTCCTCCTCACACACATGTTCCATCCCCTCAGCACCCTGGGAGCCCTCACTGGCCTCTCTCCAGCAGTTCCCTGTCTCTCTGCAGCTGGGGAGCCCAGCACTGGGCACAGGGCTCCAGCTGAGGCCTCAGCAGGGCAGAGCAGAGGGGCAGCACACCCTCCCTGGCCCTGCTGCCCACACTCTGCTGGATGCCCCCAGGCTGCCATTGGCTTCTTGCCCACCAGCCCACACTGCTGCTCGTGTTTCTCTGCTGCCCACCAGCACTGCCAGGTCCCTCTCCTGGAGCTGCTCTCCAGCAGGTGCCCCCCAGCCTGTGCTGGGGCAGGGGCTTGTTCCTGCCCAGCTGCAGGACTCTGCCCTTGCCCTGGGTGACCCTCAGCAGGTTCCTGTGCCCAGCTCTCACTGACTGGCAGCACAGACACTTGTGCTTCGGCCAGTTTGGTGCCAGCAGGGAGCTTGCTGAGGATGATGTTCCAGGGAATGTGGGCTGAGTCCCCACCCCAGAGATTTGGGTGTGCCGGGCCGTGCCCCACAGCCACCCCATGGGAGGTGCCGGTGCCGCCATCGCGCCTGCGCCGCGGGCCGTTGTGGGCGCAGGAAGCGGCGCGGGGGGAAGCGGGTGGGTGCCGGCGCTGGCGATGGCCGAGCTGGAGGGGCCCGAGTTTGGCAAAGCCGACTTCGTCCTGCTGGACGAGGTGACGATGGAGCAGTTCCTGGAGAACCTGCGCCTGCGGTACGGGGCTGGGGGCGGCGGGGGGCAGGGGGCTCCCTGGGGCAGCACCCCGTGGGGTCGCCCCGCTTGAGCGGGCTGCCGGCGCTGCGCCCCGCGGCATCGCTGTGCCATGGGCGACGTGGCCTGGCGGGGACGGGGGCACCGGGGGGATGCGGAAGTGCCAGCAGCAACCCCAGCTCGGCGGGAAGCATCTGGGCGGTGCCTGTGGGGGGAAACCGAGGCACAGGCACCCCCAGAGCGCTTTGGGGGGCTGTGGGGTGTGGGAGTCACACAGCCATGGGGCGGCTGCACACTCGTGGGGTTCCCCTGCTTCCTGTCCCCACGCTCGCGGGTGCTGCCCACAGGAAGAGCTGTTGCCCCACAGCCCAGCCCCATCCAGGGGTGCCAGCCGTGCCTGTGAGCCCGGTGCAGTGGTGCTGTGCCTCCTGGCACCCTGCCCCATGGTGTGGTGTCAGTGTCCTGCCCCGTGGTGTGGTACTCTGCAGGATGTGCTTCCTGCACCGGAGCTCAGCACCCTGCAGGGCATCACCTCACCCTACAGCATCTCATCCCACCCCAAAGCTCTGCACCCTGCAGGGCATCACCTCACCCTACAGCATCCAATCCCACCCCAAAGCTCTGCACCCTGCAGGGCATCACCTCACCCTACAGCATCTCATGCCACCCCATAGCTCTGCACCCTGCAGGGCATCACCTCACCCTACAGCATCCAATCCAACGCCATGCCTCAGCACCCTGCAGGGCATCACCTCACCCTACAGCATCTCATCCCACCCCATAGCTCAGCACCCTGCAGGGCATCACTCCACCCTACAGCATCCCAACCAACTTCATAGCTCAGTATATGAAGGGCATCACACCACCCCACAGTGTCCCATCCCACCCCATGCCTCAGCACCCTGCAGGGCATCATCCCACTCCACAGCACAGCACCCTACAGAGCGTAGGGTAGCATCCTGCCTCATGACCCAGCAGCCTGCAGGGTGCCGCCCTGCCCCACAGCACCATCCCACCCCATGCCCCAGCGCCCCGCAGGGTTCCCTCCTGCCCCAGCCCCCTGCAGGGTGCCCCCCAGCCCAGGGCAGCCCCCTCGGTGTGCGCAGGTTCTCTCAGGGCCGCATCTACACGTACATCGGGGAGGTGGTGGTGGCGGTGAACCCGTTCCGGGCGCTGGCGCTGTACGGTGCCGCGGCGGTGGAGCGCTACCGCGGGCGCGAGCTCTACGAGCGCCCGCCTCACCTCTTCGCCTTGGCCGACGCCGCCTACAAAGCCATGAAGCGCCGCGCCAAGGACACCTGCATCGTCATCTCGGGTAGGGACGCGGGCGGCCGGGGCTGGGGGTACCCGTGGCGGGGCCCCGGCTCAGCGCCCTGCCCTCCCTGCCAGGCGAGAGCGGCGCGGGCAAGACCGAGGCCAGCAAGTACATCATGCAGTACATCGCTGCCATCACCAACCCCACGCAGAGGGCAGAGGTGGAGAGGTGGGTCCGGCCCCACGGCGCGGGAGGGCATGCGCCCCGCTGACCTGCCCAGCCCTGGGGGGTCACTGGGAGGGCACCTGCGTGTCCTGAGCCTGTGGGGTGGGGGGTGGGAACCAGGGGTGACTGTGGGGCAATCCTGGGGTGCTCTGTGCCCCTAGAGAAAGTGTGGGGCAACCAAGGGGACACAGTGCTTGTGGGGTGACCCTGGGGTGCCCTGTGCCCTAGAGAAGGTGTAGGGCAACCAAGGAGCCACAGTACTTGTGGAGTGGTCCTGGGGTGCCCCTAGAGAAGGTGTGAGACAACCAAGGGGGCACAATACTTGTGGGGTGACCCTAGAGTGCCCCATGTCCCTAGAGAAGGTGTGAGACAACCAAGGGGGCACAATACTTGTGGGGTGACCCTAGAGTGCCCCATGTCCCTAGAGAAGGTGTGAGACAACCAAAGGGCCACAATAGCCGTGGAGTGGTCCTGGAGGTGCCCCATGCCTGTGGGGTGGGGTGGAGGGGACCAGGGTGCCCCATGCCCATAGTTTTGGTGTGGAGTAACCAGGGGTGTGCCATTCCTGTGGTGTGGTTCTGGGATGCCCCCATGCCCAGAGGTATGGTGTGGGCGGCCCAGGGCGCCCCATGAGCCTGTGGGGTGGTGTGGGGGGACAAGGGGTGCCATACCATGCCCCCTTCCAGGGTGAAGAACGTGCTGCTCAAGTCCAACTGTGTCCTGGAGGCCTTTGGCAACGCCAAGACCAACCGCAACGACAACTCCAGCCGCTTTGGCAAGTACATGGACATCAACTTCGACTTCAAGGGTGACCCCATGGGCGGCCACATCCACAACTACCTCCTGGAGAAGGTGTGGGGCGCTGTGGGTGGCGTGGCTGGCGGGTGGGTCTGAGGGGCACTGCCCAGCACTCACCCCCTGCTCCCACTTCCAGTCCCGGGTCCTCCAGCAGCAGCCGGGAGAGAGGAACTTCCACGCCTTCTACCAGGTGGCCAGGGGCTGGGATGGGATGGGATGGGATGGGGTGGGAAGGTTGGGATGAGGATGGGATTGATGGGATGGCTGGAATGGGGATGGTTGGGAAGGATGGGATCTATGGGATGAGAAGGTTGGGGTGGGATGAATGAGTTGGGATGGATGGAATCTGTGGGGTGGGATGAAGGTGGGATAAGTGGGGTCTGTAGGGTGGAGTGGGATAGATGCAGTGGGTGGGATGAGAAGATTGGGATGGGAGGGATGAGATCTACAGGATGTGGTGGGGTGGATGGGGTGAGGATGGGATGAAAAGGTTGTGGTGGGGTGGCTGGGATGAGAGGGTTGGGGTGGAGTTTGGTGGGATCTGTGGGGTGGATGGGATGAGGATGAGGTGGGTGAGATGGGATGTGGGGGACACAGCAGGGTGTGTTGGGGGGTGCTGCCAGGTGCCCTGACCCCCCAGGTGTGCTGACCCCATCCCCAGCTGCTGCGGGGAGCCCCGGCGGCACTGCTGAGCGCCCTGCGCCTGCGCCCCGACCCCGGCGCCTACCGCTACACCCAGGAGGGGGCCCAGGGCGTGAGTGGGGCTGGGGGGGCTGGAGGGGGCTGGGAGGTGGGCAGGGGGAGCTCAGCCCCTCATGCCCCTCACCCTGGCCCCAGGCCTGTGGGGAGGACGCAGCCGGCTACCAGGCAGTGGAGGAGGCGCTGGCCATCATCGGCTTCTCCCCGGAGGAGGTGGGCTCCCTGCGCCGCGTCCTGGCCACCGTCCTGCACCTGGTGAGACTCCCTCCCAGTATGGACCCCCACACCAGAATGGATCCCCTTGCACCAGTACAGGCCCCCCTGCCCCAGTACGGCCCCCCACATCAGTACGGCTGCCCCCCTACCAGTACGGCCCTCCCAAACATCAGTACAACCCTCCCACACCAGTATGGCCCCAGACGGACCAGTATGGCCCTTGGCAAATCAGTATGTCCCCCCCAGGCCAGCATGCTCCCCCCTCCCCAGTACAACACACCTGGGCAAACCAGTACAGCCCCATCCAGACATACATGGCCCTGCACTGCCCAGTACAGACCAGTAGGAATAGGTAATGACCAGTTCATACCTGTGCAATGCTGCAGAAACCAGTACAGCCCAGCACAAACCAGTATGGCCCAATGCAAACCAATACAGCTCATTACAAACCAGTGTGGCCCAGTACAAACCAGTACAGCCCAGCACAAACCAGTGTGGCCCAATGCAAACCAATTCAACTCATTACAAACCAGTACAGCCCAGCACAAACCGGTATGGCCCAATGCAAACCAATTCAGCTCATTACAAACCAATGTGGCCCAATACAAACCAGTACAGCCCAGCACAAACCAGTATGGCCCAATGCAAACCAGTACAGCCCAGCACAAACCAGTATGGCCCAATGCAAACCAGTACAGCCAAGTACAAACCAGTATAGCCCATTACAAACCAGCTCAGCCCAGAATGGCCTAGTACAGCCCTGTCTGGCCCACTACATCCCAGTACAAACCAGTAAAGCCCTGTCTGCCCCGGGGTGGGGGCTGGAGCAGGGTGGATGCTCTCGGTGCCCCCTCCTCACCCAGCGCCGCCGCAGGGCAACGTGGTGTTTGTGGCGGAGGGCGAGGCGGCGGCGCTGGAGGAGGCAGGGCAGGAGGAGCCCACGGGGCAGGTGGGCACAGGGCAGGTGGGCACGCTGGCAGAGCTGACAGCCACGGCCCCGGAGGAGCTGCGCCAGGCCCTGCTGAGCCGCACCGTGGCGGCGGGCGGAGGGGAGCTCATCCAGAGGGGACACAGCCCCCGGGAGGCCGCCTACGCCCGCGATGCCTGCGCCAAGGTAGGGAGGGGGACACGGGCTGGTGGGAGTGGGGGGGGGGAGGAGGTGTGTGCCCCCCACCCACAGCACCTTTGGGTGCCCACCCTGTCCCCGTCCCAGGCCATCTACGAGCGGCTCTTCTGCTGGATCGTGGGGCGCATCAATGCCAGCATGGCCCCCCGCGGGCACGACCCGCGCCGGCACGGCAAGGGCACCGTCATCGGCGTCCTCGACATCTACGGCTTTGAGATCTTCCAGACCAACAGGTGACCCAGACCAGGGAGGGGACCTGGGCTCGCTGGGAGCTGGGGGACACCTGGGAGGGACATGGCTTGGGAGTGAGCGCCCAGGAGGGACACGGGGAGAGGACAGGACTCAGGAGGGACAGAGAGGTGGCAGGACCCCAGAGAGAGACACGGAGGGGACAGGGCCCAAGAGGGATACAGGGAAGGGACAGGGCTTGGGAGGGACATGAGGAGGGGACAGGGGTTGGGAGGGACATGAGGAGGTAATAGGATGGGACAGGGGTTGGGGAGATGTATGGGAGGAGTGAGGGTGCAGGAGGGAGACAAGGAGGGGACAGGACATGGAAGAGACACGTAGAGGGAACAGGAGTTGGAGGGATGTGTGGGGGGAATAAGGGCCCAGGAGAGACATTGTGGGGAGACAGGGCCCAGGAGGGACACATGGAGGTGGCAGCACCTCAGAGGGACATGGGGAAGGAGCAAGGCCCAGAAAGGACACATGGAGATGGCAGGGGACAAGACCAGGAGGGACCCTCAGAGGGACAGTGCCCATGAGGGATGGCATCGACCATGCTGTGCCAGGGGGCTGGGTGGCAGTGTCTGTCCTGACCCCCTGCCCACAGCTTCGAGCAGTTCTGCATCAACTACTGCAACGAGAAGCTGCAGCAGCTCTTCATCGAGCTCATCCTGCGGCAGGAGCAGGCGGAGTACCAGCGGGAGGGCATCGCCTGGCAGAACGTGAGGGGATGGGGAGGATGGGGGGCATCGCCTGGCAGAGTGTGAGGGGATGGGGAGGATGGGGGGCACCGCCTGGCAGAGTGTGAGGGGATGGGGAGGATGAGGGGCATCGCCTGGCAGTGTGTGAGGAGATGGGGAGGATGAGGGGCATCGCCTGGCAGAGTGTGAGGGGATGGGGAGGATGGGGGGCATTGCCTGGCAGAGTGTGAGGGGATGGGGAGGATGAGGGGCATCGCCTGGCAGAGTGTGAGGGGATGGGGAGGATGGGGGGCATCACCTGTCAGAGTGTGAGGGGATGGGGAGGATGGGGGGCATTGCCTGGCAGAGTGTGAGGGGATGGGGAGGATGAGGGGCATTGCCTGGCAGAGTGTGAGGGGATGGGGAGGATGAGGGGCATCGCCTGCAGAGCTTGAGGGGATGGAGGGACATGGAAGGGACACAGGGGCATCACCTGGAAGAGCATGAGGGGATGGAGGGGGATGAGGAGACATGGGGGGAAATGGGGGATGTTGCTTGGTAGAGTGTGAGGAGATGGGGGTCGGGGGGACATTGCCTGGCAGAGCACGTGGGACACAGCAGGGACATGAAGGGTTACTCCTCAGTGTGAAGGGCACAAGGGGCCCGTGGGGGCATCGTCTGGCAGTTTTGGGGGGTCATGGTGGGCATCCCCTGGCAGGGCCAGCTCTGGGGTGCAAGGGGGGCACTTTAGTGCTCCGAGTGGGGGGATTTGGGCTTCCCCCACCCCCGCCTCCTCCTCCCCAGATCGAGTACTTCAGCAACGAGGCCATCGTGGCGCTGGTGGAGCAGCCGCACCGCGGGATCCTGGCGCTGCTGGACGAGGCCTGCCTGGCCGCGGGGGCCCGTCACCGACCCGCTGTTCCTCAGCTCCATGGACGCCCGCCTCGGCCGCCACCCCCACTACACCAGCCGCAAGGTGCCGCGGGGCGCCGGGGAGGGGATCCGGGGGGGGTGTGGGGTGCTGACGGCCCCCTGCCCCTCAGCTCTGCCCCACAGACAAGAGCATGGAGTTCAACCGGGACTTCCGCATCAGGCACTACGCGGGAGACGTCACGTGAGGCCGTGGGGGGCTGGTGGGAGTGTGGGTGACCGTGGGGGACTATGGATGTGATGGGTGGCTGCGGGGTTGTGGGGGACATGAGGGGCCTCAGGAGGACATGGGGGCACCTAGGACCATGGGGCTACAGACTGTGGGTGGTCTTGGTTGACTGTGGGGCTTGGAGGACCCACTGGGGGGTTGTGTGGGGTCGCTCAGGGCCGTGGGAGGCCATTTGCGGGGAGGATTGAGGTCAGTGGGATCTGCTTGGTCACTTGAGCCATGTGCCATCCCCAGGCCATGTGGCATCTCTGTGGTGTCCCCAGCAGCCCTTCTCCCACCCTAGGGAGGAAGGGGCTGCCCAGGCGCCAGAGGGTGCATCTCCCCTCCACTCCCCTGCAACACACAGCGGCTGGCAGAGCCCCCATGGTGTTGTCCCCCTCCCTCAGGTACTCAGTGGAGGGCTTCCTGGACAAGAACAAGGACACGCTCTTCCAGGACTTCAAACGGCTCTTCTACAACAGGTTGGGGACACAGGGGACACGGCGGGGGGGGGTGGTGGCACAGCGTGGGAGTGGCAGCAGGGTGCCTGGCGCCTCCAGCCCCACGCCACGGCCGTCCCCAGCGCCGACCCCGTGCTGCGTGCCATGTGGCCCGACGGCGAGCAGAGCATCACCGAGGTGACCAAGCGCCCGCTGACCGCCGGCACGCTCTTCAAGAACTCCATGGTGGCCCTGGTGGAGAACCTCGCCTCCAAGGTAGGGCATGGGGACGTGGCACGGCCCTGTGGCAGCTGGGCACGGCCCCAAGACACGTGGTCATGGTCCTGAGGCAGCCAGCTCTGTCCCTGTGCCAGCTGAGCATGTCCCCAGCCAGCCAAGATGTCCTTGAGCCAGCCGGGCACGTCCTAAGCCACCTGAGCATGTCCCTGTGCCAGCTGAGCATGGCCCCAGCCAACCAAGATGCCCTGGAGCCAACCAGGCATGTCCTAAGCCACCTGAGCACGTCCCCGTGTCAGCCTGGCGTGTCCCCAGCCAGCCAAGATGTTCCCAAGCCAGCCTGACTTGTCCCTGTGGCAGCCTGGCACGTCCCCAAGCCTTCAGGTCTGTCCCCAAGCCAGTGGAGCCAGCCAAGCTGTCCCAGTGCTAGCCAGCCATGTCCCCAAGCCCGTGGCACCCGTACCCAGTGTAACCCCACATCCCCTGTCCTGCCTTGGAGGGCTGTGTGTCCCCACGTCCCCTGTGTCCCCTCAGGAGCCCTACTACGTGCGCTGCATCAAACCCAACGACCAGAAGTCTCCGACGCTGTTTGACGAGCAGCGCTGCCGGCACCAGGTCGCCTACCTGGGGCTGCTGGAGAACGTGCGTGTGCGCCGCGCCGGCTTCGCCTACCGCCAGCCCTACCAGCGCTTCCTGCTGCGGTACGGCGCTGCCCCGGACCCCACACCCCCTCACCCTGTGTGCCCACGTGGCCCAGGCCAGGGGCAGTGCCCATCCCCTGTGCTGGGCTCTGGGAGGCTGCAGCTCCAGGGCTGTGTCAGTGCTGGGCTCTGGGAGGCTGCAGCTCCAGGGCTGTGTCAGTGCTGGGCTCTGGGAGGCTGCAGCTCCAGGGCTGTGTCAGTGCTGGGCTCTGGGAGGCTGCAGCTCCAGGGCTGTGTCAGTGCTGGGCTCTGGGAGGCTGCAGCTCCAGGGCTGTGTCAGTGCTGGGCTCTGGGAGGCTGCAGCTCCAGGGCTGTGTCAGTGCTGGGCTCTGGGACGCTGCAGCTCCAGGGCTGTGTCAGTGCTGGGCTCTGGGAGGCTGCAGCTCCAGGGCTGTGTCAGTGCTGGGCTCTGGGAGGCTGCAGCTCCAGGGCTGTGTCAGTGCTGGGCTCTGGGACGCTGCAGCTCCAGGGCTGTGTCAGTGCTGGGCTCTGGGACGCTGCAGCTCCAGGGCTGTGTCAGTGCTGGGCTCTGGGAGGCTGCAGCTCCAGGGCTGTGTCAGTGCTGGGCTCTGGGAGGCTGCAGCTCCAGGGCTGTGTCAGTGCTGGGCTCTGGGAGGCTGCAGCTCCAGGGCTGTGTCAGTGCTGGGCTCTGGGGAGGCTGCAGCTCCAGGGCTGTGTCAGTGCTGGGCTCTGGGAGGCTGCAGCTCCAGGGCTGTGTCACTGCTGGGCCCTGGGAGGCTGCAGCTCCAGGGCTGTGTCAGTGCTGGGCCCCTCACTCGCTGCCACAGGGACACTGAGGGGCTGCAGCGTGGCCAGAGCCGGGCACAGAGCTGGGGAAGGGGCTGGAGCACAAGGGGCTGGGGAGGGGCTGAGGGAATGGGGGTGTTGAGCCTGGAGAAGAGGAGGCTGAGGGCAGACAGCAGCACTCTCTGCAGCTCCCTCACAGGAGGCTGGGGCTGGGGGAAGTCAGTCTCTGCCCCCAAGTGACAAAAGAGCCTCATGTGTAACCAGGGAAGGTTGAGACTGGAGCTGGGGAACAATTCCTTCCCCCAAGGGCTGTCCAGCCCTGTCCCAGCTGCCCAGGGCCATGGGGGAGTGCCCAGCCCTAGAGGGATCCCAAAGCCGTGGGACTGAGGTGCTGAGGCCATGGGTCAGTGGTGGCTGTGGCAGAGTGAAGGATGGGCTGGGACTCCAGCAGCTTCAAGGGCATTTTCAACCCAAATGATTCCCTGATTCTCTGCCCCTCAGCTACAAGATGACCTGTGAGTACACGTGGCCCAACCACCTGATGGCCAGTGACCGGGAGGCCACTCAAGCCCTGCTGGAGCAGCACGGCTTCCAGGACGACGTGGCTTATGGCCACACCAAGGTCTTCATCCGCACGCCCCGCACCCTCTTCCGCCTGGAGCAGGAGCGGGCGCAGCTCATCCCCATCATCGTCCTGCTGCTGCAGAAGGTGAGCACGGGCCATGTGAGCCAGCTGGGTCTGGTGCCCATGGGGTGACACGGGGTTGTGGGGGCACCCTGGTGCCTGAATGGGCATGGGCTGCCTATGTGGGGAGCTGCTGGTGCTGGGGGGCTTGGAGCGGGGCAGCAGGCTGCTGTGGGCATGACATGGGGCACAGGATGGTGCAGAGCAGGGGCTTGGCATGGGCAAAGCATTGTGTGGGGCAGGGGATGGGGTGTGACGTGGGGCATGGTGTAGGGTGTGCTGTAGGGCAGGGGATGGGGTTGGCATGGTGTAGGGTGTGCTGTGGGGCAGGGGATGGGGTTGGCATGGTGTAGGCTGTGCTGTGGGGCAGGGGATGGGGCAGGGCTTGCGGCCTGGGACACGGCAGGGGCGTGGAGTGTGGCATTGGGCATGCTGTGGGGCTTGGCGTGGGGGATGCTGTGGGGCTCTGCACGGAGCGTGGCATGGGGCAGCGGACAGGGCACTGTGTGGGGCTCGGCATGGCATGGGGCAGGCCGTGGGGCTGGCACGGGGCACAGCGCGGGGCATTGCTTCGGAGCAGGGCTGGGGTGCGCTGTGGGGGTTTGGGGAGCGGGGGATCCGCGGGGCCATGCCCACCCTGACGGCCGTTGCCCGCAGGCGTGGCGCGGGGCCCTGGCCCGCCGGCGCTGCCGCTACCTGCGCGCCGCCCGCGCCATCCTGGCCTGCTACAAAGCGCAGAAGGTGCGGGCGTACCTGCGGGAGCTGCTGCGGCGCTTCCAGGGCGTGCGGGCCCTCCCCGACCTGGGCGCCAGCCTGGCCTGGCCCCCGCCGCCCCCCGTGCTCGCCCGCTTCCAGGAGGGCACCCAGCGCCTCTTCCGCAGGTACCCGCGGCGGGGGCACGGCCTGGGGTCACCGGCGGGCGTGCAGGGGTGGGACGGATGGGGACACGGGGTGGGGGTGTAGGGGTGGGACGGATGGGGACACGGGGTGGGGGTGTAGAGGGTGGGATGGATGGGGACATGGGGTGGGGGTGTAGAGGGTGGGATGGATGGGGACATGGGGTGGGGATGTAGGAGGTGGGATGGATGGGGACATGGGGTGGGGATGTAGGAGGTGGGATGGATGGGGACATGGGGTGGGGGTGTAGGGGATGGGACGGATGGGGACACGGGGTGGGGGTGTAGGGGATGGGATGGATGGGGACATGGGGTGGGGGTGTAGGGGGGTGGGATGGATGGGGACATGGGATGAGGATGGGGATGACCATGTGGGATGGGGACAGGGGGACAGGAACGTGGGATGTGGATATAGGATGAGGACAGGGGACGAGAACATGGGACATGAGCGTGGGATGTTTATGTGGGATGGGGAGAGGGATGTGGGACGGGGTCACAAGGCAGGGATGTAGTATATGGGATGGATGGGGACATGGAATGGGGATGGCAATGTGGGATGGGGACATGGGGACAAGGGACAGGAACATGGGATATGGACGTGGGCTGGGGATGTGGATGTGGGATGGGGTCATGAGATGGGGATGTGTTGTATGGGATGGATGGGGACATGGAGTGGGATGGCAATGTGGGATGGGGACAGGGGACAAGGGACAGGAACATGGGATGTGGACATGGGATATGGAATGGGCATGAGGGATGGAGGCATGGGCTGTGGATTCAGGATGGGGATGTGGGGCTGGAATGGAGAGTGAGGATGTGGGACAGGGACATGGGATGTGGGATGGAGACAAGGATGTGAGGACGGGACAGACACAGACGATGATGGGACTGTGGGATGGGGCTGTGGGACGGGAGTGCAGGACGGGGCCATGGGACGGGGGTGCAGGACGGGGCCATGGGACAGGGGTGCAGGATGTGCTGTGGTGTGGTTGCTGCAGGTGGCGAGCACGGCAGATCATCAAGAACATCCCTCCCTCGGAGATGGGGCAGATCCGGGCCAAGGTGGCCGCCATGGAGGCGCTGGCCGGGCTGCGGCGGGACTGGGGCTGCCAGCGCCGCTGGGCACAGGACTACCTCTCCTCGGTAAGGGCTGCCAGAGCCTTTGGGCTGCCACCCACACCCTCCTCCAGGCTGCCACCACCACTCTCCACCACCCCCTCCCCATGTCTCCCCCCAGCCCAGCGAGAACCCGGGGCTGGCGCTGCCCTTCGCCCGCCGTGTCCAGGCCCTCAAGGACAAGGTGCATTTCAGCTCCGTCCTCTTCTCCTGCCACGTCCGTAAGGTGAGGGGGGGGATGTGGGTCCTGCCCAGCCACTGCCTCTGTGCCACCCCTGACGTGTCCCCTCACCTCACCCCTCACCCCACAGATCAACCGCTTCGGGAAGAGCCGGGACCGTGCCATCCTCCTGACCGACCAGCACCTCTACAAGCTGGACCCCCGGCAGCAGTACCGGGTGATGCGGGCACTGCCCCTCAGCACTGTGAGTGTCTCTGGCGGGGAGAGGGCACAGCCACCCTCTGCAGGGTCAGGGGGACTCAGGTGTCCCAGCTGTCCCAGTCCCACACAGTGTTAGCCCCTTGCCTGCTACCAGAAACAGCTCCACACAAAACCATGACAACACCCCGCCGTGGTCCCCATGGCCATGTGCTGGGAGCATCAGCATCATAGTGTGGCCCTCACTGCCACAGGGACACTGAGAGGCTGCAGCCCCAGGGCTGTGCTCAGTGCTGGGCCCCTCACTCACTGCCACAGGGACACTGAGGGGCTGCAGCGTGGCCAGAGCCGGGCACAGAGCTGGGGAAGGGGCTGGAGCACAAGGGGCTGGGAAGGGGCTGAGGGAATGGGGGTGTTGAGCTTGGAGGAGGCTGAGGGGAGACAGCAGCACTCTCTGCAGCTCCCTTACAGGAGGCTGTAGCCAGGGGAAGTCAGTCTCTGCTCCCAAGTGACAGGACAAGAGGAAACAGGCTCAAGTTGCTCCAGGGGAGGTTGAGGCTGGAGCTGGGGAACAATTCCTTCCCCCAAGGGCTGTCCAGCCCTGTCCCAGCTGCCCAGGGCTATCCTGGAGGGATCCCAAAGCCTGGGGCTGTGGGGCTGAGCCCATGGGTCAGTCAGTGGTGGCTGTGGCAGTGCTGGGGGACTGTTGGGCTCCATCAGCTTCAGGGGCTTCTCCACCCAAAATGCTTCAGTGATTGTGTGACATGGGGAAGTCCCCTGGGACAGAAGTTGGTGCTGTCCCCACCACAGTGCCTGTGCCATTGTCTCCCCACGATGTCCCCACCGTTCTGCCTTGGCCACGGTGAGGCTGTGTCCCCCAGCCCCTCCTGCAGCCCTGGTGACAGCAGCGACACCCGTCTGTCCCCGCAGGTGACGGGGCTGAGCGTGACGAGCTGCCGGGCGCAGCTGCTGGTGTTCCACACCCAGAGCCAGGAGGACCTGGCCGTGTGTCTGCACAAGATGCAGCCGGCGGGGGACAACAGGGTGGGCGAGCTGGTGGGCGTCCTGCTGGAGCACTGCCGAGCGTGAGTTGGGGGATTCGGGGCTCTGTGGGGGGAGTCACAGCGCCCCTTGAACCGCCCGCTGACGCCGGGGTGTCGTAGGACCAAGCGGGAGCTGCGGGTGCGGGTGTCCGACTGCATCCAGCTGAACCTGCGCGGGCGCCGGCGGCTGCTCACGGTGGAGACGCGGCCGGACGCCGCCACCCCCGATTTTGGCAAGAGCCGTGACGGCTTCGTGCTCTACTGGTCTGGGAAATGAGGGAGGAGCGGCTCCCCCTGCCCCCCTCCCCTCTGCTCAGCACCCCACGGCCCCGTGAGCCCCAACCACCCGTCCCCTACCCTGTGTCTCCCCCCCGGGACGATGCTGAAGCCTCTGTGTGTGCCAGGAATAAAGAGCTGGATGGGACCCCTGCAGCCCACCTGAACATGGCCAGGACCCCCAGAACCTGCCTCAGAGCTGGCCCCTGCCAGCCCAGGGCGAGCAGTGGGGCAGCACTGGGCTCGGGGTGTGGATGGGGGTGGGATGGGAGCTCTGGGGTGGGGTGAGGTGGCCCTTACAGCCCTGATGTCTCCATGGCTTGGTGCCCTCATGGCCTGGATCCTGATGTCCCTCCCTCACACCCAGTGACCCACATCCCCAATGTCCTCTGTCCCTGTGCCCATGTCCGTGTCCCAATGTCCTCCGTGTCCCTGTGCCCATGTCCCCGTGTCCCAATGTCCTCAGTGTCCCTGTGCCCATGTCCCATTGTTGTCAGTGTCCCCGTGCTTCATCCCCATATCCCAACGTCCTCTGTCCCTGTGCCCGTGTCCCCATGTCGTCAGTGTCCCTGTGCTTTGTCCCCATGTCCCAGCCACCCTGTGTCCCCAGGGAACGGGGCAGACTGTTGGTGTCTGGAAGGTGACCGTGTCCCCCTGGCGTTGGGTTGGACTTTGGCATCCGAAGAGCTCATCCTGTGCCAGGAACCACCAGACCATGGTGTTAGCGGCGTTTCAGGCATCCAATTAATATCTCCATGGGCAACTGTAAACCGCCTGTGAACCCCCAAACCGGGAGCATCGCCGTGGGAACCGCCTGTGAACCCCCAAACCGGGAGCGCTGCCATGGGAACGGCCTGTGAACCCCCAAACCGGGAGCGCCGCCGTGGGAACCGCCCCTAAACCCCCCAAACCCGGAGCGTGGCCATGGGAACGGCCTGTGAACCCCCAAACCGGGAGCGCCGCCGTGGGAACGGCCTGTGACCCCCCAAACCGGGAGCGCCGCCGTGGGAGCGGCCCGTGACCCCCAGGCCGGGAGCCCCGCCGTGGGAGCGGCCCGTGACCCCCCAGGCCGGGAGCGCCGCCGTGGGAGCGGCCCGTGACCCCCAGGCCGGGAGCGCCGCCGTGGGAGCGGCCCGTGACCCCCAGGCCGGGAGCGCCGCCGTGGGCGCGGCCCGTGACCCCCCAGACCGGGAGCGCCGCCGTGGGAGCGGCCCGTGACCCCCAGACCGGGAGCGCCGCCGTGGGAGCGGCCCGTGACCCCCCAGACCGGGAGCGCCGCCGTGGGAGCGGCCCGTGACCCCCCAGGCCGGGAGCGCCGCCGTGGGAGCGGCCCGTGAACCCCAAGCCGGGAGCGCCGCCGTGGGCGCGGCGCCGCTGGGGCGTGTCCCGGAACGGGCGGGCCGCGCTTCCCCGCGGGACTCGGTTTCCCGTGAGGCCCCGCGCGGGCGCTTCCGGCGGGCGCTTCCGGCGGGCGCTTCCGGCGGGCGCAGGCCGGGATGGAGGCCGTGCCCCGCATGCCCATGATCTGGCTCGACCTCAAGGAAGCCGGGGAGTTCGCCTTCAACGCCGCCGTCAAGAAGGTGCGGCTGGGGCTGGGGCGGGGGCGGCCAGGGCCTCGGTGAGGGGTGTTTGGGGTCCGGGAGCGGGGCGGGTGGTGCTCGGGGAGGAGGAACCGGGCGGGGGTGTGAGCCCCGTGGGGGAGAAGGCGGCCTGGGGAAGGGGCAGGCCGCGGCGGTGTCAGTGGCTCCGCGGGGGGCGTGGGACCCCTAGGGACGGGCGGGGGGGAGGAGGCAGCGTGCGGGGTTGCTTGGGGGGCAGTGATGGAGGGGAAGGCGTGAGCTGCAGGGAGGGGCCGCGGCGGGGGGTGCAGCGTCTTCGGGGCGTCCCAGGGAAGGTGAGTGCGGGGGCTCTGGGGGCTGCGGGGGGAGCGCCTGGAGACGCGGAGGAGCGGAGCGCGGCTGCCGGGGTCGCGTCAGGCCCTGGGGGTGCTGGGGCGGGGATGCAGCGCCTCATCACCCCGCCGTGCCTCTGCCCTGCCCGGCACAGAGCGAGCCGGGCGACCAGCCCGTCTGTGCCCCGCTCAGCACCCCCCCGGTGCCTCCTCGGCGCTGCGGGACCTGCTTCGGGCTCCGCGGGGTTTGGGGAGCGGGGGGAGCCCCCGGAGCTCTCGCTGTCCCAGGCGGAGCTGGTCCCGGCCGCCTCGGGGCTGAGCCGTGAGTTGGCAAGTCCGGCCCCGCCGCGTGTGACCGCGCTGACTCGCACAGGCGCCAAACCCGCACCGGCTCCCCCTGTTCGTAACGCGGGGAGGGCGGCTTGAGGAGCTCCGGGGGCCAGTCCCTCGCGGCTCCCTCCCCTCCGCTGCTTCTGCCTCGGGCTCGCTGACGGTCGCTCAGCGGAAAGCCCCGGGCGCTTCATGGCTCGGCGCCTGGGAGATGCTGGGCTCTTCCTTCCCGAGGCTTCCAGGGGACACGGCGTGTCCCTGCCGCCCCGGTGTACGCCCAGCCGGTGGTGAAGGACTTCATTCAGCAGCTGTAAACAAGCTCCACCTCTGACTGACGCTTCCTGCTGCCACCTAGGGCTGACAGTCCTGATTTATGGATGTGGAAGGAGGATGAGGGAGGGGGCTCTCCCATGTCCCTGCCCACACCTACTCCAGCCCCTCTGGTTCTGGGGCCGGTGTCTCATCGGAGCCGGGTGGCAGAGATGTCCCTGTGCCAGGGGGAAAGTGTCTCTGGATCAGGGAGCTGAGTCATGCTGTGCCAGCTGGGACAAGGTGTGGAGGCTGTCAGGGCAGCTGTGTGCCAGGCCCAGAAGCTCCTGCAGTCCCAGCCCTGCCCTCACCCTGCCACTGACCCCTGGCCCTCAGCACCTCAGCCTCAAGGCTTTGTGACCCCTCCAGGGCTGGGCACTGCCCCATGGCCCTGGGCAGCCTGGCACAGGGGCTGACACCCCTCTCAGGGAAGAAGTCCTCACAGTCCCCTCCATGAGAGTGGGGACAGCACCTTCCCCGGGGCCTCCAGAGCATTTCTGGCCAAGCCCTGGCCCCAGCCTGTCTCCGTGGTGTCTGAGGAGCCTGTCAGGCTGCACTGCCCAGCTTCATTTCCCTTTTGGCCCTTGCCATGATGTTCACTTCCAAGACATTTGCCCCCAGTGCTCAATGAGGGCTTTGCTCCCATCCCCACGCAGAGAGGTGTTGGGTGTGAATCTGGAGTGACTTCCCTTCGCTCTCTTCTGTTCCCTGGTGACTCGTGGCCACTGCTTCTCCACCCCACCTCCCCAGTCTCTGTCAGCTCCTCTCCAGGGTGCTGACTCCTCAGGGCCCCATGGTTCACGTTTAGGGGGTTTTGGAGGGCAAACCAGCGCTGACCCAAGAGGCCCCAGGCCAGTGCATGCCCCTGACAGCAGCAGACACACCATGGGGGCATCTCCCAGGCCTCCATGGAGACCTACTGGTTGCAGCTCCAGGGCTGGGATGTGATGCAACCTTGTCTGTGGGTGTCAGGCTGAGCCAAGCTCTCACTCCTCCTTCCAGTTTGTCCTGAAGAACTATGGGGAGAACCCAGAGAACTACAACGAGGAGCTGCGGAAGCTGGAGCTGCTCCGGCAGGTGAGCAGGGCTCCATCCTACATCACCTCTGGGCCCAGGAGAGCTGAGAGCTGGCCTGGGGGAGCTGCTGCCTCATCCCCCTGCTCCCCAGGCAGAGTGAATGAACAGCCTCCTGGCCCAGGCCAGGCTGGGGGTGACCTGCTGGAGAGCAGCTCCAGGAGAGGGACCTGGGGGTGCTGGTGCTGAAAGGCTGGGACCGGTGTTTGTTGTGTGATGGCCAGTGGTAACAAGGGATAATGGGCACAGGCTGGCACACAGGCAGTGCCCCTGGCACAGGAGGAGAAGCTCCTTTGGTGCTGAGGTGAGGGAGCCTGGCCCAGGCTGTCCAGGGAGGGTGTGGAGGCTCCTTCTCAGGAGGTTTCCAACCCCAGCTGGACACGCTCCTGTGCCCCCTGAGCCAGGGGAAGCTGCTGTAGCAGGGGCTGGGCTGGAGCAGATCTGCAGGGCCCTTCCAGCCCCCACCACTCTGGGATTCTCTGGTCCCTAAAGCTGCTCCCTGCAGCCTGCTTTGAAGCAGAACAGGCCTGTTATTCCAGCAGCTTTGCACAGCTGGTTTCCGTGGGTCAGGCTCCTTCCCGCGGTGCCGCGTCATCCCGGCTCTGCCCGTGGCAAATGTCACCACAAACCCACCACCTTACCCATCAGTGTGATCCTGACCCAGGACAAACCTCTTCTTCCTCCTCACGCTTCTTTCCCCCCTTCAGAACGCTGTCAACGTGCCCAGAGACTTCGAGGGCTGCAGCACGCTGCGCAAGTACTTCGGCCAGCTGCACTACCTGCAGAGCCGCATCCCCATGGGCGCCGAGCAGGAGGCAGCCGTCCCCATCACGTGGTGAGCAGCAGCTGCAGCTTCTCCCGCCCTTGCTCTGCTCTGAGGAGCCTCCTGAAACGTCCAGGCTGACCCAAAGTGATTGTCCCCCTGTGCTGGGCCCTGGGGAGGCTGCAGCTCCAGGGCTGTGTCAGTGCTGGGCCCCTCACTCACTGCCACAGGGACACTGAGGGGCTGCAGCGTGGCCAGAGCCGGGCACAGAGCTGGGGAAGGGGCTGGAGCACAGGGGTGCTGGGGAGGGGCTGAGGGAATGGGGGTGTTGATCCTGGAGAAGGCTGAGGGCAGACAGGAGCTCTCTCTGCAGCTCCCTCACAGGAGGGTGGCCAGGGCAGGGGTCAGTTTCTTCTCCCCAGTAATGAATGACAGGATGAAAGGAATCAGACTCGAGTTGCTCCAGAGGAGGTTGAGGCTGGAGCTGAGGCAGAACTGTTTCCCTGAGAGGGGTGTCAGCCCCTGTGCCAGACTGCCCAGGGAGCTGGGGGAGTGCCCAGCCCTGGAGGGATCCCAAAGCTGACGTGCTGAGGGCTGTGGGTCAGTGGTGGCTGTGGCAGGGTGAGGGGAGGGCTAGGACTGCAGCAGCTTCAAGGCCTTTTCCACCCAAAATGCTTCTATGATAAGGTGACAATGCTGGGTGCCCTGGAGTGGTGGGCTGTGTGTAACCAGGGCATCCACCTGCTTGCAAAGCCATTGCACCAGCTTCCATAGTCTCTTCCACCTCAAGTCAATGTTCAGGGTGACACCAAGCCCCCATCCCCAACCCCCAAGGGAGCCCAGCCCCTGGCAAATCCTTTCCCCAGCCCATGGACCGTGCCCAGGAGCACCAGTGTCTCCCACTCCAGCTGTTACCTGGGCTTCTCTCCTCACAGGACCGAGATCTTCTCAGGCAAGACGGTGACACACGAGGACATCAAGTACGAGCAGGCATGCATCCTCTACAACCTGGGTAAGGGCTGGGAGGCTGCTGGTGAAAGCCTCAGTCCCCACACCCCTGCCTCCACAGCAGCACACTGCTCTCCCTCTTTGGCTCTGCACTCTTGACTATCATGGCTCACAGTGGGGTTTTTTGGTAGTCCCAAGGGGAAGGGGGCTCTCAGGCCCCAGCCACATCATGCAGCTGGCAGGGATCCCATCCCTGGGCTTGTGGCTGCAGCTCAGGGACTGACTGGGGCTTTGGTGGTTTAAACACATCTGTTGTGTTACTCCCTGCCCCAGGCCAGGCTGGGGGGAACCTGCTGGAGAGCAGCTCCAGGAGAGGGACCTGGCAGTGCTGGTGGGCAGCAGAGAAACACGAGCAGCAGTGTGGGCTGGGGGGCAAGAAGCCAATGGCAGCCTGGGGGCATCCAGCAGAGTGTGGGCAGCTGGGCCAGGGAGGTTGTGCTGCCCCTCTGCTCTGGCCTGCTCAGCTGGAGCCCTGTGCCCAGTGCTGGGCTCCCCAGCTGCAGAGAGACAGGGAACTGCTGCAGAGAGGCCAGTGAGGGCTCCCAGGGTGCTGAGGGGATAGAACATGTGTGTGAGGAGGAAAAGCTGCGGGCCCTGGGGCTGTTCAGCCCATGCTGGGTGATTTCCCTGCACAGACTTTCATGCTGGTGCCACCCCAGGGCCCTGTGTCCCCCAGGTGCTGCTGGGTGCCTGTGACCCCCTTGCTGCAGTGTTTGGCTCATCTGGTACCAGCTCCCAGTCCCTGTGAGTAGTGCCAGGGTCTGATCAGGTGTCCTCTCTCCACAGGTGCACTGCACTCCATGCTGGGTGCCATGGACAAGAGAGTGTCTGAGGAGGTAACGACCCCCTGTGTGCTCCCTCAGTGGCCATTCTGTCCCGTGGGGTTTAGCAGTGAGCTGGTGGCAACAAGGACTTCTCTGTGACTTGGGTGGCTGCCAGCATCTCAACGCTGGCCACCAGCTCTGGATGTTGGCTGTGACCCTGTGTAGAGTGTTAGGAAGGGCCATCCTCACCATGGTTGTGGCCTTCCCTGCCCTGTCCTTGCTGTCCCCAGGTCACTGGCCGGGCTCACCCTCCACCCTCAGCATGGAGGGACCGATCCCAAGCAGCCCAGGGGAGCACTGAGCTGTCTGGGGCCTTGTGAGCCCCAAGGAGTCTCTCCAGCCTTGTGGCAGCTGCTTCTTCTGGGGTCTGAGAGGAGGCAGGAGCAGCATGGGGAATGTCTTAGCCTTGCTGAGCTGGGCTTTGTCACCTTAAGCTACCCTGTCTGAAGGGAGCTCACTGCTGCTCCAGTCTGGACAGGCCTCCGCATCCTCCAGTGCCTGACACCTCCTTTCCCCCCACCTCAGGGCATGAAGGTTTCCTGCACCCATTTCCAGTGTGCTGCTGGGGCCTTTACCTACCTGAGGGACCACTTCCCCCATTCCTACAGCGTGGACATGAGCCACCAGATCCTCAACCTCAACATCAACCTCATGCTGGTAGGAACTCACACCGGGACAGCTCCTTCCACACCTCAGGGCGGCTGCTGCTGGCTGGGAGAGGGGTGCTGGGAGGGCTGGCTGCTCCCTCAGGGGTCCAGGAGCTGAGTGTTACGTGAGACAGGGCTCCAGTGCCCACTGGGACTGTTGTCTGTGGGGGCTGGGCTCCTGGGGGGCAGGAGGGGCGCCTTCCCCCAGGCAGGAAGGAGATGTTGGGGGAGAGGGGAGGCTCTGTGCTGCTCTGCTCATCCCCAGGCTGCTCAGGTGACCCCTCAAGAAAGGGGCTGTGGCTGGTGGGGGCCTGGTATGGGGCCAGATACCCCTCTCCCAAGGTGTGGGAGGACCTGAAAACTGCGCTCTTCTCTTGGGCAGGGCCAGGCACAGGAGTGTCTCCTGGAGAAGTCCATGCTGGACAACAGGAAGAGTTTCCTCGTGGCTCGGATCAGTGCCCAGGTGAGGCCCTGCCAGCTGGCCCCTGCTGGCCCCTGCCAGCCTGAGCTCTGGCTACTTCTGCCTCAGGGCTTGTTGCCATGGCAGGGCGTGATGCCTGGGGTGGGGATGGAGGAGGACATCCTCAGCTCTGCTCGGTGTCAGCAGGCCAAGGGGCTGCAGGTGGGTCAGGGCAGTGCCAGGCACAGGCTGGGGGTGAGTGGGGTGGGGGCAGCCCTGAGGAGAGGGACAGGGGGTGCTGGGGGGTGGAAAGCTGCCTGTGAGCCATCAGTGTGTGCTCACAGCACAGAAAGCCCCCTGCAGCCTGGGCTGGGTGCCCAAACCATCCTATGATTCAAACCCTCTCCGTGGGGCAGGTTTGTTGTGGTGGTGTCACTCATCCCTGGCCCTGACCCAAAGTGCATCAGTGAGAGACTCTACCATGGCAGCGAGGTGACCCCAGCCTGGGGCACAAACAGGGCACCCCCCTCTCCCTCAGTGCCCTCAGCTCCTCTGTAGTGCAGCTCAGAGGGTTCCACACACCCATCCCTCTCCCTGTAGGTGGTGGATTACTACAAAGAGGCCTGCAGGGCACTGGAGAACTCAGAGACAGCCTCTCTGCTGGGGAAGATCCAGAAGGACTGGAAGAAGCTGGTTCAGATGAAAATCTATTACTTTGCTGCTGTGGCCCATGTGAGTGGGGAGAGCAACCTGGAGTGGGGGAACCTGCCCTTGGCTCCCAACCTGGCTGCTGTGGAGCTGGCCCAGCCACTGAGAGCTGGGCAGGCTGAGAGCTGGGCAGACAGGAGCCTGCTGAGGGTCACCCAGGGCAAGGGCAGAGTCCTGATGGAGGGGAACCTGCTTTAACAGGGGGTGGCACTGGATGAGCTCTGCAGGGCCCTTCCAGCCCCCACCACGCTGGGATTCTTGCCTGCTTCCAAGACCTCCCTCAGGTTACAGAGCTCTGATGTGTGTTTTCTTGCAGCTGCACATGGGAAAGCAGGCTGAGGAGCAGCAGAAGTTTGGGGAAAGGGTAAGCAGAGCCCAGGGGGCCCTTCTCAGCCCACCCTCACGGGGCTCCTGCCCTGAGAGGGTTGAGTCTGGAGGTCTCCTGGAGACATGATCCTGTCACCAACCACGTCCTGCCCCCCTGTGGGTGTCCTTGAAGAGCCCTGGCACCCACTTCTGTGCCCACCCTAATTCCTGTTCTCTCTGCAGGTCATCTACTTCCAGAGTGCTCTGGATAAACTCAACGAAGCCATCAAGCTGGCGAAGGTGCTGACACTGGGGCTGCCACGCGTGCCTGGGGCTGAAGGTTGCTCCCCGGGCCCTAGCGGGGCCCAGTGCCATGCCAACCTGGGGAGATGCCAACTGGGGTCAGGTTAAAAGCTTTCCCAGCCCTCCAGCAGGTTGGCAAACCTCTGCTTTGCTTCCCTCTGGGACATGCAGCCAAACCCACGGCTCCAGCATCTCCCAGGCGCTCGGGCTGCAGAGGGTTTGGGTTGAGCCCTTCAGGAGCCCGTGGGCAGCTGTCGGTATGACTGTGATTCTGATTCATGTGGCACAAGGAAGGGTGGCTGATGTGGCTGCTGCTGCCTGCTGGGCACACAGGGCTGCAGGAGGTTGCAGGACAGCAGTTTCCCCCTCCCTGCCTGCGCTAACTCCCTCTCCTTTCTGCAGGGCCAGCCAGAAACTGTGCAGGAGGCCCTGAGGTTCACCATGGATGTGATTGGTGGCAAGTGAGTCTGGGCACAGGGCAGCCCTGGGTGCCACCAGCCTGCTGCTGTGTAGGGCAGAGCAGCCCAGGGCATGTCCCCAGGCAGCCCTGAGGCCCCTGGGACCTGCTCTCCTCAGCACAAGCCCAAGGAACTCTGGGCCTGGCCCCCCAGGAGTGGGGCTGGAGGGGGAACACCGTGGCCCTCCCAACGTGGCATCACTCCTTGTTTGCAGGTACAACTCAGCCAAAAAGGACAATGACTTCATCTACCACGAAGCTGTGCCTGCACTGGACACCCTCCAGTCTGTGAAAGGTACAGAGAGTGACTCAGGGTTGTGGGGACCCCAGGGGTTGTGCCATGGGGCTGAGCTCCCTGGGGAGGTTTCAGCCTGGTGTGTGTTGTGTGTTTCCTCCCAGGTGCCCCCCTGGTGAAAGCCCTCCCTGTCAACCCCACGGATCCAGCCGTCACGGGCCCCGATATCTTTGCCAAGCTGGTGCCCATGGCTGCCCACGAGGCCTCTTCCCTCTACAGGTGTGTGCCAAGCCCTGGCACGGGCATGATGGACGGCCCACTGGCCCCAGAGCCAGGCTCAGCAGGGAGAGAGGAGCCTGTGCCAGCCACAGTGGCTTCCTTGGGGAGCCACCCTCATGCCTGGCTCCAGCCCTCAGTCCCTCCTGGCAGACAGGGCTGTCCCTGCTGCCCCCCGAGGCTCTGACCCGTTCCCAGGGGGCTGGGGTGTTCCTCATTGATGGCAGAGCCTCTCCTGCTCCTGCCACAGCACTCAAGGGTTGTGTTTTTATTCCCCCCCCCCGTGGCAGTGAGGAGAAGGCCAAGCTGCTGAGAGACGTGATGGCCAAGATCGAAGCCAAGAACGAAGTGCTGGAGTAAGTGTGAGCTGCCTCCTCGGGGCCCTTTGCCCCCCGCCGCCGATCCCTCAGCCCTGGGTGACGCTGCGTCCCGAGCTGGGGGCAGGGCAGGAGGCTCTGCCACCGCTCAGGGCCTTTGTCCCTCCCCTGCAGCCAGTTCATGGACTCGATGCAGCTGGACCCTGAGAGCGTGGACAACCTGGAGATGTACAGCCACATCCCGCCCGTGCTGATGGAGAAGTGCGCGGCGCTCAGCGTGCGCCCCGACACCGTCCGGAACCTGGTGCAGTCCATGCAGGGTGGGCACGCTGGGGCTGGGGGCTGGCACTGGGGGCTGGGCCTTGGCACTGCCTGCTCCCACAGCCGCGTTCCTGAGCTCCCACAGCCGTGTTTTTCCCTGGTGGGTGGCTCTGAGGGGTGCTGCTTCCTCACAGCCCTGTCCCCTGCCCGTGACGGGCATCTCCCATGTGCCAGCGGGCCCTGAGCCCACCCTGTGCTGTGCTGTGCTCGCCTCTGCTCGCCCACAGCCACAGTTATTCCTCAGGCTGCTGCCTGGAGGCGGCTGAGAGGAGACAGCAGCACTCTGCAACTCCCTCACAGGAGGCTGGAGTGAGCTGGGGGTCAGTCTCTGCCCCGAGTGATGAGTGACAGGACAAGAGGCAACAGGCTCAAGTTGCCCCAGGGGAGGCTGAGGCTGGAGCTGAGGCAGAACTGTTTCCCTGAGAGGGGTGTCAGCCCCTGTGCCAGGCTGCCCAGGGAGCTGGGGGAGTGCCCAGCCCTGGAGGGATCCCAAAGCCGTGGGGCTGAGGTGCTGAGGGCCGTGGGGTAGTGCTGGGCTGGGCAGAGTGAGGGCAGGGCTGGGACTGCAGCAGCCTGAAGGGCTTTTCAAACCATAAATGATTCTATGGCCTCTTCAGCTTCAGACCTGGAGCAGGCAAGGGCTGGGAAAGCCTGGATCAGCCCTTTGCCAACCCGTGTCTCTCCCCTCCAGTGCTCTCCGGGGTCTTCACCGACGTGGAGGCTTCGCTGAAGGAGATCCGAGACCTGCTGGAGGAGGACGAGGCTCAGGAGCGCAAGCTGCAGGAGCTGCTGGGGAAGGCGCCTCCAGCCCAGGGTTCCCCTCCCCAGCCCAGCCCGGGGCTGGCCGAGGTCAGCAAGGAGTGCTCCAAGTACGTGGAGGTGCACGAGAAGGCGAGTTACACCAACACGGAGCTGCACAAGGCCATGAACCTGCACATCGGCAACCTGCGCCTGCTGAGCGGGCCCCTGGAGCACGTCCGCGCCGCGCTGCCCGCGCCCGCCCTCACCGAAGGTCAGTGCGCTGCACCTCCCCTCCCCACGCTGGGGGTCGCTGTCCCCACATGAGAGCAGCTCCAGGTGGGCCAGGACGAGCCCTGGGCTGGCTGCTTGCCCCCCCAGTCCCGTGGCGGGGCAGAGGGGTGGCTCAGCCCTCCCCATCCTGCAGATGACAAGCAGGTACTGCAGAACCTGAAGCGGATCCTGGCCAAAGTGCAGGAGATGAGGGACCAGAGGACGTCTCTGGAGCAGCAGCTGCGGGAGATGATCCAGAAGGATGATATCACCACGTCCCTGGTCACCACCGACCGCTCCGAGATGAAGGTGGGCGTTTGGGGAAGCCCCATCCCGCCCCACAGGGCTGTGGCAGGAGCTCTGCCCCAGCCTGGCCGCCTCCTCAAGCCTCCTGCAGCCCCTCAGCTGCCCCCCAACTCTCTCTGCAGAAGCTCTTTGAGGAGCAGCTGAAGAAGTACGACCAGATCAAGGTGTACCTGGAGCAGAACCTGGCTGCCCAGGAGAACGTCCTGAAGGCCCTGACGGACGCCAACGTCAAGTACGCGGCTGTGCGCAAGGGCCTGGCCGAGGTGGAGCACAAGTGAGTGCTGTGAGGAGGGTGCAGGGGCTCTGGCCACATGGCAACAGCCTTGCCCACCCCAGCAGAGGTGGGGGCTCACCACAGCCTTCCCTGTCCCTCCCTTGTCACGTCCAGCTGCTTTGTTGCCCGTGGTGTTGCTCCCGGGTGGCTGCTGGTGGCTGAGGATCCCCAGCCCTGGTGCTGCCGTCCCTGCTCAGCCCCCTGCCCCGTCCCCCGCAGGTGGAACACCACTGTCCAGACCTTGGTGGCCTCCTACGAAGCCTACGAGGACCTGATGAAGAAGTCGCAGGAGGGGAAGGACTTTTACACGGACCTGGAGGGAAAGGCCTCCAAGCTGCTGGAGAAGGCCCGGGCCGCCTGCCGAGCCGCCGAGGCCAACAGGCAGCAGATCCTGGAGAAGTAGGTGGCGCCGAGCCCGGCCCCGGGGAGCCCCCTGGATGGGGGTGGGATGTGCCGGGGCCGGTTGCGGGGCCGCCCCGCGCTGAGCCCAACGCCCTTCCCCGCAGGGAGATGAAGAAGCAGCCGCCGCCGCGACCCACCGCCCCCAAACCCGCGCTGCCCCGGCAGGCGCCGGAGCCGGGGCCCGGGGAGGCCGGGGCGGAGCTGGAGCTGCCCGAGGAGCTGCGCGGCCTCCCGCCGGCCGTGCTGGCCGCGCTGCTGCCGCCGGCCCCGCGGCCCGCCGAGCCCTTGGCGCCCGGCGCCGCCCGCTTCACGCCGCCCGCCGCGCAGTACCGGCTGCCGGGAGCGCCGCTGCAGCCCTCGGCACCAGCCCCGCTGTTCCCCGCGGCCGCGCTGCTGCGGGCGCCGCTGCCACCGGCCTACGCAGCCCCGCTGGGGCCCCCGACGGGCTCCTCGCCGCGGCACGCCGCCCCATCCCACCCCGCTGCCGCCTTCCCCGCCGCGCTCGGCCCGCACGGCCCGCACACGGGCGCCGAGGCGGCCGCGGGGCCCCGGCTGGCCACCAGCACGGTGGACAGCGTGCAGGCGCCCATCGCCAGCTGCGCCCCCGGCCCCCTCCTGCCGCTCGGCCCCTTCCCCTACGCGCCGGCGGGGCTGCGGCCCTTCGGGCAGCCGGCTCCGCGCCCCTTCCCGGCCGGGCAGCCCCCGGCCGCCTTCGCCCCCGCGCCGCAGCTGCAGCCCGGCGGGGAGGGGCCGGCCCGGGCGCAGGGCCCGCAGCAGTTCCCCCCGGCCCCCTTCCTGCCTCCGGCGGGGGCTCCGGTCCCGCTGCCCTTCCAGCCCCCCGCTCGGCCCCCGCCGCCCCCCCAGGCCCGCTTCGCCCAGCAGCCCTTCGCCGGGCAGCCCCCCCTGCCCCCGCAGCTCTACCAGCTCCCGGGGCAGGACAAGGTGCCCCCCCAGGGGCTCGCTCATCCCCCCCCGGGGGCCCTGCCCTTCCCCCAGCCCCCCGGGCAGCCCGGCGTCCCCCCGCAGCCCCTGCACGCCGCCCTGGGGGGGCTGCAGCCCGTGCCCGCCAGCTCCCCCGCGCTGCCCTTCTGCCCCAGCCCTGCCCCTGCGCCCAGCCGCCTGCCCCCGGGCCCCCCCCCAGCCGCCGCCCCCGGCCCCCCGCACGTCCCCCCGGCTCCCAGCCCGGGGCTGACCCGGCTGCAGGGCGCGGGAGGGGCCGCCCAGGGCCCCCTCGTCCCGTCCCCGGCGCCCTCCCCGCAGCCGGCGCCGCCGCAGCGGCCGCCGGGCCCCAGCGATGGCGCGTTCCCGCGGCAGAGCTCCTGCACCGACGACCTGCTGTCGTCCAGCCCCGAGAGCCAGCACGGCGGCTCGCAGGCGGCCGTGGGGCAGCCGCCGCTGCAGCCCACCAAGGCGGACGCCAAGGAGGGGCAGAGGCCCAAGGCCGTGCAGCTGATCGAGAGCGACCCGTACGAGAAGCCGGAGCGCGTGGCGCGGCTGCGCTCGGAGCTGGAGCGGTTCCGGGCGCTGGCCGACGGGCTGGAGCGAGCGGCGCCGGGCGGCAGCTCCCGCCTCGACCTGCTCTGGAAGGAGCTGCAGGACGCGCAGGAGCGGGACGCGCGGCAGCTCTCCATCGCCATCGCCCGCTGCTACTCCATGAAGAACCGGCACCAGGACATCATGCCGTACGACAGGAACCGCGTGGTGCTGCGCTCGGGCAAGGACGATTACATCAACGCCAGCCGCGTGGAGGACCTGTCGCCCTACTGCCCCACCGTCATCGCCACGCAGGCCCCGCTCCTCGGCACCGCCGCCGACTTCTGGCTCATGATCTACGAGCAGAAGGTGTCGGTCGTCGTCATGCTGGTGTCGGAGCAGGAGCTGGACAAGGTGCGGCTGGGCGCTGGGGGAGGAGGGCGATGGCCGCGGGGGGCCGCGGGCGCCCGACCCACGGCCCGTTCCCCGCCGGCAGCAGAAGGTGCTGCGGTACTTCCCGGCGGAGCGGGGCCAGCCCCTGGCGCACGGAGCCGTCACCCTGGCGCTCACCAGCCTCAAGGTCACCCCCACCCACGTCGAGAGGATGATCACGCTGCAGTACCGCGACCAGAGCCTCAAGCGCACCGTCGTCCACCTCCAGTTCACCTCCTGGCCGGAGCTGTACGGAAACTGGGGGGCACTGGGGAGTGGGGAGGGGCCCCGCTGCAGCTGGGGGTGGGTTGGAGGGATCCTCATGTTGCCCAGTGGGACCCCCAAACCGCTCCTTCCTTATGGGGGAGGAACCTCAGGGCTGCTCAGGACGTGGGGAACAGGGGAGGGGTTGGCAGCAGGTTCCCCTCGCAGTGGGCATGTCCCTCGTTCCAGCCCCTGTTCCTCCCTCCCCAACAAGTGCCCCCTCCCCACTGAGTGTCCCCCCTCCCCACTGAGTGTCCCCCCTCCACTGAGTGTCCCCCTCCCCGCCCTGTCCCCCCCAGGGGCCTGCCTGACAGCAAGGGGAGCCTCCTGCGCTTCATCCAGGAGGTGCACAGCCACTACCTGCACCAGCGCCCGCTGCACACCCCCATCGTCGTGCACTGCAGGTGAGCGGGGCTGGGGGGCTCCCGGGGGCTGGGGGGTGTCCTGTCCCCCTCCTTGGGCCTCTCACAGCCCCGGGGGGCTCTGTGTGTGTCTCCACAGCTCAGGGGTGGGCCGGACCGGGGCCTTCTGCCTGCTCTACGCCGCCATGCAGGAGGTGGAGGCGGGCAACGGCATCCCTGACCTGGGGCTGCTGGTGCAGCGGCTGCGGCAGCAGCGCAAGCACATGCTGCAGGAGAAGGTAAGGGGGGGCTCTGGGGAGGGGCATGAAGCCCCCCCCAACCTTGACTCTAGGGGCGGCTGTGCAAGGAGGAAGCTCGCTCTGCCTTCCTCCTCCTGCTGGAAGGCTGATGAATGGAAGGCTGTTGTCAGGGGGTAGGGAGGCGGCCAGGAAAGCTGAAGCCTCGCTGGAGTTGTGCTTTGCAAGGAAGGTCAGGGACAGCAAGAAGGGCTTCTTCAGATACAGTGCAGGTGAAACCAATGCCAGAGGCAATGTAGGCCCAGTGCTGAATGAGGCCCTGGTGCCAGAGGATACAGAGAAGGCAGAGGTACTGAATGCCTTCGTTGCCTCTGTCTGTACTGCTGGAGCCTGTCCTCGGGAGCCCCAGACTCCAGGGGAAGTCAGGCTAAAGGAGGAGTTGTGTTTGGTTGCTGAGGGCTGGGTTCAGGATCAGCTGAGCAGTCTGGATGTACTCCCATCGGAGGGAGCTGGGGGGAGTCTTTGCTAAACCACTCTCCATCATCTTCAGCAAGTGGTGGAGAACAGGAGAGGTGCCTGAGGGCTGGAGGAGAGCAAATGTCACTCCAGCCATCAAAAAGGGTAATAAGGAGGAGCTGGGTAATGCCAGAGCAGTCAGCCTCAGCTCCCTCCCTGGGAAGGGGATGGAACAACTTGTCCTGGGCGCTGTCTGCAGGCAGCTGAGGGTCGTTAGGAGCAGTGAACACAGCTTTACTAAGGGGAAGTCCTGTGTGACCAACCTGAGAGCCTTTATGAAGCTGCACCCAGGTGGCAGATGGTGGCAGGGCAGTGGATGTGGTTTATCTGGGTTTCAGTCAAGCGTTTGGCACCGTGTCCCACAGCAACCTCACAGCAAAACTGAGGCAGGGTGGGCTGGGTGAGCAGGCAGGGAGCTGGGTTGTGAACTGGTTGAAGAAGGCAGAGAGTGGTGACCAGTGGGGCAGGGCCTGCTTGGAGGCCTGTGTCTAGTGGAGTCCCTCAGGGGTCTGTGCTGGGCCCAGCACCGTTCAGCCTGTTCATTAGTGACCTTGCTGAGGGAACAGAGGCACTGGCAGCAAGTTTGCTGCTGATCCTAACCTGGGGGCAGTGGCTGCCACCCCAGAGGCTGTGCTGCCATTCAGCCAGAGCTGGACAGGCTGGAGGGCTGGGCAGAGAGAAATCTGATGGAATTCAACAAGGGCAAGTGGAGAGTCTTGTGTCTGGGATAAAACAACCCCATGTGCCAGCACAGGCTGGGGAATGATGGAGTGGAGCATCTGCCTTGTGCTGAAAGGCTGAGGGAGCTGGGGCTCTTGAGCCTGGAGAAGAGGAGCCTGAGGGCTGAGCTCAGTCATGTTACAAACCCATCAAGGGTGGGTGTGAGGAGGCTGGAGCCAGGCTGTGTTCAGGGATGGCCAGTGACAGGACAAGGGGCAACGGGGACAAGCTGGAACAGGAGAGGTTCCAAAGCAACACAAGGAAAAGCTTCTTCCCTGTTGAGGTGAGGGAGCCCTGGCAGGGGCTGCCCAGATGGGCTGTGGAGGCTCCTTCTCTGAGCCATCCCAACCCAGCTGGACAGTCCCTGTGTGCCCTGCTCTAGGTGGTGCTGCTCTGGCAGGGGGGTTGCTCTGGGTGAGCGTTGCAGGTCCCTTCCAGCCCTTGACGTTCTGTGGTTCCTCCCCTGCAGCTGCACCTCAAGTTCTGCTTCGAGGCTGTCCTGCTGCACGTGGAGCAGGTTCTGCACCGCCACGGCGTGGGAGCCCCCGCCGCCCCCAAGGCCCCCAACAGCGCCTCCCCCAAGGTGGGTACAGCTGGGGGTCGGAGGGGGGGTCACACAGTCCCAGGCTCACGGGGCTTCTCTCTCTCTCTCTGTCTCTTCCTCCTCCAGCTCTACTTCCCCCAGGACCCGCAGGACCTGGTGCTGGGGGGGGACGTGCCCATCAGCTCCATCCAGGCCACCATCGCCAAGCTCAGCGTCAAGCCCGGGGGGGCCGTGGGGGAGCCCGGGGGGCTCTGCGGGCCCGATCCCGCCCCCTGCCCCGAGCCCACGCTGCCCGAGGCGCTGCCGGCGCTTCCCGACGGGGCCGTGGATGGGCCGGGGGTCCCCGAGCCCCCCGCCCCGGGGCCGCCCCCCCCGGAGCCGCCCAGCGCCGAGCCCCCCGCCGCGCCCCCCGCCCCGTCCTGCTCCTCGCTGGAGCTGCTGGCGTCGCTCACGCCCGAGGCCTTCTCGCTGGACGCCTCGCTCAGGGGCAAGCAGCGCATGAGCAAGCAGAGCTTCCTGCAGGCGGGAGAGGGGCTGCGGGGGCCACGGCCCAGCGACGACCCCCTCAGCATGCTCGACCCCCTCTGGACCCTCAACAAGACCTGAGGGGGGGCTGGTGGGGATGTGCTGAGCCCCCTCCCCGCCCCTTCCAGCACTACAGCCCTGCTCCCGCCGGGCGCCCCTCGGCGTCGGGGACCACCCCGCTCCCTGTACAGGTGCGACGCGGCTGCGCCCGCGCTCCCGCTCCCCCACAACTGACTTTTTCAGCTCTTTGCTACTAAAATAAAGCGAGTTTGCTCTGCTGGGTGGCTGGAGCTCGGCCCCCCGGGGCTGGGGGGCAGCAGGGGGGAGCAGGGGCACAGCCAGGCTGGGGTTAGTTCCTTTAATGGCAGCGTCCTCGTTGCGTTACAAAACACGGGCTACAAAACGCGGCCCCGAGCAGCGGGACCAAGGCTGCGGCGGATGGGGCGGGAGGGACCCCCAGTAGCCCCCTCCCCGGCCTCTACAATCACCAGAGTCTGTGTGGACGAGGGGGGAGCACAGGGGAGGGGGCTCGGGCCCTGCACACCGAGGGGGAGGACGGGGGACACCCCACAGCAGGCGCTTTGGTCCCATCGCTGCCACCCACAACCCCCTCCCTGCCCCTCGAGGGGTTTCCTCCCGGCACCCAACCTGAGAGAGGCCTCCTGGGTCCCGTGGCAGGAGGAGGAGGAAGGTGCTATTGCTGCAAAGTGGGCGCAGGAGCCAGGCTGTGCTGGGGCTGTGCTGGGGCTGCCGCAATAAATAAATATGTACAGCGTATAAATAAATAGGGGAGGGGGCAGCAGGGCCCGGGGGCTCTGCCCGAGCTCTAAGGCACGTGGGGGCCGAGCTGCGGGGCTGGGGCTGCCCCGGGCTGCTCCCGCTCCTGCCCCGCGTCCCCCTGCAGCCGCCCCCCAGCACCTCGCTGCGGGGACAGGAGCGGAGGGGGCTCGGCCCCGCTGACAAGAGTCCGGCTCGTGGCATGAACCAAGAGCTGGAGCCGGTGCCCCCGGCCCCGTCCCCCCCTCCCTGCCCGTGTCCCCGCACCCCGAGCTCCAGCCCCGGCTCAGTCCAGCTTCTCGAGCACCGAGGGCACGTAGACCAGGCTGAGCTCGCTGCCGAAGTTGCAGACGATGGCGGCGTTCTCCAGCACCAGGATCTGCCGCGCGGGCTGCGCCTCGTTGCTCTTGCCCAGGTACACGGTCTGCAGCAGGTCGCCGTAGCCGATGTCCCAGAAGGAGACGCAGCCCTGGCCGCCCGTCACCAGCAGGTTGTCAGAGATGACGCCCAGGCTGGAGCCGCAGCCCATCTCCTGCGGGGGAGGAGCGAGCTCAGCAGCCAGCCCCCGGCAGCCGGAGCCCTTTGGCCACAGCCCCTCGGCCGGCCCGGCCCGCAGAGCCTGGCCCAGCCAGAGCCGGGCTTCACAGAGCTCCTGAACGCTCCCTTTGTAAAGGGGGATGTTTGCCAAAGCACGTGGGGTGCCCACAGGGATCTGCGAGGCCAGGGAGCTGCTCTGCGGGGCCTGGGGGGGTCCAGAAAGGCAGCAGAACACCCACCCACCAGCCCCTGCAACAGGACAGGGAGCTCTGGAGCCAGCACAGAGCTGCTGCCAGGGCTGGAGCCCCTCTGCTGTGAGCACAGGCTGAGAGAGTTGGGGCTGCTCAGCCTGGAGAAGGCTCCAGGAGCCCTTGGAGCAGCCTCCAGTCCCTCGAGGGGCCCCCAAGAGACATGGGCAGGGACTTTGGGCAAGGGCCTGGAGTGCCAGGACAAGGGCTGCTGGCTGCTGAGACTGAGCTGAGATGGGAGGCAGAAGCTGTTCCCTGGGAGGGTGCTGAGGCCCTGGCACAAGCTGCCCAGAGAGGCTGTGGCTGCCCCAGTCCTGGCAGTGTCCCAGGGCAGCTTGGAAGGGGCTGGGAGCAGCCTGGGCTGGTGGAAGCTGTCCCATGGCAGGGGGTGGAACAGGATGAGCTGTGGGGTCCCTTTCAGCCCAAACCAGTCTGGGATTCTGGGATTAACCTTCCCCTGGCCATTCCCCAGCTCCTGACCTGCTGGATGGAGTAGAGCTTGATCCCTGAGCTGCGGTCCCAGATGCTGATCACGTCGTCCAAGCCGCTGCTGATGACGCAGGACGTGGTGCAGGTGAGCGACGTGACGTCCCCGCGGTGGGCGTACATGTGGCTGACCTTGCTGCCCGTCAGCACGTCCCACAGGCAGATGGCACCGTCCTGGCCTCCGCTGGCCAGCACCATGGTCTGCGAGGGAGGCGGGAGCAGCTCAGAGCTCAGCCAGCGCAGAGGGCTGAGGCAACGGCCTGTGTGTGTGTCTCAGTGACAAGTGGTGGTCAGTGATGACCCAGCCGTGATGTAGATGGTACAAAGAGGTGGGCAATGACCTGGGTTTGGCAGGGATGGGGTTAACTTTCCCCAGAGCATGAGGGGCTTGGGGAAGCAGGGGAACCTGCCCTAGCAGGGGCTGGCACTGGATGGTGCCCAGAGCACCCTGCCAGCCCCCATGTTCTGGGGTTCTATAAGGCCGGGTGTTGTCTGTGTTCCTGTGCCGTGCTTAAGGCTGTTCTCCTCTTGTCCCGTCCAACTCTCCTTATCTCATCCCCCCCAGCTTCCCCTTGTCCCTCCTGATTCTCCTCCCCATCACACCCAGGCTGTGCCTGGCTCTGGTCAGTGGGGTTTAGCAGCCCTCCCCCTCAGATTCCTGAGCCAGGAGAGGGTCCCAGCTGAGTCCCCCCACCTCAGCAGCCACACACGGGGGCTGGTTGCCAGCGGGGCCGTACCTGGTCCATGTAGACAGCCGTGATGGCTCCCGAGTGGCCCTGCAGTGTGAACAGGCAGCACGAGTCTTCCAGCCGGAACACCTGCAGGGGGAGGCAGCTCTGAGTGTCCTGCTACAGCCCTGACTGTCCTGGGGCAGCCCTGACTGTCCTGGTACAGCCCTGACTGTCCTGGGGCAGCTCTGAGTGTCCTGGGGCAGCTCTGAGTGTCCAGATACAGCCCTGAGTGTCCTGGGGCAGCTCTGAGTGTCCCAGGGCAGAGCTGTCAGCAGAGTGATGCCACCTGAGCCTCACAGAACACAGCACAGGAGGAAAGGGGCTCAAGCTGCCCCAGGGGAGGTTGAGATTGGAGCTGGGGAACAATTCCTTCCCCAAGGGCTGTCCAGCCCTGTCCCAGCTGCCCAGGGCCGTGGGGGAGTGCCCAGCCCTGGAGGGATCCCAAAGCCTGGAGCTGTGGGGCTGAGCCCATGGGTCAGTGGTGGCTGTGGCAGTGCTGGGGAATGGTGGCATCAAGGAGCTTCAAGGGCTTTTCCAACCTCATCGATGGGGTGGCTAAGCCAGGAGCCCCTGAACCCCCACCCCAGTCCCCAGGTGAGCAGATCCCACGCTGTCTCTGAGCAGGAGCTCACCCAGGCCTGTCCCTGTAACTGCAGCAAGGAGCCCCGTCCCAGCAGGACAACACAGCACGGGGACCTTCATGCACCCCCAGCCCGCCCTTTGTGCCCATCCCCACGCTGGCTTTGCCCCAGCCCGTGCCCAGGAGCAGCTCCCAGGGGGGAGCAGACGAAGCCTCACCCTCAGCGTATGGTCCTGGCTGCCGGTGACCAGGCGCCCGGCCGCAGCCTTCAGCGCCGTGATGGGCTTGTGGTGGGCACAGGCCACGGTGTGTGTGAGCTGGCAGGAGATGAGGCCACTGCTGCTGAACACGGGCGAGGACGGGACGCTGCTCCTGCTGGGGGCTCCTGCAGGGACACACCACGGCAACAGTCTGGCTGCAGCACACACACACACACACACACAGCTACAGCCTGGCTAAAGTACGTACACACACACACACACAGAGCTACAGCCTAAATAAGCACACTCACACACACACAGCTACAGCCTGGCTGCAGCACACATACACACACACACACACGCACAGCTATAGCCTGGCTGCAGCATACACACACACACACACACACACAGCTACAGCCTGGCTGCAGCATACACACACACACACAGAGCTACAGCCTAAATAAGCACACTCACACACACACAGCTACAGCCTGGCTGCAGCACACATACACACACACACACACGCACAGCTATAGCCTGGCTGCAGCATACACACACACACACACACACACACAGCTACAGCCTGGCTGCAGCATACACACACACACACACACACACACAGCTACAGCCTGGCTGCAGCATACACACACACACACAGAGCTACAGCCTAAATAAGCACACTCACACACACACAGCTACAGCCTGGCTGCAGCATACACACACACACACACAGCTACAGCCTAAATAAGCACACTCACACACACACAGCTACAGCCTGGCTGCAGTGCACATACACACACACACACACGCACAGCTACAGCCTGGCTGCAGCACACATACACACACACACACACGCACAGCTATAGCCTGGCTGCAGCATACACACACACACACACACACACACAGCTACAGCCTGGCTGCAGCATACACACACACACACACACACACAGCTACAGCCTGGCTGCAGCATACACACACACACACAGAGCTACAGCCTAAATAAGCACACTCACACACACACAGCTACAGCCTGGCTGCAGCATACACACACACACACACACACACACAGCTACAGCCTGGCTGCAGCATACACACACACACACAGAGCTACAGCCTAAATAAGCACACTCACACACACACAGCTACAGCCTGGCTGCAGCATACACACACACACACAGAGCTACAGCCTAAATAAGCACACTCACACACACACAGCTACAGCCTGGCTGCAGTGCACATACACACACACACACACACACAGAGCTACAGCCTGGCTGCAGCACACATACACACACACACACACGCACAGCTATAGCCTGGCTGCAGCATACACACACACACACACACACACACAGCTACAGCCTGGCTGCAGCATACACACACACACACAGAGCTACAGCCTAAATAAGCACACTCACACACACACAGCTACAGCCTGGCTGCAGCATACACACACACACACACACACACACAGCTACAGCCTGGCTGCAGCATACACACACACACACAGAGCTACAGCCTAAATAAGCACACTCACACACACACAGCTACAGCCTGGCTGCAGCATACACACACACACACACAGCTACAGCCTAAATAAGCACACTCACACACACACAGCTACAGCCTGGCTGCAGTGCACATACACACACACACACACGCACAGCTATAGCCTGGCTGCAGCATACACACACACACACACACACACAGCTACAGCCTGGCTGCAGCATACACACACACACACAGAGCTACAGCCTAAATAAGCACACTCACACACACACAGCTATAGCCTGGCTGCAGCACACATACACACACACACACACGCACAGCTATAGCCTGGCTGCAGCATACACACACACACACACACACACAGCTACAGCCTGGCTGCAGCATACACACACACACACAGAGCTACAGCCTAAATAAGCACACTCACACACACACAGCTACAGCCTGGCTGCAGTGCACATACACACACACACACACACACAGAGCTACAGCCTGGCTGCAGCACACATACACACACACACACACGCACAGCTATAGCCTGGCTGCAGCATACACACACACACACACACACACACAGCTACAGCCTGGCTGCAGCATACACACACACACACAGAGCTACAGCCTAAATAAGCACACTCACACACACACAGCTACAGCCTGGCTGCAGCATACACACACACACACACAGCTACAGCCTAAATAAGCACACTCACACACACACAGCTACAGCCTGGCTGCAGTGCACATACACACACACACACACGCACAGCTACAGCCTGGCTGCAGCACACATACACACACACACACACGCACAGCTATAGCCTGGCTGCAGCATACACACACACACACACACACACACAGAGCTACAGCCTGGCTGCAGCACACATACACACACACACACACGCACAGCTATAGCCTGGCTGCAGCATACACACACACACACAGAGCTACAGCCTAAATAAGCACACTCACACACACACAGCTACAGCCTGGCTGCAGTGCACATACACACACACACACACACACAGAGCTACAGCCTGGCTGCAGCACACATACACACACACACACACGCACAGCTATAGCCTGGCTGCAGCATACACACACACACACACACACACACAGCTACAGCCTGGCTGCAGCATACACACACACACACAGAGCTACAGCCTAAATAAGCACACTCACACACACACAGCTACAGCCTGGCTGCAGCATACACACACACACACACAGCTACAGCCTAAATAAGCACACTCACACACACACAGCTACAGCCTGGCTGCAGTGCACATACACACACACACACACGCACAGCTACAGCCTGGCTGCAGCACACATACACACACACACACACGCACAGCTATAGCCTGGCTGCAGCATACACACACACACACACACACACAGCTACAGCCTGGCTGCAGCATACACACACACACACAGAGCTACAGCCTAAATAAGCACACTCACACACACACAGCTACAGCCTGGCTGCAGTGCACATACACACACACACACACACACAGAGCTACAGCCTGGCTGCAGCACACATACACACACACACACACGCACAGCTATAGCCTGGCTGCAGCATACACACACACACACACACACACAGCTACAGCCTGGCTGCAGTGCACATACACACACACACACACACACAGAGCTACAGCCTGGCTGCAGCACACATACACACACACACACACGCACAGCTATAGCCTGGCTGCAGCATACACACACACACACAGAGCTACAGCCTAAATAAGCACACTCACACACACACAGCTACAGCCTGGCTGCAGTGCACATACACACACACACACACACACACAGAGCTACAGCCTGGCTGCAGCACACATACACACACACACACACGCACAGCTATAGCCTGGCTGCAGCACACATACACACACACACACACACACAGAGCTACAGCCTGGCTGCAGCACACATACACACACACACACACGCACAGCTATAGCCTGGCTGCAGCATACACACACACACACACACACACAGCTACAGCCTGGCTGCAGCACACACACACACGAGCTACAGCCTGTCTGCAGCACACACACACACACACACACACACGAGCTACAGCCTGTCTGCAGCACACACACACACAAGCTACACCCTATCTGCAGCACAGACACACACACACACACACACACAGAGCTAGAGCAGCCTGGCTGGACACTGGGCACTGGCTGAAGCTCCAGCTGCTCAGTGCTCACAACCTGAGGGAGGGTCTCCCTCAGCTCCTCCTGCAGACCACTGGCCTCTGTGCAGTGAGTGAGTCTCTGCAAGACCAAGGGCTCTGAGGCCCCAGATGCTGCACACGGTGTCTGCACTCTGAGGGGAAGCTGTGGCACCACACTGCAAACACTGACCACTGTGCACTGGTTCAGTGTGCTGTGGCTGTGCCCCAAGCTGCACTGTGGGTATGTGGTGTGAGAACAGACACTGCAGAAGTGAGAAGTGGGTGAGGCCAGAGGCAGGGGCAGAGCTGACCCTCAGCCCATGTGGAACTCCCAAAGTGCCCTTCAGCCTTGCCAGAGCAGTGGGTTTGGAGTCCTGCAGCTCGGGGTGCTCTGGAGAGCTGCATTCTCGTGGCAGCTCAGGAAGGAAGGCGTGAGGAGGAGGCCAGGGAAGAGGAGAGGGCTCAGCTGCTCACTTACCTCGGAACTGCAGGTGGCTCAGGGACGTGTGTGTCTCTAGAGAAAAGAAATCCAAGGAGCCGTTCAAGCGGGCAGCGACGATCCTGAGGGAGAAACGGGCACGTGAGGAGACACAGGCCCTGCCCTGAGAGCAGCACGAGGGGCCCCCAGAGCTGCCACCAAGGTCCCACGTGCCCTGCACTGTGCCCCCAGTGAGGGACCCCTCCTGAGCACAGGGACATTGTGTTTAGGTCAGGCTGCAGAACAAGAAGCAGCCTGTTGAATAACAGCACACAGAGATCAGTGACTGCAGCTGGAGCATTGTGTCCAGCTCTGGGCCCCTCAGTTGCAGAAGGACAGGGAGAGAGTTCAGTGCAGGGCCAGCAAGGTGATGGAGTGGAGCATCTGCCTTGTGCTGAAAGGCTGAGGGAGCTGGGGCTCTGCAGCTTGGAGAAGCCTGAGGGCTGAGCTCAGTCATGTTACAAACCCATCAAGGGTGGGTGTGAGGAGGCTGGAGCCAGGCTGTGCTCAGGGATGGCCAGTGACAGGACAAGAGGCAACAGGGACAAGCTGGAACAGAAGAGGTTCCAAAGCAACACAAGGAAAAGCTTCTTCCCTGTTGAGGTGAGGGAGCCCTGGCAGGGGCTGCCCAGATGGGCTGTGGAGGCTCCTTCTCTGAGCCATCCCAACCCAGCTGGATGAGTCCCTGTGTGCCCTGCTCTAGGTGCTGCTGCTCTGGCAGGGGGGTTGCACTGGGTGAGCTTTGCAGGTCCCTCCCAGCCCTTGAGAGTCTGTGATTCTGTGCAGCTCCATCTCCAGCCCCGAGTCCCTCTGGACAGGCAGCAGCTGGCCAGACTGAGTGTACCAAGAAGTGGCTGCTGGAAGGGTCCTGGTCTCAGGACAACTCACCCCACCATGTGAGAGGCAGCACAAGCAGGGGACATTGCCCAGCTGAGCCTCTGCCACCTGCAGCTGTTTGACCTCAGGGGCAGGAGGAGGCTCCTGCCTTACACCACATCTTGCCCTGCCCTCGCAGGAGCCCAAAGGCACTCGGTCAGTTACCTGTTGCTGAGGAAGACGAGCGCCGTGATGCCAGACTGCCCTTCGTCATTGCTGCTGCGCAGGGTGCCCTCGATGGCATCCCACACCTGCAAGGAGAGGAGGAGTCACTGTCAGCACTCTGAGCAGAGCACACAGTTGCTCCCTTGCTCCCCTCTGCTCCACACCCGCCCTGTTCCGAGCAGGAACGCTCTGGGTTTTGAAGCAACGCTCTGATGTGGATTGGAGACAGAACTCAGCAGCAAAACTCAGGCAGCGGCCCAGAAGCAAAGGAAGGCCAGGGAGTGGGCTGCCTGTGCTGGTGTTGGGAGGAACGAGAAGCCACTCGAGGTCAGAAACCATCAACAATGGCATTTCAAAAGGTGCTTTTTAAAACCCAAACCCTGCAGAGCTTTTGGAGATTGACATTCTCCTTCAAAAATGGAAGTGAAAATGAAACCAATTCTGGGAGTTGCTCATTGGCCATTTGCCATTTAACACTTGCTTCAAAACTTGTATCATTCCTCTAGAAATCCCAGTGGTTTTGCCTCATTTCATGACTTAATGCCATGGCAATCTTTAAGCTCCTTCAGTCTTTAAAGAGCATGTGGCAGCTCAGACCTGAGCCCTGCTCCTCACCTCCAGCAGCTCAGTCCTGGGCTCTGCTCCTCACCCCCAGCAGCTCAGCCCCCAGCCCCCTCCTCACCCCCAGCAGCTCAGCCCTGAGCCCTGCTCCTCACCCCCAGCAGCTCAGCCCTGGGCTCTGCTCCTCACCTCCAGCAGCTCAGCCCTGGGCTCTGCTCCTCACCTCCAGCAGCTCAGCCCTGAGCCCTGCTCCTCACCCCCAGCAGCTCAGCCCCGGGCTCTGCTCCTCACCCCCAGCAGCTCAGCCCTGGGCTCTGCTCCTCACCCCCAGCAGCTCAGCCCTGGGCTCTGCTCCTCACCCCCAGCAGCTCAGCCCTGGGCTCTGCTCCTCACCCCCAGCAGCTCAGCCCTGGGCTCTGCTCCTCACCCCCAGCAGCTCAGCCCTGGGCTCTGCTCCTCACCTCCAGCAGCTCAGCCCTGGGCTCTGCTCCTCACCCCCAGCAGCTCAGCCCCCAGCCCCCTCCTCACCCCCAGCAGCTCAGCCCCCAGCCCCCTCCTCACCTCCAGCAGCTCAGCCCCCAGCCCCCTCCTCACCTCCAGCAGCTCAGCCCTGGGCTCTGCTCCTCACCTCCAGCAGCTCAGCCCTGAGCCCTGCTCCTCACCCCCAGCAGCTCAGCCCTGGGCTCTGCTCCTCATCCCCAGCAGCTCAGCCCTGAGCCCTGCTCCTCACCCCCAGCAGCTCAGCCCTGGGCTCTGCTCCTCACCCCCAGCAGCTCAGCCCTGGGCTCTGCTCCTCACCTCCAGCAGCTCAGCCCTGGGCTCTGCTCCTCACCTCCAGCAGCTCAGCCCCCAGCCCCCTCCTCACCCCCAGCAGCTCAGCCCTGAGCCCTGCTCCTCACCCCTAGCAGCTCAGCCCTGGGCTCTGCTCCTCACCTCCAGCAGCTCAGCCCCCAGCCCCCTCCTCACCCCCAGCAGCTCAGCCCTGAGCCCTGCTCCTCACCCCTAGCAGCTCAGCCCTGGGCTCTGCTCCTCACCCCCAGCAGCTCAGCCCCCAGCCCCCTCCTCACCCCCAGCAGCTCAGCCCCCAGCCCCCTCCTCACCTCCAGCAGCTCAGCCCCCAGCCCCCTCCTCACCTCCAGCAGCTCAGCCCTGGGCTCTGCTCCTCACCCCCAGCAGCTCAGCCCTGAGCCCGGCTCCTCACCCCCAGCAGCTCAGCCCTGGGCTCTGCTCCTCACCTCCAGCAGCTCAGCCCTGAGCCCTGCTCCTCACCCCCAGCAGCTCAGCCCTGGGCTCTGCTCCTCACCTCCAGCAGCTCAGCCCTGAGCCCTGCTCCTCACCCCCAGCAGCTCAGCCCTGGGCTCTGCTCCTCATCCCCAGCAGCTCAGCCCTGAGCCCTGCTCCTCACCCCCAGCAGCTCAGCCCTGGGCTCTGCTCCTCACCCCCAGCAGCTCAGCCCTGGGCTCTGCTCCTCACCCCCAGCAGCTCAGCCCTGGGCTCTGCTCCTCACCTCCAGCAGCTCAGCCCTGGGCTCTGCTCCTCACCTCCAGCAGCTCAGCCCCCAGCCCCCTCCTCACCCCCAGCAGCTCAGCCCTGAGCCCTGCTCCTCACCCCTAGCAGCTCAGCCCTGGGCTCTGCTCCTCACCCCCAGCAGCTCAGCCCCCAGCCCCCTCCTCACCTCCAGCAGCTCAGCCCCCAGCCCCCTCCTCACCCCCAGCAGCTCAGCCCCAGCCCCCTCCTCACCTCCAGCAGCTCAGCCCCCAGCCCCCTCCTCACCCCCAGCAGCTCAGCCCCAGCCCCCTCCTCACCCCCAGCAGCTCAGCCCCAGCCCCCTCCTCACCTCCAGCCTGCCATTGCTCCGCCCAGCCACGATGAGGTTCCCCTGCAGGTCCAGGCTCCAGACCGAGCTCTCCATGTCTCCTCCCCAGGCGGGACCGGGGGAGGATTTGTCCAGGGCGGGCGCGGGCTCGTCGCCGAGGCTCCTCCGGCGGCCGCCGTCCTCGGCCGTGGCGCGGGAGCTGCTGCCGAAGGGGGCCGCGTGCGGGGCCGTGCTGCCGCCGTAGCCGAGGCCGCCGTGGGAGCCGCCGTGGGAGCCGCCGTGGGAGCCGCCGTGCTCCTCGTACACCTTCCCCACCAGGCTGCTGAAGTCGTAGCCGGCGTCCTTGTGGCGGCCGCCCACGGCGCGCAGCCGCGGCTCCGGCTCGGCCACCTTCACCCGCTCCGAGAAGTTGGTGTCGATGAGGGCCGTGAGGTCGGGCTGGTCGCAGAACAGCGGCGGCTGGGGAGGGCTCAGCAGCCTCTGGAGCTGGGCAGCGCTCTCCAAGGCGTCCTCGGGCCCGGCCCTGCCGTCCGGGCTCTGCTCCCAGCCCTCCTGGTAATCGAAGATGCCGCCGCTGTCTCTCCGCAACCTGCGGGGCGGGAAGGGAGGGTCGCGGCACGTGCGCCACGCACCGGGAGCTGCCGCGGCGCGGCCGGGCCGCCACGCACCTGGGCTTGGGGATGACCGTGAGGCAGTCGCCGGTCTGCGCGTCCCACACGCGGATCTGCCCCACCAGGCAGCAGCTCACCAGCAGCATCCCGTCGCTGGCCAGGCACTCGATGTCCTGCGGAGCAACGGGCACAGCTCAGCGTGGCGCTGCTCGGGCACGGCTGGTGGGGCTGGCTGCAACTCACAGGGTCCCTGCATGGTGGGGCTGGAAGGGCCCTGCAGAGCTGCTGCAGCCCCAGCCCCTGCTCCAGCAGCTTCCCCTGGCTCAGGGGGCACAGGAACGTGTCCAGCTGGGGGTGGGAACCTCCCGAGCAGGAGCCTCCACACCCTCCCTGGGCTCCCTCACCTCAGCACCAAAGGAGCTTCTCCTCCTGTGCCAGGGGCACCGCCTGTGTGCCACCTTGTTATCCCTTATCCTGTCACACAGACACTACTGGATACTACTACCCCACCCTCCCGACACCAACCCTTTAGCCAGACTCCATGTGTCTCCCCTTTCCCTCACAAAGCAAGGCCCAAAGAGATGGGAAGGTTTCCATCCACCTCTGTGCAGCTCCTCTGGCAGACCTGGCTCAGCGTTTCGCTTCTCACTGGTTGCCTGAGCACTTTGTGTTTCTCAGGATGAGGAGAAGCATCTTTCCCCTTGAGAAACAGGAGCGAGCCAAGCGGCAGCACGCTGCCCAAGCCAAGCCACGGCTGCTTTTGGCACTGGAAACAGCATTTAACAGCTCAAACCTACGCACTGAGTCCTGGGCAGGAGGAAAAAAGGGATCCAGGAGGCAGTAAAAGCCAGGAGTCCAGAGCTGCCTCAGCAAAGCAAGCTGGAGCAGCCACCGTGAAAGCTGGTGCTGGGATTTAACATGACTGTAACTAATGGTGCAAAATCAGGGTGGACTGGGATTTGCTAAAGCTGAACAACTAATGAATGCTGAGGCCTGAGACCATACACTGGAAGGTGACAAAGTGCTGGGTGTTAAACAACCTAAATCTGGGAGAGGGGGAGGAAACTGTCCTGTCTGAAGGTGACAAAGGGCTGGTGACACCGAGGACACCCCGGGGCAGGAGGAAAGGAGGGTCTGCATCTGTGCAAAACTGCAACTCCAGGATGGGAGTGAAACAGCTTCTGAGGTTAAGAACAGAAAGCAGCTGGAGACAGAGGAAGGCCCCAGCCCCAAACGTTGCACTGGGAACTGTAAGGGCATAACCACACAGGGATTGCTCTGTGCCAGATCCTGAGTCCAAACTGTCCTCTAGAGCCAGGGGCTGAGCCTGGCTCCAGCTGCTGTGTCCCTCCCGAGGGCTGTCAGTGAAAGCAGGCAGAGGCTGCGTGGCATGGGGAAAACGCCCTCCCTGTGAGCACTGCAGCACCTGACCTACCATGAGGTGACCCCTGAGAACCAGGGGCACGATCTCGGTCTCGGGAGGGGAGTAGCCGTAGTCGTCACAGGGCAGGTCCCCGCGCTTCCTCCTGCTGTGAGACAGCCCGTGCTGCCCGTAGTTCCTGGGGCAGAACACCCTGTACAGGCAGAAGAGCAGCAGCACCAGCAGAATGCCAGAGGCCAGGCCCAGAGCAGCCACCCTGGTGGGAGACAGAGACAACAAGGCGTTGAGGTGAAGAGTTCCTTGTGCAGCGCGACACCTTCAGCTGAGAAACCTTCCCAATGGGCTGGACAGGGATTTCCTCCTCATACACACCTTCCATCCCTCAGCACCCTGGGAGCCCTCCCTGGCCTCTCTGCAGCAGTTCCCTGTCTCTGCAGCTGGGGAGCCCAGCACTGGGCACAGGGCTCAGCAGGGCAGAGCAGAGGGGCAGCACAACCTCCCTGGCCCTGCTGCCCACACTCTGCTGGATGCCCCCAGGCTGCCATTGGCTTCTTGCCCACCAGCCCACACTGCTGCTCGTGGTTCTCTGCTGCCCACCAGCACTGCCAGGTCCCTCTCCTGGAGCTGCTCTGCAGCAGGTGCCCCCCAGCCTGTGCTGGGGCAGGGGCTTGTTCCTGCCCAGCTGCAGGACTCTGCCCTTGCCCTGGGTGACCCTCAGCAGGTTCCTCTGTGCCCAGCTCTCGCTGACTGGCAGCTCAGCCTCTGGTGCACCAGTCAGTTTGGTGCCATCAGGGAACTTGCTGAGGGTCCCTCTGTTCTTGAGAGGGTTTTGTTCTTTGCACTGAACCTTCACAAACATTTTTAGCGTCCCCCCAGGAGCAGAAGCAAAGAGCCAAAGGGCAACACGTGTCTCCAGGGGAGCTGAGGCACGGTGAAGGACTCTTACTTGTAGAGAGTGACATCCTGGTGGCCTTGCAGCCTGGCCGAGGGCTGCTGGGGCTGAGCTGCAGCGTCCAGCCTCCCGCTGCCCGCGCCCAGGGGCTGGTAGCGATTGGCCTCCTGGGGATGCCGCAGCTCCAGCGCCTCCTGCGGGTTGAGGTACAGCGTGACCGGGATGGCTGGCAGGATGCTGATGTATCTGAGGGCACGGAGAGACCAGAGCAGCTTAGCAACAGCAAACACAAGCGTCTGAGGTGGCACCCCAGCTCAGCTCCTGGCCAGCAGCCCAGGCAGGGCTCAGGCTTTTCCTTCAGTACCTTTGGGAACCTCTGTTCCTCACAGGCACCACTCCCAGCACTCCCAGGGGATCACTTATTGGTGCACAAAATCCTGCCTGTCACCTCTGGGCTGCTCACGAGCAAGCCTGGCACCCAGGAGCCCAGAGAGACACAGCCCCAGTGCCCCGGGGAGCTCGGTACCTCCACAGCGCCCAGGAGGGTCTGTTCAAGCCTCCTCCTGAAGCCACACTGGTGGAACACAACTTATCTGACCCAGAAGGAAGGAACCCACTTGTGGCCAGTTGCACAGAGCCCCCGTGGCACTCGGTGCCAGCCCACTTGCCTTTTGGCCAGGGTGATGTTGTAGTAGCTGAAGAGGGACGGCCAGTGCCTGAAGGAAAGCTTCCTCCAAATCTCCTCATCCTCTGCTCCCCAGGTCACCTCTGCCTCGGTCCCAGGCTCGTTCTGTGCGTTCCCTTTGCCCTCTGGCCCCTGTGCCCAGGCGTGCTGGGCGCTCTGCAGCCTGCTCAGGGCCTCCAGCCCCGGCTTCTGCTCACGCTGCTGACTCTGGTTTTCTGACAGCTGGATGGGGTCCGACGGGAACACTGAGAGGTCGATCTTGGGGTCCCCAGCAGGAAGGACCCCTCCAGGAACAGGCATGGGAGGCAGACCTGCTTCACCCAAAGGGCTCTGTTCGGTGACCTGCGACGTGAGGTAGGTGCGGAGACCAGCAGGATCCGTGTAAACCAGGATTCCGATCCAGATCACCGTCCCAGCCTGCACAGGGTGAGCCAAGAGACACAGCCCTGGAGAGCACAGCCTTCACACCCCCTGCAGCACCCCAGCAGCACCAGCCCAGCCCCGGGGCGTCATCTCCATCCATCCCTCATCGCCAGAACAACCTTCCCCTCTGAGAGGACTGGGAGAGGCAGCACAGCACAAAACAGCTGCTGACAACACTGATCCAGGCCAGGCTGCCCTTGGCCTCCTTGGCCACCTGGGCACGGGGCTGGCTCATGTCCAGCTTTCCAGCCACTGCTCCCCAAGCCTGTAGCACTGCTGGGGGTTGCTGTGGCCCAAGTGCAGGACCCAGCCCTGGGCCTTATTGACACCCATGGCATTGGCCTTGCCCCAGCCCCCCAGCCTGTCTGCACCAGTCTGTAAGGCTTCCCCACCCTCCAGCAGACCCACACTCCCGCCCAGCTCAGCGCCACCTGCAAACGTGCTGAGGGTGCCCCGTGTCCCCTCACCCACATCAGAGGCAGAGACATCCCCAGGGAGCAGAGCCCTGCGGCAGAGGGACGCTCCCAGGGGCAGCCTGGGCCACGCAGGGGACGGGGAGGCGGGCAGTGCCCGTGGGGAGGGGGCAGCGGCACGTACCATGATGAGCCTCTGCGCCAGGCGTGTCCGGGCGAAGAAGTAGATGAGGCGCAGGCGCTTGGGCAGGCGCAGGTTGCGGAAGGAGCAGGGCTGCAGGGTGATGGTGTGCGGCTGCAGGGGCACGGTGTGCGGCTGCAGGGGCAGGGTGTGCGGCTGCAGGGGCACAGAGTGTGGCTGCAGGGGCACGGAGTGCGGCGGGGCAGGGCGCAGCGCTGGCGGCCGCTCGGGGCGCGGGCAGCGGCTGCCGGGCTTGGCCGCGGCCAGGCACGTCTCTGCCGGCAGGCGTCGGGTCAGGTCAGCCAGCTGCCAAGAGAAAAGCCACCGTGGGGCGGGGGAAGATGAGCAGGCCAGGCCCCTGCAGAGGGGTTCGCTGAGCTCCCACCCTCACTCTCCAGTCGGCCGTTTTGTCTCCTCTTTGCCCATCGGTTTGTGCCCACCCGTGTCAGTTTGTGCCCACCCGCGTCAGTTTGTGCCCACCCGTGTCAGTTTGTGCCCACCCGTGTCTCCTGCCAGCCCAAAGCCGCACGGCCAGACACCTGAGGCTGTGCTCAGTCCCTGCACGTGTGTACCCAAGCAACAACTGCCCCAGCTCGGTCTTTGCCATTTAAAGAGTGAAAATCACCTCCTCCATCCTTCCCCAATAGCAGAGGAGGCAGAAACAAGGCAAACCCCCATGACACAGAAGAATTTGGGCTGGAAAAGCCCTTGAAGCTGCTGCAGTCCCAGCCCTGCCCTCACCCTGCCACAGCCACCACTGACCCACAGCACCTCAGCCCCACGGCTTTGAGATCCTTCCAGGGCTGAGCACTGCCCCAGCTCCCTGGGCAGCCTGGCACAGGGGCTGACACCCCTCTCAGGGAAACAGTTCTGCCTCAGCTCCAGCCTCAGCCTCCCCTGGGGCAACGTGAGCCTGTTGCCTCTTGTCCTGTCCCTTGCTATATGGGATCAGAGACTGAATCCCACCTCAGCCTCCTCTTCTCCAGGCTCAACACCCCCATTCCCTCAGCCCCTCCCCATCCCCTTGTGCTCCAGCCCCTTCCCCAGCTCTGTGCCCGGCTCTGGCCACGCTGCAGCCCCTCAGTGTCCCTGTGGCAGTGAGTGAGGGGCCCAGCACTGACACAGCCCTGGAGCTGCAGCCTCCCAGAGCCCAGCACTGACACAGCCCTGGAGCTGCAGCCTCCCAGAGCCCAGCACTGACACAGCCCTGGAGCTGCAGCCTCCCAGAGCCCAGCACAGGGGACAATCCCTGCCCTGCTCCTGCAGGCAGCAGCCAGCAATGCCCCGTGTCCCCGGCCTCTCCCTACCTCCATGCGGCGAATGTCGATGGACAGCACCGTGGTGAAGAAAAACATCTGGAGGAAGAAGTCAGACACCAGCCCAACCACAGCAAAGAGGCAGAACTCCTGCAGACAGGACACAGTGATGAGCCACAGCACGTGCACAGACAATGGCACATCCTTCAGCTTCAGAAGAGAGGGGAAGCTTTACTGACAAATCCTCTCATTGGTGTTTTGTGACAGCTGAGAGGTCAGCGCTGGAAAAGCCCCTGTGAGAACTCAGGCCTGCAGCTACTCAGATTCACCTTCTGTGTAGCCACAAAACATCAAAGGCTCGTAGGAAAACCTGCAGAGGACGTTTTCCCTGCTGCCAAAGCCGTGTCAGAGCAGCCAGAGCGCTCAGCCTCCTGCCCAGGCAGCCTCCAGCAGCGACAGCTGCCTGCCCTGCACCAAGAAACCTCAGCCTGGATTCCAAACCCCTGCAGAACACAGGCTGCTCAGGAACCAGACCACAGAACCACGGGGTGGCTGAGGCTGGAGAAGCCCTTCAGGATCTCTGAGTCCACCCGTTCCCCCAGCACTGCCACGGCCACGCCTGGCCCTCAGCACCTCAGCCCCAGGGCTTTGGGATCCCCCCGGGGACGGGCACTGCCCTGCCTCTCCAGGCTGGCTCTGTCAGTGTATTAAACACACGGGAGCAGGTTCTGATCAGACTTTTGTCTTTAGCCCCTTCCCCAGTGTCAGGTTTGGGAAGCAGATGGATGAAAGCACAGCATGGGTTCCTCTCCCGGCGAGCCCAGGCTCCACAGAGAGCAGGCTCTGCATGGAGGGATGCTGATCCTTACTCTGCTCAGGATTAGAGCCTTCTGAAGCTGCTAGCCCTGGGAATACAAAGTCTTCTTACACTTGGACACTGCACAGCCTGTGGCAAAACCCAACTGATTTCTGTGGGTGCAGGTTTGGGGTCTGGGTGTGGGAAGTTCAGCCCAAGGCAGCGGGCAGGAGGTGGGAAGCACGGGGTGAGGGCTCAGCGTGTGCCCTGGCACCAGATCAGGACCAGGAGCTGGGACAGTGTGCCAGGGGAAGAGTGGTCTCTGCCCACCTGTGGTGTGAGGCAAGAGGGTCTCATCACTGTTCACAGTGACACGGGGTTAAAGGGGCTGCACAGTTCCCATCTGAAGCCAAACTCTCTTTTAGGACAAGGAGAGCCAAGGAAAACACAGAGAACTCCCTCCTGCTGAATGAGCTGCTTGCTAAGGAGTCACTGAGCAAAACAGGAACCTCTGCAGCCCCTGAGCCTGCAGCAAACACCTCCCTCACTGCCATTCCCTCAGCAGCCAGGAGCTGAAGGACCCCAGCACTGCCCTGCTGCCTCTGACAGCCTCGAGCAAAGCCCCTGCCAGATTCACACAGCCCAGCTCTCCTGCCAGGCTCCTTGGACTCTGCAGCACATTATCTGAACAGTGTCCTTCCCGTTCAGGGATGAAGATAAGGGGCACACAGCAGGCTCTGGCAGAGCAGCCTTCAGTCTTTAACAGCCAAGATTCCTCCTCTGGAGAAAGCAGGGATCCAAGGACAGGAGGATGCCATGCAGAGAGGGTGGCTGCCATCACACAGCAGCACAGAACCTCAAGGGCTGGAAGGGACCTGCAAAGCTCACCCAGTGCAGCCCCTGCCAGAGCAGCAGCACCTAGAGCTGGGCACACAGGGACTCATCCAGCTGGGTTGGGATGTCTCAGAGACTCCACAGCCCATCTGGGCAGCCCCTGCCAGGGCTCCCTCACCTCAACAGGGAAGGAATGCTGCAGTCAGCAGGAGTACTCTCACACAGGTAACATGGACATGGGGGCACTTTTGCCCATGGCTCTGCCCTGTCCCTTTTATCAGCCTCCTGTGCTTGCTGTCACCAGGGTGCCCTGTGAGCTCCTCTGCAGCAGAGTGCAACAGCAAAGGGAACGGTCCCAGCAGTGTCCACACGACTGTCAGGTTTCACTTGGAGATCAAGCACTGCAGCAATGAAACAGAGGCCACAAGGTGCTACTAAACCACATGAATGAGCCCAGTTCAGCCCCAAAGGATGCATGCTGCCAGTGTTTGACCTGAGCAACCTCTGCAACTGGCTGCAAATAACAAAGGAGGCCACAGTAGGTGTCCAGCACTGGCCTGAGCGATTGCACTGTAGCTCCACTCTTCTTGTCCTCATGGGTGTGGAGAGAGAAGCTAAGGAACAGCAAAGTGCAGCCTGTACTGCTCCACTGCAACCTGCTCTAATCTGCAGCCCCTGCTGTTAAAGCAGGGATAGAGACAAGCCAGCCCTCCTCACACAGGCCACACGTGGCCAGTGAGCACTCAGCCAGGGCTCAGAGCAGCCTCCAGCTCTGGAGATGTGGGCTGCTCCTGCCTCTGCTCGCTGCCTCAAACTCCCAGAGGCAAGAGGCTGCCTCAAACTCCCAGAGGCAAGAGGCTGCCCCCTCCCTGCAGTGTGGCTGCAGAGGCGCTGTGGGCTGGGTGCTGGGGACGTGTCAGGGCAGCCCTCCTGTTCATGTGGCACAGCAGGAACAAGCCCTGCTTGGTGAAGGATCACATATCAAATGGTGTCAGCTTCCTGATACAACCCAGCAAGTCCCATCCTGAAAAGGGGACTGTGCAGCAGGGAAAGGAACACACCGAGAGGCAGAAGACCTTGATGCTGTTCTCAGTGCAACACAGACCCACTGACATGACCCCTGACAGCCTGTGCCTGTTTGCCCTTGTCCTGTCACCTCATCCTCCTGACACCACCCTTCAGGTATTTGTAAGTGTTGATAAAGGCCCTCCTCAGCCTTCCCTTCCCCAGGCTGAGCAGCCCCAGGTCCCACAGCCCTTCCTCCTCAGAGGAAATCCAGGTCCACATCCAGGTTCCACATGCAGGTACAGGTGCTGGACAGAAGGGAGGGAGGACAGATCCTGAAGGGATCCACAGTGTACAGATGTCTGTACTTCCCACGAGCAGACTCTGGATCCCATCAGGCAGAGAGGGGAGCAGAGGACTGCACGCTGTACTCCTGCAGTGCCTGCAAGCCCCAACCTCAAACTGATGAGCCCCACTCACCTGGATGGCTGGGACAAGGGTGAAATACCCAATCAGGATGATCCCAAGCTCTGTTGCCATATTCTTCATAATGGACCAGCTTTCATTGCTGAGGCCTGGGGAAAGAGCATGCCAGGGGGGCTGAGAGGGGGCTCGTCACTGCTGGGCACACACAGCACAGCACAGCACAGAGAAACTGGACTTCCCTCCTGTGAAGTGAGGCTCCTCTAGACAACAGGCAGAAAAAGGCACTTCCAGACTAAAATTCACTCGACCTATCTTGAGTGTCTGAGTCAAAGAACCGGCCTGTGGGCTCCCAGTGTCTTAGTGGGGTTCTCATTAACTCCAGAGGGGGCTCAGGGCGACTCCCTCAGCTCACAGACGTCTCCTGATGGAAGCAGCACGAGGGTACCACAGGAGCTCAGAGCTGTACATGACCCCTGAGGTTTTCAGTCCTTTTCTTTTCCCATTTAGGATACAAACCACCTGTATTTCTACAACTGGGCAGATTTTTCTAGGCATCACTCTAGAATCTCTCTCCCCTGATGTTTCGAAACACCTTCTGTGCCTGCAAACTGTGCTGGTCCGTGGCTTGAGCACATCCAAATCCCTGTGCAGGTACAGGCTGTAGCTACCCTAGAGAAGGGGATTTTGTCCCAGACTGAGCAGAAGGTGATTTTGTCCCAGTCCTGGCACCTGGGGACTGCATTCAGGGCCCGAGAGGACGAGGTGCTAGACACCTACACCAGGAGGCACAGCTCCCCCTCACTAGCACTTCTTAAAACAGAATGCAATGCCCTTTCACACACAGAGTCTTTGCTTCCTGCACAGAGCAGAATCCAGAGCACTCCCCACCTCCCAGCCCTTGGTGACCCTCCCTTTGTCCCCCTGAGCTCTCCAGAGCCCGCTGCTGGCCGCGTACCTTGGGCGATGCGCAGCTTCACTTCCAGGTCCACGGGCGTCGAGACAACGGACTTGGTGAGAACCAACACGTTCTCCAGGCCAATCACCACAACCAGGTATGGAAAGATCTCTCTAGAGGAAACAGAACCAGAACTGAGAACTGGATCCTGGTTGTTAGGAAGGGAGGAATGCAGGTTAAGCAGCAAACACACACCCCAGAGTCAAGGTGGGGAAACCCTGCCCTGTGCCCTTGGCTCTTCTCATCCCGTTTCGCTCCATGACGAGGCCAAGGGTTCTGTCCTTCACCTGCCCTGGGCACACAGCAACGTTTCTGCAAGGCTGCATGGTTTTCTGGATAATGGCCACTACAAACCACCCCTAAATTATTGTGAATGCTTCCCAGGGCTGGGGCAGTGCCCCTCAGAGAGTCTCTCCAGTATGAGACAAGCTCTCTCCTAGGACAGAGATCTGGAACTAAAGAGAAGGCACCAGCCGTGAGGGAGGGTGGGTTAGCTGCAAGGGCATGCTCTCAGGGAGTCCTTGCAGGGTCCTGTCCCTGTGCACAGCCCTGTGAGGCAGGCAGGGAGTCCAGCACCACTTCCAGACAAGCTGCAGCAAGCCTTCAGAAGGTTTACTTCTGTCTGGAAAGAAAGCTCTTCATTCCCTCAGCAACTCTGTCCTACTTGAAGCTGTGGCTTCCACTGCAGAAGATAATGAACCAACAGTCCCAGCTTACGAGTGTCAACAGTCCTTGAAGAGTCAGCAGTTTTCATGTTCAATGACCAGCAATTTAAAAGCAATGAGACATGGAGGAACACAACCCTGTGCAGGACAAACACAAGCTCTTCACACCCTACAGCTCCAAAACCTCGGCTCACTTGTCCCTGCTCAGAGGAGGCACATGGTCAGACATCCTCGTTACATTCTCCACCATGCAGTAGAAAGCACTGAGAAGGAGCTTCCAGGAGGAAGAGCAAAGGGAGACTCCACACCACATCCATCCACCAAAATGCTTACACCTCACTGATCACCGTGATGCTGCTCCACAGCACGATCCAGGCCAGAGAGTCAACGGGAACACTGCTAACTCCCGTTGAAAACACATCTCTGACTCCATATATACTTGTGAACAAGACAACCTCTGGTCTAACCAGAATGTTTGGGAGACTGAAGAGGTTACCACATCAGTTCACATTTGAAATAGGAGGTTTAGGTCTTTTTTTTCTACAGGCAACAAGGAGCAGTTCATCACTTCAGGTTGTGATTCCTCAAAGCCAGCTGAGATGGCAACTCATGGGGCTCTCCCAGGGAACCCCACTTCCAGGGAGCTCCAGGAATTCTCCTCCACTCCACTCTTCCTTCTTTCTCAAATCTGCATAAATCCCACCACCTATTTCCACTGGGTTCACAGCAGACTAATGCCTACCTCACCTACCTCACCTACAGCCATTCGACTTCATCACAAAAGTTGATTGATAAGGTCTTGTTTGCATATTGTAAACAAACACCAATCCCCAAGCAACAGCCTTGATGTTAACACTGGACAAAAACCAGCGAGGGGGAAATGCCTATCATCAACACTGGCACCCCTGAAACCAAACAGCCTGCTGCCTGCAAGGCTCTGCTGTAAACAAAGGCTGAAGGTCAGGTCAAAGTTGAAGCAGCCTGTGCACCCTCAGCTGGCCCCATCCCAGCCTGCTGCCACTGGTGATGGCACACGGTGAGGAACGAATGGGTGACTGCAGGGAAGTGCCCTGGCACACACTGGGCAATCCTGACATCTGGCTGGAAAACAGAAAGAAAGGCTGAATGAACTCATTAGATCCTGTGGGAGGGATAACTGAGGTAAAGGTGATAGGACACCTTTGGGTGAGTTGGGCACTGCACTGACCAAAACTGTTGCCCTGGATTCCCTCCATGTATCTGCACCCAAATATTGCCTGCAGGAGAAGTCTCAGCTCCCAGGGGCTCCTGCCTGGTTTACTGGCACAGCTCACAATGATGTGGCCTTGATCCATAACAAAGGTTCTACAGAGGGATCCAAATGCTCTGCAGCAGGATCTGGCCAGGCTGGAGCTATGGGCTGAGGGCAATGGGCTGAGGGTGAACACAGCCAAGGGCCAGGCATGGGAACATAAATGATGGGTATTTCCCTAACCATGCAGGAAAAGGATCAGGAAAACAGATTCTGAACTGAACTTCAATTAATGAGAACTAAACAGTGTGTGGAGCTCGGGGAGGTGAGGTGCCAGGGGAACAGTGTGTGGAGCTCAGGGAGGTGAGGTGCCAGGGGAACAGTGTGTGGAGCTCAGGGAGGTGAGGTGCCAGGGGAACAGTGTGTGGAGCTCAGGGAGGTGAGGTGCCAGGGGAACAGTGTGTGGAGCTCAGGGAGGTGAGGTGCCAGGGGAACAGTGTGTGGAGCTCAGGGAGGTGAGGTGCCAGGGGAACAGTGTGTGGAGCTCAGGGAGGTGAGGTGCCAGGGGAACAGTGTGTGGAGCTCAGGGAGGTGAGGTGCCAGGGGAACAGTGTGTGGCACTCAGGGAGGTGAGGTGCCAGGGGAACAGTGTGTGGCACTCAGGGAGGTGAGGTGCCAGTCAGAGCTTCAGATTAACTCAAATAAACACACGGTAGTAACAACATGGGAAGCCCCAAACCCCAACTCTGACCTGCACAGGAACCCCAGTTAAAGGAAGAGCTGACTCTGTGAGTGATGGGTGCAGAGTCACCCAGGGAGGCTCCCAGGCACAAATCCCACAGGTCAGCTCTGCCACCTTTAAAGACCTTTCTGAATAAAATGTAAGGAACCTCCATCGGGCAGAGAAAAGGTACCAAGCCCTTGTGGATGCTACAAGTCCCTGCATGAGGAAGGTATGTGAGAGGCTACTTAGCTGCCAGGAAATCCAGTTATGAACAAGACACTGTCCCAACAATTCCTTCATCAGGAGGAAAGAGTCAACTGCTAAGTAATACAGCTTCTCCACAGAGCCTGGCACCCAGTCGGGTCTGTCTGTGGCTCAGCAGAGAAACACACGGCCCTTGCAGCCCAGGAAAGCACCTGATGGTACTTTTGCCCAGCAGTGTGTAAGATGATGGGGAAACATACCCTCCATTAAGAGTAGGGGTCAAACCAAAGAGGGTGCACAGCCCCACGGACATGAGCAGAGAGCTGAGCACCGTCACCACCGCTGCCAGGGCCAGGCCCCATTTGGATTTCACCATGTCAATCTTCCCTGGAAGACACAATGCAAAGCCTCAGTTACCAAGCAAACCAAAAAGTGACATGCTCACACAAAAACACCAGGAGAGGCTGCTCATCCTGCCTTGCTTCAGGAGGCTGCTGAGCACCCTGTGACCCAGAAGGAACGGTAGCTCAGCCTCAGAGCCTGAAGTGCAGCTCCCAGACCCTCCCAGTACACAGCAATGGTGGGACAGAGGATAATGCACAGCTTGCAGCTCCAGCTACTTCCAGGATGACAAAAGGAACTGACATGTGGCTAGCAAGGTCTAAATCCAACAGCTCAGAACAGGTATTTGACTGTACACTGGAAGAAATGTCCTTACTCTGGCATTTGAAGCTGCCCAAGGCAGAAAGCGCCTCAGAGGACACCAGGGGTAATGAGCCCACACTGGCTAAGAGGGACAAACTTCCAGAAGCCAGAGAAACAGGACTAGAAATTCTCTACATGACAGTCCAGGGTAAAATTTCAGCACCCCCTGTGCTGCTGGAACAGGGAGGAACTGCAGCGGTACAGATCCACCTGCAGCCAGGGCAAGGGCTGCCGACCGCTCCCACGCCACCGGCTGCCGGCTGTGTGGGTGGTTTGGGTGGCTCCCCACCCCACAAACCTACGTGTGGAGAAGTAGATGTAAGCGAAGAGGATGATGTATGTGGTGACCAGGGGTATGAGCTCAGCAATGCCGATCTCCTCCTTGAAGTGCACGTGCACGATGCTCTCCTCCCGCAGCGTGCAGTTGGGGCTGGGGTGCAGCAGCCCCAGGCGGGAGCGCAGGCTGCTCAGGAACCTGGCAGGAGAGGCAAGCAGCAGGGTGTCACTTCAGCTGGCCCTGACAACCAGCACACAGTGCCAAGGAGCTCAGGGGCTGCAGCTCAAGCAGGAAGGAGCTCTGTAGCTTCACCCCCATGTACAGAGCAGGGTTGTCTCCAGGCCTGGCTGCCAGGTCTGTGGCTCAAAGCACACTGGTCACAGCTGTACCGTGGCAATCCTACAGGCCTTGATTTCTCTGAGGAGTCAAAGATAACTGTTGAAGACTCAGCAAAACTCCTTCAAGCAAGGGCTTGGCATCCCAGGTGTGACCAGAGCACACTGTGGCCTCAAACACTGCCTGCATTAGCTCATGGGAGGTGCCACCCCGCGGCCCCCGAGGCTGAAGGGCTCTGGCACGGCTGGCACCAGGGCCAGGTTGGGACTGCTGTGCTGCCAGCCCCAAAGCACACCTTGGGGAATCCTGGGCAGCACCAAGCACTCAGATCCACTCAACCCGAGGGCTCTGCCAGCACTGCCAAAGGGGTTTCACAGCAGGCACCAGCTGAATTAGTGCTCACTGGAAAGCCAACGGCTCTGTGTACCAGCAGCTGGGTCAAAACAGACCGACTGGGCCTTGGCTGCAGCAGTGACAGCTCCGTGGGCAGGTGAAGCAATCATCAGAGGAGCTCCCACTGCCAGCCTGGGCATTATACACAGCTCTAGAAAGAGGAACTGAGAACTGACAGTGTTGTATCTCCTTCCACCACAGCGAGCTTTGTCCTAAAACCAGCACCTGGCTGCCCACAGCACGCCCAGAGCAGCCCCAAACGCTCCAAAACGTGAGGAGACGGAGAGGGAAGGAAAACACAACCATAACCAGGAGTAGGACACCCAGCAAAGCTGCCAGGGCATGAGTAAGGGATCCTTAGCACAGGCTCAAAGGGCCAAAGCCCCTCACCTGGCATCGTGGCGCCGCAGGGCCAGCGTGACGCTGTAGGACACCACGCGCCTCCTGTTGTACAGGTTCACGCCGCTGTACTTCCCAGGGAGCCCGAACAGCAGATCTGCAACAACACAGCAGCAGGGAAAGGTGAGGCCAACAAAACCAGCAGAGAAGGTGGGATATGAGGGGCATTCATGGGGAGCAGTGCTGAGGTGCTGCTGCTCTTGCAGCAGGTGCTTCCTTGGTGAGGTTCTATCAGTGCACACAAATGCCTGATGCAGAGGAGTAAAGATGGAGAGTCTCCTCTCAGTGGTGCCCAGGGACAGGACAAGAGGCAATGGGCATCAATTAAAACACAGGGGATTCCCTTTAAGCCTCCTGGGAGAAGTTATCTGTCCTCACCTTCCTTCCTGAGCAGGCAGCCTGGAGCAGGTGAGGTCTGCTCTCTAACCCCAGCCTGCAAGCTCCCAACAGCTCGTCACCCGTTTCCAAGCAAAGCTCCATGTGTTGCCACCCCTTGCTCACACAAAGCACAGCTCCTTACACCCCCAAGGCTGCCCTTCCTCAAGAGCCTGTGCCTGCCCAGAGCATGCCTCCAGCTGCATACACCTCTAACTCCTCCTGCCTGCTCCCCTGCATTACTGCACAGGCACAGCAAGCGGGCACCCAATTTGTTCTCTCACAGGGTACAAAGAGCCTGTGTTCCAGCTTCTGCCTGTTACCCCTTGTCCTGGCACTGGACATCACACAACAAACACTGGCCCCATCCTGACACCCACCACGACTGGGCACAGGGCTCCAGCTGAGGCCTCAGCAGGGCAGAGCAGAGGGGCAGCACAACCTCCCTGGCCCTGCTGCCCACACTCTGCTGGATGCCCCCAGGCTGCCATTGGCTTCTTGCCCACCAGCCCACACTGCTGCTCGTGGTTCTCTGCCGCCCACCAGCACTGCCAGGTCCCTCCCCTGGAGCTGCTCTGCAGCAGGTGCCCCCCAGCCTGTGCTGGGGCAGGGGCTTGTTCCTGCCCAGCTGCAGGACTCTGCCCTTGCCCTGGGTGACCCTCAGCAGGTTCCTCTGGCCCCAGCTCTCGCTGACTGGCAGCTCAGACACTTGTGCATGTCATTGTGTGATTTGACCCACAGGTGTCAGGAAGCCTTTGCATTGCAAATGACTGTTTAAAAGTCTCTTCATCTTGTGTGCCAAAATGTAGGCTTTAGAAACATGCCTGATGATGAACACAGCCACTGTCCTCAGCAGTTGCTGGGATGCTGTGGACCTCTATCTCCTTTGTGGATGAGCTCTCAAAGAGGGGCCCCATGGGCTCCAAACCACAGTGTGCACACACCCAGTGCTCAAAAACCAAACTTTAAACCAATCTGTAGGGTTACAAACTCTCTTGTCAGACATGTCCTATTGTAGGCTTCCTAGCATCTTCAAAGCTCCTGTAAGACCAAAGGAACAGCATTTCCTCTGGCCTTAGGGACCCACTAAACCCCCCAACCACAGTCAGGGGGGGTTTAATTGAGAGACAAAAATGCTTGCATGATATTAGGTGTCAGCTCTGCCTATATTCAAGCACCTATCAGTGAATGCACCAGGAGGGGCAGGATGAAGGTTCATTTGTCTGTGACCATGAGGCACTCTGGGTATGACAGAGGGGAAAAAGATAGGCTACAGCATATGTAGAGTAAGAGGAACAAAAAAGCCTGGGCCAGCTTCCTGCTATTTTTATGCTACAGAAAGGAGTCTGGCTGGGGGAATTGTTCACTCTCCACAAACACAGAGCTGAGCTCAAGCACAGACACAGGACGGGACGTGACACACGCTTGGCAGCTTTGTTTCGGATCCTGGCTGTAACAAAAAGCCACCCAACTGCTCCCTGGCACTCGAGCCTCTTACCTTTGAGAGTGGCTGATGTCTGTAAGGTCTTTGGCTCATGCTGGTGGATGGTTTTGATGATATCTGGGTCAGCATTGAATCGCTCCCGGTCGTTCTGCCAGAAGTTGCCTGGAGACAGCAAGAGGCAGCCGTGTTCGGGGAGCAGGTCCCGCAGCTTCTTCAGGCCAGGCAGGAGATCTGTCACCTGGAGGCAAACTTCCTCCAAGCTTTTGACACCAGAGCTGAAAGGCAAACAGGGGTCAGACACTGCTGTGTGTGTGGCAGCTCTCACAGACAAGAGGCAAAGCTGCCAAGGTGAACACCCCCAGGACCCGTGTTCACCACGGTACTGCTCCCGCTCTCCATCACTCAGGAGCAAGAGCCTTGGGCCACAGACCAGGATGGGTACACAGACTCCAGAAGCCCATTATCATTTCTCTGCAGGCCATCTGCACACACAGCTTTCACCCACTCCAGGTGCCACAATCTTCAGTTGCACATCTGAGACACCTCCATTCTACAGAGCAACCAACAGCCTCCCTGGGATTCCTGCCCTCCTCTGCACTCCTCTCCCCTCCTCCCCCACATGCAATGGGATGCTATACAGAAACCTTTATCAGCCTTCCTGAGGAGGATTGTTTGAGGTGTACAGAGTGCTCTAAAATGCACAAAGGATCCAGTGGCTGCTACTGTGCAGGAGGTTTTCAGCATCCCTCTGCATCGTAAGGAGAAGAAAATGCCTTACAGCTTCAGAAAGTCATAGAGGTGGAACTGGTATGAAATGGAACTTCTGTTTGTTCCCAGACTTCAGCACAATTACATCATCCTTATCAACCAGCAACTCAACCAAGACTCAACTTGGGCTTACAACAGCGTCTGACCCGTGAAGGCTGAGTGACAAGACCTGCCAGCACTCTACTGAGTGCTGGTCAAAGGAGAACACGTCCTCAACGTGACACAGGTGGCACAGGAAGGGCACATTTGACAAAGAGACTGGTTTTCTCTGGCTCCAGCAGCTCAGTGTGTGGGCAGCAGGGTGAGGGAGCTTCTGCTGCCCCTCTGCTCTGCCCTGCTGGGTCAGGTCACCTCTTACCACTGACAAGTGCTCCAGGTTTCAGCAAGCTTGCAGCTGATGAAAATGCAAATGACCCTGTCAATGACCTTCAGCTCCTTCTGTCCTTTGGTATAAAATGGTATCTTTTATCAGAGTAAGAAAATCAGCTGCACTTAACTGATACTGACAAATGCAAGTGATGAGAAGGAACTTCGTAACCGCCTCTGAGGTCATCTTGGAATTACAGAGTGAGACGTTTCCTGAAATGTCTGAGACTGCCCTCAAAATGGGAGCCCTGATCCCAAGGCTTAGGTCAAAGTGCCTTTTTCTTCTGCTGGCTAAGTAAGCTGTGTCACTGATTATCAAGGGCAACACCAAGGAGAGATAACGAGAAGACCACACACGTTCCGGGAGCAAGTTGCTTCTAACTTGTAATTGGCAGCTCTGTGCAGATTACTATCTAAAGCTGCACACACCACAGAGATGAACTGAGCACAGAGAAAGGATGCCAGTGCCAAGGCTTTGTGAGGTGGGAGGACAGAGCTCCGTGTTGAACAGCACAAACGGCATTGCTAAACAACCATCCCAGAGACAGCAGGCAGTGAGCTGGCAAGGAGTGGCTGGGGACAAGCAGAGAGCAAATCAGCAGGCACAGAGGACACTCAAAAATGAAGCAATGAAAGATACTGTCCAGGAAGCATGAACAAGCAGCAAATCTTCCCTTCCCCTGTGAGTCAGAGCACAAAGAACGGAGAAAGCTCCCAGCTGACAAGCTGGGAGATGATCAAAGACTCTCATCTCACCACTTGTCACCCCACTTGACCTGTTCTCAGCATCCTTATTCCCACTGGCTGCAGACAGGTAAGGAGGGAAGCTTTGCTGGCCTGAGAAAGGAAACCCAGCCCAGAACTTGACCAGAGGTAAAGACTTGGAAGGAAGAGTTATTCAGAAGAAAAGAGAGGCAAGGTAAAGGTGTACAAAATGCATTCCTGGGTTACAGGCAGAGAATATGCCAAACTCATGCCAGCAGGCTTTCCTTTAAGGTGCCTGACTGTTGGGTGGGGAGTTGGAACACAACAAGTGTACCCAAAAAGGAAAAACTACTTTGCTGCAAGGGTGAGGGAGCCCTGGCACAGCAGATCTCATCCTCCTGTGCTGCTTGTGCTGCAGCAGCACACAGAAAAGGCTTTAGTTCCCAGGGAAGACACGGATCAGCACAGAAACTGTGGCACAGTAAAGAACCAGCTTAATGCACCATGGTCACAGAGCTGCTCAAAGGGGAACCAGCAGTGCTGGGGAAAAACAAGTGGAGTTTCTCTCAGACAGCTCAGAGAACTGGGATTATCATGTGTCTGCATTAATAACTTGGAATGAGATACAGGGACAACTACCAATGGCCCAGAATGAACACTGTTGATACAGAAAAGGAACGGTGTCTCAGAAATAGATCATGAATGGGTGGAACAAATTTAACCCCCTTTCTCTTAACAGTACAAAGCACAAGACCATGCACCTGGGGACTGAAAAGAGTTTCTGCTATAAGGTGAGAGCTCATCAGCTGGAAATGACAGAGAGGGACACCGAGACATCAACCAGCCACTTCATGATGCGCACAAGTGACGTGACTGGCCATGAAAAAGGGACCTGTGATCTCAGTTTCCTCTCAGGAAAGGCACCTGCGTGGAAAACAACACATCACTGAGACTTCTCTGACAGCAGCGTCCAGCTTTAGTCTCCTGCATTTGGGACTGAGGCACCACCAGCAGTGCCAAGGACAGAGCCAGGCAGGATGCCAACCTGCACAGAGCACGCCCAGAGCTTTGCACCTTCAGCTTAACAAACCAGGACTTGGGGTGGGGAGTTCTCCCCCGAAATATGTGGGAGCAGAGGAAGGCTGGTTCTGTACAAAGACTGTGTCAGGACAAAACCAAGCAGGTATAAACTGGTCCTACACGTAGCTGAAGTGGAAAGTCAGGAGAAGGTTCCTGCCCAGGTGAAATTCTAGGAGAGCTTCACAATAGGCACAGAGGGGTCAAATGAACTTGTGCTAAGCGAAGCTTGCAGCTCAGGGAGGGATTAAATGACACTGCTGTAACAGCTACAACCTTGGAGGCCCCTTCCACACCTCTCTGCCTACGACTCTGACTGGAAGGCTCCTGACAGCAGTGACTAAAGGGCAGGCAAGCTGCCCAGTGCAAAAGCTGAAGTGCCCTGCGTGCGGGATGGAGACCAGGTCACCGCCCAGCAGCGACCCCTCCTTTGCCTCTGAGACCCTTACAGATTCAAAGCTAACTTAGCAGCGATGCAGGTGGTGGGTGTGCACAGCAGAGGCTCACTCTGCATCCCACAGCAGCTGGAGTGAGCAGCAATTACCTGTCTCTCAGGGCATGGTTTCTGATCTCCTCCACGAGCTGGAAGACGCGGGACAGGGGCGAACGAAAGACATCGACAGCGAGGAAGTTCTTCTGCCACGGGGACACAGTGGCCTTCACCAAGATCTGCTGGATGTAGGCCACAGGAGCACCAACATACTGTGGGGAAAACCAGAGGGACACGAGCACACACGGTGAGCGGGACGCTGCTCGGCGGCGTCAGACCGCAGCCTGGCGACCTTGCAGGAAGGGCTTTGCCACACCAGCTTTTCCTCTCCCAAATTAGAGGTGAAACATGACAGTACCGACCCAGCAAGAACAAACAGAGTCTGTTTGTCAGAGGCACGAGGCCACTGACCACTCTGGCACGGGTCTGTTGCTCTGGTGAGGCAGAGGCTGCCAGCTCCTGCTGAATTCGGTACTGGAAGGAAAGGCAGGAGCAGGGACTCATTGCCCCTCACCGATGCTCTCCCAGCACTGTGCTTCCCCCAGCCTGTGCTGACTCTGCTGTGTGCCACTGCAATCTCCTGGCCTCTGTGCCCAGGCTGCTGACCCTGCTCTATTAGCTGGACCAGGCAACAAAGCAGAAGGGAAGATTTAATCAGCCAGCAGCAGTCTGAGCTGACAGCACGGTGCAAAACGCTCTCTGTGGCACCAGGGAGAGCAGGAGGCAGCAAATGGTTTCAGTAACAGTGAGAAGAGCATGCATGAAGAGAGCAGAGAGCTGGAGGCATGAAAAGCCTTAAGCCAACAGGCAGCTTCTACTGAAGAGAGAGCCTGGAATGAAAAAGAGCAATGCAGGTTACAAAGGATGCTTTCAGAATTGTTTCCAGATTCCCTGGATCAAGTTCTCAGCCTTCCTGGAAAGCATCAGGGCTCCAGTTTGCTCACACAGAGGGGAAACCAATTCCTCACCCTTAACAGAAGCCTGTCCCTCTGCCCCACCTGCATGGTACCTACCAGCAACTGAAAACCCCCTACCAAAGCAAACCAAATCCCACCTTCAGATGGTGCTCAGTCATGTTGACGGAGCCTCGCTCCGCTCCCTACACCACACTGCAGCAGCTGGCTCCACAGACTGAGCCTTTGCCTGTCTGAATTCTAATTGCGGTGAAAAACTCTTGCTTGTGACCTGAAGAAAAAAGCCTGTGTCTTGGAGGTGAAGCCTAGACTACCTACAGCATCAGCTCAAAACCCCTTCGCTAGGGGCAACACTTTAAAGCCAAAGGAGAGAAAACTGCAGGCTCTGAGGGGTGGACAGTCTGTCTTCCACCTCCAGACCAGGGAGACTGGGACAGCTAGTTAGTGATCTTTGAAGGATAAGCTGGTCAACAGCCAGAATCTAGATCTCTTCAGAGAGAATGTTGACACCACCAAAAGCACCAATGAGTGGTGACAGCCCTGTGAGTGACTGAATGCCACTCTAATCCCTCCGAGGAGGCCAAGCAGCGAGTGTCAGCACAAGCCTTGTCCTGCTGCTCATGTGGCATTAGGAAACTGGGGCTTGTTATGCCAGAACCCATCATTAAACCTATTAAAGCTTTAAGAAGTGTGCTACTTGCCTTAGACAAAGTTATCCCTGAAAATAATGGGCTCTGAACAGCATCTCAGAGCTTTTAACTCTTCCAAATGCCTCCCACCCATCCTCCGGACAGACAGGACTAACACAAGACACACAGCCCAAGCTTAGCAGTTGCACAAAGCACCACATCACCAGAGATCCCTCCCACTGATTGCAGCAAAGCACAGGGAAGAATCAGAGATGTTTCATCCCCCCACTGGCCACCTCACACCCGCCAGGACCCTCAGCCTGGACTCACCCAGTCCGGCCGCTCGCTGAGCTCCCCTTGCTGCACACCCGTGTCTGGAGAGGGTGGAGAGTAATCCTTCACTGGGGTGCTGTACTCCACAGGTCCTGTTCCAGGCAGTGGCAGCTTCAGCAGTGGGTAACTACAGTTAAAGCATAAGCAACAAACACACTGGGTTTCTTTTTTGAACCAGGCTTTTTAGACAGAAGAGCTGAGAAAAATGCACGTGCCATGAAAAACCAGCTGAGTGGAGCTAAATCCTGCCTCTGCAGGGCAGGAGACACAGCTGCAGTGCAGGAGGTCTCATGGCAAGCATGGGATGTGTTTCCCCAACACAAGGAAATGACTGGTCTCTCTCCCTTGCAAAGGGATAATGAAAAACCCTGGGAGAAGAAAGAGGGGAAGTGCTTGCAGGGCCTGAGCTGACTTGCTCTCCATCACCTGAACGTTAGCTGTGGTAAAAACATCAGTACAACTGTGCCTCAACCAGGCTGTGGGCAGCCCATACACAAGTGAGACACCCACTGTACCTGTTTCCCTGACCCAAACCCTCTGCTAATCACCTCCATTTCCTCATTAAGACCTCAACTCTTTCCAATATTTGTCATTAACTTTACTGGTCCTCAAAGCACTTTGAACTGTAGCAACAAGGCACCAAAACAAGCCTGGAGAAGAGGAGCCTGAGGGCTGAGCTCACTCATGTTACAAACCCATAAGGGTGGGTGTGAGGAGGCTGGAGCCAGGCTGTGCTCAGGGATGGCCAGTGACAGGACAAGGGGCAACGGGGACAAGCTGGAACAGAAGAGGTTCCAAAGCAACACAAGGAAAAGCTTCTTCCCTGCTGAGGTGAGGGAGCCCTGGCAGGGGCTGCCCAGATGGGCTGTGGAGGCTCCTTCTCTGCAGCCATCCCAACCCAGCTGGATGAGTCCCTGTGTGCCCTGCTCTGGGTGGTGCTGCTCTGGCAGGGGGCTGCACTGGGTGAGCTTTGCAGCTCCCTCCCAGCCCTTGAGAGTCTGTGATGCTGTGAACTGTGAGCACCACAATGAGGCAGAGGACAGAACGTGTCTTTGTTGTCTGCTACACAATAATCTATCAGGCCTTCATCTCCTGAAATATTTCCCTGTTTATAGCTGAACTCTTCTGACAAGATTGCCAGGATAAATACCAAGGCCTTGGAAGTGTTTCATGCAACACTGTTCATTTTGCCAGGGGTTGGACCATCGAAGGCCACGGAGGAGACAAGCAACAGCTAAAGCCCAGGCGTCAGGCTCAGCAGCAAAAGGCTGAGAAGGAACAATGACATGAGGGGCAAAGCTTGTCACATCTCTGTTTTACTCCTCTGACAAAAAGACATGGTCTAATTATTCCTGTTCCATTGTGCACTGGAAAGAGACAAGTAGCACCTAACTGTTTCCATTTCTCCATAAGCTAATGAGTCCTAATTCTAACACTCAGCACTACTCGGGACAGTGGGGTGTGACACTTCTCAGCCATGGCTCTGCTCTCACCTTCTCCAGGAGCACGAGCTTGTGTCTTTGGTGATACTGTCTTCATATTTTGAAAGAGGGGAGGCTGAGCTGAGCTGGGAGGCAGAAGCTGTTCCCTGGGAGGGTGCTGAGGCCCTGGCACAGGCTGCCCAGAGAGGCTGTGGCTGCCCCAGCCCGGCAGTGTCCAAGGGCAGCTTGGATGGGGCTGGGAGCAGCCTGGGCTGGTGGGAGGTGTCCCTGAGCTCTGAGGTCCCTTCCCACCCATCCAATCTGTGATTCCACATTTTACTGAGGCCAGAAGAGCTGTGGCAGCTGTGGTGGTAGCAGCCACTGCTCTGCAGCCCCCAGCACCAGGGCTCCCCAGCAGGTTGTCTGGCAGGCACACAAAACCAGCTGAGGCTATTTTTTGCTGTAACACCCGTTTTCAGCTGCTGCCTTCAGAGAAAAGGCCCCACAGGGAAGCCACATTGGAAGGATTTCAGTAGAAGGTTAACATGGCCCTGGCTGGCTGTGCACACCTACACTGAGCTCCTGCAGTCCTTGCTGCAACATGACCTAGATAGTAGAGGTTGCTCTTGGTATTGTTTTGCAGCAGAGCTCAGGACAAGACCTGCCACTGAGACTCTTCAGAAGCTCCCTCACCTGAAGCCCACTGCAAGGTGGACAGATGCCTCCAAAAGGGAGGCTGGGACGTGTGTTCACTGGGTGAGATGTCAGGAGCCACCTTTCTGACAGGTTTTGAGACTGATGGGAGAACAGAAAACCAGGCATCCCACCCTACATGTGCTGGGAGCTACTGCAGTGAGGTGCTCAGACATTGCTTCTTGAACTCATTCAGCCTCATGCAGGGGTGTGACACCGGCTCATCTTGTCAGGGGTACCCGAGACAGAGAGGGACAGAGTGAGAAAGAGCCACTGGGTGACACAGAGGAACTCACCAGGCTCACTGCTACAGACCCCAACCTTACAGCATCATCTAAGAGATACTTAATAAAGCCCCAAAGCAAGTGGTGCTGCTGAGCCATCAGAAGCATCGTGGCTTCCCCCAGCCACAGGGCACTGCACGACGGGACAGGCTCAAGTCCCCTCCACACACGCTTCTTGCCAAAGGCAGCAGCTGCTCTGGGGAGTTAGAGAAGCGTCTCCTGGCACTCAGGTTTCATTCTCCTCACAGCTCCCTTTGCTAAGAGGTGGTTTTTTGGACCATCAGGGAAAGAGGTGAACAGCAGAACAGAACCTGAAGCAAAACAGGACCTGGACCAAGTGATGGGAAAGCTGGAAGAGCAGCTGTGGGTTGAGAAGGGTTGTTTTTAGGGTGACAGTGCACTTTGACACCGCTGCAAATCCAAGGTGAAGGAAGAACAGATCAGCTACAGTCAGTAATGCTGGAGCCAAGCAAGAGCACAGCTCAGTTACCAAGCATGAGGTAGGTTTGAGCAAAAAATGTTCATCCAACTGCTTTCCATATTTTCAAGACGGCTCAGAGGGCCAAGATGGAGCAGTGCCAGGTCAGCCTGAGGCAGCTGGCAGCTCCACAGAACTGCAACCCCTACAACTGCACATTCCTCCTCAGAATCGAGGCAGAGATCTCCTCCACCCCACAACAGTCTCTGGCTGGTGGATGTGAAGGGAAGTAGAGAGCTGCCAGGTCTTAGGTAACAGGGAAGGTGGTGATGTATCGCCCTAAAATAGCTACCACCTCCATTTTGCAACCTGCAGAACAGCTTTCAGCCTGCTCACAGCCTTGACTATCACCAGCTATCACACCTGAAAACCCACTGCTAATGAGATGTGAAACTTGATAAAAAGGGTCTTGCTGAAGGGCAGGGATCTGGCAGTTCCCTGGTTAGCCTTGCTAAGTGCATCAACAGCACCTGCCTCTGTTCAAATGACATTTGCCTTGTGCCATTTCCCACTGACAGGGCCCTCAACACATCTGCACTGCCAAGGTGAAGATCCCTCCTGCTCCGTGCTGCCGCCTCCCTCTCCCTGCAGAGCACGGTGCAGAGCTCGTTACACACAACTTGCTTCTAGTTTCACCACACAGACCCACAGGAGACTGTAATCCCAGTGGGCTGGGAGCATGAGGAGGCTGACAGCAACTCTGGTGGTCACACAAGGTAACACAAACCTGTCAGATGGTCAAACGGTCTCCCAGAACGAAACACACGTATGCACACACATGCAAAGGGGCTCTGCTCCCAGACAGCTCTACAGCTCTTCAGCACAGCAGAAAACACAGCTTCAGTCAAAGGATGAACACCCACACAGACCCACCCTGCTCCATTCTCCTAATCCTGCTCCACAGAGGTTTTACCTGGGAATCCCTTCACTGGAAGCAACTCTTCAGAACTACACAGGGAGTTCGGATGCACCTCGATTGGCACCCTTAGGGGCATCACCTACTCTCTGAGCTGGGGAGGAGGAGTTACTCTTGTGTCAGAGGAGTGTAAGGGCCATTCTCATTCTACTAGGGGAAAAAAAAGCAGATCTTAATGCAGATCCACTGAAGTGGGATGATGAAGACAAATGTCACCTACAAAGGCAAAGACGGGAAACAGGACATTAAACAAGCACAGCGTGTGTCAGTCGCTGTTCAGCAAAGAATGCTCCCTCTGGAGTGAACACTGAGTGAGTGTTTGCACAGTCACTAAATATTTGAGGCTGGAGAAGCCCTTAAAGATGATGGAGTCCAACAGTTCCCCAGCACTGCCACAGCCACCATGAACCCATGGCCTCAGCCCCACGGCTTTGGGATCCCTCCAGGGATGGGCACTCCCCCAGTGCCCTGGGCAGCCCCTGGCCGTGTTCACCCTCAGCCCATTGCCCTCAGCTCGTGGCTCCAGCCTGGCCAGATCCTGCTGCAGAGCACTTGGATCCCTCTGTAGAACCTTCATTATGGATCAAGGCCACGTCACTGTGAGCTGTGCCAGTAAACCAGGCAGGAGCCCCTGGGAGCTGAGACTTCTCCTGCAGGCAATATTTGGGTGCAGATACATGGAGGGAATCCAGGGCAACAGTTTTGGTCAGTGCAGTGCCCAACTCACCCAAAGGTGTCCCATCACCTTTACACCTTTGTCACACAGAAGGGCTAAACTCAGGCAGTGATTCCTCCCACGGGATGTAATGAGTTCCAGTTGTTAAGGGATTAGTGTTCAGCAGCTAGAGTTGCACAAGCCACGGGGATAACACTGTGTGCAGCCACACACCACCAGTATCAGATTATTCCACTCAGAGCAAACAAGGAAGAGGCAGCTCCAGACTTCCAAGGATAGTTATCAAGTGCTCACTGTAAAGAGCAGCCCTGAATTTGAGCAAGCAAAGACATACAGCACAAGCCAAAGCAGCTGAGGCACAGCACACTTACTGTGTCACTTTACAATGGAGCTGCATGAGCAAGATTCATTTCTTGTTTTAAATGAATGAACAACATGTGGACTGCAAGTGCAAAGCTGCCCAAACCCCAAAGCCAGGAGGAAACAGGAATTGCTCTCAAACCACTTGACAGCGAGGATCTGTGCTCCCCTCCCAGGAGGGAAGGAAGCCCCTTGGTAAAGGAACACGACCCTTACACTGGAGAAACTACAAAAGGAAGCTTAAAACCAATTCCTCTGAACTGTTTTGTGTCTCACAGCTCCTTTATAAACGTCACAGGCAGAGCAGAAGGCACAGACAGACACCTGAGGCTGGAGGCCAGCTCTGGAGGTCGGCAGCCTGAAGCTGCCTGGAGCAGGGCAGCCCCAGTCAGCGGCTCAGGGCTGGATCCAGATGGCTTCTCAGTATCTCCAAGGATGGAGCCTCCAACCACTTCTCTGGGGCACCTGCTCCAGCGCTTCACAACCTTAAAGCAAAACGGGGGCTGTTTTGTATAAGTAGAATCTCCTGTGTTTCAGCTTGTGGCCGTTGCCTCATGCCCTGTCCATGGGTGGTTAAGCCTGGCTCCCTTCCCTTTACAACCTCTCCTTGTGCATTTACACACATTGGTGAGAGCAGAGAGTTCACAGGGAGACACAACACGTGTGTGTCAAGGCAAGGGTGCAAAGAGAAGAGCACGAGCCCAAGGGAAAACGGGATGGGCAAGGATGGAGAGACCAGCTTCCCTCCTCCCCAGTTTCAATTCATGGCTCTGCAGTCCACCCCCAGCTGTTTGGGAATCACCTTTCTCACTTCACTTACTCAATTGGTTTTTACTGTTTACTGATTCAGCCACATGAAGATGCTCCATCCCTGTCTCTTCTTTCGACCCACAAGAATTGACGACAGAAATCTATTAACTCCGATTAATAAACCCCCACAGAGCTTCTGGGATAGACCACGAGACAGGGAAACCTGAGCACACAGAATCACACAGACTCACACAATGGTGGGGTTGGAAGGGACCTGCAGAGCTCATCCAGTCCAACCCCCTGCAGAAGCAGCTCCCTCCTAGATCAGGTCCCACAGGGACGAGTCCAGGTGGGTTTTGCCTCCACACCCTCCCTGTGCAGCCTGTGACACTCGTGACATTGCTCTGAAAACCCTGCAAAGCAGCAGCACCCTGTGCCAACCAGGACTTGGTGTGACTTACCAGCAGGCCAGAATGCAGAGCCCAGTGAAGAGGATGATGGGGATGGGGTAGGAAGCACACAGCAGCCCGTGGCTGTAGAACGCCCGCGATATCCTCTCGCGCAGCTTTTCAGTCAGGGTCATCCTTAAGTGCCGTCACCTTGCGGCCATCCCGGAGCACATCAGGGGCTTGGGCAACTGCAGCATGTGCAACACGTCAGCAAAGGCACTGCATCCACCTGGAAACTGGGAGGGGGAAAACACACAGAAAGCTGGTGAGAAAAAATAAGCAAGTGAAAGGGATTGTCACCAACTTGTCTGATAGAGACTCCCAGCACTGCGCCTCCTGCCAAGGACAGGCACCACCACAGCCCCAGCACCCACAGGGGCGACGGGATCAGGGGCTGAGGTGTTGCCTAAGGGAGGGCAAGGAAGCACCAGCAGAGGAGGATGAGCAGCTGCAGAGGCGTCAGGCAGCACTGCTGGGAGCTGCTGCTCGGAGCCGACACACGGCCAGGCTGCGAGGGACACGCTGCGAGGGACACGACACGGCTGCGAGGGACACGACACGGCTGCGAGGGACACGGCTGCCTCAGAGGAAGGAAGCAAAGCAGCTCAGCAGAGAAAGAATTCAGCAGGACTCCGAGCAGGTGCCAAAATGCCAATTAGGGCAAGAAGGATTGAGGCTAGCTGTCAGCAATGTGGGCCTAAGGAAGGGCTCTTGGACACAGGCTGAGCGCTGTCGGTGCCAGGAGTGAGAAAGGGGACCCGAATGGCTTTCCAGCTCCGAGAGCTGCCGTGGCACGGGGATGAGGGGAAGGTGAGCAGCCACAGCTCACAACGCTGAGCCAGACGTACAGTGCACAGGACAACAAACTAATGCAGCAACTTCTTGTCCAAGCCTGCTTTGGCTTGAGTGTCAGACGGGGCTGTGCTGTTTGCAGCGCAAGCTGCAGGTGTCAGGAGCGGGACAAAGCATACAAACCCAAAAGCCCCGTGAAGGGCTGTAAGAGAATGCAATAAACCACAGCACAAAGGCGATTTCCAGGAAAGATGCAGCAGAAGAAACCCACCCTCTGACCCTTCTGTTGTGTCACATCCCAGGCTAAAGGCAAAGCGTGTGGCTCGCAGCCACGCTCTCCCCGGGAAGGTCTGGGACGCAGGACACTTTGTCTCCCCTCAGTTCAAAGCTGTGATCAGCCAAGATTTGTCTATTTTCATCTCAGAGGAAACAGACACATTTTCCTTGGCTTCTCCAGAAGATGACTGGCACAGTAAGAGACACAAAGCATATGAATAAAGTCCTTTTGTCCACAGGAAAACACCATCAATGACTGCACCAGACAATTCAAGACCTAAAGGCAGGCTGCCCAGTCTAACCAGCTGGTCATGAACTCACCTTCACCTTCCTGAATGTAAATAATACTGGGGGAGATGGTCTGCTGGGTTCACACAGGAAAGACATCCATTAAGGGGTTTGATGCATGTCTGGGTCAGGAATCCTGCAAGCCCCAAATGGTCAGAGCCTGGGAGAGGTTTGGTTTCATGTTCTTCCCTAAGCATCCACTTTCAGCTGCACAGGAGAAAGTGTAAGGGGGAAAACAAACCCCAGGTACAGCCACTGTGCTTTTATTTTCAGATCAAATCCCACTGAATGCCCACAGGACTATTTTACCTGTCTCCCCCACCTGCCAGTAATGGCACTGAAACCAACCCATTTTGCAGCAACAGGAGCACCAGTGTGTTGCCCTAATGAGCAAATGCAAAACCTGGACAAATATTTTTGCTCATACCTTTCCTCAAGGCATTACATCTCTCCAGCATCACTTGCTTAGCCATCAGCAATTTCAGGTTGTCTGCAAGTCCAGCACCAGTGGGGCTGTTCCAGGAATGTGGGAGCAGGGAGGGATGAGAAGTGTGTGTCCCTGCTGCCTGCAGACCCTGCAATGCAAGGCTGGCAAGGTGGCCACAATGCTACACATCACACCCATGCTCAACAGGAAGGTTTTGTCTTATGGTCACAGAATCTCAAGGGCTGGAAGGGAGGTGCAAAGCTCATCCAGTGCAACCCCCCTGCCAGAGCAGCACCACCCAGAGCAGGGCACACAGGGACTGTCCAGCTGGGTTGGAATGTCTCAGAGAAGGAGCCTCCACAGCCCATCTGGGCAGCCCCTGCCAGGGCTCCCTCACCTCAACAGGGAACAAATTCTTCTTTGTGTTGCTTTGGAACCTCTTCTGTTGCAGCTTGTCCCCGTTGCCCCTTGTCCTGTCACTGCCCATCCCTGAGCACAGCCTGGCTCCAGCCTCCTCACACCCACCCTTGATGGGTTTGTAACATGAGTGAGCTCACCCCTCAGGCTCCTCTTCTCCAGGCTCAAGAGCCCCAGCTCCCTCAGCCTTTTAGCACAAGGCAGATGCTCCACTCCATCATTCCCCAGCCTGTGCTGGCACATGGGGTTGTTTTATCCCAGACACAAGACTCTCCACTTGCCCTTGTTGAATTCCATCAGATTTCTCTCTGCCCAGCCCTCCAGCCTGTCCAGCTCTGGCTGAATGGCAGCACAGCCTCTGGGGTGGCAGCCACTGCCCCCAGGGTAGGATCAGCAGCAAACTTGCTGGCAGTGCCACAGAGAGCCGAAAATACAGTAGGAGCAGACATGTGGCACACAGGAACACTCATAGAAGTAGTAGAGGTTGTATCAGAAAAAGCTTGCTGTGGTCCAGTGGGAAATACAAGCTGCTGAAACCTGCCCCAAGGCAAATGCAAGAATAACTAAGTTAGCTTAAAAGTGCACCGAAATCACCAAAACGTGAACTCTCTATTCTGGGTCTCAGAAAGGAGGAGGAAAACAAATCCCTGGGTACAGAAACCTACTGCTCAGAGCAGACCACTGAAAGAAGCATGTAAAAACACCTCTGGAACATGTGCCAGCAGCTGAACAGCAGATGCAGAGTCTGTGTCAGCAGAGCCAGAAGGGAACCTGCAAACAAGTGTGTTGGACCCGAAAAACTCGTGGCTTCACCTCACTGCACGAGCCCTGCTAGAGCCAGAGTGCACTTGGGGATATGCAGGTTGTACCCCTGACCTACAGAAGACAAAAAGTGACAGAATCCTTGAGAGCAAAGCCCAGAGCCAGCACACTACAGCAGCTCTGCTCTCCAGCAGCCAGGCTCCGCGGCTGCTCCATCACCACAGACGTGACTCCTTGTGACGGCACACACAGACCAACCCCGACTCCCTGGCTTGTGTGAGCAGAGAGGGAGGGAGAAATGAGTAGGCTTCACATCAGTGCCATTTCCACTGGAAATCAAAGGCTACAAGTGCTGCAAGGATTGGAACTGTGAGAAAAGCTGCAAGCTTCTCAAGGAGGGGTCTGTGTGTGTGTGTGTGTGGTTTAGGCTACTCACAGCTTCAGGTGGATACAGGGAACATACACAGCATAAAGCAGAGGGCAAACATGAAGAAAACGTCTGACCCCTAAGAGCCAGAATCACTGTGGCAGCACCCAGAGCAAGGAGGGCTTTGGTGGACACTGGGCTGCAACGTGGGGCTGCTCCAGCCTTCCCTGCTGCCTTCACCAGACCCTGAGGAGCCGCTTCCCCACACGCCCTGCAAACACCGTCCTGCCTTCAGCCCCACAGCTCAGCCATGCAGCACTGGATCCACCTCTTTTCCCTGCAAACAAACTGCCATTTCTGATGCCACAGGGCTCTGGAGGAGGAGTCCTGCCTGCAGCTACCCCTGGAGCTGGGCATCCGCTGAGCCCCGCTGCTGTAGCCCAGAAGGAATCGAGCGAGCTGCCGGGACCCTGCTGTAGGGATGGGTGTCAGGATTGGACCATCCCCTCTGGTCCCTGTTCTGTGAGTAACCTGGGAACAACACACACACTCTGCTTCTGTGGCAGAGGCTGTAAAATGCCCCAAAAACGTGGTGGATAACACGGTGTCAGAAACAAGACGCCAGTTTCGTGTGGCTCTCTGCCCGGCCTCACCTGCTGATGCCATCAGCATCACGCTGGGAATCCTTCCTGCTCCTTGCAAGGAGGAAAACGTGGCACTCACTTGCTTCACCAGCATTTACTAGGAGGCAAGCATGAAGTGTTCCAGAGCTAATACCTGTTTACAGGCTGCATATTAAATTCTGAAGTCTTGGTTAGCTTTATGCCACAGCAGCTCGTTAAAGCTGGCAGCAGCAGCCCCTCCTCCTCAAAGGCATTTGGCAAACAATGGCTGGTTAACTCCAAATGAAGCCTTTGATTTCAGGGCAAACGTTACAGGGGAATCCATTGAGAGCATTTCTGTGCTGTGACTGCACATCCCAGACAAACTCTGACTGCAAACAAAACAGTCGGGTGGTTTCCTTGACCTTGCAGCACACTCCTGGCTCACTTCAGGTGCAGGACAGAGACACGGTGAGGCTCAGAGACAGCTCACAGGGAGAAAAGCAAGAGAGCAGGCTTGAAAGAGACGGGTTTGGTTTGCAAAGTCTCTTAATTTCCAAATTGAGCTGCACATGAAGCAACTGCTTCAGCTCTCTGGTCCCTCCTTACGCTTCCCGAAGCGTGAAGCACGATGACTGCCAGGACCACAGGAGTTCAGCTGTGCACGTGGGGATTTCAGTTCAGAGCCTTTCCCCCACACACATCCAACCCCAACGTTTCAGGTAGCCACAGCATCCTCCATGGTGACTATCACCCGAGGGCTGGCTGCAGCTGGGGGGCTCTGGGGGGCTTGTGTGGGTCTGGGAAGGGCAGCTGGCACTCAGATCCTCATCCACACCTCAAAGGACAGATCTCCCAGGGCAGCCTTGCAGGTGTTTCATGGGAGATGCAACACAGTGCTCTGGCCACGGGTTTGTCATAAACTGGAAATTCAGTGCTGGAGACAGAATCACAGAATCATCAAACTGAGGCTGGAAAAGCCCTTGAGGCTGATGGAGCCCAACCAGCAGTGCCACAGCCACCCCTGACCCATGGCCTCAGCCCCACAGCTCCACAGCGTTGGGATCCCCCCAGGATGGGCACTCCCCCACCTCCCTGGCCACAGCAAGAGATGCCAAGGTGTTCTCCTGAGGTTAGTCTCCCAGCATATTGTATCATGCCTCTACACAGAAGGACTTGCCCTGCTCTTCACTCTTGCAGCAGCGCTCATTAGGCAGACATTTAATCAGCCTTAACATGACACTGTTGGCAGCCCACTATGTGGTTCCACAAGCCTCAGTAAGGCTGAAGAAACACAGCCCAAGACCTCCACGTGCAGACAGCAGCTTTCTCATCCCCACCAGCATGTGAGGTTTGCAGCACTCAGAACCTCAACAGCCTCCTGCATGACCTTACTGAAGGGGTGTGTGACCAGGAGAGTCCAAACCAGGGTAATACTGAACTGTGCCTCAAACAAAGAAGAAAGAGGTGGCTATTCCACTGCATGCTGGATGCTGGGACAGTTGCTTGGACAACTCCTACTGTGGCTGTGGTTTGCTGGCTCTACTGCGAATCCCTACAAAAAACAAGCTTGACTAGGAAAGGAACAGAGAGCAACTCACACTTAGAGCTGCTGAACCACACTGCTTCTCCCAAGACAAAAGCTCTTATCTCACCCAGCAACAGCCACATGTTACAAATTCTTTACATTTCTGCCTGAAAGCATTTTGTAGCCTTGACAGAAGTCCTCCCTTTACCAACACAGGGCAGCAAAATGCAGCGCTCTGGTATCCACACAGCAGCAGCTTAGACAAGATGAGCCTGCTGTGAGCTCAGAGGCAAAATTACCCAGTGTATGGAGACTTTTCCCTTCACAGTAAACAGCAACCTGAGGGGTTTTATGTATATTGAACACCTCAGTTGTCCATAAAACATTCTTGAACGAAGCCTTAGCACGAGGTGTCACACAAAGACATCACTGAGCTAGTGAAGAGTGGAGGGGGAGGAGAAATACATGGTAAAAGGACAAAGAATTACTGTTGTCTGTTAATTTTTCTGGCACTTCAACACATCAAACAACTTGCTCCATCCTGCTGCCCACAGCACAGCCCTGCACCTGCACTGCCAGGGTGACTGCTGGCACAGCACCTTCCACTTAAAACACCGAGCTTGGTGAAGCAGGAATGGGTCCAACAGGGCCCTCGTGTCCCCCCACAGCCCTGCCAGCAGCTGCAGCATCCCCTGGCACCTGAGGCATGCCCTGGCTCTCTCACACCCTGTCCTTCCCCAGGGGGACAGCACTGCACAGCCCCAGCTCAGATGCTCAGCGCCTTCCCTGCCAAGGCTGTGTCTTAGGAGGAGGCCTGGGGAGGAATGAAGGGGAAGGAGACAGAGTTCACTAAAAATGAGGATTAATAGAGGTCACTGAGTCCCTCCCTGCTGTTGCCAACAGAGCAGATCAATCTGGCTGCTGTTCCCTCAGCAAGGCCAAGCAGACCATCAGCAGTAATTCAGCCTCCCAGCCCTGCAGCCCTCTGCCACCCACCCATCCATCCCAGCCAGGCTCCCCAGAGACAGCACAACCAAAGGGGCAACCTTCTGCCTTCAAAGTTGTCACCAAGCAAATGGAAGCAGCAGGATGGGTGGTGGCAGGGGCAGAATCAGCCAGGCTACTCTAGGCTGTCAAACCAGGGAAGTGTTCATCTGGGCTTGGGTTAAGAATGTGATCCACGGAAGAGAGGGTCCATGGAGGATCCCTGTGCCACCTCCTTCCACTTCCACAGCCAACAGGGACACAAACACACACAGCTACAGGGCTCTGGTGTTCTGGCTGACAGGACACACAAAGCAAGAGCCACGGTGAGCACTGAGCCTGCTGCCTGACTCACAGCCTCTGCTCCACTGCAAACGTGCCCCTGACCTTCCTTCAGTCCTCACTACAGCCATCACTTCGTGACCATGCCAGGAGCTCAGCACCACAAACACCTCCTGAAAACAAGTGGAATCCACGGGTTTCCCTGCAGATGCTGGAAAGTCAGATGGAACAGCTCTCACGAGGAAAAACTCTGTTCCTGCCCTTTGCTGCACTGCAGAGGTGGCTCATGGTGCTGGAGATATCCTCTCAGTAAAATCCCTGGTGTCAGCTGCTGCAGGAGCTCTCACATCCCAGCATCAGGAGAAGGGAGAGAGGAACAGCCCTGGAGAACACAGTTCTCTCACTCTTCAGCAAGTGTGGACACTCCTCCAGTGAGGGCCAGAGACAAACACTTCAGAGGTGGGAAAGCAAGAAACATGCTCAAGACACTCAACCTCCCTCCACAGAAATGCTGCACAATCAGCTCTAACACCAAGCTCCCACTCTCCCCTCGCCTTCCCATGGGAAGAATAACGAGCTTTGTGCTGTGAGAGGAGACAGAGGTCACGTGGCAACAGAATATTTCCTATGGGAAAGTCATGACCAGCACACTAAGCTCCTGGAGGCTGCTCCCAGAATGGGTTAATCCCAGCGCTGCCTTGCAGACACAAGGCTCCAGAACAGCCTGGATGTTCTCAGTTCTGTGTTCACAGAAAAGCACTTTTCAAAGAGTAGAAACTCTTGATTAGACTTTACACTTGAGCTGCATCCCCCCTCCCACAACAGTGTGTAAAGTCTCAACTGAGCCTCTGAACCAGATTGCAACACGAGAGGTGCATCTAGCCCAAGACAAGCAGGCAGATGCATGCCCCGTGCAAGCCTCACCTTCCTCTTCCCCTGGTCAGAAACAGGCTAGTTTTGATGGGAGATGAACCTCTGAGTTTTCAACAGGACAATGAAACAATACAACATTGCACTGAGAGGATCAAACCTTCTCCTTTGTCCTTCTCTGAGGACACCTCAAAGCTGTTCACACTGGGGCTGTGTGGGAACTGCTTGCTCTGAACTTGCTTTGCAACTTACCCCTCTCAGTGAAGGAAAACAATAAACAAGCCACCAGAAGCACTGGGAGCATGCTTGCCAGGAGCTGCAGAGCTTTAAAGATCAAGGGGTTACACACAGAGTGGTATCAAATTCCACCACTCACTTCATTCTCACCTTTTTGCTCGTTTTTCCTCTCCCTACAATCACAGGATCACAAGGGCTGGGAGGGACCTGCAAAGCTCACCCAGTGCAGCGCCCTGCCAGAGCAGCAGAGCAGCAGCACCTAGAGCAGGGCACACAGGGACTGTGCAGCTGGGCTGGAATGGCTGCAGAGAAGGAGCCTCCACAGCCCATCTGGGCAGCCCCTGCCGGGGCTCCCTCACCTCAGCAGGGAAGAAGCTTTTCCTTGTGTTGCTTTGGAACCTCTCCTGTTCCAGCTTGTCCCCGTTGCCCCTTGTCCTGTCACTGGCCATCCCTGAGCACAGCCTGGCTCCAGCCTCCTCACACCCACCCTTGATGGGTTTGTAACATGACTGAGCTCAGCCCTCAGGCTCCTCTTCTCCAAGCTGCAGAGCCCCAGCTCCCTCAGCCTTTCAGCACAAGGCAGATGCTCCACTCCGTCATTCCCCAGCCTGTGCTGGCACATGGGGTTGTTTTATCCCAGACACAAGACTCTCCACTTGCCCTTGTTGAATTCCATCAGATTTCTCTCTGCCCAGCCCTCCAGCCTGTCCAGCTCTGGCTGAATGGCAGCACAGCCTCTGGGGTGGCAGCCACTGCCCCCAGTTCAGGATCAGCAGCAAACTTGCTGCCAGTGCCTCTGTTCCCTCAGCAAGGTCACTAATGAACAGGCTGAACGGTGCTGGGCCCAGCACAGACCCCTGAGGGACCCCACAATACTGATTCATGTTTTGAGAGTTTAAAAATCCAGAAGTTCTGTGAAGTAGAGCCCATTTTACAAGGGGTATTTAACTCACCTCAGAGCTTGAAATCCCTGAGCAGCAACAACAGGGCAACTGACACAAATATTCCAAAAGAAAGCACCTGCAGAACCTCAGCATCTCAGACAGCACCTTACGTGCTACCAAAGCAGGCACTGCCACTTAAAACCAGTTCCCAGACCTATTTCCAACATGTCTTTTGGACTTTTGTGCCTCAAGAGAAGAACCTCAGCTAAACTCCTTCAGAACAGTAGTTCACTGAATGCAGCTTCTATCAAATGCCCATTCTTGCTTCCTAAAATAACCATCAACAGCATCAGAAAACAACTTGTCGGTGTGGATGAACACAATGTTCCACTGTAAGAACCATAAAGACCTGGAGTGTGGGATATGTAACAAAAACAGAAAGCCTCCAAACTTAAAAAGCCCCACCACTGCTCTTTGTGTGCAGCCAAAGGAAGCTCCTGCCTCAGCCCGTGTGCTAACGGCTCACCACACACCAGAAACGTTTCCCAATCTCTTCTTCCTGGCCACCGAGTTTGTGCCCAACATAGCTCTCCTCAGCCACCACCTGAGCTCCACCATCAATCCACCACACAGAAAGGAACCAACCAGATGCCACAGCTTCCCCTTAACACACAGTTATTAGAAACCTCAGGCAGGGCAAACAATGGAGACAGGTGACCCAAAACCCAGCAGGGACGGGGTTTAACCTCGAGAGATGCAGGATATACAGAGAGGGAACCCCCAAGCTCCTTGGCAATGCTCACACTAAGCTGCTGAGGGGGTTTGCACAAAAGACTCATCCTCTCCAGACTCATTTCTGCCTAGTCTGTAAAAGGAAAGCAAATTCTACTGATCACTGTCCCGCTTCATCTCAAAAAAAGACAGGCAGGAGGGTTATAAGAGGCCCAGAGAAGTTCAACAGGGATGATCCAAGAGTCTTCCATAACACAGAGAAGTCTAGGAAGACTTTTCCATTTGGAAAAATGTTATGAACAAAGGGCTTCTCAAACTGCTCCTCTCAACTGCACCCCTCAAACTGTACCCCTCAAACTGCTCCTAACTGCTCCTCTCTAACTGCACCCCTCAAATTGCACCCCTCAAATTGCTCCTCTCAAACTGTACCCCTCAAACTGCTCCTAACTGCTCCTCTCTAACTGCACCCCTCAAAGTGCTCCTCTCAACCTGTACCCCTCAAACTGCTCCTAACTGCTCCTAACTGCACTCCTCAAATTGCACCCCTCAAACTGCACCCCTCAAACTGCTCCTCTCAAACTGCTCCTCTCAAATTGCACCCCTCAAACTGCACCCCTCAAACTGCACCCCTCAAAGTGCTCCTCTCAACCTGTACCCCTCAAACTGCTCCTAACTGCTCCTAACTGCACCCCTCAAACTGCACCCCTCAAACTGCACCCCTCAAACTGCTCCTCTCTAACTGCACCCCTCAAACTGCTCCTCTCAGCTGCATCCCTCAAACTGCACCCCTCAAACTGCACCCCTCAAACTGTACCCCTCAAACTGTACCCCTCAAAGTGCTCCTCTCAACCTGTACCCCTCAAACTGCTCCTCTCTAACTGCTCCTCTCAACCTGTACCCCTCAAAGTGCTCCTCTCAAGCTGCACCAGCCTGAGGAGTCTGAATGGGGAGCCTGCCTCCTGCCTCTTCCACAACAGGAGCCATTCAGCATCAGACACAAGTACAAAGTGGCAGCTCAGAACAAACACACAGTTAAGCCCTGGACACCGTGTGGCATGGGTGAGGCAGCAAGCAGACACCACTCAGTGCAAAGCCAAGGTATTCCTCTGGCTCCACAAGCCCCTCTGCCACAAGCCACTTCTCCCCAGCCCCATGCTGGCTGCCAGCACCCAACAGATTTGTCTTGTTTGCACACTCCTCCCCTACACCAAATCCTGTCCCTGCTCAGAACCAGCCACTAACCCAGGCAGAGCGTGCTTGGCCCAGCAGCCATCCTTATGCAATGCACTGCTTTTGGAATACGCTTCTTTGTGTTGATGAGGCAGCTGCCAGGGAATCACTTTCTCCTGCAAACACCCCAAGGCTGATACAACACCCACATGCAGTTACACATCAGGGCTTTACCATCCGACTCACCTCTCACTTCACCAAGAGCACGCTGGCCTGGGGCTGTATGCCCCAACTCAGTGGTCAGGCACAAACACCCAGGGACTGGATCAACTTCTCACTCTGTGGCTGAAACCAATTGGTCCAGGAACCAATTCCAGGATGCAAAGAGCGACCAACAGGGAGCTCCTCTGATCTTTGTTTGGAAGGATCACGTCTACACGCAGACACCGATTTGGCACCTTAAACCCCACATTTCTGAAGTATGGAGGAAATTCATTCCCATACAGCAATAACACAGACTCCAAGTGCTAATTAGGTGCTATTTACCTGCTTGCCAGTCCTAACCACGCTCCAGCACTGCCGTCTGAAGTCGCTGAGCCCATGTTTGTACTTCCTCCTGAACACAACGTCATCCAGCCGGCTCTTTCGCTAACAGCCGCGGTGCAGGGCTGCAGCTCTCGGTGCAAGGCTCAGGAGAGGAGCACACCAACAGCTCGAGGAGGAAATGGCAGTTTCTAAAGGTCTCTGCAGGACCAAGCTTCACAGCCTCTGTTTGTGATATGAAATGGGCCGAATGTGTTTGGTGTCGCTCCTGAAGCGGGACCTTGGTCAGATTCACCCTCAGCGCCACTCCTGGAACGTTCCCAAGCACTGCACCTATCACAGACTAACAACAAAGAGCCAAACCTCCCCAAAGCAGCCCTCAAACCCCACCAAAGCATGCCAACTGCAAGAAGAAATCGAGGTAAACCACTTGGAGAGCTCTGAGGGAAGCACACACGGCCAGCCACGTGCTTCTGCACTGAAAGCCACAGTCCTCCTGCTCCCATCTGGGTGCCTGATTCCACCTGCAGCAGCAGGCAGTAAGTGCAAGGGGAGCTGCCCCTCGCCTGCTGCCTTCACCCTGCCCCAGCACTGGAGAAGAGGAGGCTGAGGGGAGACAGGAGCACTCTGCAACTCCCTCACAGGAGGCTGAAGTGAGGTGAGGGTTGGTCTCTGCTCCCACATAACAAGTGACAGGACAAGAGGAAACAGCCTCAGGGCACATTGAGGCTGGAGCTGGGGAACAATTCCTTCCCCCAAGGGCTGTCCAGCCCTGTCCCAGCTGCCCAGGGCCGTGGGGGAGTGCCCATCCCTGGAGGGATCCCAAAGCCTGGGGCTGTGGCAGTGCTGGGGGAACAGTTGGGCTCCAGCAGCTCAAGGGCTTCTCTGTAATTCTGTGTATTGAAGCTGTAAATGACAGGATGCAGAGAAGGAGCACAAACAAGCTCTCTGGCAGGATTAAAAAGTCCAGAAAGGGATTTGATGACTGGGAAAACAGGTTACAGGTCAAGAAGGACAGTGCTAAGATGTTGTTACTCAAATCCCAATAACCAGCTGCAGGCATTGCAGCAGATCAGGCATCAGTGCAGAACTAAAGGAAGCTCTTCACCTGCCATGATGACTGTGTTCTCCTCTGGGCAGGTGAGAAGGGCAGGCAAAAGATCTCTTTGGGTCTATAAAGCAGAAAACAAGCTACAGGTGATGATGTGACCCTTCTGTTTCACCCAGTGCTGGCAAAGCTTCACTGGGACACCCCGTGACCTTGTTTTGGGATGATACTGAAAAATGGCATTGAACCAAGTGGGGAGGCTCTGAAGCTGAGCCTGGGAGCTGTGTGCCCTCAGAAGGCTGAGGGGAGACCTGAGGGATTTACTCTTCAGGGTACTGCTGCTGAGGCTGTCCTGGTCTCCATGCCTACTGAGAACAGCAGAGCAGGGACAGGTTTAAACCTTCTCACTAGACAATACGTTACTTGAGTGGCTGTAGAGTCTCCAACTCAACCATAAAATCATACAACCATAGACTTCTTTTGGTTGGAAAAGATGTTTAAGATCAAATCCCAGCCCTGCCCTCACCCTGCCACAGCCAGCACTGACCCACAGCACCTCAGCCCCACGGCTTTGGGATCCCTCCAGGGCTGGGCACTGCCCCAGCTCCCTGGGCAGCCTGGCACAGGGGCTGACACCCCTCTCAGGGAAACAGTTCTGCCTCAGCTCCAACCTCAACCTCCCCTGGGGCAACTTGAGGCTCTTTGCTCTCATCCTGTCACTTGGGAGCACAGACAGACCCCCAGTCCCAGCCTCCTGTGAGGGAGCTGCAGAGAGTGCTGCTGTGTCCTCTCAGGCTCCTCTTCTCCAGGCTCAACACCCCCATTCCCTCAGCCCCTCCCCATCCCCTTGTGCTCCAGCCCCTTCCCCAGCTCTGTGCCCGGCTCTGGCCACGCTGCAGCCCCTCAGTGTCCCTGTGGCAGTGAGTGAGGGGCCCAGCACTGACACAGCCCTGGAGCTGCAGCCTCAGGGGATGGGCACAGCCCTGGGTCTGCTGCCACCCCGCTGCTGAGCCCAGCCAGGCTGCCACTGGCTTCTTGCCCCCTGGGCACGCTGCTGGCTCATCTTCAGCCTCTGGCACCAACCCCCCCAGGCAGTTTGCAGCCCCCGTGCCCCAGCCTGTGGCACTGCCTGGGCCCTACACAGTCTATCCTATCACTGAAGCTGTAAGAACCCACAGGCTCTCTCCCTCTCTGCACAGCCTCGCAGGTTATGAGCTCTTTCCTGCTCTGTTCATGTAACCATGTTTCTGTCCATCAGACACTAGCATTTTCTGAGACTTATTTTTTTCAATCTCACCTAGTTGAGAATCTTCTGACCACCAAAACCAAAACCCTTCTGAGTTCAAGACCCAGGGAAAGGTTTACTTCTGCAGCCAGCAGCAGACCTAACAACTCATGGCTGAGAGAAGTGAAGTGGCTTTGCCAGGGATGGCCCTGTGGCAGACCAGCACTGGCTGTTACATGCTCCCACGGTCTTTCATCTGCTTCCAGACCACCTGACTTTTAGCTGCAGGAGTTTAAGATGACACCTACTCCCCCTGCTCTCCTTCCCCTACACAGACTGCTCACCCTGCTCTAGTCTTCCAAAGCATCACCTATTTTCCATCTCAAGACGCCCACTCAAGCTTTTGTGATATTTTCTTTAGTCTGTACTTTAACACAGACAAAAATAACTCAAATGACTGAGTGCAAAGCTGCTCTCTGTCTTGTCTAGTCACTGCCATGAGCTGCTTGCCTGATGACTTTGCTCTTAAGAGTCAAACTGATACTGAACCCTTCAGTTTCACAGCACTGGACCTGTAAGGTTTCCTCTCTGTTCCTTCCTCCACCAGCTTCTTGCCATTAAGACATTCAGAGAATAATGTCTGTGTCCCTTGACAGTCAGGTTTGACTCCTTCCTTAATCTTCCTTGGTGGTCAGAGGAAGAACAGAACCCTTGCTGGTGTGCATAACCCACACCCCACAGGAGGGATGAAGGCCACGTGTGTAACTTGTGTTTTACTTCTCCCCAGCTCCAGCCCTGCTTTATTGAGACAAAGTTCACCTGAGGGAGAGTTACCTAAAGCAGATTTGCACTGTCATAACATACCCACCAGACCCTCACTTTGTGTTTTCCGCCCTGCCCCTGGACAGTTCTGCAGCTGCAGTCACCCATTTACCTCATGAGATGGTTATCAAAACGAGCAGAGTTCCTTCCTGTTTACCCACAGCCTGCTCTCCCTCCCCTGCAAAGGACACGTTTCCTGTTTAAATCTCTCCTTCAGGACGGGGGTCAAACCCCACCTGGCTGAGGCCCTTCTGCTGTGACTGTATGGCTGTGGGGCTTGTTTCTCCAAGAGATGGTCTCGTCTGTAGACCTGAACAGCACCTTCTCCTGCCACTGCTTTTCAGGAGACTATGCCACAAGAAATGTTTGACACCCACCCTTCATCCAAGAGTTTTACAAGTTACACTGGACCATCATTGTCTTGTCCCCAGCACAGGCAGACACACTACTCAGAAGGAAAGTGAGTTTATTTAGCAGCCCACTACACTACTGCTGACGTTCAGGTCATTGCTACGGCCGTAGGTGCTACAGATGCTGCAGGCTTCTGAAAGGTAAATGACATCTTCCCAGGTAAATCACACCTACATCAACACTCCCAGCAGACTTCTGCATTTTCCAGGTACTGCTCCACTTCCTCGTCCAGAGCTGCCGGCCTTCCCCCACGCAGAAACCCGCCCTGGCTCTGACTGTTACCCAGGAAGGGCTGAAGAGCTCTTCAGGTACCTTCTGCACCTTCTTTCTCCTGAGATTTGCACTGCCAGCACAGAGGTTTCCAGCCTCTCCTGCAGCAGCACCACCTCCATCACTGTTCCTGCAATCCTCTGTACTTCACTCAGCAGCTAGCTCGGTGATCTCTGTTGATGCAAGAGCAGCATTTCCCTGGGTTACCAAAGATTACAGCTTCTGTTGGGTCATTCCCCCCAGGAGAAAACTCCCCAGAAAAACCCTTAGAAAAGAGCTTCTGAGTAAGCCCTTCTGTCACATTAAAACACCCTCCCTAACAAAGACCAAATACCACTGGGAGCAGTTCCCTGAGGAACTGCAATCAGAATTGGATCAGACTTCAGTTTCTGTACCAAGCACCACCACCTTCCTGACAGTATGTTGTGAAAACATACAAGACAATAGCCTTTGCCACTGGAGGAGGAGGTCTTGGGTTCTGTAGCACGGGCTGGGTACTTCTGACATAGAATGACAGAATGGTAGGGGTTGGAAGGGACCTTTAGAGACCATCCAGTGCTGCTACAGCAGCTTCCCCTGGCTCAGGGAGCACAGGAACGTGTCCAGGCGCGTCTGGAAGCCTCCCAAGAAGGAGCCTCCACACCCTCCCTGGGCAGCCTGGGCCAGACTCCCTCACCTCACAATAAAATAGTTTTTCCTTATGTTTAAATTGAACTTTTTGTGTTCCAGCTTCTGGGTTTGGCAGAAAAACACAAGTCTACCTTCAGCTCTCTGGGGAAAGGCGCTTCCTGTTCCACAGACTCTCTACAGCTCCTGAGGGGTGGAGCTTCAGTGGTATTTTCACTCTGACCTCTTGAACCATGGAAGTTTTGGCTGTGTCCATCAGCTAATTAACAGGATCCTCTCCTGAGCAGGATGTTGACAGTGGCAGAGATAAGGGAAACAACAAACACAAACAGAAGTGAAACCGAGCACCTAGTCCTGAAACAGCAAACACTGAGATGTCAATTTCAGCAGCACCTCCCTGCATTGTTCCCCAACAACCCCAGCAAACCCAAACCAAACACCAAGCCTTTAATCCCAACAGTTTTCCTTACAAAACAAATCCTGCACTTGCAGACTTCTCAGGCTTGAAGAGCATCTATTCACTTGCATGGCAGTGACTTTACAGAAGTAACACTGGACAGGCCTGGATAAGCAAACATCCACTACTCCCAACTTCTTCTGTCATCTCTAGTAACCTGCAGAACTAAATATTTTGCTTTCTAATACTCACCAGCTAGGAACCCAGGCTCAGCAAATCAACCAAGCTCTTTCTTCCCAACAAGAAACAATCCCAAACCTACTCTGTTGGACACCGAGCCTGAAAGGCTGACTCGGACATTGTCTGCTGAAAACAAACCAGCTATTATTCCCCTGGCATCTTTATCACAATGGTCCACACAAGATTCATTCTGGTTTTTACCCAAGAAATGCAACTCTCCTTCTCTCCACTGCTCTCTTGCTGCAGCTAAAACTCACTCTTGTACTGCCTTAGAGTGTTATTTTCTTCCAAGGGGAGCCGTTACACAGAAGGAACCGCAGCGCTTCTCAAGCACTGCGACTGTGTCTTCACCTGAGGGCATAAATTAGAAGATTCACTTGAAGACTCAATCCCAGCATGGTGGGGGCTGGAAGGACCCTGCAGAGCTCATCAGCCCCTGCTACAGCAGGTTCCCCTGGCTCAGGGGACACAGGAACGTGTCCAGGTGGGGTTGGAAACCTCCCGAGGAGCCTCCACACCCTCCCTGGGCAGCCTGGGCCAGGGCTCCCTCACCTCAGCACCAAAGGACTTGCTCCTCCTGTGCCAGGGGCACTGCCTGTGTGCCAGCCTGTGCCCATTACCCCTTGTCCTGGCACTGGCCACCACACAACAAACACTGGTCCCAGCCTCACCACCCACCCTTTAGGGATTGATCAGCATTGCTGAGGTCCCCCTGAGCTCAGGCTTCTCTTCTCCAGGCTGAACAGCCCCAGGGCCCACAGTCTTTCCTCCTCACACACATATTCCATCCCCTCAGCACCTTGGGAGCCCTTCACTGGATCTCTCCAGCAGTTCTCCTTAAGGAAACCACCTTTAAATCCTCGGTCCTCCACCTTCATTTTGATATTTTGCTTGTGAGAAGTCATAGCTTACAGACATTGAAACAGAAGGCTGCCCAAGCACAGAACTCCACAGAACTTTCCTTAAGAACTTTCTCACCCTTTAACAGACCATACAAGTTTTGAAGGAGCTGTAACACAAGATATTACAGCTGAGGAGTGCTTCTAAAGCTGAGGCTACATCCACCTCCAGTCTCGTTCTATACTCGAGACTGAGTTCCTGGGGCCCTGAGCCCTCGGTTCCTCCTCTCGTACAGCCCCTGGCACAGAGAAGCGTGCTGCCCCTCACCAGAGCTCCAGGCTGCCAGGGCACACTGCAGAGAGCCTGCTGACAAACAGGCAAAAGCTGCCTGCAGCTCCTGGGGAAGCCAGGCCAGGAAGGGCTGGCAGCAGTGAGGACAGAAAGGAGGATTCCCAGGGCACAAGATCTGCTGAAATTGCAATGCTGCTGCTGCTCCCCTTCCACTCATTACCCAGCGTGTGCTGCTGCAGGCAGGTGAAACTAATGGTGTTCATCAAGCTGTACCTGCTCTATTTTTTAAAGCCTTTGCTCATCAATAAAAAAAGACTTCTCAGTGCATAACTGCACTAACTGTGACAGCAGGCAGGCCTAGCAACCCACTGACAGAAGCTCCACAGCTGTCTTCAGACAGAGCTCGACAGAGTCACTCACCACTAAGATTTGGACACTTGAAAAATCACTTTCGTGCTCCCGAGACAAAACCTGACTCCTCTTTACCCTTCTGTGGTATTACATGTGAATTGTGCCTGGAAAATAAACTGCTGCCACCAAGTTTTGTAACTGAATACACGGAGCAGAATTGGCTTGGTGGAAGGATTTGGGGGCTAACAGCACAGCTCCTGACGTGTCACACCTTCAGCAACAACCACAGGGAGCTTTCCTTCCTTCCAAGCTCAAGCCAGCTAATCTCCTTTCTCCATTACACAACAGCTCGTGTAATCCTAAATTTATCACACCAGCGCACTGTCCCAGCAGGGTGAGGTTTCACAAAGGGTGAGATCATGCCCCCTCTGTGCCCCTTGTATCAAAGGAAACCTCAATCTGTCTTTCAACAGTCCTGAGCAATAAGCAGACACTGCACATGACAGGGGTGATCCTTTCCTCGGTATTCTCCCAAGCACAGAACCACAACCACCTCAGCATTCACACAGCTCCTCGTCCACTCTGTTAGAAGACAACCTCCATGCCCAGTTAGTCTCGTATAAGGAAGCTGATTCCTAAACAGCAGCCAGACTTCAAAGACTAGGGCGGTTTGCCAGAGTGAGAGACACTCGCAGCACCGTGCCCTCATCACACAGCAAAGTCCACATGAGATCAAAGCAGTGGGAAAGGGCCAGTCCTGGAGCGGTCAGTAACGACCTGTCAACATGCAAAGCAAATCCAGCGGAGCGTTTGGCTCCATGTCCCAGTCATCCCCTTTACATACACAGCCACCTTCCTTCTCTCCTATAAAGCATGTTCTCCTGATTCTGCAGCAGAGGTGATCAAATCCTGCCTCTGCCTCACTCTCTTCAGTAGTTTAGCCCTGTCCTACCACACCTGACTCACCAAAACTCTGTGTGTCCCTCTTTCAGAGACACTTGCTCACGCCTTCCCTCCCTGTCCCTCTCCTCCGCCACAGCGATACCTCAGGCTGACGACTCGCTTTCCTGAGCCCTGAACACCAATCCTTCCACAGAGCAGTGGCTACCTCAGGCCTTCAGCACAAGCACCCAACCTTCCCACACACACTGCTTGTTTCTTTCCCCTCAGCTGCCAAGCGGCCACGGAATGGTAGAGGGGTTGGAAGGGACCTTTGGACATGAGCTCATCCAACCTCCCTGCCAAAGCAGCATCCCCTGGCTCAGGGGGCACAGGAACGTGTCCAAGTGGGGTTGGAAACCTCCTGAGAAGGAGCCTCCACACCCTCCCTGGGCAGCCTGGGCTCCCTCCCCTCAGCACCAAAGGACTTTCTCCTTAAGTGGAACTTTCTGTGTTGCAGCTCGCCGTGCCACTGGACACTACAGAGGAAACTGCTGCCCCATCCTCTTGGCACCCACCATTGAAATACCGGTGTGAACAACACCTCACCCTCTACACCCCTCAGGAGAGCACAGCACCTTGCTCTCCACCAACAAAACCCACCCTTGCCATTTCCCCAACACCTCCTAAACCCCCCCCCCCCCCCCAACCAAACCCCAACCAGCACATTCACACAGCCAAACCCCGGCCACGGACAACCTCAATTGGCGTTAGATAACGAAGGAAGGACCTTTGGCACACCCCAAATCCTTACCCACATCCCACCGAGAGCACGGGAGGACCCTTAACCCTCATCCTGAGGCCTTATCCCTTCAAGCCTTCCCGATGAGGGACACAGAGGCCTAGAGGCCGCGTTTTTTCCCTTCAAGAACGGTGGGGAAAGAGGGGGGTGGATATTAAAGGGGGTGGGGGGGGTAAAGAAGCGGGGGGTGATATTAAGCGGGGTGGGGGTGAGATGGGGCGCGCGCCCTCCCCTCACACACACGCACGCGCGCGGCCGCGCGCGTGCGTGTGTGTGAGGGGAAGGCGCGCGCCCCCGAGGGAGGGTTTTTGGGGAGGAAAGAGGGGAAACAAGCTCTTCCGATCGCTCTTATCTCCGTCTCTCACCTCACCACGCGGCTCCTCCTCACCTCCGACACGTCCCGGCAGCCGTTTTGTTGCTGTTTTGAGTCTTTTTGGGTTTGTGTGTGTGTGTGGGGGGGGGGGGGTTTATTTCTTTTTCCCCCCCTCTCTCCCCGCTCTAAAAACCTTTGTTTTTCGCTCAGTCCGTTTTCCCGGCCTGGTTCATTTACCCACCCCCTCCCCGCCCTCCCTCCCCCCGTTGCTGTTGCCGCTGCTGCTGCCGCCGACGACAACGGTCCCTACGCGCGCGCGCAAGGCGCCCCCCTCCGCAGGCCACGCCCCCGCCGCAGGCACCACGCCCATTGGTCCGTAGATACACAAGCCACGCCCACATCCCCCATAACCACGCCTACCTCATTGTATACGCTCATAAGCCACGCCCCCTCTCTGGTTGATTGACAAGTCTCTGCGTTGTGACACGCCCCCCTCTGACGTCACCCCGGCGCGCCAGCGCTCACGTGGGAGGGCGGAAGGGGGAGCACGTGGAGCGGGGACGGGGTGGCGAGGGGAAGGGGCAATGGAGGGGTGGGGGTGGGGTTAAAGAGAGGGGACGGTTGGGCACAAGGAGGGAGAGAGGGCACCCAGGGGAGTGTAAGTGGATAGGAGATTGATTAAACTAGTATGCACTGGGTCCTGATGCAGGGGGGCTTTGTGGTCAGAACTAGTATGAGGCTGCACCGATCAGGACGTTGCTGTGCCCCCCAAGCCAAGGGAAGCTTGGACTGGCACTGCATGAGCTCTGCGGGGCCCTTCCAGCCCCCAGCATGCTGGGATTGTGTGCCAGACACATTCTCCTCACAAAGGATGTCCTGGGTTAATACATTTGTCTGCCTGAGGGGGACAGGCTGTTATTGCTGTGGGCCCACTCACTGTATCTGCATCCCGTGGGGATGGCTCTGCTCTGGCTATCAGCAGTAGCTTGATGGAGTGGGCCTGGATGCTTTATTTGCATGATTTGTACTGGTGAGGATGGAACCTGCCTCCTTGGCACGGACAGAGGCTGGATAATCATTTATTCAATCTCCATACAAGGCCAAGGGCTCACTGAACACAATAACAAACTGTGCTAGATAAGGTATTGTACAAATACAGTGTGGAATGTGCTGTGGGTGTGCTGGCTCTGTGGAGCTACTCCCTGTCACCCATCTACACAGGAAATAAAGCACTCTTGACTCTGGAGGGGGGCAGGCTCATTGCACACTGGGTATGAACCTGCTGTTCAGACAACAGGAGGAGTTTGCACCAGGAGCTAGAGGACAGAGGTGACTCTGTACCCAGAGCCACAGGGAACAGGCCTGGGAACAGAGGGGTTGGCAGCACATGGCTTGGGCAAGGGAGGCAAGGCTGATACCCTGGAAGGAGTGAGAGCTGCAGGGAGAAGGGAAGGCAAAGGGGTAGGAGGTGCTCAGAGACCACAGGATCTTTTTACCCCAGGATGTGTGTGGTGGTCTTGCCATACGGCCCCAGCGTGGGGTGGAATGCTGGGCAGCCTGGGGAGCCAGGGCTTATCCCGAGGCACCAGAACAAAGTCATGAGCATCTACATCACAAGGGTGTTGGGGAGGGGCTGAGGGAATGGGGGTGTTGAGCCTGGAGGAGGCTGAGGGGAGACAGCAGCACTCTCTGACACTCCCTCACAGGAGGCTGTGGCTGGGGGGATTGGACTCTGATCCCAAGCGACAGGATGAGAGGAAACAGCCTCAAGTTGCCCCAGGGGAGGTTGAGATTGGAGATGGGGAACAATTTATTCCTCCAAGGGCTGTCCGGCCCTGCCCCAGCTGCCCAGAGAGGGGAGCAGTGTCCAGCCCTGGAGGGACCCCAAAGCCGTGGAGCTGTGGGGCTGAGGCCATGGGTCAGTGGTGGCCGTGGCAGGGTGAGGGGAGGGCTGGGACTGCAGCAGCCTTTCCAAGCAAAATGATTCTGTGACTTCTGTGATCAGGATGTGGAGACCAGAGGCTGATCTGGCAGCTTTGCTGAGCCAAGGCCAATGCGACCATGAACCGAGCCGAGCCCTCGCTCTGGGGCTGATGCTGCTGGAAGCCAGGGGAGATGAGGAGGGATGCCACTGATGGCAGAACAGGGTGGCCTTGCACAGGGTCAGCCAACATCTGCGTGCCCAGGGCTGCCAATACACACAGCTGTTTGTGAGCCAGAGCTTGTGCAACGCTGCATCTCCACTGATAAAGCAGCTGGGGCTTGGCCCAAGGTCTCTGGTCTTCATTCCCTCGGCCTTGGTGGGAGCAGCACAGGGTCTTGGCAGGGCAGCAACTGGAGAAAGGCCCACTATGGACTGGTGGCACAGTGGGGCAGGGCTGCCAGCAGCAGGGGCTGTCACTCTCCTGACACTCCCCCACACACTCCCTCACAGCCCTGGGCAGCCTGGGACAGGGGCTGACAACCCTCAGGGAAACTGTTCTGCCTCAGCTCCAACCTCAACCTCCCCTGGGGCAACTTGAGCCCTTTTCCTCTTGTCCTGTCATTCATTTCTGAGGAGCAGAGACCGACCCCCACCTCCCTGCAACCCCCTTTCAGGTAGAAAGATTCCTGCATGGAGAAAGCAGGAACGTGTCCCATGGAGTTGTTCCCCCCTCTCTGGAGCTGCAAAGGCCCTGAGAGGTTGCTCCTGTCTCTCACAAGCATGAGGGGTGTCATTTCTCTGCCAGGACACTCCCTGGTGTGAGCTCTGCCCCCAGGGCTGCCCCTGTGGCTGTGGGGAATGAGGGCCCCCAAATGCCCATTTCCTTCCCCTGCCAAGGAGGCTGCAGGGAACGATTCCCATGCACAGTTACTTAATGACTGTACCCTTATCTAATTAAAATTAGCGACTATTAGCCCTTAATAACACTTCAATACAGGCACATAAATGCTAGTGGCTATTTGTGGCTGAGGCAGAGGCTTGTGTCCATTGCCCAAAGTCAAGGCTGAGCCTGGGAAGCCTCATTCTCAACAGACACGGGGCTTTCACATGACAAAGAGGGAAAGGAACAAAGGAAAGCAAGGGATTAACCCAGCAAGGTCTCACCACAGCGAGGTCAGCAGCTGCACACGTAGCTAGAGACGTATTTAATTCTGTAGAAGCTGGGAGTTGAGCAAATCTCTCCTGTGCCAGAAGCTGGGAGAAAGGTAGAAATTGCAACAGGCTGCAAAGACCATCCCTGTTCTGTGTCATCCCTGAAACGCCAGCGGGAGGGTGGGGAGGGTGGAGCCATCCCTCCTCTGCCACGGAACACCGGAAAGGAGAGGCACGCCTGGCCCCGGGGGCACCTCTGCCTGCATGGACCTGCTCCAACGGCCATTCCTGCAAGTTGCTGCTCTTCCTCTTGGCCTGGGAACGTTGGGAACGGGGTGGGAGGACAAAAGGATGCAGCAAGCTCTGGGCAGGTTAATCCTCCCTGTTGGCACACAGTCCAGTAGGTGTTTAAGCTTCGGTTTGCTGCACTGCTCCTGGGATGGGGCTGGTGATACAGGCTGCAGGGGGCTGGTGACACAGGCTGGTTTGGTGGCACATCCAGCCCCAAGGTCCTGGCCTCACTCCCTCGGTGTCACAGGACTGCAGCTGACAGCCCTCTGGCAAAAAAGGTGACATTCCTGTCCTGGATCTTGTACTGGTAGATCTGGACGTGATCCTGCTTCCCAGTCAGCTCCAAGGACAATCTTTTAATTATTTTGATCTGCAAAGGGGAAGAAACAGGAATATCATCCCTCTGGCTGCCCTGCTCACAGCATCCTCACCCCCACACCTATTGCTGGCCTGCAGGGAAAGGGGATCACTGATAAAAGACCATCCCTTGGTGGCAGCCCCTGATGAGTGACCGGGTCCCAGGGACAGAGCTGCCCTCCCAGCCCAGCAGAGCTCACTGAGAGCTCAGAACCACCAAAAGGACCCTTGGGGAAGTTTCCCAGGAACGAGGTGTTTTTCTGTGCCATCACCTCAAGGTGGGAGGGACTGAGGGACTCTGCACTTCTTGCCCACCTGGGCACGCTGCTGGCTGGTGTTCAGCTGCTGGCACCGACCCCTCTCAGGCCCCTTCCCCCGGGGCAGCTTTCCAGAGCCCTCTGCAAACCCTTCCTGCCCTCACACAGATGTGTCATCAAGTCATGCTTGATGTCATCACATCATCCCTAGACATGCTGCAGCCCAGGCTGCTCCTGGGCCACCTCTCACGGGGTGGATGGAGCATGTCTCCTACTCAGGGGCCTGCAGGCAGTGTAGTGTGTGACACAGACTTGTGCCACCTCTCACGTGTGTTACCTGCCCGTGAACATCCTTGCAGAAGCCAGTCACCAGCCCCTCTGCCCACAGGATCAGGTCACTGTGATGACACAGGGAGTTCACAACCAGTTCATTTTCCTCATCTTCTGAGTCCTCATTGCTGTGAACCAGCACCACGATGTTCCCCTGCAACGAGAGCCAAGGTGAGCCCCTGGACAATCCCTGATCTGCACAGTGGAGCCAGCAGCTGGAGACTGCACAACCCCCCTGCTGCTACCTCAGCTACTCACACACCCCCAGCACAGCAGCTGCTTCAGAAAGTCCACCGGGAAAATAAACGACAGATATTGTAGTGGGTGTGTGTGGGCAGGGTGTGGTGCCGGGGGGCTGCTTTAAACCAAGAGCTGCTGGGAGCCTCCCCTGTGTGTGCCAGGGCCAGGGGGCTCCGAGCTGGCCCCGCTGCCGCCCCAGGCCCAGCCCAGCGGCCACGGAGGGAACGTCTCCCCACGCCGCAGCGGGTGGGTGCCCGAGGGAGGCCGTGAGCCCGGGGGAAGCCCCATGGCCCGGCCCCTGCGCTGCTGGGGGGGAGGAGGGACAGAGCCGGGCAGGAGGAGGGCTGGGGGCGCTGCTCCGGGCCTCAGCTTGTGTTTCTCACGGCCCTGCTCTGCTCTGAGTGTTCATTCACAAACCAGAGCGCTGCTCCCCAGGCTGAGCCTGTTGTGCCCAGCAGCTGCTGAGTGATCTCCCTGCCCTTGTCTCCACTCACCAGCCCTTTGCTGTGTTTCCCTCTCCAGCTGAGGAGGGGCAGTGACACAACACACTTGGTGGGCAGCTGGCAGCCAGTCAGGGTTAAACCAGCACACATCCACAAACCTCTGACACAGCTTGCTGTGTGTATATATGGTGTTTACATTACAGATACACGCAGAGATGTAACACACAGCCTAAAAATACATCAAGCCTTTGTTGGGAGGCAGCTGTCCAGTTAAACCAGTCTGGCAGGCCAGGCAATGGCAACCCCACGTGAATTCAGAACAGCTAAAGACAGACGAGGCCCAACAGCCACAGCCTGAGCCACGGTGCTCAAACCTTCACAGCTCCCTACACAACACCAGCTCTGCTGAAAGCCCATCCCAAGGGTCGCCGCCTCAGGCCGTGCAGGTCACCAAGGACTTCAAATAACCAGTTCCCAAACAACTGAAAAGCACTTTAAAGCTTCAGAACACCTTCCACAGCAACGTGTCAGCATGATTTATCATCTTTTTAGCTGTTTTGGAGGTAAATATCCTCAGCCAGCAGAACCCTTGTGAGCATTTACAGCTCAAACACCCTGGCACCACAGGAAGCACAGCATAACAAAACCTGACACCATCGACTTTCTTTCTCACTCAAGCAGAGACAGGAGCAGCCAGGGTGGGGGAGGCTGCAGTGGAAACAGCACAGCATGGATGTGACTGTAAGGATTTTTGGCTGTGATGCTCTCAGAAGTTGGCACATCACTGGGGAGATCTTTGTAGGAGTCACATACCCTTAGAAACAAGAGAGGGAAACAAGCAGCAGTGCTGGACTGTTGGAAGCAGAGACTTGTGTCTCTGAGTGGACCTTCATCTCTGTCCCCTGTGAGACTCATCAGCCTCTCATCACATTCCTAACCCTTTTCCCTCTTGCACTCACACAGACAAGGGTGTGAGGAGAGATCCCTAGAGAACCAGGAGCTTTAAGAAACACTGTTTTAGACTTTGGAGCTCTGCTCACACATCAGGAACAGTGAGCCCTTCTCTGGGCAGCACCTCTGGGGAAACCAGTTGCAAAGGACCCTATGCAGGTACTCAGGAAGTAACACAACTCCCTGAGAGAGGCCCTAGAGCAAGGACTTGAATTTCTTCACATAGAATCCCAGCATGGTGGGGGCTGGCAGGGCCCTGCAGAGCTCATCCAGCCCCAGCCCCTGCTACAGCAGGTTCCCCTGGCTCAGGGGACACAGGAACGTGTCCAGGTGGGTTGGAAATCTCCCCAATGAACCTCCACACCCTCCCTGGGCAGCCTGGGCCAGGCTCCCTCACCTCAGCACCAAAGGAGCTTCTCCTCCTGTGCCAGGGGCACTGCCTGTGTGCCAGCCTGTGCCTGGTACCCCTTGTCCTGGCACTGGCCACCACACAACACACACCGGCCCCAGCCTCCTGACACCCATCCTTTAGGGTTTGATCAGCATTGCTGAGATCCCCCTGAGCTCAGGCTTCTCTTCCCCAGGCTCAACAGCCCCAGTTCCCGCAGCCTTTCCTCCTCACACACATGTTCCATCCCCTCAGCACCCTGGGAGCCCTCCCTGGCCTCTCTCCAGCAGTTCCCTGTCTCTCTGCAGCTGGGGAGCCCAGCACTGGGCACAGGGCTCCAGCTGAGGCCTCAGCAGAGCAGAGCAGAGGGGCAGCACAACCTCCCTGGCCCTGCTGCCCACACTCTGCTGGATGCCCCCAGGCCTGCCATTGGCTTCTTGCCCACAAGGACACATTCCTGGCTGTCCTTGGACAGCCAAAACCTTCCAAAACCCCATTAGGCAGACGTGGAAAAAGGCAGCCAGGCTTTGCTCCAGAGGCTGTTTCGTACAGGTGACGTGCAGGAGGCTGCATGTGCAGGGAGCAGTACCTGCAGCTGGCAGCACACAGCCACTCGGCAGTAGTGGATGAAGTCCAGCACAGCCACGGGCCTGGCACCCAGGCTGAGCAGCACACTCAGGTCATCAACCAGCAGCACGACGCCCTTCCAGGAGTCGCTGCCAGCGGGACTCAGGGATGTCCGGACGAAGTTGAACAAGGCTCTGAGGTCACAGTTGCTCTCACTGGAACAGAAGAAGGAGGTCTCAAGGGGCTTGGCCCACACCTGTGTTGTTCATCACCCTCCTCACCCTCAGATACAACACAAGGAACAGCTTCTGCCTCCCAGCTCAGCTCAGTCTCCCCTCTGGCACTTGGGAGCCAGCAGCCCTTGTCCTGGCACTCCAGGCCCTTGGCCAAAGTCCCTGCCCATGTCTCTTGGGTGCCCCTCGAGGGACTGGAGGCTGCCCCAAGGGCTCCTGGAGCCTTCTCTGCTCCAGGCTGAGCAGCCCCAACTCTCTCAGCCTGTGCTCACAGCAGAGGGGCTCCAGCCCTGGCAGCAGCTCTGGGGCCTCCTGTGCACTGGCTCCAGCAAGTGAAAAAGCCAGCATGGCTAAGGCAGCACTGACCTCTTGGACGAGAATAAAGCTCAGAGTAACTTTTTAATAAAAGGAATGAAGCTGCTTGGATGGGGTTTTATTTGACACAGGCTTGCTGAGTGCTGAAACACATCTTCTCCAGACCTGTAGCGTGCCTGGCAGTGAGAATGGGAGTGGGAACTGCCCTGAAGTGCTGGAGAGGGGGGATAGAAAGCCTCTGTGAGCAGCAGGGTGACACAGGGCAGCATGAGCCCAGCAGTGTGCACGGCACTGGCCTTTCCCTTCACTTAGGTGTGCAGCTCCTGAGCCCTTGGGTCCCAGAGGGAAGCCCAAATGAGCTGTGTGCCAGCATTGGACCTCACTGCTCCGGCTGGTCTCAGCGCTGGCTGCAGGGGTGGGTGACAGGAGGGGGAAAACACTGTGCTGAAGTCCTGCTGAGCCTCAGCAGAACCACCAACTACTCTGTTTTACCTCATAAACTGAAGAGGACAGGGCTCTCCTGACTGCTCCTCTGCCTCTTCTCCAAACAAGAGGTCAACGCAGGACTTGAGGCCTTCCAAGAAGACAAGCTGTCCCCGCTCCTTGGCAGCTGTCAGACTGATTCCCTTCAGAGAGAAAAACATCATGCAGAGCAAACAGCTGTGGAGGAGCAGTGCAAACAGAACCAAGGGGATCCACAGCCAGTCTTTACTGAGTCTTAGCAAAACGTGCCATTAAGTTCGTGCTTCAGCGAGTCCTGAGCAGGGGATGACACAGGCAGGGCTCCTCACACACTAGTGGACGTGTTTGCTTTCCTATATTTTGCCAAGATATGAAAAAAAAAACCAAGCCTACTGTGATTTGGGGGTTCAGACATCCTGGAATTGCTCCTGGGAAAAGAGCCTCACTGCACAGGAGTAAAGTTGCAGAGGCAGGGAGAGGATGGGCACAAGCTGCTCCATGCACCACACTGGGAGCAATTCCTTCACCCTCCCTTCTTGGGTTGTGAAAGCCTTTTCACACTATCTCCAAATCATAGAGCCACAGAATCATTTGGGTTGGAAAAGTCCTCTAAGAGCGTCAAGTCCCAGCCCTCCCCTCACCCTGCCACAGCCACCACTGACCCACGGCCTCAGCCCCACAGCTCCAGGCTTTGGGGTCCCTCCAGGGCTGGGCACTCCCCCACGGCCCTGGGCAGCTGGGACAGGGCTGGACAGCCCTTGGGGGAAGGAACTGTTCCCCAGCTCCAGCCTCAACGTGCCCTGGGGCAACTTGAAGCCATTTCCTCTCACCACTTGGGAGCAGAGGCTGAATCCCCCCCAGGGCCTTTTCTGCTGAAGAACTTTCCAGACCCACATCCCCAAGGACTCCCCAGCACAGTCCCACAGTGAGGCACAGCCCAGGTCTGTGCAGTGCCATGGGCTGAGAGAGCAGCAGAGCTGGGGCTCCCACAGGAAGCAGCCCCAGCCCTGAATCCCCTTGAGAGAAGAAGGAGGGACTGTGACAAACTGCCTGGGGCCACAACTCAAACTCATGGCAAGGTTTCCAGCTCTCAGTGCTGCTTCATCGTGAGGTCAAGCTCAAGAGCCACACGCTGGGCACCTCCAGCTCCAGTGGAGCAAGCCCTGGCAGAGCTGCAGAAGACCCCAACTGCAAATCCAGTCCTTGAACTTCTGTCTCATCCTCTTTTCTTTGAGCAGACTTTTGCCAACCATTCTATAGCTCCTCAGCTGACTGATAACTGCACCAGTCCCCCCTCCAGGAGAACACTGAGGACCTGCTATTGACATGATCATACAAATACATCTCCTGCCACTGCCTTCCAGCCTCAGCCCAACTGCACTCAGTTGGCTCAGCCTGGCAGCTTGGGTGCCTTCCCACATTGCACAACAGGACTGTAATCTCTCAGAATGGAACCAAGGAGCATCCACACTGAGACTGGCAGCGCCTCAGCAACCTGGATATTGTGCAGCTCAGCAGGTAGCTGGGCAAGATGGGGAGATAAGATGGTTTACAGGGAGTTCAGGAAGGTTGAGCTCAATGCAGCATTGCTTGACAGGCAAAATTGGTGAGGGAGAAACAAGGATCCTGAGAAAGCAGTTCCCACATCCCCAGAGGGAGGACATCCCTTGGAGGTGCTGCAGGAATCCTCTGAAGAGGGTGGCTGAGCAGGACTGGTCAGGGACAGAGGTAAGTCCTAGGGCAGGAGCAGGAGCCCTCCCCTTAAGCCAGGACTGGCTGCTGCTGCCTGAACACTGCAAGAGGCACACACCAGCAGCACCACAGACAGTGTTTTCTGGCAGCAGCCCTGATGAATGGATCTCTCCCCCTCACGTTTCAGCTGGCAGGGGAAGCAGTGGAAATCTCTCTTTCCTCTCATTAGCACTGAACCTGTGGCAACTGATAAGCCTTGCAGGAGCTCAGGGTTAATGTCCCTGAAAAGGAGCTCTGCCTTATCTACCCAGCCCTTCTCTCTGGAGGTCCCTGTGTGGAAATGCCACACTCACCAAGCACAGCCCCTTGTGGGGATTGTCTCGTTCATCACACCCTCAAGATGTGGCTTTATGGTTATTTTAACTAAAAAAATAAAGAAAACTGGGTTTAAATCATAGAATCCCAGAGTGGTGGGGGCTGGAAGGGCCCTGCAGAGCTGCTGCAGCCCAGCCCCTGCTACAGCAGCTGCCCCTGGCTCAGGGGGCACAGGAACGTGTCCAGGCGGGTTTGGGAACCTCCTGAGAAGGAGCCTCCACACCCTCCCTGGGCAGCCTGGGCCAGGGCTCCCTCCCCTCAGCACCAAAGGACTTGCTCCTCCTGTGCCTGTGTGCCAGCCTGTGCCCGTCCTGGCAGTGGCCAGGAGCTGCTGCAGCTGCTCTCCAGCAGGTCACCCCCAGCCTGTTCTGCTCTGAGACGGCAGAAAAACGCTCAGAATTGCCAAGGGCACCTTCCTGCCTGCCACAGACACCCCACACGCCCTGCTGCAGAGCCCCGGTGCTGCACAGCACCCAAACACTGCACGTCACCAGCCTGGAAGCCTTCATTATCCCACAGCCCCACGCTGCAGCTCCACCAGGAGCACACAGACATTATCTCTGGCAGATCTGTCACTTATCCATCAAGCCCAGAATCGCTGGGGAAGCTGCAGCTGGGCGTGAGCGAGGCTGTGAGCTCTGCAGCACAGCACAGCTGTGCTCAGGCAGCCTGCAGCCTGCCAGCACTGCCGGCCCTTAAACCAGAGCCCCCAGGGAGAGCAAAATATTTGCAGGAGAGAACTAGCAAAGAAGGATGTGAGGCAGCAGCTCAAACAGCAAACACAGCCCTGGGTTCAAAGTGCAACGATCTGACATCGGGCAACAGGCCAAGGTCTCTTCTCTAGCACAACCACCTGCAGAGGAAAGCTGAGGTGACCAGGTGGTGTCCCCTGGCCTGGCAAAGGACAAGGAGCAGGCAAGAGGGTGACCAAATGGGGACAAATATGTTTTTCCCTTAAGACAGAACACACATTGTAACAAATGAGAGTGGGAAGACCAATCTGGGAAGCTGCCACCAGCCTTGCTACAGCCCAGCACGTTCACTACAAGGTCATAACACACAACACTAACTGTGCCTTAGAACTCAGTGCAGATCCTCGTGAAAGGAGGGTGACTTGCAGAAAACACAGCCCTGGAGCTGCAGCCTCCCCAGGGCCCAGCACAGGGGATGGGCACAGCCCTGGGCCTGCTGCCACCCCGCTGCTGAGCCCAGCCAG